>NW_023416321.1:2732500-3332500 GCF_014108235.1 Myotis myotis
GCATATAAGTGATGATTTATTTGCCTTGTGATTTTGGAGTGAATTCACTAAAAACATTATGAAGTCTGCAGCAAAAGCTAATTTCCAAAGCCATTCATTGTTCAATAATAGTTGAAAATGATTCTTCTCATTCAGAAAAATTTCAATATCAGCCCTGAACTAAAAAAATTACAAGAAAACTTTACCATTGCTAAGCCATCAAATTGTTGTGTAGTAAGGCATGTCAGAATATTCAGCTTCTATTTCTGACAAAAATTCAAGGAACTGACTGATGATGGTTAAATCCACAAGCAGGAGTGAAGTTCAGTACTGATCTTAATGGCTTATTAACACCATAGTCAAACATTTTCTGCAGATTATCTGCTAGTGAACAATATAGTAACTGTACGCTTTAAACACCATACATTTTCCTAAACTTCGTAAATTTATGTTGTGGAATCCTCATAACAACCTCAAGCGACACTTATCTATAATCTACTATTGTCCATATTCATCTAAACCCTACTGGCTCCTGTCTCTCCCCCATACATATTCCTAGAGAAATGTAGTCACAGAGTTCATACTTAATGGCTCAGCAAAGATGCTTCATTTTTAAGTTTGAGAAGAATACTTTAAACTTCAAGGGGAATTAGAGCAGATTAGTAGATTAAGAATACTAAATTACACAATTGTGTGTGTGGAATATATATATTATATATAAATATACATACATCTTAAATATCTTAAAATTTGTTGAAAATCTTTTCTCTGTTTTAAAGAGCTTTAGGTAAATTGCTACTAGTTGTAAATTCATTTTTGTAAGGACATACATTGTTTTGACATCAAACATAACCCAGAAACGATATAATTTTGTAACAATAACCATACCAGTGGAAGTTGCCAAAAAATTACTTTTAAAAAACGAGGCCAAATAAAGCTAAAATTGGTGCTTGGCAAATATTTGGACAATTTTGATAAAGTGCTATAGAGCTATAGAGATTTGGCTTCCAAATCTTCTGAAGTGATCCTGGTTTAACATTCTCTGGCAGAAAAAGAAAGCAAATGAAATACGCGTCTGGTGAATTTCTCAGTGTGTCTGCACCTTTAAGGCAGGCTTTGATCCTGTAACTGGCTTTCAGCCAAAGAGCAGCTGTGGTTAAGGCCAGAACGAGCCTCTGTAACAACGACACGACCCTAACACAGAGACAGGTACAGACACGGGAACCCACAGGTGCTATGGGCACTTACGGGAGCAAATGCTTTAGGGCTGGGGAGCCACTCGCTGGAAAATGACTTCACCCGCTCCTCACGGAGGAAGTCCTGGCCCCGAGACACACATGACTCCTATGTGTCCCTGGGTCCTTCTTTCTATTGCTGTTCCCTTGCCCTAAGGATCCTAGAACTGGTAAAACCGTGGAAAGCTCCTGTAAGCAGCGCTGACGCCCTGGCCTGGAGAGGGGGGGGTCCTGAAAACCCGGTCCATTGCCCCCTGTTAGGGAGCACCTTGACTTGATTCAGGTTTCCCACCACAGACGCCTGAAAAGCCTGCGAGCTGACAAACAGTTTAGTATCACATTTAAACTACATTGATGTGTTATTTTGTAGTGTTTTCTGTGCAACACAGTCTTTGGCCCTGGGAGAGCGGATCCGTTTACAGCACAAATCCCTGGTGTGAGATACAGGCAGCGGGATGGAGGCTAGGCGGAAAATGGGGACTGAGGTGAAGATGGATGTGGAGAGAGGCGTGTGCTCTGAAGACAACCCTGGCCCACCGTGCCCTGTGACCTGAAGACCCACTCTAGTGTGCGTGTGGCCAAAGAGAGCGTTTGCTTATGGCTGCCGAGGGAGACAGCGCGCCAGTGAAAGCACTGACGTGGGCCTCGTCCCGTCACTGGCCAGTACAGTCCTTACATGGTGCCGAGCGCCAAGCACTGTTCCAAGCTCTCTACGTACATTAACTCACTTAATCCTTCCAGTAACTTCATGGGACAGGTACTACTGATGTCCTCCGGACACTGACACTCTAAGAGGGAAGTCACGTGTCCAATGTCCCACAGCTAAGTGGCAGAGCTGGGCTTCAAACCAGACAGCCTGGCCTTGGAGTCAGTACTGTTATTTTATTTTGTTTTTTAATGTTTTTATTGATTTTAAAGATAGAGGGAGGGAGAGAGAAACACTGATGAGAGAAACATCGATTGGCTACATCCTACACCCTCCTCCTGGGGACTGAGCCCACAA
Organism: Myotis myotis; assembly: GCF_014108235.1. Lineage (NCBI taxonomy): Eukaryota > Metazoa > Chordata > Mammalia > Chiroptera > Vespertilionidae > Myotis > Myotis myotis. The sequence continues at coordinate 2,734,718 of NW_023416321.1, forward strand.
CCCAGGTATGGGCCCTGATTGGGGATCGAACTGTGGACCTCTCGGTGCATGGACAACACTCAACCAAATGAGCCGCACCAGCCAGGGCTTAACCACGTTTTTCTTAACTGAGCTACAGGGAGAACAAGAGTAGCAGCAAATAAGCATAACTGACTCTGGAAACTTCGTTCAGAACATGTCAGGGAGGTCTGACAGCCATAATTACAATACCATGAAATAAGTCACCAAAAATAAACACAGAAATGTTCATTTTAACACACTCCACTGATTATTTAATATTCACTTTATGTACTCATTATAAAGGACTCTCAGTTCAAAAGTAAAAATTAAGTGTGTGGGGGTTTTTTTTAATAAGAAAATACAAATACAGGTTTCTAATTTATATTATGTTTGGGTAGATTTGATTTAGACAAATCTTAAGGTGACAGGCTAAATAAATGCCTAGCACCTCTTAGCAATAAAAATGATATCAGAAAGATATAGCAATGCTCTTACCAAAATTAATAAAAGCTTAGATACTCTAAAACTATGGGGGTAGTTTTGTCAATAGGCCAAAATGTCATAGGGAGTTGGGAACACAAGCCTTCCCCCTCCTTGTTAGAAGTCATTCTGATAGAACTCATGGTGGCGATATGGTGTTGCAAGTACTAATAGGAAACAAACACATCAACTTAAGAATACAAAAAGCAAACTGTGATATAAAGAATAAGGAAAGGGAGGAAACATTTCAATAAGCTCAGATATGACATGATGATACTATCACAGGCCTTAGTATCTTCTTTAAATCTTAAATAAATTGCGCCACCAACAGAAAAAGTCACCTCACAGAGAATGCTATGAGATTTTTAAGTTGCTAGACTCCTTTCCATCTTCTCCTCCTCATCAGCTCTCAATACTGCTGTCAAATTCTACACACTGGCAAAGAAAAAAGGAGTGAAAGTTGAGGGATTTTATAGAGAAATAATTAAAAATCTGTTGTGATTATTTGAACTAAAATATTATAGCCCCCAATATCACTTTTTTTTTTTTTACTGATATCATTTTAAATGCCTAAAACACATGGCCTGTCCTTAAATGCCCATGTGAACATTAAACCAATCATCACAATACCTGAAGACTAGACTCTATTACATTCTAGCAGAACAGCCACCTTCTCTTCTATCTCCCACCCACTCTAGGAAATAACACAATTCATTTTACAAAGACACTGGGGAAATACGCTTGTTTCTTATAATGGCTGTCAGTTCAGAGGCAATTATGACAAATTTTTTTACAGTGAGGAAGTCAATACAGGGCCAATTCAGACAATTTAAAGTACAACTACCAACAACCAGGAGTCTCAAACTTGACTATTCACTTTTCATCTCAAAAGCATCTCCAAAGACTTACAACACGAGTGCACTCACGAGAAGGGATACACCAGGACTAAGGCACTGAGAAGGGGGAAAGGGCCCAAGGAGCTTTTCGCCAACTGCAGGCTTTGCCACACTGAATGCTGTGGCCAGGCCTGAGGGGCCATGTGCTCTAAGGCCTCTCTACTAGTAGGGACTCACCTGCATTGATTTTTTTTTTTTTTTTTAAACTCTTTCTTAGCCGAAACCGGTTTGGCTCAGTGGATAGAGCGTCGGCCTGCGGACTGAAAGGTCCCAGGTTCGATTCCGGTCAAGGGCATGTGCCTGGGTTGCGGGCACATCCCCAGTAGGGAGTGTGCAGGAGGCAGCTGATCGATGTTTCTCTCTCATCAATGTTTCTAACTATCTCTCTCCCTTCCTCTCTGTAAAAAATCAATAAAATATATTTAAAAAAAAATAAAAACCCGTTCTTAAAAATATTGAGATGTAATTTACACAACATAAAAATCACCATTTTATAGTGCACGTTATTGTGCTTTTTAGTATATTTACCATGTTGTGCAACCTTCACCAATTCCAGAACATTTCCATCATCCCATAAATATCCCCTATATCTATTGCAATATGCACTGATTTTACCCAAAGTTTCTCTACACATATCTGTTGCCCAAGCAAGTATTTAAGATGTTTGGTTGAGTGAATCTATGGAGTATCTATAGTAAGAAAACAATAAAGCTACATTGCCCATAAGGTTACTAAACCCGAACTCTTGGCAACTTGAACTTTTTACCAATTAAGAACAGCAGAGAAAATGACATTCAACATCCATCTTCACATAACACATTAGTGTTCCCTAAATTCATCCAAGATGTTAAAAGAAGGGAAGACAATCTACAACGATTAACATAGCTGTCCACTGTTGCAATTTCAAGATATAGAAGATGCATACGTGGGGAAATCTCCTTTAATATCAAGTATAGCTAGATTAAAACAACAACAAACAAAAAAACTTAATAATTAAGCAAATATTGTCCCGTTTGGGAAAATAATCTCTAAACCAGGCCACTAGTTAAAGTAACATAACTAGAAGGGCAACCTTCCTTCTATCACTCTTCTGACCTAGTCTCTCCTAATGAGAAAAGTAACTCTGGCCAAGTCTAGCAGGAAAGCCTGCAGATGCGGTGCCCTGGCTGCAGGGCTCTCATGACCTAAGTGAGCTCATGGCTTCTAAGACACACAGGAAGGAGACCTCACCTTCAGGCAGCGGGCTGTTGAAAGCGGGAGGAAATAGGTCCACGAGGGTGTCTTGTTTTTGTGCACTTATCTGGGGTGCTATTTCCAGAGAAGGAGTTCCTCTACAGAGTGTGCCCAAGTGGATTTCTCTAAGTTGCTCTCAGAGTTGTCCAGCTGCCCTCACCAATAAGTCACAGTCTTTGTAGGTTGATAGAAACCACCAGTCAAAGCAGATGCATATGGATTGTGGGGAAGCCTTCTTTAGTATCTAACATAGTTGCCCATTGTTGCTGGATTAAAACAAAAAAACTTAACCATTAAGCAAATCTTCACTTTAATCATTAATTTAGATTATAGCAAATATCAACTAGGTACTAAGCTTGAGTCTACCACTAGCATGGACACTTAACACTTATTAATAGGGATTTTGTGGGTTTGGTTGAAGGCTGCAATGAACTCTCAATTTTAGTTCTATAAGAAGTTAATTCTACTTGATAAGTAAACAAGATCCAGAAATATTTATTGTTAATTTAACTCATTCTTGCTGAGGTTGCTAAGCAACACTTCCAGTGACTCCTGCTGTGCAACAAGTTATACTCTAGTAATATTCTTTACAATTTTATTGTAATTTGCAATAATAATTTAAATACATGTTCATTTCCTGGATTTTCTAAAACACAATCAGATGCAATCAAGTGAAGTTCACGACATTTATATAATGTACAAACTAACAAACTTGCCTAAAATAGTTCCCCATGGAAGCACTGCTACCTTACCCTTGTTTAAAGATGCCCGGGGAACAGTCCTAAATTAAAATGACACTTGGCTAAATGAAGCTATAAAGCATTCATCCTCTGTCTACCTGTAAGAAATACCCCAGTGGCCAGAAAACTCCAAGAAGCCTTCCCGGAACTACAATTTCATTTCCCTTTAACACGGGGCATTAATAAATTTGAGAATCAACTGCAGGTGAAAGAATCCAAAAATGACTTAGTGTATTTAAGACTCTTATAGGGTCAAAACAACGATATAATTGTTATACAGTAAAAAGCCCAAAGTTAGCTAAATTTGCAGATATATTTTGGAATGTAATTGCTCCAAAATTTCCCATTCTTAAATTTGTTTCATAAAACTTTTCTAATATAAATAATGATCTTGTTCTGAATAAGCCTGGATGAAATGTAATCTTTGTGAAATAAAAAGACAAATGACCTAGCAAGAGATCCCATGGCTCTTGTGTTGGAAGAGCACTAACATGCACATCATCATTTGCCTTGGAGCTGTTCAACAGAGGAAATCCTGACATAACCATTTGCTAAAAGGGTCAGATTCCTCAGCTCTAACACAAGTGCCTGCTGAAAGGGTTATTTCAAAGTTTCCCTTAAATCAAGATTATTCAAGAGATTAAAAAATACCAACACAATAATTTTTCAAACTATGTTATGAATAATTCTCTTGGTTTAGAAAAAGGAGGGCTTGAACTTTAGTTGTGGGACAAGAATAAAGGGAAACATACAGGAAGGCATTAGGATGAGTGGGACTCAGTTTTAATGTAAATTTCTCCCAGATTACTGCAAAGAGTATTGCATGTCACATCACATCAAAGAATACAGTTATAAAAAATACACATAATTAATGTACAATAAAATTTTGACAGGTAAAAAAACGTAAAAAAAAAAAAAAAAAAGGTCTATAGCTATCTGTTGACGGGATCCATACATTAGCTAAGGTCATATTCAGATTGAAACAAATTCTGGAAATTCATGCTGCAAGGGACAATGAAAAAATTTCTGGGCAGCTCAAAATTTTACAGCAAACACGGAAATCAAAATAAAATGTTCCTGTATCCTAACCCTAACCCCCCAAAACAACAAATGCGCTCATCTTAAAAAGATAATAACCAGAGCCAACAAGTGTACTGGTGTCATCTGTGCCCTCGTGCTCCCTGCTCCTCAAACCTGGGAAGACAAGAGAAGGAAGTTTTCCCAATCATCACAGCGTCTGGATGCCCACAGATCTATGAAGGAAGACAGCTGACTTCTAGCTCTGATTTTTGGACATATAAACACACACACACACACACACATGAACAGGTTACAGAAAATGGATGGAAACAGCTACAATCTCCACCCACCCAACCAAACTTACTGTGGCTTTACCCGCCACCTCCAGCGCCAAGCCTACTCAGTCTGCGCTCACCCCCACCAAGGAAGGGAAAGGGAGATTTTCAACAAATGAGGACACAGACTCGGACATGAACATTTCCCTACACCGGGCTATTGGCTTGGTCCACCTGTCACCTCCACAACCACCGCAAAGCCCGCTCCATGGCAACACCACACCCAAAGAGGCTGCCGAAACCAGACTCACTCAAAAGGTTACGGGCATTCTCCCGGGAAACGTGATCTGGGCAACCAGAGTATAAAGTTCCAACTTTATGCGAGGTTTGCCCATGTGCACCCCAAGACCATCCTGTTGCCTGACCGCAACATCCCCCCGATCAGCACTCTCGGAGGTAAGGCCCCGTCACCGCAACAAGGAGGCGGAGGAAGGACCAGCGAGGCCACAGCGCGTGGGAAAGTGAGCGTTAGCACGAGTCCACCTCCCGGCCTCTCCCAGGACGTTTCACGCCATCTCAGCGACGGCGGAGGACCTCACACAGCGGCCAGGCGGGTGCCCCCCAGCCCCAGAACTGCTCCCGATCGGTTTTACTTGTGGCCAGAGCTCCTCGAGTTCTTTCAGCTCCAACTGACGCTTCCTGCTCTGGGCTCCGCAGCGGCTCTGAAGGGCTGTGCGGGCCCCCAGTTGCAAACCTGCAGCGAGCCCCGAGGTGCATCCACTTGGGGACCCTCCTACACGCGCACATGCGCACATCGGCGCAGGAGCCCCGGGGCGAGGCACCCCAAGGCCATCAGGGAAAGTGGAAACCAGCATTTTGCTTACTAGGAGGGGCCCCTTCTGTCTCCCAGAGCACCTAGCACTAGGTAGTTACTTGCTCAACGTGCCTTCCGAAGCCATAGGAAGACGACAGGGGCCTACAGGGCCTGCACTTGGACACCAGCAGGCGCCCGGGAAGCGGCCTCCCGTCTGGCTGGGCTCGGGCAGTGTCCGCACGTGGGGCTTCCCCTCTGATGCCACATTTCGGTTGGGCCTGAGAACAGACTCGGACCCCATCATTCTCAGGGTGCCTGTGAGGTCAACTGTGTACGTGGGAAACATACGGGCCTTGGGGACACAAAACGCCTGGGCTTGGTGCTAACTCGTCATTCACAGGTGGCTCCAGGGCCGGGCCCTGAGGATCTCGTCCTGGTCGTGTCTTGGACGTCTTATCGCCCCGCAAGCGCCTGGTGCTGTGGTTTGCGGTCTGAGGAGCAGTTAGGCCTCGAAGGCCCGGCCTCAGATGTGTGCACTCCGCACCCCGAGCTCCCGCCTTCCCCACTCGGCGGCGGCGACCAGTTTCCCGCCCCACGGCCCGACCAGAGGTTGGTGGCAGTTGAAGGCAGTTGGGACCGGCCCAAGCAGGTTGGAACCGGTCTGAGCCGGGCCGGAGGAGGAAGGGGGGAGGGAGAGGCCGCCTCGCGCTCTCCCTGCGCGCGTGACTCACGCTGGCCGCTGACGTCAGGCGTGCGCGCGCGGCGGGGGGGGGGGGGCTCTACGTACGTGTAGTGCTGCGGTTTCTCGGGCTGTGCCTGCAGCACCTGAGCGGTAGCGGCCGGGGGCGCCGAGGAAGCTGCGGAGCCGCCGGGCCCGGGGCCCTTCGACATGGTCCTGTCTTCCTGCCTCTTCGCCGCTCCCCTTTTATTATTCAGTCTGCGCGGTCCGCGCCGAGGACTCAGTGCGCCTGCGCCGCGCCACGAGAACGTGAAGACCCCCCGCATGGCGGCAAGGGTTGCTGGGAGTTGTGGTCCTCGGTTCAGCTGGAATTTTACCGTCGGCCGAGGGGTGCTGCCAAAGGAACGGACCACAATACCCAGGGATCCTTGCAGACGGTGTCCCGGATGCGGAGGGCCCGCGGCTGCTTTTGGGAATTGCAGTCCGGCCGTGTTTCTCCCTAACGCGGTTCCAGTTTCGTAGGGGTACTTTTCCTTGAAACTGGAGCCCCTGCTGTACATGGGGCCCAGAGCTAGGGAGGCCCTGGTGACTTCTGTGAATCAGTTCCAAGTGTAATTTTACTGCCAACAGTGCAGTAATTACCTCGGCTCCAGGCTTGGTATACCTTGGGCTCGGTTCAGAGGCCGGCCCCTCGCAGAGCTTAAGAAGCTTGTGTCCTCCGTTTGTGCTGCAGGCGCCTGGGCTGCGCCAACGTCATTCCTGCTGCAGATCTGGGGACTAGGCACGCAGGAAAGTCTGCCTGCTGGACGTCAGCTTGAGAAAGCTTTGCTGAAGGGGAGCTACCCGGCACGATACCCTACTCCCATGTCTTTGCTGGGGCCCCGAAACTCCACGATTTGGTTCTCTTCTCGACACCTGGCCTGACCAACTTGTTTCCAGTACATTAGGGGCCAAGGACGAATTTAATCTCCGTCTAGAATAGTCTCAGGTGCACCGGCAAGTTGCAGGAGTGTTGAGAAGCATTCGTGTCCAGAGGAAGGGCCTGGGTTTGAGTAGGAGGTGCCCTTTATAACCCACTCGAGTTTGCTGCTCTGAAGTCAGCTATTATACTTGGGGAAATGTGTCTCCCCTCTGCTTCCCGCCAGTGGGGCTACGTTTTTCACTTTGTAAAAGAAGCCAGTTCCCCCCAGACCTAGGCATTTGATTCTGTGAGCTTTACAAAGTTCTTCATAGATATTTTAACTCTTTTGTTAACTAATGGTCATCTCATTAAAGGAACACATTCGGAATAACCTTAGGAGTGAGGGAGCGTGGGGTGAATGGAATATTGTTTTAAAAAAAATGACACCTACTTGCCCATTGTTGCTTAGTGGTTGAGCATTGACCTATGAATCGGCGTCAGGGGTTTGATGCCGGGTCAAGGCACATGCCTGGGTTGCTGGCTCCATCTCCAGTGGGGGCGCTGCAGGAGGCAGCCAATCAGTGATTCTCATCACTGATGCTTCTATCTCTCTTCTCTCTGAAATCAATAAAAATACTAGTATATATTTTAAAAAGAATGACACTCATTTTTACCTAGTTTTCCGTAACCTCATATCAGAAGCTAAATTGTCAGCCAACAATGTTAAGAAACTAATGTTTCTTTTTTTAAATTGACTGCTAGAGAGGAAGGGAGAAAGAGAGAGAGAAACATCAATTTGTTTTTCCACTTATTTATGCATTCATTGGTTGTTGCTTCTATGTGCCCTGACCAGGGAACGAAGGTACAACCTTTGCATATGGGGAGGGCGCTCTAACCAAGTGAGCTAACGGGCCAGGGCAAAACTAGTTTTTGGGTTTTTTTTTTTTTTAGTTTTATTGCTTAAAGTATTACAAAGGGTTTTACATATGTCTCCTTTTTCCCCCCACCCTTGACAATCCCCTGGCCTCCCCTACCAAAACTGGTATTTCTTAAGTAGGCCAAATGGTTAACCACTAGGGGCGTTGGAAGATGAAAAAATACAAAAAGACAAAAGTTGTAGTGTATTGCTTTAATCCTATTATTAAACCCCAATAATTGGTTTATGTTATCCCCAAAACACTCCAGTGTGATTTGAATGAAGCAATGTAGTTCAACGCTGGCCGAGTAGCTCACTTGGTTAGAGCATCGTCCCGATAGGCCAAGAGGACACATACAAAAAAATCAACCGATGAATGCATAAATAAGTGGAACATCAAATTGAACTTTCTCTCCCTTCCCCTCTCTAAAAATCAACCAATAAAAAATATTAAAAATACGTAGTTCATAGCGTTAGATTTTAAATATATTTTTATTGATTTCAGAGAGGAAGGGAGAGACAGAAACATCAATGATGAGAGAGAACCACTGGGGACCGAGCCCACAACTCAGGCATGTGCCCTTGACTGGAATAGAACCCAGGACCCTTCAGTTCCCAGCAGACGCTCTCTCCACTGAGGCAAACCGGCTAGGGCCACAGTGCTGAGTTTTAAATGAGTGTACGTCAGGCGCTTCTAAATAAGTGTGTAGTAGTAGAATCCGAAGATATCCAAACTGCTTAATTTACAAAACAGGAACCCAAAACTCAGAGAGGTTAAGTAACTTTCACGGAGTTACTCAGCAAGTCTGTGATAGAACAGGAACTAGAACAGTTGCCTGCATAACATTTTGCATTGTTCTGATTGCAGTTCTGCATTTCCTTTGTAGCTTTTCCTCCCCTGAACCAATTTAGGAAAAAGACAATCTAATTTGTATGGCTGCCAAATAAGAGGAGCAAACTATTTCCACTAATTTTCCTTAAATAGATTAACGTAAATCCATTCCTGGTTTCTCCTGGAACAGTTTTAGTTCCTCTCTAATAATTAGCAAGATTAAAAAAAAAAATTCCCGTGTCTCCTCTAGGAGTCATGGGACAAACAGGGTTCTGGGTCTCCCATAAGAACATTGGGAGTGCATAAGCTGATGAACAAGGACTGATCCAGAGACGGAGAGGCATTGATTGGACTGTCGGGACTTGGAGGGAAGGTAGGGGAGGGTGGGGGTAAGGGGGAAAGATCAACCAAAGGACTTATATGCAAGCATATAGGCCTAATCAATGGACATGGACAACGGGGGGGGGTGAGGGCATGAGCGGGGGGGTTGGGGGGGTAGAGGGTAACGTGGGGACAAGGACACATGTAATATCTTAATCAATAAAAAATATATTAAAAAAAAAAAAAGAACATTGGGAGTGAGCACCAAAGCCTCATCAAAGCAAGTCTAGCCCCAGAGGGGTGTCTCCCGCACAGAAGCTCTCCCACTGCAGACACAGCTGATTCTCACAGCCAATTGGCCTGGAGGTCAGTTCCTCACAGTGATAACTACAACAATCAAGGCTTAACTACAACAAGACTGTGCACAAAGCACACAAGGGGGTGCACCAAGAGTGTCTACCTCAGGTAATTGGGACACTTAGCACAGAAAGGCACTCTATCGACACAGCGAAGCATAAAAAATGCTGAGACAAAGAAACAGGACACAAACAACAGAATTGGAGGAAAGCAAACTGTTGGATATAGAGTTCAAAACCACACTTCTAAGGTCTTTAAAGAACTGTCTAGAAGCCGCCGATAAATTTAATAAGGCCCTCGAAAAGATTGGTGAGACCGCCGATAAATGTAGTGAGATCCTCAAGAAATCTAATGAGACCCTCTATGTTGTGATAAAGAAACAACTAGAAATTAAGCATACACTGACTGAAATAAAGAATATTATACAGACTCCCAACAGCAGACCAGTGGGTCGCAAGAATCAAGTCAAAGATTTGAAATACGAAGAAGCAAAAACACCCAACCGGAAAAGCAAAATGAAAAAAGAATCCAAAAATACGAAGATAGTGTAAGGAGCCTCTGGGACAGCTTCAAGCGTACCAACATCCGAATTATAGGGGTGCCAGAAGAAGAGAGAGAGCAAGATATTGAAAACCTATTTGAAGAAATAATGACAGAAAACTTCCCCTACCTGGTGAAAGAAATAGAGTTACAAGTCCAGGAAGCGCAGAGAACCCCAAACAAAAGGAATCCAAAGAGGACCACACCAAGACACATCATAATTAAAATGCCAAGAGCAAAAGACAGAGAGAGAATCCTAAAAGCAGCAAGAGAAAGAAACTCAGTTACCTACAAGGGAGTACCCATACGACTGTCAGCTGATTTCTCAACAGAAACTTTGCAGGCCAGAAGGGAATGGCAAGAAATATTCAAAGTGATGAATACCAAGAACCTACAACCAAGACTACTTTATCCAGCAAAGCTATCATTCAGAAGTGAAGGCCAGATAAAGAGCTTCACAGATAAGAAAAAGCTAAAGGAGTTCATCACCACCAAACCAGTATTATATGAAATGCTGAAAGGTATCCTTTAAGAAGAGGAAGAAGAAGAAAAAGGTAAAGATACAAATTATGAACAACAAATACACATCTATCAACAAGTGAATCTAAAAATCAAGTGAATAAATAATCTGATGAACAGTATGAACTGGTGATTGTAATAGAATCAGGGGCATAGAAAGGGAATGGACTGACTATTCTTGGGGGGGGAAAGGGGTATGGGGTGAGGGAAGAGATTGGACAATAATTGCACCTATGGATGAGGACAGTGGGTGGGGAGTGAGGGCGGAGGGTGGGGTGGGAACTGGGTGGAGGGGAGTTATGGTGGGAAAAAGAGTAACTAATGTAATAATCTGAACAATAAAGATTTAATTGGAAAAAAAAAAGAACATTGGTACACAAAGGGGGTGTTGCAAGGAGCCCATTCCTTCTCCAGGCCATTTGGGCAGTGAAAAAAAAAAAAGATTGATGGGGAAATAAAAACAACATAAAAAAATACATTTAAAATCTAGCACTATGAACTATATATCTTAAATAATTTTATTGGCTGATTTTAGAGAGAGAGGAAGGGAGAGAAACATCAATTTTTCTAGTTATATTCCAAAGTATTTGGCATTTCCTTCAAGATCTTAGCAATGCCCTGTTTCTCCACCGTACAGTTCTGAGAACAGGGCGAGAGCCTCTTGGTCTCTCTCCTCAGCACAGCATGAATGAAACAGAAAGCTTCCTAAACTGAGCTGAAGGCAAAAATTAAAGTTAATTTGCCCTGGCTGGTCTAGCTCAGTGGATAGAGCGTCAGCCTGCAGACTCAAGAGTCCCAGGTTCAATTCCTGTCAAGGGCATGTACCTTGGTTGCGGGCACATCCCCAGTAGGGGGTGTGCAGGAGGCAGCTGATCGATGTTTCTCTCTCATCAATGTTTCTAACTATCCCTCTCCCTTCCTCTCTGTAAAAAATCAATAAAATATTTTTAAAGAATTAAAGTTAATTTATCACATAAAAGCTTAAATACATGATAATTAAATACACGTTTTGAATATTACAATGGAAAGGGCTGAAATAATGAGAGGGTTTCAGTGCCAGAGAGTGGGCTGAAGTCGTTTTTGCCATAGCTACTTTTCCAAATTGTGCATTTTTTCTCCTCACTATTGATACTGAGAGGGGACTTCTGGTGTAACAGTACATTTTTGAGGTATTTGTATTCATTTGTAATGATTCTCTGAGTTGGAATCTATATGTAACTGGTTTTGCTAAAATAAAAAGATTTTAATAATTTAAAATATTCAGTGAACCCAGAGTAAGGACTATGGAGTATCATACCCATGGCTCTATTTGTCAATTTCTGAGCTTCCTTTGGCTGGTCTGAACCTTAAGCCTGCTTTGGTATTTTATATAGCTGAATCATTGGAGTACTGAATCCAAGACATTTATCTACACAAAGATAGGAATTAACATTTTTACACATTTGTCATGTTTCTTCAGAAGTAATTCCAGGATATACCATTAAACACAGAGGCATATATTAAATATAGTTGTCTTTTCTTTACTCTTTATAGACATGCAAATGCTTTCAAAGGATTATTCCCATTTTGGCTATGTGTAGTAACTTCACCTGGTTGAATTACATAATCCAAAACTATGTTGCTTACAGGCTACATATTGAAATCACAAAGCATTTTGTGACAGACCTAAAAACATACAAAGTGGTACTCATAAAACCATTTATTGACATTTATTTCTTTGTAGCTATCACCCCTCCCCACCCTACCAAACAAAAGAACTGCTTTTTGGTTAAAATGTATATGAAAGATAAATAAAATACTTGCTAATATAACATGATTTACTGAATTCTAATTCTTACTTACACTACTACTTAACTATCAAAATGTTAAAATGAATTAAAACGTTTAAATGGAATATTTTGTATGAATTTTTGAATAAACTTGGGAACAAAAAAATGTTAATGAAACGTAAATAATCACAGGGAAGATGTTTTATTTTACACTGGAAAACATTTACAAAAATTGTATTAAAGTAACCTCTTCCTGCATTGATGGCATTACTTGAGGCGAATAAGGTGAAGCTTCTGCCCATCCAGACTCTTTCGTCCTGATGGGGACCAAGACAATTTAGTTGCATTGACTTTCTATTGTAGAGCTTTGGAACCAAGGGAAGGATCCAAACATAGCTCCATTTCATCCAATGAGAAGAGCCGCTTAGTGCTAACTATGATTCGTCCATTTCTCTTTGCTTTCATCCAATCCTTAGGCCACTTTAACAGCCAATCAGCGGCCTAGATATCCACCAATCAGAGTACAGGGCCCTAGCACGGCCTTTGTGTCGAGGGATGTCAACGCGTCGGCGAAAGCTTCGGCCAATAGAAAAAGTCGTTGGTGTATGCAAATGAAGATGCTATGACGCAGAGACGCAGCGTGAAGCGTGGGTATAAAAGCGGAAGCACCGGGGGGGTTTGGAGCAAAGCGGTTTGGTTATTCGTTGGGTTGGTCCGTGCACTTAGCTCCTGAGCTGCGGCTCTTCCTTAGGCGGCGGGAGCGGCGTCACGGACTAAGAAGCGGCCTAAGACTTCGGCGTTGAGTGAGTGTCCGTGGGTTTGCCGGTGACTTGGGGCCGCGGCAGCCGTTAGGGCCGCGGGTCGCGGCCGTTGGGGGCCGAGTGCGGGCTGCCCGGGCGGCTGGCATCGGGCGTGGGGTTGAGAGGTTTTCCCCGGGGACTTGGTTCCGGGAATCGCGTCTCTTCCCGTCTCTGACGCTGGCTGTTCAGAGGTCTCGGCGTCGGCTTCCGGGCAGCGCGGCCTCCGCCCGTCGAGGAGGGGAAATGACTCCTCCCCGCGCTCTCCCTCCCGGGGGAGGCGGCTGCTCCTCGCGGCCTGAGTCATTAGGGGTGAGGCGGCGGCGGCGGGGAGGCCTCGGCCATCTGCCGCCGCGAGGTGGGGTGCGAAGAGGCGGGAGGGCAGGGGCGCCGCGCAGAGCCTGTCCGTCCCCCTCGCCCCCACCTCCTGGCGAGCGGCGCGGGAGTCATGGGCGTCTTCTTTAGGTGAAAGAAAATGGCCCGAACCAAGCAGACTGCTCGCAAATCCACGGGTGGGAAAGCGCCCCGCAAACAGCTGGCCACTAAAGCTGCCAGGAAAAGCGCCCCCTCTACCGGCGGGGTGAAGAAGCCCCATCGCTACAGGTAGGCAGGGCAGAGGGAAGACAATGACGCCGCGGCGCCTGGCGGTGCGGGAGGGGTTGCTGGTGGGGTGCCGGCGCTGTCAGTTAACGGGTTTGCGTCTCCCTCCTCCTTGCCCAGGCCCGGGACCGTCGCGCTTCGAGAAATCCGTCGTTACCAGAAATCGACGGAGCTTCTGATCCGGAAGCTGCCTTTCCAGAGGTTGGTGAGGGAGATCGCCCAGGATTTCAAAACCGACCTGAGGTTTCAGAGTGCAGCCATCGGCGCGCTGCAGGTGAGACAGGGCCGCGGCGGGGGCGGGGGCGGGGGCGGGGCCCGAGGCTGGTTTCTCGGTGTCCGCAGAGTCTAATGGAATCGTGCGCTCTCGTCCTTTGCAGGAGGCTAGCGAAGCGTACCTGGTGGGCTTATTTGAAGATACGAACCTGTGTGCCATCCACGCTAAGAGAGTCACCATCATGCCCAAAGACATCCAGTTGGCTCGCCGGATACGGGGAGAGCGAGCTTAAGGGAAGGCAGTTTTTACGGTGTTTTGTAGTAAATTCTGTAAAATACTTTGGTTTAATTTGTGACTTTTTTTGTAAGAAATTGTTTATAATATGTTGCATTTGTACTTAAGTCATTCCATCTTTCACTCAGGATGAATGCGAAAAGTGACTGTTCACAGACCTCAGTGATGTGAGCGCTTGCTCAGGAGTGACACGTTGCTAATATGCAGAAGGGATGGGTGATACTTCTTGCTTCTCATGATGCATGTTTCTGTATGTTAATGACTTGTTGGGTAGTTGTTAAGGTACTAGAATGATAAATGTGTACAGGGTCCTTTTGCAATAAAACTGGTTATGACTTGATCCAAGTGTTTAACAATTGGGGCTGTTAAGTCTGACCATGCATCACTGTGATAGAATGTGGGCTTTTTCAAGGGTGAAGATACAAGTCTTAACCACAGTGTAATAACTTACAGTTTCCTAAAAAGAAAAAAAAGTAAACCTGGCAGCTATAGAATACACTATGTGCATTTATAATAGCTATTTTATATATTGTAGTGTCAACATTTTTAAATTAAATGTTTTACATTCACATGTGGGGAGTCTTGTCATTAAGGTGTGTGTAATTTAGGGTCCAGTTGGTGTTCTAACTAGACTGCACTTGTTTTCATAGTAGTAAAATGCTTTGCAAATAACACCTTGCAGAAGTCCTCATTCTACCACATGTGAACTAACCCTCCAGCTGATAATGCAAACACTATCGGGGGATTTTATTTATAAGGGCTCTAGAATACAAGTTATCACACCAGCATCATCTGTTACTAATATTCTGACTAGTTATGGTTAGTGCAGCTTTTCTTTGTGTTGTGGTTGGTTTCATAACTAGGCTGAGTTCCTCTACCAAGAGGAAACAAGACCCGAGTTCTTTTCCTTGTAGAGTTTGTATTATAACCCTTAGCGTAAACTTGCTGTGGGGGGGGAGGGGCACTTAGCTCCAGCTTGTTGCATCGCGGCCAGTTAGCTTACATCTGGTATGTGGTCCTGGGGAAATCACTTTATAGAGCTGGTCTTCCAAGTGGTTTTTAAAATTTATCCTTCTATTGAAGTTTTTAGGTCAATTATGTATGTTGACTAAATTTACAAATAAACTTGTTTATCCAACTAAGTGTCAAAAACCTAAATTGAATGTACAAAAAACATCCATTATCTAGGTTCTTTGTGTCCTAAAGTTTGAGCTTAGGTTACTTGGATTTTGCTTAGACAAAGGAACCTTTTAGTTACAGAAATAACTCCAGAAACATGTAAAGACCCTCTGCTCTAACAATACCAGGATTGCAATATTTACAGTGTCACTGCTTCCCTCCATGTCAAGGAATTAAAAGCACATTCATTGCCGGTATGAAGTAGGCCAAGGGAAGTAAATTTCTTTAAAATGCTAGGGCTCAAATTTGGGATCTGTTCCATGAACCTCTGGGTGGACTGTTGATTGATCTCCAAGTTATTAACAATTCCAGAGGTACAAAGCATACTAGTCCAAGACATCTTTTCCATATGAAAGATCTGCTTTGACATTGGAGGCCAGCAGTAAAGCATAGCATCAATTTTGGCAAGACATTTATGCCCTAATGGCTATTTTTAGTAAGAAACTAGAGTAGGCTTGGAGGTCTAGTTAATGAGCCTTACCTGTTGTCAAAGGCGGAGTTCACTAGCAAACGGGTTTTCTAAAAGGTTTGTAACCAGCTCTGGAATAACTACCAATATAATCCCCTCACTGTGCATCTGAAAGATGCCCAAGCCCTCGCCGCTGGCATGTGCTGTGCCCTGGAGTGGAGCAGTGTCCAAACAAGTAGAACCAGCTGTGGTGGTGGTCAGCTTGAGTTACCTGCGATAACCCCAGTGGATGCCAGTTGAACCTTCATAAACACCTACCCCCCACCCCGTCTGCACCGTGATGCAGGAGGTTCCTGGGTTTTATCGCGTGGCTTGGAGTCTGCTTAAACTGCCACTTGCACGCCATACTTCATTTGAGCACCTTAACCAGAAGGCAAAAATACTTTTGGTTCTAGGAAGCTGGTCACATAGGTACCCTGGGTATAGTGATGGAACAGTCTATACAGAGAAAAGCAAAAGTTGGAACTGATGAAGGTATCCTGTGCCCTTGAACAGACAAAAATAAAAGTTTTTGAAGTTGAGACTTGGTAATGGTCTTTATTTGAATGAAATCTGTTTCACAAGTTTCCTCTGGCTAAGGGTCCTAGAGAGCCTTGCCTTCTGATGGGGGGGATGGGAGGGGGGGATGAGGGGAGGGCTTTCAGTAATGAGACAGGCAGACCCCTTATCCTTAAAGGAATATATATCACCATTTGCTCAGGACAGTGCCCATTTATGCTTGTTGAACCTGCATATTAACTGCCTCTCTTGCTGACTGGTGTGGGTCACAGGTTCGACTCCCAGGGTACAAGCCTGGGTTGCAGGTTTGATCCCCAGTAGGGGGAGTGCAGGAGGCAGCTGCTTAATGATTTGCTTTCATCATTGATGTTTCTATCTCTCCCTTCTCTGAAATCAATAAAAACATACTTTAAAATAAGTATATGGAGGCAGGCATGCACTTCAAACCCAGCTTATTTCCTGAGATCTGTCCTTATACAAAAGATTCATTGTGTACCCATTACACATCAAAGGGAGGAACAGACCCAGGAGAGGCCAACAAAGACCAGCTCATGCCCCATGGCCAGGCCCCCACCCCTTGCTTTGCCCCCAGCCAGGGACCTCTGCTGCTGCCTGACCAGTGTCAGTGAGGAGACCACTGTCAGTTGGGGCAAGCTGAGGAATGACTGAGGCTTGGGCAGGTGGCCTTTTCCTGAGGGCTGTGTGAGGGACTGCACATGTCCCCATGGAGGTGGTGCCTGGGCTCCACTAACCCCTCCTTCCCTTCCCACCCCCTCTGTCGGACATACAGGGCCCCAGGACCTTTCCCATAAGCTCACCTCCCAGCACTGAGCCAAGACTTAGCAGAGGGGATAGGATGGGGTTGGATCCAAGGCCCAGGCATCACGAGCCTGTAGTCCTACTGCAGCTCACTGGCCTCTCCCTTCCCACACCCTGCCTTTGGCCAGACTCCGTCCTGCCCACCCCCGGAGGCCTGCAGCCCCCTGCCAGCTGCAGTGCCCCTTGTGAGCTGCAGGAAGAGATGGCTGTGGCCCTAAGCTGTCAGCTGCATCTTTTGAGTCCAGATTTGCTCCGTGGCCTTTGACAGGGTGGTCCTCAGCCTAGAGGGCAGGAACTTCAGGGACATGGGGCAGCAAATAAAGACATGGCTGCAGCTGAGCCCTCTCACAGGGGCGCCTGAGGTCAGGGGAGGGTGAGAAGCTCGGTGCTCCGAAGGCAAGGTCTCAATCTTGCCTGCCTGCCTCTGGCGTCGGGCCTGACACCTGGCAGAGGCGCCAGACATGCTTGCTGACCAACCCGAACGGTCCTGGCAGCCCCACAGCCCAGCTGGCTGGATCTGCTCCTGGCACACGTGGCAGAGAACCGGGCCAGTTCCCAAGCGCCTTTGGTCACTGGCCTGGCTTTCCGATTGGGACCCTTCCGTGGAGGAAGTGCGGCTCCAGTGTTCTGGGAGAGCAGCTGTGCCTCCTGCCCCTCACTAAGAGGCTGAGCTGTAGGTACTCACAGGCACAGGGTGGTAGCTGAGAATGGGCTCAGGGGCAGACAGGCCCAGGTTCAAGGCCCAGCTGTCCCACTTGGATGCATTCCTTCACACATCTGTGCTGCTTTCCCTCATCTTTAAAATGGGAATAAAAACTACCTACCCAATAGGCTTGTAAGGATTTAAAGAAATAATCTGTGCAAATTCTGGTGATTTTTAAAATATTTGACAACAGAAGTCAAGGGCACTGACCAATCAGTCCACAACCAGCACTGCCCTGCAGGCTGTGTACCAGCCCTGATACCAGGGCTGCCACAGGTACAGATGAGTATCATCCAGACCTCGGGAGCTGTTATTAATATTACAGAAAGGCCAAGCAGGCCAACTCATTAGATAGGTTAATGCTGTGGAACAATTACAAACAGAGCCTCCCAGAACGGGTGAGAGGGTGGGCCATCTTCTGAGGGCAAACACTTTCAGAGACCTTGTGGGTAGATACTTACCTGTGAGATGTTGCCTCAAGTCCCATCAGTGAACCAGGCTGTGATTGCAATGGAGAAGCCAGAGCTGCATGGCGCGTGCAGACCTTCATCACATAAAAAAGAACGAGCAAGTCCAGCAGGGAGGCCCCAAGGGCTAAGAACTGGCACAGAGACCTGGCCGGTGCGGCTCAGTCGGTTGGGCATCATCCTGTGCACCAGAAGGCTGGGGCTCCATTCCCAGTAGGGGGTGTGCTGGAGGCAGCTGATCTTTCCTCCGTGCCAGCCTCGGTCTCAGGGGCCAGGCTGTGTCTGCCTCCCGGCCAGAGCCTGAGCGCCCCAGGCTTTTACCTGTCTGGCCAGTTGCACGCAGGAGAGTCCACTAATGTCTGTTGCATGATTTGCTCTCAAATCAGTGTTTCTCTCTCTCTCTCCCTCTCCCTTCTTCTCTCTCTAAAAATGAATAAAAACCTTTTTTGGGGGAAAAAAAGAATTGGGTGCAGACATAGACACAAACTCCGGGAGAGAAGAGATGCCGCTGAAGCACCTGTCCTCCATGGTGGGCAGGTCTCGCCATGGCCTGGGCAAAGGTGCCTTGGTGACTCTCGGCCTGCCAAGGGTTCCAGGGCCCAACTGGCAGGGGTGGCGTTCCCACCCCTGGAAAGTATGGCCCTGTGGTGGATATTACTGGGGCTTCTATCTGGATGCCTCAGTCCTGTGTGACAGCCGGCTCTGGCTTGCGGATGCAAGTGAGAAGACAGGCTGTGGGGTGCAGTGATCCCATTAAAGTTCCACCCCCTCCCAATCTTGTAACGTCAGGCCAGGAAATGGGAGGGAGGGTCAAAGGTTAAGGCAGACTTCTCAACAAATTTCATGAAACATGCTAGATGGGATTAAAAAACTGAGTAGTGCCCTAGCCAGTTTGGCTCAGTGGATAGAGCGTCGGCCTGTGGACTGAAGGGTCCCAGGTTCGATTCCGGCCAAGGGCACATGCCCAGGTTGCAGGTTCGATCCCCAGTAGGGGGCATGCAGGATGCAGCTGATCAATGATTCTCTTTCATAATTGATGTTTCTATCTCTCTCTCCCTCTCCCTTCCTCTCTGAAATCAATAAAGAAATATATTTAAAAACAAACTAACTGAGTAGCTCAGCCAGTGTGGCTCAGTGATTGAGCATCGACCTAGGAACCAGGAGGTCAGGGTTCGATTCCCAGTCGGGGCACAGGCCCGGGTTTCGGGCTTGATCCCCAGTAGGGGGCGTGCAGGAGGCAGCCGATCAATGATTCTTGCTCATCGTTGATGATTCTCTCTCTCCCTCTCCCGTCCTCTCTGAAATCAATAAAAACATATTTAAAAACAACTGAGCAGAGCCAGATCTTTGAGCATTAGCTCCCTTGTCTCTGGGTGTGGGCTGCTTCCTGGAAAACACACACACACACACACACAAAACCTTAAAAAACAAACAACAAAAGCCCAAACCAAAAATGAGTGTGAACACAAATAAATCAATGTTTCAGAGTCCATCTTGAGCAAATGGAAGCATTACCCTCTTAGGTCCCATCCAGGTTCTCCAAGAACAACTACAACAATAAAAGGATGCGGATGAGCCCTGGCTGGTTTGGCTCAGTGCACAGAGTGTCGGCCTGCGGACTAAAGGGTCCCGGGTTCGATTCCGGTCGGGGGCATGTGCCTTGGTTGTGGGCACATCCCTAGAGGCGGCTGATCCATGTTTCTCTCTCATCGATGTTTCTGACTCTCTGTCCCTCTCCCTTCCTCTCTGTAAAAAATCAGTAAAATATATTTTTTAAAAAAAGGATGAGGATGAGGCACATGGATGTGTTCTCTTTGGTTGTTGTTCATCCTCACCCAAGGATGTTTTTTTCCATTGATTTTTAGAGAGAGTGGAAGGGAGGGGGAGAGACAGAGAGAGAGACATTGTTATGAGAGACACATCAATTGGTTGCCTCCTGCACCTGCCCCAGCCCTTCAGTCCATTTAGCAAAACTGGGGAGGGCACATGGATGTGTTTCCAATCAAAATGAAACGATGGAAATAAAAAACAAGTGTGCGGGCTTCGCAGCAGTCAGGATTCCTCCTCCCGCTCCTTACTCAGAAAGCCCTTTCCTCCTCGATTCCCAGTAGGGGGTGTGCTGGAGGCAGCTGATCTTTCCTCCGTGCCAGCCTCGGTCTCAGGGGCCAGGTGTGTCTGCCTCCCCGCCAGAGCCTGAGCGCCCCAGGCTTTTACCTGTCTGACCAGTTGCACGCAGGAGAGTCCACTAATGGCTGTTGCATCAGTGGGTGACATAATAACAGCGAACACTTCCTCTGTGTTTACTAAGTGCTAGAGCTGGGCTGGGCACGCAATCAAGATGATCTCATTAGTTCCTTTTATAACAATCTGTTAACGAGGCCTCTCTGGCCTCCTTTTACAGAGGAGAGGTCGAGGCTCAGAGAAGCCCAGTCACCTGCCCGAGATCACTCAGTAGCAAGGGGAGAGATCTGGGCTCAGGACGGTTGGACGTCAAGGCTGAGACGGGTAAAGGATTCCTGGAGAAGGGGGGTGTCGCTTGGCACATCGCTGCCCCAACAGAGCGGCGCCTCCTTGGGGAGACATGGCTTGTGGGTTGAAATTCATTTCAACTTGCCCCAAGGCCTGCTACACACACCATACAGTTCGCCCGTTTAAAGTGTACAATTCCTTGCCCTGGCTGGTGTGGCTCAGTGGAGAGCGCCCGCAGGCCTGCGGACTGAAGGGTCCCAGGTTTGATTCTGGTCAAGGGCACAGGCCCAGGTTGCGGCTTGATCCCCAGTAGGGGGTGTGCAGGAGGCAGCTGATGCATGATTCTCTCTCATCATTGATGTTTCTCTCTCCCTTCCTCTCTGAAAGCAATAAAAATGTTTTTTTTTAAAAAGTGTACCATTGCGTGGTTTTAGTATATTTACAGATACCTACAACCACCACCACAGTCAATCTTGGGGCATTTGGCTCAAAGAGAACTCAGTACCCCTAGGTTTCACCCTCTCACCCCGCCACCCAGCATGTCCCTGCGCCCTCAGCAACCCCTGCTCGGGGCCAGCAGCCCAACCTACCTTAGCAGCGGCGGTCGGTCCTTCCAGGAGGGCGGGGCCCACTGCTGTCCGTGGCCCCCGCCTCAGCCCTGCACAGCCGGGCGCTGCGCCTGCGTGTCCACCCCGGGAAGGCAGCCTGTGGACAGCCACGCCCTGGTCACCACCAAGCTCGGCTTTCCCGCTATTTACCCGGAGGGCAGGCCACGCGCTTGGAGACCCGTGACCAGGGGCTGGTGACCTCGCACAGCTGCAGGGCTTTAGGACCTAGTCTAGGCGGTCCCTGTGGGACCCCCAGGCCGGCCGGGTCGCCGCGGGGTCGCGCTGGCTGTGGGTGGGGTGTGGGCACAGGGCCAGGGGAGGGCGGCTCAGACCTCCCAGTCGGGCCAGTCCCGCTCGAGCGGGCGCCCCGCGCTCCTCCCCAAAGCCCGCGCCCCGCCCCCGCGGGAGGGACGGGCCGGCGCAGCGGGCGGGGCGGGCGGCCGGGCGGGCGGGCGGCCGGGCGGGGCGGCGGGCGCAGGAATGCACGCCCCCCGCCGCGGCCCCGCCCCAGCATCCCGCTGCGATCCGGCTGCACCGCGGAGCCGGAGGGCGAGCGCCATGGCTGCGTCGAGCCCACCCCCGGTCGCGGAGCTGCTGGCCCAGGCCCGGGCGGCCTTCCGGGCGGAGTTCGGGGCCGAGCCCGAGCTGGCGGTGTCGGCGCCGGGCCGCGTCAACCTCATCGGGGAGCACACGGACTACAACCAGGGCCTGGTGCTGCCCATGGTGAGGGCTGCGAGGGGACCCGAGCCTCTCCTGGGTCCCGGCCGCCCCGTCGGGAAGGCGGGCCGGAGGGGCGCGGGGAGGCGCCTGGTCCCCGCGTGATCTGTGGGTCGGGCCGCGCCGAACTTCAGCTCCAGCGAGTTTGGGGGCCGAGCACGTGGGAGGGACCCTGGGACGGGACGTTTCTCACGTAGGAAGGGAGGAAGGGCGATCCGAGAGGAAGTAGCCGGGAGGGGGTGTGCCGAGCCTCTTCGCTCCAGCTCGCCCTCTGTGGACCTTCCCAGCAACCTGGGCACGTGGAAGGAGGTGCTTCCGACTCTGGCTTCCATGAGGCCCTGCAGACCCTGCGGGAGTAGCCCGAAGCCTCCAGCCTGGTCCCCTTACAGAGCGGACACAGGCCCAGAGAGGGCAGTGGTCTGCTCAAGGTCACACAGCTGGTGCTTGCTGGGGCTTCCACGGGACCCAGGAGGCCTCCCAGCTCTCAGCCAGGGGTTCTGTGCACCCCACCCCGCAGCTTGGCAAGTGAGTGGGTACAGCACACCTGAGGTTACCCCCAAATGGGAAGGCGGCGGATGGAGCTCCTGACTCTGTTTTCCTTTGGAGCTCGCGGCTCCCCTGTGCCCACAGCTGGGCGCCCACGTGGAGGGCAGAGTCCAGGTGTGCTCTCTGCGCTGGTCCCGCCCCTGAAAACCCAGGGGGCAGGGCCTAAGCCCCCAAGGCCAGCTCAGCGCTCAGGCTCTTCCGTGAGACACTGTTGATCCTTTCCTGTTGCGCCGGAGGCCGCGCTCCTGCCTGTCCCAGGACCCACATTCCTTGGGACTTTCGTATGAGAGGGGCCTCGTCCCTCCGTCCCTCCGTCCCTCCGTCAGCTGGCGGGAGCTTTGCGTACCCTCTGTGTCTCCTGCCAGGCGCTGGAGCTGGTGACCGTGATGGTGGGCAGCCGCCGGGCAGACGGCCTCGTCTCCCTCCTCACCACCTCTGAGGGTGCTGACGAACCCAGGCGGCTGCAGTTTCCCTTGCCCACAGCCCAGCGGTCCCTGGAGCCTGGGACCCCCCGATGGGCCAACTATGTCAAGGGAGTGATTCAGCACTACCCAGGTATGGGGCCCGGGCCTGGGTCAAGTTCAGCAGCCAAGAGCACCACCTCTCAGCCGTAAAACCCATTAGCGCACCTAGTCCACTGTGGGGTAGGCTTGCAGGATAGAGCATCCCATTGTACAGATGAAGAATCTGACACCCTGAGAGGGTCCAGACCTTGCCCTGGGTTGCCCAGTATCTGATTGGAAGAGTCAGGAGTCAAACCCTAACCTGTGGCCTCCGGAGCCCTAGACCAGGAGGACTGGGAAGACTGTGTCCCAGGAACCTCAGGGTGGAAGGATGGAGGGCCGTGGGCCCCTTGGCCCAGCAGGTTGGTGGCCTCTGACAATTGAGACCCATTCCTGGAAGCAGAGATACAGTACGTGCCTCCCTGTGCCCATCCTCCCAGACGGCGCCACTGACCCTCACCCATTGTTCCCCCCGCAGCCGCCCCCCTCCCTGGCTTCAGCGCGGTGGTGGTCAGCTCAGTGCCTCTGGGGGGTGGGCTGTCCAGCTCGGCCGCCCTGGAAGTGGCCACGTACACCTTCCTGCAGCAGCTCTGCCCAGGTACCTCCCAGAACCCAGCTCCCACCCAGCCCGCCTTCCCCGAGCTCTCCTGTGGTCGGCTTCTGTGGCTCTCAGAGGGGGTGGGAACCCACCTGCCCCTTGTGCCCCTTCTTGGGCCCCAGCCTTCCCATCTCACCCTGCGCCACAGACTCGGGGACAATAGCTGCCCGGGCCCAGGTGTGCCAGCGGGCCGAACACAGCTTCGCAGGGGTGCCCTGTGGCATTATGGACCAACTCATCTCTCTGCTGGCGCAGAGGGACCATGCGCTGCTCATCGACTGCAGGTTAGGGGCTCCCCTTGCAGCCCCCCACCTCTGGGCAGAGCACGTCCACTGTGGGGCCTGGCGGGCAGACACTTGGCCTTGTCATCTCCCCACTCCACCTGCCTCCCAGGTCCCTGGAGACACGCCTGGTGCCACTGTCAGACCCCAGGCTGGCTGTGCTCATCACCAACTCCAACGTCCGCCACTCACTGGGCTCCAGCGAGTACCCGCTGCGGCGCCGCCAGTGTGAGGAAGTGGCCCGGGCGTTGGGCAAGGAGAGCCTCCGGGAGGTGCAGGTGGAGGAGCTGGAGGGTGAGAGCTGGCCGGGTGCGGTCTGTCTTGGAGATAGCGGGGCCCCCTGCCGGGGCTGCTGGGGCCTCATCCCCAGGACCCCAGCCGTGCCTGCCCACTCCCCGAACACTGTTAACTTCGGGCTCCGACCCCAGCAGGGCTGCTTGCAATCTTAGTACCGTTGTTCCTAATGGGAGGACTGTAGACAAGGACAAAGAATAAGCACTAAGGCCACTACCCGGAGATAGTATATTTCCTCCCAGTGTTGGATATGAGCACCCACTGTGTGCCAGGCGCCCTGCCAGGAGCTCTGCAGGTGTCAGCCCACCTGGTCCTGGCGCCCCGAATCAGGTGGGTGCCCCACTAAACAGCTGAGGGGAGGCGCTGGGAGCTTAGTGGCCAGCCCACGGTTCTACCACGGCCTGGCCAGAGCCAGGCCTCCCACCGGAGGCTCCCCCACCCCCTGGGGCCATGGTGCCATCCCCCACGTCCGCACGGGCCCTCGCCAGTGGGTGGCGGGTCTGCTGACCCCGTTCCTCTCCAGCGGGCAGAGAGCTGGTGAGCAAGGAGGGCTTCCGGCGGGCGCGGCACGTCGTGGGGGAGATCAGGCGCACGGCCCAGGCAGCGGCTGCCCTCAGCCGGGGCGACTACAGAGCCTTCGGCCGCCTCATGGTGGAGAGCCACCACTCCCTCAGGTGAGGCCCTCGGGCACCGGGCACCGGGCACACCGGCTGTCCCCCGGGCCGCGTGGGGCTGGTCCCAGGCCCGCCTGCATCTCCTCTGCAGGGATGACTACGAGGTGAGCTGCCCGGAGCTGGACCAGCTGGTGCGGGCCGCGCTGTCTGCGCCCGGGGTTTATGGCAGCCGCATGACGGGCGGCGGCTTTGGCGGCTGCACGGTGACTTTGCTCGAGGCTTCCGCTGCTCCCCAAGCCATGCAGCACATCCAGGTGGGTGGACGCTGGGGCCGGGGCGAGGCGGGAAGCAGGTTCCCAGGGCCCCGCCGAGCTCAGGCCTCTGCCTCTCCCACAGGCGCAGTATAGCGGTACCGCCACCTTCTACCTCTCCCAGGCCGCCGACGGTGCCCAGGTGCTGCCCTTGTGAGCTCCCCTGGGGTGGCCCACGCGGGCAGGGGCCTGCCGGGCAGCAAGCAGGAAGCTCCGTGCCGCTGGCGCCTGCCCTCCGCACCTGAGCGCTCAATAAACTTGTGCCTCAGACCACAGTACCTCTAGAGGTGGTGTGTGCTTGGCCAGCAGAGAGGGGGGTGTTGGACCCGCTCCCCGGCTCTGGGCAGGCCCCGGAAGACTGGGCAGGGCGGAGCCACACGGTAGCAAACTCTTTTATTAAGTGCAGAACAAAGCTGGGTGCTTGTCATGCTGGTCCCGGCTCTTTGGTTACAAATGCGCTTGGGTGGGATGGGGGTGGGGCAGCCAGAAGGGCCTTCTGGGACCTCTGCCTCCTACATGCCCCCCAGAGGGCACCTACCCCCAGAGGCACTGGTCCTGTGATCAGCATGCGGGTGGGTGGGGCCACCAGGGGTCCAAGGATGGTGTAGCTGGGGCAGCACCGGGGAGGGGGGCGGGCAGTGGGGGCCCAGGTTCAAGGACGCCTGGTCGCGGCGGGGAGCTCAGGTCTGGAAGAACTGCTGGTCGACCTGGCTGCTGAGGGTCCCACTGGTGGTCAGCGTCTGGCTCACAAACTCCTGGGTCACATGCCGGGTGAGGGAGCCGCCTGCCTCCAGACCCCGGGGCCCCAGGGTCAGTCCGTCTGCAGGGGAAGAGGTTTTGAGCGACCTGTCTAGCTCCCTGCCCTCTTTGTCTGTTAGCTCTGTCTCCCCCAGGAGAGCCTGGGGCCCCCACCCGGCCACTCACCCAGCAGGAAGGGCTCGGCGGTGCCGGTGTGGGTGGTGGTGATGCTGCTGTACTCGCCTGGCAGTGGGTGCTGGTAGAGCCCCGAGAGGCCACCCAGCTGTGGGAAGGGGCCTGGAGTGGACAGACGAGCCCCTCAGGGGATGGTGCCACAAGGTGCGGTCAGAGAAAGGATGGGGGTGCGAAGGGACAAGGTGCCCTACCTCCGTCCTGGGACTCAATGGTGATGATACCCTCACGCTCCGGCCCGAAGCCCTGAGTGGTCCTGGCCTGCACCTTGAACTTGTAGGGCACGTTCTCCCGAAGGCCTGGCACCGTCAGCCTGCTCTCAGTGCTGTCGCCATCCACCTGGAATGTAATGGCTGGCTCTGGGCCGGGGAGAAGCCTTTAGCCTCCGTGGCTCCCTCTCCACCATCCCTTGGCCACCCTTGACCCTGGGGCGGGCAGCACCTCCTCCGTGGGCCATCTCACACGTGACCATGTAGCCCAGGATGTCTCCGTCAGGCCTGCGCGGCCGCTCCCAGCTCAGCTGCAGCGAGTCTGGGCTCAGGGCCGTGAACACCAGTGGGCCCGGGGCGCTGGGCGTGCTCAGGGTGAAGGCGGAGCCTGGGGCAGCAGAGGGAGAGGTGAAGTGTGGATCTAGCACATCTGTAGAAGCAGGTATGGAGGAGGGGGCAGCCGAGGGGGGGGGATGGAGGGGGAGCAGCTCACCTGGCAGGGGTAACAGCGGGCTCTGAGGGTGCACCTGCGACTCAATGGTGATGACACCCTCGCGCTCCGGGCCCCAGCCTTCCTGGCTCTGGGCCCGCACGCGGAACACATAGGAGTGGTTGGGCAGAAGGTCTTCCACCACCACGGAAGTCTGCCCGGGGTTGGGGATGTTGATCCGATACAGCTCACCTGGAGTGGGGTGGGGTGGGAGCAGCTTTATTCCTATTCCTGGCCTGGTCCTCCCCCCGGGCTGCTGCCAAGACCTGGCCAGCATCCACCCCGGAGCAGCTGGTTGGGGCCAGCCTGCTATGGTCTCATGGGTCAGGTTGCCACCACACAAGGAAAGAGGGGGCCTGAACTCCTATGGTCCAGGTCGTGCTGCTGGGAATTTGTCGGTTCCCACAAAGGCATCTAGGCCAGCAGAGGGCCTGGGTTCTGGGGCCAATGAGGCCTCGTTAGGCAACATCTTGCCCCGGGAGTAACCTGGGGAGCCCCCGGGAAGTGGTTGAGGGCCCAGAAGGGCACCGTGCGGGGCATGGAAGTGAGACCCTCTCAGGCTGGGTGGTGGGTTCCAGCCACAGCCGAGTGCCCCTGGTGTCACATGTGGCCGGGCCTCACCGCCGTTCAGCAGCTGGTACTCCACGCTGTAGCCCTGCAGCGCCCGCTCGCACTGCGGCTCTTGCCAGCTCACTTTCAGAGACGTGGGCCCCAGGGCTGAGAACACCAGACGGGTGGGGGTGTTGGGCAAACCTGCGGCCAAGCGGGAACCTGGAGACAGGAGGCCACAGTCAGCCCGGCTCAGGGTCCCTGGGCAGGAGTCCAAGTTCAGCTCCTGACCTCCCTCAGCTGTCGCACCTACGTGACTGCTGGCCAGGTGGCTCGCTCACCCGGCCACAGCCTGTCCAGGCCACCCAGCACCTCCCGCCTGTCCTCAGGGTGGGTGTGGGCCCTGCCTGTGCCAAGCGCCGTGAGCCCCCACCCTCGGCTGGCCTGGCCCGTCCTGCCCCAGCCCGGCACCCCTGGGAAGGCGAGGCGGTTAGGCATCAGCGCTGATGAGGATGGAGTGGAGGGGATGCAGGGTCATGGGCAGTGACTGCAATGGCGTGGATGACAGATGGAGCAGGACAGCCGTGGAGACATGATGGCCACGCTGGACTACCTGGGTCCCAAGGGGGCGCTGCTGGCTGCGCAGCCAGGATTATAGAGTCTGGTGAGTCCCTGGAAGGGGGGAACCCCTTCATCTGAGCCCGACTCCAGGACCCCAAGGTCCAAGACAGCGGAAGCCTGCTCCTCCCGTCTTCCCAGATGGGAGGGAGGCCTAGGGTGGGACAAAACAGGAGTGAGGGGGCAGGAAGTATGTGTGTGTTGGAGGATGGGCGGGGGGACAGCAGGCCGGCAGCCCAAACCTCCAGGAGCCGGAAGAAAGGAGGGGTCAGCCCGGCCGGCGTGGCTCAGTGGTTGAGCATCAACCTATGAACCAGGAGGTCATGGTTTGATTCCCAGTCAGGGCACGTGCCCAGGTTGCGGGCTTGATTCCCAATGTGGGGTGTGCAGGAGGCAGCCGATCAATGATTCTCTCTCATCATTGATGTTTCTATCTCTTTCTCCCTCTCCTTCTCTAAGGTCAATTTAAAATTTTTTTTAAATTTAAAATAAAATATTAAAAAAGAAAGAAAGACAGGAGGGGTCAGCGGGAGAGGCAGGGCTGGCGGTGCACTCACTCTGCGAGGAGAGGGAGGTGAGGGTGGAGTAGTCCCTGGGCAGCGTGCCCGAGTGCTCCGTGCGGGTCAGCGAGTGGTAGTCCCTGGTGAGGGTGGAGGAGGTGCTCAGCACGCGGTGGGGCAGGTGCGGGCTCAGGTGGGTGCCGTAGGAGGCGTTGGTCGTGGCCATCCTGTGCAGGGAGTTGGCGCTGCCCGGGAAGGCAAAGTCCATCCGTCCATTGACCAGGTGCTCTGCAGGGGAGAACAGGGTCACCGGGGCAGGCCAGCACCGGGGAGCCCTGGGCGTTCCGGGACTGCCTGTCCACTAGAGGCCCCCCTTGGCCCACGAGGGACAGAGGCCCGGTGTCCCTGGAGGAGTCCAAGGGGCCACACGGGCTTCTGCAGCCCGCGTTCTCCGGCCAGGCACCCGGCCAGGCACCGTGCCACTAGGACAGGCTGAGCCCCGCTGACCCAGTGGAGCCGCGCTGCCCAAATGCCTGCCCTAGGGGTGCTCCGGCTCCCGGGGGAGGGGGAGGACGGTCTGCCTCCAGCCCTCGCTCAGCCCCTGGCAGGGGCAGGGCCTTGGCCTTGGTGGGCAGCCTGGCCGCAGCGAGCCCAGGTGGGTGCGGGGTCGGGCTGGCCGGTCACCTCCGCCCTCCCCCACGGCTCCCCCAGCGCCCCCTTCGGCGCTGTCGTCCGGGGGCCCGCGGGGCAGCTCGGTGGCGTCGGAGGACCGCCCGCTGCTGGCGGACAGGCGCGGGATGACCTCCGGGGGCAGCCGCCACGTGACGCGCCGCAGGTCCAGCTCCTCCCCCAGCAGGGCCTCGAACTTCCAGCGGCCGCCTTGGGAACAACGAAGGGCGCGTTGGCACCGCCGGCGGCGCGGGAGGGTGCGGGCGGCGGAGCGGTCCTCGGGCTCTTTGGGATCCAGGTGGGGGTGGGAGGGGGTGCACGGCAGGGACGGGGCGCCAGGCGCAGGCCCTGCGATGCGCCAGTGCAGCCTGGGGGGCAGCGGGTAAGGAGAGACCCCTCGGCCAGCCCGAGACAGGGGAAGCCCTGGCTTTGTCACCAGCTGTGAGGGCTCCCTGCTCTGAGCCTCAGTTTCCCTTCTGTATAATGGAGAGAGCGACAGTTCCCGAAGCCGAAATGTTGGGGGGGAGGGTCAGTAGCAGTTGAACTGGGGCTCCTCTTGCCCCCAGACCCTGAGCCCTCTCAAGACGCCCAGGCTGAGTTCCTTAAGCCCAAGCTCTGCCTGATCAGGGCAGGAATGTGGTCCCTGGGGCCTGAGGCATAGACAGGGATGAAAAAAAATACAGTCCTGGAGGATTTGCACTCGTGGCATTGTGTGAGGGCACCCCATTGCACAGATCAGAAAACTGAGGCACAGAGACCGTAAGTGATTTATCTGAATCCCTGCAGTGGAGCCAGAAGCTCAAACTGTGTAGCTGGGGATCCCAGCTGAGGGCTCTGCACCGCAGTAGGAACAGGGCAAGTGGCTGCCCACGCCTCCTGGCCACGCCTGCCTCCTCCCTCACCGCCCTGCCCCTGGGAGGCCGCCCGGGGGTCCTGACCCCATGGCACAGCTGGTGAGCCTTTCAGCAGCAAAGCTGTGTTTCCGTGTGGTCCCGCGGGCGTGAGTCGAGCACGTCTGCCCCAGCAGGTGTCTCCCTGTCTCATGCACAGACGTGCACGTGTTTGCTCCTGTGCCGGTGGGCTTGTCCCTGTCAAACTATTGACCTGAGAGAGTTTGACTTCATGCCCAGAGGTCACGGGCCCCTTTGTTCTCTCTGGACACTAGTGACGGCCCCACCCTCTACCCAGGACCCCCACCTTCCTCTCGGGGATCCTACTCACCTGTGTCGTCGGAGACACTGGGCCTCTGGCTGCCCGATGGGGAGCGGAGGACGTCGTCGCTGTACATGAGGAAGCCCTCATAGTCTTCCCCGCCCTGTGCGTCCACGATGGGGATGTCGGGGATGATGGGGACTGCAGGGGAGGGAGGGTGAGCCAGAGCCCCGTCTCGGCCTCCTGCGCCCCCCGTCTTCCCCCGCCTCCCGTCCCCCACTCACTGGACATGGGCCGCTTGGGCTGGGTGGCCAGGTTGATGATGGCCTCCCGCTCGGGCCCCCAGCCCGCCCCGTTGCGCGCCTTCACCGTGTAACGGTAGGGCTGGGACTCCCGCAGGTTCTCAATGAGCAGCATCCGCTTCTTGGGGGTGTCCACCAGCACCTTCTTCATGGGCCCGATGGGTCCTGGGCGGGGAGAGTGCTTCAGAGGGGTCGCCTAGGTCCCGCCTGGCCCCCGCCTGCCTCTGACACCGCAGGACAGGAACGGCACCCGGGGGGGCTCCGGGACAGGCAGGGAGTGAGCAGTACTGAACCCCTGCGGGTGCCAACCCCTGAGCACCAGGTGTGACTGTCGCCAACTCCAAAGGGCTCATCACTAAGCTAAGTGGCAGCATCAGGTCTAGACTCAGGGTGGCCCCAGTGTCACCTCTACTAATTGGTCAAGGCTCCTGGGAGACCAGCCAACATCTCAGTTTCCAACAAGGTCCAAAGGAGGTTGTGGAAAATGACACCTCATACCCTTGGTGTCCACCCCCAGCCAAGGACTAGGCTCAAAGGACTATGACGAAGACCCGTCAGCCTGGGGGGGCGGGGGCGGGGGGGGGTCTCTAACTCCAGGGCCCAGCCCCTTGCCTCCTCTCAGCTGGTGGGAGCAGGGGAGAGGGCACCATGTGCTGATGCCCTCGGGCTGGGCCCCACATTCAAGCTGAAGCGTGCGCTGAAACCCCCCGCCAGGAGCTTCTGTCGGGGTGCCTGTCACCCCTGGGATGAGAGGCAGGGTCAGAGGCGACCTCCTGACCTGGACTAAGTGCTGTGAGCTCAGAATGAGCCAAGGACGTGACGCGGATGCTGAGGAGGTGGTGCGAGGTGTGCCTGGCTGGCAGAGCCACGAGCCCGCTGCCCAGCACCACCAACCCCGCTGCCCTCTGCCCAGTGGGCCACCCAGGCGGCTGAGCCTGACCCACGCAGGGGCCACAGGTCAGAGGGGGTGGCGAGCTCTCCATCCTGGGACTGACCACCCCGAGGCGAGGAGGAGGTCCCCGTACCAGGTGAGGGTTTGGACCAACTTCCTCCAATACTTTCGCATCGAAGATTGGCAGGGATCGCCCACACTTGCCTCCCTTCCCAGACTGGCTCTGCCAGGTGCCCCGGCCTAGGGCCGCCAGAAACGTGGCGTGAAATGTAGTAAAAAACTTTTATCGGAAATTCAAGGTGTCCTCTGTTGTTATTTGCTAAGTCTGGCAACTCGACTCTGCCCCCAAGAGAATGGTGTAAAAACTAGCCGCTCTGGTTACCTGTACGGGAAGGCCCCCTGCCTGTGAGCCCAGGGCACCTGTGTAACCTCCGGCCTTCCAGTCCCGGAAGCTTCTGGGCCTGACCTTTGAATGCAACTGGCCTGAACCAGACCATAAACTGAATGACGCCTCAGGCGACCAGATGTCGGGGCTCATCCACTGAGCAGGACAATGTGGCCTCCCTCCCACTCTCGGCCCCTCCCCTTCCACGGCTGCCACCCCGGGGGCGGAAGGAGGGGGCGGAGGAGGGGCCTTACGGTTGTCCTCGTTGACCAGGCCGTAGCAGACCTCGTAGGCCGTGATCTCGCCGTTGGTCTCGGAGGGCTCAGCCCAGCTCAGCTGGGTCACCGTGGAGGAGACGACGTTGAAAGCCAGACGCCCTGGCTCGTTGGGTACTGGGGGGGTGGGGGGGGGCAGGAAGAGAGCCGTCAGTGGCAGAAGAGGGCGGAGATCTGAGACGTAGGGGGCAGGGCTGGGCAGACAGGCTTCAGGGTATCACAGGGATGGACGGCTGGTCGTGGCGAGGCCTCACCTTCCTGGTGGGTGCGGCAGGACACCAGGGAGCTGTAGGGGCCGTCGCCCTGCGTGCCGAAGGCGCACACCTTCATCTCGTAGTCGCAGTACGGGTACAGGTTGGTGAGCTCCACCGAGGGCACCTTGCTCTCCAGCACGTGGGCTTCCGAGTCGGAGTCCCCCTGGATCCAGTACCTCACCTGCTCCGGGGAGGGGCTGGTCAGTGGGGAGGTGCGAGTGCCAAGCAGCTGGGACCTCCATTGACCTGCCCTACTGTCCCCTTGGCACACGTCAGACACCAAGGATCGGAGAGATTGAGTGACCTGCCGGGTTCACACAGCAGGGCTGGGGGAGGGGGGGCGCCTGGGGGACGGAGGGGCCATGTTCCAGGAAGGAGGGAAAATATCTGAAAGCTCCCTGGGCACAGAGGCTCCGCCCACTGGGGCCAACATGCCCTCGCTCACCCTCATGGCCCTCTGGCCCTGGGAAGCCACCTCCCCATCCACCTCCCTCATCGGCCCTCTGCCTTACCCTGTACCCTGTTGGTTTGCCAGGAGGGGGCAGCCAGTTGAAGTGGATCTTCCGAGAGCCGGCGGCTTTGGCGTTGGGGTTCTGTGGGGCGCCAAGGACGCTGTGGGAGACTGGGAATGCAGACTGGGTCTGGTTCTGGAAGGTCAGGTCCAGTTCGTCTGTAGTGGGTGAAGCCAGGGCAGGGCAGCCAGTTGGGATATCCCCTCACACAGCAGGAACTCACTCTCACCACCAGGGGGCGCACGAGGCCCAGTGCAACACCCAGCTGTGATGGACTGACACCTGCCCTGCAGTCTCCCTCCACCGGTGCCCCCACGGGGCCGCAGGGGGCATCCTGCCAAGCTGGGTGGAGGACCCAGGAGGGTCTTTGGCGAAAGGAGGAGGAGGAGGGAGATCGTCTGGCAGCCAAGGGAATGGTTCCCATGAGGACATCTGCTCCTCCTCCCAAGAACCCTCTCTCCGCTCCCATTTTCCCCACAAGCGCCTCTGGAATTGTTAAATACCAGGAGGCTGAGGACCCAGCAGAACTAACCCTTTCACCCCTAAAGCGGAAGTCAGAGGGCCTAATCCTGGGGTTCACGGTGAGCATCGGGGGCCAGATAAAATGCAGGAGCCTGGACACATTCGAATTTCAGAGAAGCAACCAGTGCTTTCCTCAGGGTAGGACTATCCTAAACGCTGCAGGGGACAGACTGAGGCTCTGAAGTGGAAGTGTGGCTGGGCGCCCTGTGTTTTTGCTCGCCGAGACCGGCAGCCTTCGTGGAGAGAGCCCCGGCCTCCCCTCACCGCCTGCGTAAACGGACCCCAGGCTCTGCCCACCTCGGTCCCCGATGACGACCGTGGCCGAGTGGGGCTGGCCCAGGCGTGCCCCGAACTTGGGGTTGCTGAGTTGGATGTGGAAGCGGCGGACCTGGCGGCTCCGCAGGAGCGAGTCCACCTCCTGCAGCTCCAGGAGCTTCACCTGCAGCTCCTTCCAGGTCTCCCCGGGCTGGAACAGCAGCTCGCCCTCCGCGGGGATGTAGTCCTGGGAGTGGGAAAGGGGTCAGACCGGCCACACCCCCACCCCGACCTCAGGGACACCGCGGCCCATCACACACAGGCTGTCCCACGTGGACATACGTGGCTCGGTTCATAGGGCACCTCCTGTGCGCCGCTGGACAAATATTAGCTCATTTCATCCTCAGCAGCGTGAGGTAGAGAGAGAGTACTGTCCCCATTTTATAGAGGAGGGACTGAGGCCCACAGAGGGGCAGAAACGTGCCCAAGTTCACACAGGCAGTTGTGGGGGAGCCAGGATTTGAACCAAGGCATAGGGACAGGGATGCACCGCAGATCCGAGCCCCCCAGAGGCAGGCGCTCATCCCGCGGAGCCGGGATTTCAGGTCCCCCACACTGTGGCTCTGAGGTCTAGGACCCTGCCAGCCCCCCGGCCCTGCCTGCTGGGTGGGGCGCCTCTATCAGCTCCCGCTTCCCACCCCCAGTGCCCCAGAGCTTCCCTGAGCGCCCCACGTGTGCGCCGTGAGTCAATCAACGGAAACGGTGGGGCGGCAATGCTCACATCGGACCACTAGGTGGCGCTCCGAAACCAACATTTCAATTCCAGGCACAGCCGGTCAGGCCCACCGTGCCCACCAGGCACATCCAAGTGCAACAAAACCCAGGGAGTGTAGGAAAAGCTGGAGTCGCCGGCAAGTCAGTTGACCTGGGCTGGCGGGGAACACAGAGCTGGGAAGTGCTCTGGATTAAAGGGGCCTGAAGACTCACGGCCTCGGCCGCTGCCCGCTCTCCGCCTCCTGGAGTGGGAGAGGCAATCACGGACGCACTGGGCCTCGTGAGCTCAGGGAGCTCCGAATACGGACTAATTATTAGGTGCGAGATGATGGGAAGTTTCTTAAGTGGTAATTAGGTTGTAGCTCTGCAGAAGGAATGGCAGGTGCTGCAGGCGTATTTAGGGCCCCATGAAACCTACAGTTGTGGAGGGTTCAGCACATAGAGCTAAGCCAAATCCTCTCTCCCTCCTCCCTACAGTCATACAGATGTGGAACTGTACCTACATCTGTATCCACATCATGCATGGGTACCTAGATCTGTACAGAAAGAGAAAGCAGATAGCAACAGCTGGTGGATCTATCTAAAGGGCACACATATGCTAATTTTATTAGTCTTTCCATTTTTCAGTAGGTTTGACGTTTTTCAAAATAAAAAGATGGGAAATAATAATAAAAAAATTTTGAATTGCTAAATACCAAAAGCATTTTTATAAAAGCCTAACAGGACAGCTGGAATCTCTTGTATATTACGGCCTATCCCGTGAAATTTCTGGACATACAAATTCTCCTTTGGAATTTTTATTGGGAGCATTGAATCAGGAATGAAAACCATTCCTCCCGATAAAAAGATTTGGGTGTGGCCGGGCTGCCGGACCCGCTGAGTGCATTCTCCCTGCCTTTGCCAAGTGGCCCTGTGGGCCCAGTAAGACTAGATTTTGTTTTTTGAGTTAATTTTTGATTGGAATATTTTTAGTTTTTAAATGTTGGCAGTAAACTCAGAAACACAAACAAACAAACCTGCAAGTCAAACCATGCTCATCCACCTACAGGCGTCCAGGGACCCAGGCAGCCACCATGCCCACCCCCCACCCCACCCCCCCCACACCCCCACGTGCCCTCAGCCCCAGGGCGGGGCTTACCCGGTTGCCCTGTGCCGTGTTGTCCTGTGTGCGGTAGGAGACCTGGGACTTGCCGTTGTCCAGGATGCGCCGGACGACGGGAATGCGGGCCACTTGCTCCCCGCCGCTGACCAGGTACTCAGGCTGCTCAAAGGACACTATCCCGTTGGCTGCAAGGGGCCGGGCAGAGTTAGAGGGTCCAAACCTCAGGCCCCTCTCCACTCCCCCGCCCGCCGGCCCCACCCAGCCCAGACTCCAGGAGGCTGCCTGTCACCCCGCACCCCACCACTCTCTGGGGAGGGCCGAGGAAAGGGATGGGCCATTTTTCCAGAAAAAGTTGAAGGGGCTGGGACAGTGTCCAACAGACATCCTGGAGGGGCCGGGGCAGAGAAAGGAGGCCGGGTGGAGGCACAACGGAGGGGAGGCCCTGAGTCCAAGGAGCAGGGAGGGGGGCAGCTTGGGTGTCCGTGATGCGAAGCCTTGCCCACCCTCTAGATTGGCCTGGGCACAGGGGGCCCACTCCTTCCTGCTCGGATGGCCTGGCATTTCAGGGAGGTCCAGGCCACGGCCTGGTTCAGAGGCCGGAGGGGAGGGAGCAGGGGAGGGATGTGGGATGGCTCCAGGCGGACCCAGCACCGTGAGTGAGTGTAATGGAAGCTCCGCGCGGAGCTGTGCAGCCACACGCTCCGTGTAAAAGCCCGAAGCCCATTTTACAGATGGCGAAACCAAGGCTCACAGAGGTTAAGTGAGCTGCCCAGGCCACACAGCCAGGACCCACTCCCACTCGAATACAAGGGCCCCAGCTCCCGTTCTTATTTTATTTTTTATTGATTTCAGAGAAGAAGGGAGAGGGAGAGAGAGAAACATCAATGATGAGAGAGAATCATTGATCGGCTGCCTCCTGCATGCCCCCCACTGGGGATCGAGCCTTCAACCCAGGCCTGTGCCCTTGATCGGAATCGAACTCGGGACCCTTCAGTCCACAGGCCGACGCTCTATCCACTGAGCCACACCAGCTAGGGCCCCAGGCTCCCCTTTTCCTCCTTGCTCCCCCCATGCTGACTGACCTTGCTCCCCCCACGCTGACCGACCTTGCTCCTTGATGATGGTGATGTTCACCAGGCGGCGGCCGAGGGTGGCGGTGCCCATGGGCACATTGAGGGCCTCCACCAGCAGCTGCTTCTCATCGTCGTCCTCCGGCCGGATGAAGAGGGGCACCCGGACGTCCACCAGCTCCACGCCCTCCTGGAACTCCACCATGCCCCGGGCGTCTGGGGGGGGTGGGGGCGGTCAGAGGTGGGGCCACACGGGGTGGGAGGTGACACTGAGCCGCGGGGGGTGGGGGGGCGCTGCCCGCTTACCCTGGTCCGCAGTGAGGGTGTAGTACCCCG
Organism: Myotis myotis; assembly: GCF_014108235.1. Lineage (NCBI taxonomy): Eukaryota > Metazoa > Chordata > Mammalia > Chiroptera > Vespertilionidae > Myotis > Myotis myotis. The sequence goes on from NW_023416321.1 coordinate 2,771,787, forward strand.
GGGCCACCTTGAGCTCGTGGAAGGCCCGCTGCGCCACCTGCTTCTCCGTCAGCTTCAGCAGGGCCTGCTTGGCCGAGCGGGGAGCCATCAGCACCGTGTCCACAATGGTGTGGTCCTGCCTGGGGGAGGGGTCAGGCGGAAAGGGGTCAGGCTGGCCAGGAGGTGGCTCTTGTCCCTGTCATCAAGGGGCAAGATGTGGGGCAGCAAAACAGTGCAGGTTCTTCAGAACCAGGCCCATGCTGGCCCCACCCCGCACCCCGCAGCCTCAGCCGAGCCCTGTGCCTCCCCGAGCCTCGGTGACCTCCTCTGTGAAATGGGCTCTTCTCGCCCAGGAGATGCAGGCAGCAACGACGCTGAGGGTGTAGGCGCTAAAGCCTGGGTTCGAATCCTGACCCTATTTCCTTCCTTCCTTCTTTCTTTTTTTTTCAATCCTCATTCGAGGATATTTTTCCACTGATTTTTAGAGAGAGTGGAAGAGAGAGGGAAAGACAGAGAGAAATATCGATGTAAGAGAAGCACATCGATTGCCTCCTGTACGCGCCCTGACCAGGGCCCAGGCTAGGAAGGAGCCTGCAACCGAGGTACGTGCCCTTGACCGGAATCGAACCTGGGACCCTTTGGTCTGCAGGCCGATGATCTATCCACTGGGCCAAACTGGCTAGGGCCTGGCCCTATTTCTTAACAGCCAGGTAACCTCAGGCAAGTTACTGAACCTCTTTTAGCCTCGGTTTGCAGGGGGCCACCCTGGTCCTGAGTGGACCCCTTGGTCTACCTGTCTGTACAGGGCTGGCTCATAGTAGGGCTCATGTCAATATTTCTCGAATGAAGGTCCTACCGCATGACAGACATACGGGATGGAAATGGGGCGGGGGGTGGGGCTATTCCACCCGAGTCTTCAACTCACTTTTTCCCGGCGTTGGGCTGCTGCCTGTGGGAACAAGAGGGGACGTGAGCCAGGTGGGCTTGGGGCAGCTCCCGCCCCCACCCCACGTACCCAGGGCAGGACGCACCGGAACTTGGTCTGCTGGAGCTTGTGCGAGCCTGCGATCTGTCTGTACACCTCGTTCAGCTGCCAGGCAAGGGCGGGCATGAGGCTGGGGCCCCGGGGCACACAGTTCCCAGAGGACCTGCCCGGGCTGGCTGCCCCCCCCCCCCCCCCGTGGGCACGCCCATGGCCTCATCCCTGCCAGGAACCGCTCAGAGGGAACAGGTCCCAGGAGACTCCACTCCAGGCGCATGTCCAAGGAGGCCCCTGTCCCACGGGAACATCCAGGTCCCACGGCGCTTGCCCAGCGCTCTCCCCCCACCAGGTCGCGCCCAGGCCCGGAGCGGCCGCTGCCCTTACGTTCTCCTCCACCTCCTGGCGCAGCTGGCCACATTCCCGGGTGTCAGGCTTCAGCAGGTTCTCGGTGCAGAGGCGGGCGAGGCGCAGGGACAGCCCGTAGGGCACTGGGGGCGAGAGGGAGGAGCCGTTAGCTCCCTGCACGGCGGGCACCACGGCAGCCCCCAACTGGCTGGCTGGCGGCCGGAGCCTGTAGCGCCATCGCGAAGGGCAGAAGGTGGCCAGGCCCGTGCCCGCACCCAACACTCAGAGAAACGGGAATGGCGGGATCCTGGACCCGGAACGGCAGTGAACGCGCCCCCGGCGCCAAGGCCACCGCCAAGAGCGCCGCACCCAGCCCGGGCCCTCACCCAGCTCCGTGGGGTTGGTGCTGGCAGCGTGGGTGGCAAAGCCCGGCCGCTGCACGTTGTTGGTGACCTTCCAGCGGACCCTGTCGATGCCCTTGAAGTTGCCGTTGCGCAGCATGGGCGTGTCCAGGTGGTCCGAGGCCATCAGGCTCTCCCGCAGCATGTAGTGGTCCTCCTTGAAGCCCACGATGTGGCCTTCGGGACAGGCTCCGGCGTGAGGCCCCTCGCCTGGTCCCCCCCCCCCCTCAGGTGCCGCCCAGGGCCTCCCTCCCCTGTTCCGGACTCGGCCCTTTCCCCCCCACCCCCCTCCCCGCTGGGCAAAGAGTGGTCAGAGCCCCCCCGCCGCCCCTGTTGACGCCAGGCCCGTACCTCGGTTGCAGCAGGGGAGAAGGGCCAGGCAGGCCTAGGGGACAAGGGGTAGGGATGAGGGCTGGGATAGCGGCCAGCCAGTCAACCCCTCTGGCCACTGCCCCACCCTCCCGCAGCCGTGGTCCAGAGGGCCACAGTGCCTCCCCCAGACCCCGGGATAGCGGCAGGGATCTAGAGCCTCTGTGTGGGGCACAGAGGGTGGTACAGAGGGTGATGGGGCAGAGAGTTCCCAAAGTGTGTGCCAGGGGACCCCGGCCTTGCAAGATCCTCTGTAAAGTAAAGGCTCTATAATCAAACCCATTTGGGAGGCACTGAGTTCATTCCCCTCTTATGGTTTCACTCTGCATCCAGTGGACCAAAGGCGCTGAGGAGTCCTGCAGGGTCCTGAGAGCTCAGACGTGTTTGGTCACAGAACTCTCTCTCTGTAACTCACACTAATACCCCACAGCCCTGGAGGTTCCTACGGAGGGTTGCCTCTGCCCCAACAGCCCAGTCTCCCGGGCTGTGCCGCCCTCCACGCTTTCCTGCCTCTTGTCTGTTGTCGCAATGCGACTGCCAGCTCCCGGTGGGAGGGCTGTGGGCTCCCGGACCCTTTGCAGGTGGCTGACCCCAGGGCAGGTGCTCCCAGACATCCAGGCGCTGATGTGGGCAGAGCCGAGGGACTGGGGGCGGGGTGGGGGAGGGCACGAGAGCTGGGCAGAAGATGTGGCTTCCCCTGGCCTCTGACAGCTACGACGACCCTGGGGCGGGGGGGACTGGTGGGGACCCGGGGCGGGGGGGGGGGGGTCACCTTGCAGCAGGCACAGTACTTCCAGCAGAGCAGCAGCAGCAGCGCCAGGAGCAGCAGGAGGAAGATGAGCAGGGGGATGAGCCACCAGAAGGAGCCGGGAGGGCAGTCTAGGAGGAGGAGGAAGGTGGTGCTCATCCCTGGACGCGGTCTGACGGGCCCCCCACCCCCGGCGGCCGGGCGCCAGCTCACCCTTCTTCCTGTGCACCAGGACGGTGCTGTTGGGCCCGGGCGTGCCATCGCCCTCCACGGTGTAGCTGTAGTTACAGTCGTCCTCCTCGTCCCGGAAGGAGCAGTGCTCCACCACCTCCTCCGCTGCACCCACAGGCAGTCAGCAGGCACCCCTCGGCCTCCAGGGCCCGCCCCCCCCCCCAGGGCCCCCGCCCCCCGGGCCAGAGGGATCTTCCTGGGGAAGAACTCCAGTTCCTTCACAGAGATGGGGCCCTGCCCTGACCAGGAGCATCAAAGTCTGCAAATCTGCACCCCCACCTCCCCATCCGGAGCCTCCCCTGGGGGCTGGGCTTCTGGGAATGTGTCTGACCCAGAGGAGAGGGCGCTGTGGCCCCGCATGGCCTGGTACGCGCCCCTGCTGTGCTCACGCCCCTGCCCAAGCCGGTGCCCCCTCCCCACACTCTTGGTCCCTAATCAGCTGTGCCCGTGGCCCGGGTCTATGTGCCTCCTGCCTGGATGCCGTGACCCCTCCCAGGTCTGGAGCCCTTATCTGGACTGGGCAGCCTCAGCCTCAGTTTTATATATATATTTAAATATATTCTAATTGCTTCCCGAGAGGAAGGGAGAGGGAGAGAGAGAAACGTCAATGATGAGAGAGAAGCATTGATTGGCCACCTCCTGCACGCCCCACACGGGGGATCGAGCTCGCAACCAGGGCATGTGCCCTTGACCGGAATCGAACCTGGGACCCTTCAAGGCCACAGGTGACGCTCTATCCACTGAGCCAAACCAGCTAGGGCTGCGCAGCCTCCATTTAGATTAGGAGGCCTCTGCCTAGCTCGGTACCCCTGTCCAGATAAGTGACACCTCCTACCCCACTGAAGGCCTCGGCCTAGGCTCTCGGCACCCCCGATCCTCGGCCCCTGCCCCTTACCGTTCTTCAGCTCATCCACCATCTTGACCTTGAAGCTGCACTCCTCGCAGGTGCGCCCCCTCTTCTCACCCGTGCCCCAGGCCTGGCACTGCACGCAGGAGCGCAGGTCCTCACAGAGGCCCAGGCGGACCTGGTGGGAGGGAGGGGCCGGTGAACACTGTGCCGGGCAGGCCTCTGCCGGGCCCCCTCCTCCAGCCTCGCACCCTCGCCCGGCTCCCACAGCACCAGGCTCAGCCCCTCCTGCCCAACCCTGCCCTGTGCCCAGGGTCCCCACACCCACCCCCCAGCCATCCTGGCCTCACCGCCGAGTAGTTGATCTCGCAGGTGGTGTCTGTGTAGAGGGACCCCTGGTCGCAGTGGCACCGGCCACACTCGCAGCGGCCACGCCCATTGCAGATGCCCTGAGGCGAGAGGAGGCACCGGTGAGCCCTCTGCACCCCATCCCTGCCCGAGAGGGTGGGTGGTCCTGACCGGACCCCCCTCTGCCGCCCCACACTGCCTGCCCCAGGCCCAGGCCTACCCCATTGCTGTCGATGCAGGTGGCATTGCTGAGAGGGCAGTCACAGCTCAAGCCTGTCCAGCCAGGCTCGCACTCACACCGGCCCATGGAGCAGCGTCCCCGGTCTGCAGAGAGGAGGCGGGGAGAGCCCATTCATACCTGCAGTCCTGGCTGCCCACCTGCCGGGGAGGGCCTGGGGGAGCTGAGCTCAGGGGTAGAGCCCTCTTTTCCTCACTTTCTTCAAAAATCTTCCCTCCATCTGTTCCCCTCCATCCCACCTTCCACTTTCCACTCTGCAGCCAGAGTGACCACCCCAAAACACAAATGCAATCGTGTGGCTCCCCTGTTTAAGAACCTCTATTGAGTCTTGGCCAATGCAATCAGGTAAGAAAAGGAAATAAAACATATCAGTATTGGGCAGTGAGAAATAAAACTGTCATTACTTCCAAGTGTCAGGAACCTGTCACAAAATATCAAGAGAGCACAGATAAATTATTAGGGCTCATTAGTGGGCTGAGCAAGGTGCCAGGCCACAAGGTTAACACACAAACAGCTAGAGAGTGAAAACAAAACCTCCAGGGCCACTCCTTTGCCCTCAGGATGAAGTCCAGCCTGTGCAGGAGGCAGCCGATCAATGATTCTCTCTCATCGCTGATGTTTCTGTCTCTCTCTCTTCTTCTCGTTCCTCTCTGAAATCAATAAGAATATTTAAAAAATATACTTTAAAAATATATGTGTGTGTATAGATATTAAAGAAGGAAGGCATTTGGACTAGACTAGACCTGGGCTCACCTTGCGCTCTGGCCTTGCCTCCTTCCCTGCAGCGCCCCCCTCCCCTCCTCCCTCCCAGCTCTGTCTTCCAGATGAACTGTTGCCCCCTTCGTTTCCCTGAACGCTCTCTGGGATGGACGGCGGGAGAAGAGAGATGTCGGGCAACAGCAGGAATGGACGAAAGGGTAGGAGAGCTGGGGCTCCACCCTCGGCGGCAGGCGTACAGTTGGGGCTTAGTAAGAATGTGACGAGTGGATTTTCATTCCGTCCTTCCACGTGGCACCTATCTGGGCTCTGTGACCCCGCCCGGCTGGGCAGCGTGGGGCTGCGGAGGCTGTCACTCCAGGCGTGCCCGTAGAAATGTAGCATCTCTGAGCGAGGTGGGCACGGACGGGGGACCTCAGGGGAGTGGGGGTCTCAAACACAAGGGGAACGTCGCACCGGCCTTGGGCATCGAGTTCGTAGAGGGGGTAGAGGTCCAGGCTGGTGCTGGACTTGGGGGAGGAGGCACTCAGGGAGCCGGAGGAGGGCTGGGCCCGAACTTGGGATTCGGACTCTCAGCCTGGCTCTCACAACCTGTCCTGATGGGGGAGCGGCAGGGCAGGGCAGGGGCTGGCACCCGGGCCACCGGCACCGGCCACCGCGGCTGCTGAGCTCACCGTTGCAGAGGAACCCGGAGGTGCGTGGGCACTGGAAGTTGTCGTACTCGCAGAACTGGCCCTCGTAGCGGCCTTCGCCGTAGCACACGCAGCGCCCGCACTGGCACTCGCCGCGCCCGGAGCATGGCTTGTCCTCTCCCTCCCGCAGGCAGGGCTGGATGTCACTCAGGGAGCCCGTGGAGCAGCTGCAGGTCTTGCCACTCCTGAGGGAGGAGCCAGTCACTTCCCACAGCCGGGGACCAGGCTGGGCCTTTTACCCTCCCATTTTACAGATGAGAAAACTGAGGCTCTGAGTAGACTGCCCCCAGCCCCCAGCTCCCGTGCCCTGAAGGCCCGTTGTCCTGATTCTTGCACGTCTTTCCACCTGCATCCTAAGTAGCTCAAAGTGCTTTGAACGGGCCGCACCTAACAACCGGGTGCCCTCTCCTAGTCAGGCACAGACGGGGGCCCAGGGTGAGGGCCCGCTGGCATGCTGGGCGCTGCACACTCACCAGCCCTCGTAGCACACACAGTGTCCGCACATGAAGTCTCCGTTGCCGCTGCACTGGGGTGAGCCCACCTCTTTTTGCTAGAATGAAAACACATAGGGACACTGGACACTCCTGCTGCCTCTGCCCCTCAGGGCGCCCCTCGAGGGGGACGTGGCCACAGGGTGCGGGGCGCAGGGCGCAGGGCAGCCGGCTCTGCCGCTCCCTCCCGCCCGGGCACGGCCGTACCAGCTCGCAGGCGCACAGGTCACAGACGATGCCCACGTCCATCCGGAGGCCGTCGGAGAAGGAGGGCTTCAGGTGGATGTTGCCCTTCCTGTCATGTTCTGGCAGCTGGCACACGTGCGTCCCGTCCACGTCCTCGATGGCCCGAAGCTGAACTTGGTAGGTGCCCTGCAGGGACCCTGCTGTCAGCCAAGGCAGGCCCGTGTCTGAAGGCCCGTGGGCCTCAAGCTTCGGGATGTGCCTGGGTCCTGGCCCCCAGCTCCCTGCCTGCCCTCCCTCGGGGCCGAGAACAGTCACGGACACCAGCACTGAGCCTCCTCCTTTGGCCCGTTCGCGGTCTGAGCAGCCGTCTGAGCTCCGTGCAGGCGGACCCCGCTGTGCCGAGGAGGCCACAGACAAGCGCGGGAGGCGCCCAGCTCATCCGAGGGGCTGACCCGGGACCTTCGAACCCGGGCCTGTCTGGCTCCAGAGGCCACGTCCTTGACCTCTGCTCAGGCTGACTCCCTCGCAGGGGCTGTGCCCGCCCTCCCGCCCCGGGGCCCCGTGAAAACGTACCACTTCTCCTCGCCGGATGTGAAAGGACCCTGTCTCCGTCTTCTGGAACATCTTGGAGGTGACCTCTGTCCGCAGGCCGCGGGGGCTGTCCAGGGCCCGGATGTCCAGGTTGGAGTGAATGCGCTAAAGGAAGGCCAGGGGTCAGGGGCCTGGGGGAGCCTGGGCCCACCCCTCGGGCCTGGCTGTGCTCTGCCCCTGTGTGGGGACTGGGGTGGCGTCAGGGTGGCAGGGCTCGGTGGGCTCCCCGGGGACCCTGCCTCACTGGCCTGTCCTGTTTCTCCACCCTGACTGGGGACACCCTTTGCCCACTCGGCCGGCCTCCCCCCAGCCCCGCCCGGAGGGACCCGGCCTCGGGCGGGCGCCGCGCCTCACGTTGAAGGCCTCCTGCAGCAGTTCCACGATGTTGGATGAGTCTTCCTGCAGCACGCCCAGCGAGGACACGGGGAAGTACTTGTGCAGCTTCTGCGGAGAGAAAGCCAGGCCCCAGCTCAGTAACAGCTCAGGGTTATGCCCACTTTGCAGATGGGATCACTGAGGCCTGAAACCTGCCGGCGCATCCAGAGTCGGACCTCTTAGCCCCTCCTGCCTGGGGGAGGGTGGGCACATGACCTCCCTGTCCCACCAGGGCACACCCTGGAGGTGCTGGCTGGTTGGGGTGGAAGTAAGGGGTGAAGGGAGGGACGAGAGACGGAGAGAGAGGAGAGAGGTCTGAGAAGATCCATGGACCCCCACCCGCCCCTTTCTCAGCCGGTGAGGCCCCAGGCCACCCCCCACCCCCACTAGCCCCCACACACACCTCGTAGTAGCTGTAGGAGTAGTTGGTGACGGCGAAGATGGGGATAATGTTGTGTTTGGCCAGCAGGCGCACCAGGGTGGGCACAGACGGGTAGTCCTGTGTCTTGTACTGGGTGTAGGTGCCTGTGGCGTCCAGGTGGCACTCCTCGTCATTTCGCTTCAAGATGCCAGCCAGCACGTTGGCACCGTCGGCCTCATAGTGGAAGGCGGACTCGGTGGAGAACACCAGCAGGTGGGTGCTGTCAGGGCGCCAGCCGATGTCCCTCTGGGGAGAGCAAGGAGGGCAGTCACTGCGTTGTCGTGTGCGACGGTGAACGTGGGTCCCCATGCGGGGCCCGGCGAGGCCACAGGACGAACAGCAGCCGTCATCACGAATGAGTGACGACATGGAAGACAGAACCAGTGCCAGGAAATGGGTGCGGGTCTGCGCACGCCGTGGGCGCCACACAAGATCGGCCCCAGGGCCATCCGAATGTCCCCCAAGGTCTTAGCCACCCTCCAGAACGTTTTAACTGCACAGGAAAAGGTACCCCACACAACATTAAATGAACAGGGCCGGTTACAAGAGGCCCAGCAGCGATGGCGCTTGGTTAGACGACAGATGGGACGAGTTTGGAAACGATTACAAAAGAGAAGATGCGCCAAGTGAAAAAAAGCAAGTTTCAGATGAGCAGGGCACCGACTCCAACCACAGGAAATAAGGATGAGGGACACCGTGGCCGCCGTCCGACCGTGGTGACCATGGGGTACTTCTCTTTGTTTTCCAAACTGTCTAGTAAGTGGGTATATTATTTTCAAAATGGGAAAAAATTGACGTGCACACAAAACAAAGTGCCTTCTTCGGCGGCCCAGCACTGCTGGAGACGGGGCAGCCCGTGGGTCCTGGGAGACTGGCACGAGGGAGGAGATTGGGTGGGAGGCTGGCATCAGGGCACGGAAGGTTCCGGAGATCCGGGACGCATGTCTGCCTCGCCGGCCAAGGCTCAGGGCGAGGGGCTGTGGCTCCCGGCACATCTGAAGCCTCATTGTAACTGAGGGCCGCCCAGAGCAGCTCGGGACGCGGGGCCTCGGCTGGCACCGGAGCAGCACTGCCCTCTCCCAGGCGCAGCCCCTCCCTGGCACGCACCGTGCACACGGCTGTCTGCAGGATGGCGTCGAAGCCGCCTTCCGGGGCGTCCAGGTTGCCCGAGATGCGCTCTTGCTGCAGCTTCCTCCGGAACTCGGTCACGTCGTCCGTCAGGCTGATGACGTTCTTGAAGGAGAAGGGGGCGTCGCTGTGGGGCCAGGGCTCCTTCAGCCTGGGCACAGGGGGAGGGAGAGGGTCAGGGGCGAAGGCCCACATGCGCCCCCGCCCGTCCTCTCTGGGAGGCCGCCCGCTGGGCTCATTTCAGGCCAGGACTCCCGCCCCCTCGGCCACTCACTTCTCCGGCCTCATGTCTGTCTGGGGGACGCTGACTTTGTCCACAAACTTGCCAAATCCAATAGTGTAGTCGCTGGTGAGCCGGCTGAGGACCCGGGCTGAGCATCAACAGGGAACAGAGAGGGCAGCTGAGCCCCAGCGCCCCCACATCAGCACGGGGGGCCGGGGCTGGCTCGGGAAGAGGAGGTGACCTCGGTGGACACACAGTGATGCTCCCAGGAGCCCTTGTCCCTAGTCACAGTCGAGGGCCATGGGCCTCGGGTCCCAGAGCCCTGCACGGGGCCGGCTGGAGAAGGCGGCCTTCTCTAAGTCCCAGACCCTGGGGACGCTCCCCTGGGAACGTGGGGAGTTCTGGGGGGGGAGGGTTTTAGTGTCCTGTCCTTCCTTGTGGGGTGGGGACAGCTGTCCTGAGCCCTGGCCTCTGAGCAGGTGCCCAGCGGGCCGGGTGAGGCACCTGCCCCCCCTCCCCCGCCCCTCCGTCCTCCACGCTGGCCTGGCCGTACCCAGGTGCTCCCCCATCTGCTTGAGGTTGTCCAGATCGTCGGACATGGAGTTGGAGAAGTCCATGAGGATGTACAGGTCCACGGGGCTCTCCAGCGGCTCGAACACCTCCAGCTCGAAGTGCCGCTCCTCGCCAGGCCGCAGGAGGACCTGCAGCGCCTGGGGGGACACCTGGCTGCGGCGCAGGGTGGTGTCAATCTGGGTCTCCTGTGACGGGGGAGGGGGCAGAGGGGGTCACTCCAGAGAGCTGATGGTCCCTCTCCGCCCAGCCCGGGACAGGGAACCCCACACAGCCGCCTTGAGCATGGAGGCCCCAGCTCCCTTGCCCCCGCCCGGCACCTCTGTGATCTCGAAGCTGCTCTCCATGACCACCACGCTCTCCAGCCGGCAGCCCGCGGCCAGCAGCTCCGCCTGCGTGTTGCAGCGCCGGTCCTTGAACGTCTGGCCGGAAGGAGACGGGTCAGGGGGCGCAGGGCCCGTCCCCCGGATTTGTCCCCTCCGAGTTTCCTGACCCGCGCCCGTTCTCCCACAGCCGCCCGGCGGGAGGCCGGTGTGGACTTGGCCAGCGCGGGGTGGCGGGTGGCCGGGAGGGGCCCCGGGTGGCCGGCGGCGGCTCACCTGGTCGGTGCAGTAGGCGCAGTCCTTGTCCACTCGGATGCACTCGGTGCAGCTCTTCACCTGGGCCTTCCGGCAGCGGTTGGCTGGGCGGGGACCGGGCAGACCACTGAGCCGACCTCCCCGAGACCAGGCCCTCCCCACTGCACCGCACGGGAGAGCGGGTCTCTCCCCAGTTCACAGAGGGGAAACGGAGGCGGCAGCGGCTGCGCGGTCTGCCCCAGGGAGTACAGCTAGAAACGGGGCTCACGCCTGGCGCTTCCCACGCGACTCAGTGGCAGCCAAGAGAGAGGTGCTGGCCCGTTTGCTGGTGGGGACACCCTGGCCACTCCCTCACCCGCCCCAATGCTTAGCCCAAGGCCTGACTCACAGTCGGTTGTTAGCAAATGAATGAGCTAAAACTCCTGGGATTCCCTTTGGTTCTATTCAGTTAAAACCACAGTGAAGACCTACTATGTGCACCCAGTGTGCCCAGTGGGTGGTCTCCTGGGCCCCAGGCTATGGCCTGTTGTCACTGTTTAACAATGGAGCTGGCCAGGAGCAGCGACTGCCATTCCCTGTGGTGTAAATATTGCCCAAGGTCCACTTCACCCTATCAACATGGCCACCACCCACCGGCCAGATTTCAAATTTCACGGGAGGAGGGGCTGGCACGGGGACAGCAGGTGATGAGTCACCGGTCTCTCCTCTGGATTCGAGGCCTCAGCACATCCTGCCAGAGCCCCCATTCCCAGAGTGGGCATCTTCTCTCCCTCCCCTCTCCTCCCCCCTTCCCTTCCCCTCCCCTCCCCTCCTCCCCCCTTCCCTTCCCCTCCCCTCCCCTCCCCTCCCCTCCTCCCCCGATTGTTCTTGAGCCACAGGACTCCTGGCTCCGCAGCCCCCACTGTGGGCCGAGGGCCATTTGTTGACTGGCCGAGTGGGTATCTGGGCCAGACGCCCCTTGAGAGGCCCCATGTGAGGGTGTGTCAGGAAGGGGTGCCCTCACCAAGAGGGGTGCCACAGGGGCATGCGGGACTCACCCATGTCCCCAGGGACGCTGACGCTCAGCAGGGCTGCCAGCAGCAGCCTGGTCCATGGGCTGGGCCGCGGCCCCGCCATCCTCTTCCTCCTGTACGACAGCAGCAGTTCACGGCGGCGCCCACGCAGAGCCCTGGGTCCCCAGCACAGGCCAGGCCTCCCATTCCCTCCGCTCAGGGCGGAACCGGGGCCCCACCCTCTTGCCTTTGGGGGCTCTGGGCTCTGAGCTTACTCTGGTGCCAGGTCCCTGCGCTGGGCCCTGGAGGGCAGGGCTGCTTCTCACTTTGCCTTTCAGACCCCAGTGGGCCTGGCTCAAGCTGGGCAGGGACAGGGTCCCCCAACAGGGGCCGCCTCTGGAGGGCCTGGCTCTTCCCTCCTGCCCCTCTCCGCCCTGGCCCCCTTCCCTCTGTGGGGGTGGGGCAGCCAGGAGGAGAGGGGTCCCTCCTGATATCTGGGGCCTCGGAGAGGAGGAGGGGCTCCCTGCCCTCAGCTGGGCTCCATAAGGGCTGCCCCCCTCACGGGTGGGGTTCCCTGCCCCACACCCACCTCGGCCTGCCCCGCAGTTGAGTTTGCGAGGCCTCTGAGTAGTTCACCCTTTGACACCGTTTGGTGGTAGAGTGCACCCCTGCCTGCCCCCCAATATACACACACACACTGTGCCAGCCACCCAGGAGCCTGTCTGCCTTGGTTCAGTATTAAAGCTTCTCAATGCATCAGCGGCCCCCGGGCAGGCACAGTCCGCTGCCTCAGGAAGGGAGGGGGCTGGCCAGAGCCCAGGCCTGCAGAGCTGGGCGGACGCAGCCTGGCCTCATGGCCTCATCCCCGGCGGGTCGCTCGGTCGGTTAGACTTAGAGCCTCGTCCTGATACACCAAGGTTGTGGGTTAGAATCCCCGGTCAGGGCACGTACAAGAAGCAACCAAAGAATGCATCAGTAAGTGGAACAACAAATCAATCTCTTGAGCTCTCTCCCTTCCTTCCTCTTTCTCTAAAATCAATAAAAAAATTGCCCACTGGCCCCCACTCCTTGGGTCCTTTCTTGTCCTGGCCTCGTGGGGCAGGGCCGGCTCTGGAGGGCTGAGGCGCCCACAGTGCTGGGCAGGCCGGGAGGGGCAGGCATGGCCTTTCTCCCTCCAATGCACGTGGCCCCAGGAGGCCCCCAGCAGCTCCAACACCCCATGGGCGGAGCCGGTCCTGCTCCTTGAGGGAAATGACTTCCCTGCAGCCTCAGGGTGTTGGCACCACACCCACATGCCACACAGTCCAGGCTGCGAGCTCGGGGGGCCCTGGGGCGCCATTACACATGCAGGTGTGGGTGCTGAAGGGCCCAGCAGGCTCTCACCCTCCCGTGCACACGGCTGGGGCATGGCGGCAGGTACCTGGCACAGGGACCCAGCGGGGGTGCATCTCCCAGATGAGGAGACAAGACACAGGTCGCTGGGCTGCCCCTCCCCTCAGCCAGCAGGGGGAGCCTGGAGGGGACCCCCATTTGACCTCGGCTCCTCCTCCGAGGCTATAACATGGGGTTAGGAGGCTAGTCGTGCACTTGAGCGTTTTGTTTGACTCAACTTGTGTCCATAAAGTTTTAAAAGTAGTTGTCAACATGAAAAACAATGAGGTTTCACATAAAAGTTAGGGTGGTGGGCTTATCAGAGGGTGTGGCTATGGCGGGCTGGGCGGGGCCCTCTCTAGGCCCCCCCGACCCCCCATGTACCAGCCAGGTCCTGAGAATATGGGACTGCCACCCCGACGGGTGTCACCCTGCACACACCCAGACCGTCCGCAGAGAGGACATGTGCATGGACACACGCCGCGACCCAAGGGGCGGAGGCTCAGAGCTCCCCACACCACCCTCCTCCCACCCATGGGACCACTCAGCACGAGCACTGCCCACCACGGCGCTGCCCCTCCCACGTTCCCATTTCCTGGCCCCTCCGTGGAAATCGGGGTGAAGGAGACGGGCATCCCTTTCCTGCTGCCTCAAATGCCTCCCTCTCCCCTCCGCCCCCAGGAGGGAGGCCTCAGCCCTCACTGCCAGCTCGGTTGGAGGCAGCAACAACGGTGCCACGGGTGCCCAGGCCTCGGGCTCAGGGTGTGGCAAAGCCACAAGTAGGAGTAGGAGCCCAGCCACCGCCCTAGGAAGCCACCAGAGCCACACCAGAGGGCCACCCACAGGTGGGCCAAGCAGGTGGGCCGCGGCCGGCACCGGGGGCGGCCACAGTGCCGGGCGCCACCCCAGGGCTGCTGCCGGCGGTCTGGGAGCTTCCTGGAGGAAGGCGGGCGTGTGCTTGGCCAAGAGGAGCGTCAGGGACTCCCCAGGCCCCAGCGGGACGGTGCCCCCCACAGGCCCTGCCCTGCCCAGCAGCGAGCGCCTTGGCCTCTGCGTGGCTCTTCCACCTTCTCTGCAAACCCTGGAGGAGCCCAGCGGGCGGCCTGCCGTGCTCTGCCCGTGTCTCCCGCACACCCACCCGACACCCATGCCCTCCCTGCCCCTTCCTCTAGTCAGAGGTCTGATGGCCAAGTGCATCCTCCAGCCCTCCGCGCCCCCCCCCCCCCGCCGCCCTAGTGCCTCTGCCCCCAGGGCAACCTGGCGGGCTGGGCACTTGCCCTGTGCAGCATGGGCAGAGGGGCCAGCGCCGGCCAGACTCCAGGAAGGGGAAGAGCTGGGAAACAAAAGCCAGCCAGCGCTCCCACCCCACTCCCCTGCGCCGGCCCAGGCTCGGGGGTCCCCCCTTCTCCCGTCCAGGTCTCAGAACCGGCAGAGCCCTGTCGGCCTGGGAACCCCGAGGGGCGGGCGGGGTGCCTCCCGGCGACCCCTGACTGCCCTCCGCCCTGGACTCCTGCCCCTGCCCCTGCCGGGCGGGAGGCTGCACCTACCTGGGCGCAGATTCGCGCCCTCCCCGCGCTGGGCTCCGCGGCTGGCGGCTGGCGGCCGGGCGGCTGGGCGCGGGCGCTCGGGAGCTGGACGGTCCGGAGGGCGGGCTGCGTGGGGGCGGGAGCAGGGCAGGGAGGGACCGCTTTATGAGGCGCGGCAGGTAGGAAGGAGGCGCTGGTGAGTCAGGCTGGGCGCATTCCTGCACGCGGCGCACACCTGTCGGGGCAGGAGCTGGGGCGCAGCCGGGCCCGCCCCTCCGGAAAAGACTGCGGGGCGAGGCGAGGCGCCGGCCCAGCTACCGGACCGACGGCGGCACGGACAGGGGAGGAGCCACCTCCGCTCGCTCCAGTCCTGCCCCGGGGCGGGCGCAGCGCCTCTCCACCTTTCCGGGCTCCAGACTTGGTGGCCGAGCTGCCCTGTGCTCGGGGTGGCCTCTTAGCCCCATGCCCGGATGGCCATCGTCCGTCCTCCAGGTCCCTTCTCCAGACCCTGGGCGGGGAGCCTCCGCACCGCCCGACGGCAATGAGCGCGGGCACCACCTCCCCCCCTCTCCGGTGCCAGCGCAGGGATGGGCCCAGAAACTGCCCCGAGCCAGGTCTGCCATTCACTAGGTTCTCCCCCCGCCCCCCGTGCTCCCCACCCGCCCGGCCCCCACGTGTGTCCAGAGGGCGATCAGCTCGGACCGAGTGCCCGCAGGCAAACCACTCAAACCTCCTTCCCTTGTGAATCACAACCATCAGGAGCCAGCACCCACCCGCAGGGAGGGCAGTCCAGTCGCTGTAGTTGTTCTTAACACGCTGGTTCACACACCTGCCCCTCCGCCCTGCCCTCCCCTCTGCCCATGCTGCACAGTGCAATCTCTCCGGGGCTGCTGATAAACCGGTGTCAGCTGGAGCCTCCTAAGTTGCCCTGGACCCCATCGGTCTATTTCTCCAGCCCCACCTGCCGACAGTGCCATTCAACAGGATCCCTGGCAGCCCCGGCCCCCACGGTGCAGCTTCAGGCCACCACACTGGTCGGAAAGGACCTGTTCTGAGGTCTCTCTTCTCCACGGGACTGTGACCCCTGAGGATGGAGCGCTCAGCACATCCTTCTGTCCCTGCTCCTTGCACGGCGCCGGCAGGTGCAGCGCCCCATCAAGGCTGGCTGGGCCCAACGGCTTTGCTAGAGGCCTCCCTGAGCCTCAGGGCTCCTGTCGGTCAGTGATTGTGGGAGCAGCTGGGAGCCACTGCTCAGCCGCCCGGCCCAGTCCTCTTTTGAGAGCTGCTCTGCACGGCTGCCGAGGCTGGCTCCTGGCTGGGCGCACTGTGGAGGGAGCGCCCGTTTGGTGGCGGTGCTCAGGCCTAAGACCAGCCCCCAGTTCCTTGGGTTTCTGGGGGTCTGGAGGGTCATTACCTGGGGTCTGTGTGCGGACCTTGGGGGTGCTTGTCTGTGAACCATCTGAGATCATGTGCAAAACTCCAGGGGTATGTGGTATAGGGCAGTGGTTGGCAAACTGGCTCGAGAGCCACATGCGGCTCTTTGGCCCCTTGAGTGTGGCTCTTCCTTAGCCTTAGGAGTACCCTAATTAAGTTAATAACAATGTACCTACCTATAGAGTTTAAGTTTAAAAAATTTGGCTCTCAAAAGAAATTTCAATCGTTGTACTGATACTTGGCTCTGTTGACTAATGAGTTTGCCGACCACTGGGCTAGGGGATGTGCCTGGCTGGGGAGAGGGCCCTTAGTTGACTTGTATTCCCAGATAGGTTACTGGCCCCAAAGGGTTAAGAATAACTGTATTCTATGTTCATTTGACAAGAAATAAAACCTGGCTGTCTCATTCGGCAGCCGTAGGGCCAGAGTGAGGCCGGCATGTAGGGGCCACCTCCTCGGGGCTCTGTACTGCCTCCCACCGCCCAGCACCCCAGGCCAGGCCAGTGCACTCATTAGTTCAGCTCCTTATTCATTTCACAAGCATTGGATGAGCTCCTATGCCCGGGGCTGGGGAAAGCCCGAGGCATGGAATACGTCACCTGTTTGCTCCCGGGAGCGCCACAGCGGGAAGCGTGTTCTACAGGGCTGCGCCAGATAACCCACTATTCCTGTGCCTGCCAACATACATCGCTTACTGGTAGAGTGGTACGTGTAAGATAGACAGGAGATGTGTGATCAAAACAGTTTGGTGGGCAGTGTAGAGACCCAGTGCCGACCGCCCCGTCTGAGGGAGTGGCCTCCCAGATGGACAGCCGCTAGCCTGGTCTCTCCGAGGGCCAGGGGGTTGCCAGTAGACCCCCTTTAAGATTATAATCCCCCCAACTTTGTTTTGAATATTTTCAAACATGTAAAAACGTTGAAAAGAGTATAAAGATCATCTGCATTTTTAATACCTGGACCCAACCAAGAATGAACCTTTGTCATATTTACTTTATATGTTTGTCATGTATTCCTTTATCTTTTTTTTTTTTTTCCAATTAGCAATCATGCCTCGGATAAACCTACGTTCCTGCCACTGCTCAAGGCTATGCATGTATCTTTCTATTTGAAGTTGGAGATACCATGACATTTTCTCTCCATACTCCAAATGTGTATCCGGTCCCCCACACAACCACAATGACTATCACACCTAAAAAAATGAACAAGAATGTCCTAATATCTGACTCAATTCTATTAAAATTTCTTAGTTGTCCCCTATTATAACTATTTCCTTTTGAATTAGCGTCCACTCCATGTCACCCACTGCAGCTGTTTACTCTCTTACCAGCGTCCCCCCTCCCCCCACCGCCATTGACCTTTAAAAGCCAATTGACCTGCAGAATGCCCCACTGTCTGGATTTGATTGCTTCCTCATGGTGTCACTGGGCTTTTTTAGCCTCCTGCAAACTGGAAGTTGGGTCTGAAAGTCTGATTAGATTCAGGTGAAACATTTTTTAAAAATAAATTTTTGATTTCAGAGAGGAAGGGAGGGGGAGAGCTAGAAACATCAATGATGAGAGTCATTGATCGGCTTACATTTGTTCACATCCTTTTGCACACCACCTACTGGGGATCGAGCCCTCAATCTGGGCATGTGTCCTTGTCTGGAATTGAACCCGGGATCCTTCAGTCCGCAGGCCAGTGCTCTATCCACTGAGCCAAACCGGCTAGGGCCAGGTGAACCATTTATGGCAAGAGTGGTCTTAGGTTGTGCTGCGGGTTTTAATGGGTGGCACATGTCAGCTGTCTCACTGTGAGAGATGATGAAGTGACAGCCATCAGTCTTCTTTGTAGAAATATGTTTTACACTTTGTGATTCAGAAGTAATCTAGAGCGGGGTCGCCAACCTTTCGGACCTCACGGACCACCAGTTGGCAACCGCTGATCTAGACAGTGCCTTGTCACCCTGCCCGGTTTCCTGTTACCGCTCACCGAAGAGTTTTAGCGTCCACTGTAGATCCTTGCCTGGATCAACTATTCTTTTGACGCTGCAGAATTGTGATTTTCTGTTTCTACATTTAATAGAAGGCATCCTTCTGATTAAAAAAAAAGAGGTTCCCTTTATCAACAGGGGATGAACTATGCGCCTCCAAAAATACTGGGGAAATGTTGTTTTGTTTTTTTTTTGATGTTGCTTTTCTTTTTTTGTTAAAAAATAATTTTTTAAAAATCCTCACCCAAGGATATTTTCCCGTAGATTTTTAGAGAGAGTGGAAGAGAGAGGGAAAGACAGAAATATCGATGTGAAAGAAACACATTGATTGGTTGCCTCCTGCACGAGCCCCAACCAGGGCCCAGCCTGGGGAGGAGCCTGCAATTGATCGGAATCGAACCCGGGACCCTTTGGTATCCACTGAGCCAAACTGGCTAGGGGTAAAAAAAATTTTAATTACTATTACAAAGCAACCCGATTAAAAAAAAAATCGTAGTAAAAAATATAACAAAAATTACCATCTTAATTTTTAAATGTACAGATCAATAGGGTTAAGTACATTCACATTTTTGGGCAACAGATCTCCAGAACTTGCTCATCTTGCAAACAGACCGTTTATACTTATTAAACAGCACCCCGGACCCCCTACCCCCAGCCCTGGTTACTGTTCAATTTTTCATCTTTATGAATTTTACTCCTTTAGTAAAGCTACCTCGTAGAAGTGGAATCATAGTATTTGTCTTTGTGGCTGGCTTACTTCACTGAGCACCATGTCCTCACGGTTCACCTCTACTGCAGCATGTGTCACATTTCCTTCCCTTTCAGACAGAATATTCCCTTGTACATATAGGCCACAGTTTTTCATCCCTCAACCTTCAATGGAGCCTGGTTGCTTTCACTCTTGGACACTGTGAAGATGAACAGAACTTCAGACCCTGCTTTTCTTTTGGACATATACAGCGGGGCCTTGACTTACGAGTTTAATTAGTTCCATGACGGAGCTCGTAACTCAAATTACTCATATGTCAAATCAACAGTGAACGAGTGAGACACGTGATGCTGGGCTTATGTTGTGGCGTTCACTGTGACGTTCGCTGCGCCAACTAGCGGTGGGCTATCTGAAGCTGGCTCGTAACCCGAATTTTAGCTCGCAACTCAAAGCAAAAAATCGGCAGAGAGACAGCTCGTATCTTGAAAAACTCGTTAGTCGGGACACTCGTAAGTCAAGGCCCCACAGTACCCCCAAGTGGGACTGAGGGGCCACATGGTAGTCCCATATTTGATTTTTGAGGCCCCCCCACGTCCACAGCAGGGGCCCCTGGTGGAGGATGCAGGGGAGGAAGCCCCTTAAGAGACCCTCTTGGGCCCTGGCTGGTGTGGCTCAGTTGGTTGAGCGTCGTCCCATGCACCGAGTGGTGGCCGGTTCCATTCCCCGTCAGGGCACATGTCTGGGTTGCAGGATCGATCCCCAATAGGGGGTGTGCAGGAGGCAGCTGATCAGTGTTTCTCATTGATGTTTCTCTCTCCAAAAACTCAATAAAAACATTTTTAAAGTTTAAAAACAAAATGATTAAAAAAAGAGACCTCTTGGGACTATGGGGCAGCAGCTCCTCTCCAGGGTTGCAAAGTCCTATCAGAGGAGGAGAGAGAGGGTCCTCTAGTGCCAAGTGCTGTGTGTGGGGGAGGGGATGAGTGTGATTTGATTTGATTCTGGGGGCGGCAGGGGCAGACTCATCCGAACAGCATCAGGTGCATTTTAGGAGCACCTTTCCCCACCTCCGCGTGCCCCATGGAAGCAACTCGGCTCTTCACAGCCCGGCTTCCTTCCCTGCGCGCAGCCCTTCCGCGGGCGTGGAGAGGTGGCAAAGAGCAGGCGAGGCAAACGCGTCCCCTTTGGGTTGGCCACGGCTGGGAAACCTGTTCTGGCCCCAAGAGGAGCCCAGCGATTACTGGTGCTGCCCGGGGCTGCTGTGGGGCAGAGATAACGGGCGCAGGAAGGGTGTGGAGGCAGGATCCTCCCAGGAGCCCGCTCTCCTGTAAACAATGAGCTGCCCCCGCCAGGGCAGGAGGTGATTCATCTCCCTGCCGCACCGGGCAGCGCTGGGGGGGGTACCCAGGGCCCAGGCAGCTGTGGCCAGGAGCTGAGGCTTTGCCCCTCCCTGTGTGGGTGGGGATCAACCCCAGCCCTCCTGGGAACTGGTCTGACTTTAAAGTGTGGGTGTGTCCAAGGGGTCCGGAAGCTCAATCACCCCCAAGGGAGCAGCGGCCTCCGCTCCTGGATGAGAACTGGCTGGGTTTTGGAAGTGAGACAGCGGGCAGTGGCTACACAGGGCCTCACCCACTGTCTGGGCCCCCTCCTGCCATGGCATCTTCCTGGGCCAGCCCTCAACACTGAGTAGTAACCCCAACCGGAAGACGGAGAGGACACCTGAGCTTCCGCGTTCGCCTGCAAACTGACTGTAGGAGAGCCCAATGCATCCGAGATGCCAAGATGCAAGAACAAGCACTTTTAATAGGGCAATGGACCCGGGTGGCGCAAGGACCCTGTCCACAGCCCACATCTCTGCAGCAACATCCGTTTGGCTGGAAGGCCACACAGAGGCTCCTCGCGGGGCGGCCTCTGGGGAGCAGGTCCCAGTCCTGAAATATACAACGCAGAAGCTCCCGCGAGCATCGTCACTGGGCGGCAGTCTCATCTCTTATCAAGCCCTGGAGCGGCTCCTCCCTGGACGGGAAGGAATGTCCGAGCCGCTCCAAGCTGGTGCCTGGGTCACTGCTTGGCCTTCTTCACGATGGTGCCCACGGCAGAGATCACGGTGGTCTTGGAGCCGCTGGCACTGGTGGTCACGGTGACGACAGCCGGCAGGGTTGCCGTGGTGGTGAGGATGGTGGGCTGGGCTATGGTTGTCACTGGGATGGCTGAGTCCCACTTGCTCTTTCTCTTTTGAGCATCTGGAAATAAGGCGAGAGAGAGGTCAGGACCAAGACAAAGCAAACAGACACCCCTTTCCAGAAGCAGCGGCCAGAGCGTAGGGAACAGGAGCCTCAGGGCCGGCCACGGAAAGCCAAGGGGCAGCCTGTGAACCGGGGGCCTGCCTGGCCTCCAAGGCTGGCTCGACATCTCTGGGCTCAGACAAAAGCACAGGGAGGTGGAGCCGAGGCCCGAGTCCCCGTGGGGACCCCCCACCCCTGTGGGGTCTGTTCCCCCCACGAGGCAGGGAAACCCTTGCTCCATCTGTGGTGCAGCCGGAAACAGACAAGCGCCTTCTACCTGCAACAGCTGTGCTGGCCGTGGTGGTGGTGGTGGCCGTGGCGTTGGTCGTGGTGCCTTTCTTGGTGCCGGTCACAAACTCAATCTGGAGGGCAAGAGGGAAGGGAGTGAGACCTGGGCAACGAGGCTGGTCCCACCTTCGTGCCAGCCATCTGCCCTGGGGCACAGGCGTGTGGCTGGCACCACACAAAGCAGGCATTGAGGACCCGCGCCAGCGTGGCTGGGGGGAGGGGAGTGTTCCAGAGGCGCCCGAAGGGGATTTTTACTCGGAAGAAAACTCCCCAGACACTGGATCCTCCCGCATCACCAGGCTTCTGCACACGCCAGGAGCACCCCTTCCGCCGCCCCACCTCCCATGCCCAGGCCCCCTCCTCACACCAGGAGGAAGGGGTGCCGGCAGCACAGGGGAAGGAAGCTCGGGACCCTGGGGCTTGGGAGGGGGAGGGAAAGGAGAGCGAAGGGAACTCAATCCAGGGCTAAGAATGAGAAAACCCGACAGCCCCAGCACAGCGCCCAGAGGGCCCAGCAGCTCCTCTGCCTGGGGGTGAGGGAGGCGTCCTGGCGGCCACAGCTGTGGGAGGGTCAGGCCAAACCGAAGGCGGGAGGGGCTTTGTCCTGAACTTTCTCTCGGAGGCTCTGGTCATAAAGTGCTGGTCTCACAGCCACATTTCCCTTCCCCAAAGCTCCCGTCCTGCTCGGGAAGAAGCGGTGCTCAGGGTCCTAACGTGAGGGGTCACCTGGCCATCAGACGAGGACCTACAGGGAAGCACTGGGCAGGCCGCCAAGGTCAGCTCTGGAGGCCACGAAAGGCACCGACCAGAGCGCTCTCAGGAGGAAATACCTGCCTCCCTTCAGCCAGGGAGGACACAACGGCCCCAGAGAGAGAGCCATCAGGGCTCTGCAGCTGTCAGGGGTGGGGATGGAGGGACAAAGGCAGCAACTACAAGATCCAAGAAACCAAATGGAAGCAACTGGAAAGTGACTTAAAGCTGAGACAGGCTGAAAAGCAAGCAAGGCCTGTCCCTTCACAAGGCACCCAGGCAATGAACTGGGGTGGGGGCAGGGCCGGAGAGCAGCCTGGAGCCCTTGAGGCTCGGCCAGCAGGACCCACAAACCCTAAACACTCCCCTTGCATCCAGGACATTTGCCCATCGCTTACTTTGGTTCGCTCCTTTTTGGCTTTTTCCAATTTGTCCATTTCAACCTTCTGGGCTTTGGCTACAAAGACAAGAGGAGCTGTTACAAAAGAGGCCTTGGGACAGCTCCTACACTTTAGGCTGAGGGACCTTAGTCCAGCACTGGCTGCCTTCCCTGCATCTTGTTTGATGCACTAAGGTGGCCTCTAGGCCCGAGGGCCTCAAACCCAAAGGCCCAGGTGCGCACGCTCCGAGTCCAGCTGCCCGCTCCGTGTGGGAATACAGAAGGCCCGGTATCGACTACCTTCCCTGGACCATGAGAAGCTGGAATTATGGCTTTTCAGGGAGAATCTTGTCAGCTGTTCAAATTAAAGCAAGACAAGACTTGTGTGGGCCAAACAAAACCCGTCTGCAGGCCGGATCTGGTCCATGGGCTGCTGGTTTGAGACCTGTCACTTGAGGGCATGGACCCTTTGAAATTCCTCCCCGTCCCCCCTAACGCGCCCCCTCCCCCCACCCGCGAGAAAAAGCTGTGCTCTCGCGGCCTCACAACATGCCGTCCCCCTGCCTGTGACCCGTCTACCGCTGGGCTGGCCTCGGCATCATCAAACCTCTGCTTGAACGTGTTTCCTCAGTGCCCAGCCCCTGGCCTGGTCAGGTGGCCCTGCCTGCACCCCATCGCATAGCACTCACTGCTGGAATTCCCCCTTCAACCCTCTGTCTTCTTTGTGTCATAAGCCTCCTAAGCCAGGGATGGGGCCTGTCTTGTTCAGGGCTGTACACCAGCTCCGTGGGCAGGGACTAACAGGAGACCTTGAAATGCATGTTGCCTGGTGACTGAATGACTGCACGTACAGACGACCAGATGGAGGGACAGATGGGTGTGCAGGTGGACGGACGGACAGACAGATGACTACCTACCTAATGCCTCGTAATAGGAGTCCTCAGACCAGCCATGGGGGTCAAACATATCCTGAAAAAGAAAAGGTTAACGCTGTAGTCAGTAAGGGCCATCTCTCTCCCTCAGCCTCAGCCTCCTTGCGGGACGTACCTTTGGGTAGTTGGTACCGAGCTCATCAATTGCACAGAACTGGATCAGCTTCTCGTAGATGCTGGAAGAAGAAAAGGATGAGGCCCTGAGCAGGGGCGCCAGAGTTTAAGAGCTCACCACCACCCAGCTTCTGGGCTCAGATAAAATCTGAAAACCCAGCGGGGCTGTCTCAGCAAGCTTCCCAGCGGGAGGGAGATGTGCACAGGCCCGACATGACCAGTCCTTTCTGCCCGCCACTCTCGCGGGATGACGGCTAGCCAGGGGCAGGCTGAACGGTATCGAGGTGAGGGCTGCGTTTTTGGGGTCTGACCTGGACACCTGACCTCCAGCTGTGGCTGGGTTGGGGCTACCACACTCAGGCCCAGAGGCCAGGGCAGGTCCCTGCTGCCATCACACCCGACTTTCCCAGGTGTGCCCCTTGCTCAGGCACTGGGCAGAGTAAGACCAGACAGCTCTGTCCTAAAGTCTGTCGCCTACACGCAGAACCAGGGACTTCTTAGAGGTGAGAGAAGAACCCACAATGGTCTAGTCCAACCCCCTCACTCATGGATGAGGAAACCGAAGCCTTGTGAGGTCACGTACTTTAGGAGCTGAGCAGGTATAAGAACCCAGGCAGGCCCCATTCTCGGCCTGGCCTCTTGGCTCCCAGTCCACACACTGGTTTATGTGCAGCTTGGATCTGAAATAGTAAATGTCCGGCTAGGATCGCAAACTGGCTGATGGTCCCTTTGGGCTCAGGTGGGATCCTAGCTGGGTCTCTCCTCGCCACATCCATGGGGCAGCTCAGTCCCTGGTCCAACATCAATGACTCAACCAACCCTGCAGGCTCATGGGAAACTCACCTGGGGTTCCGAAACTCTTTCTTCCTCTGGATCATGTAGTTCATATCCATCCCCTCCTTCATCTTCCGCTCATACAGCTTCTGGATCTTGTCCTACAGAAGAGAAACAGAGGGCCCTATGACCCCACCATGCCCCAGTCCCAGTCTGTGGTCACATGGGCTGTGTGGACACACGGACACAGGAGGTCCAGGGCCGCCTAAAGCCCTGTTCCAGCCACACTTTCTCCACCCAGCCTCTGACCAGCCTCTGAACCGCGAGCAGCCTGTTTACACCATGCTTTTCCTCCTGACTCCCTCTGGATAGCTGGCAGAGGGAGTAGTAAAAAGGTCAAGGCCGAGAAGCCACAGAGAAGACCGTGGACGAGTCCCCACCTGGTTCGGCAGCTCCTGAATCATCGGGAGAGGAGTGTCAGGCACTAGCGGTGATGGGCAGGGGCTGGAGGCTGGTTTTACATGTTAACACGGGGGCAAGTCCTCAGCGGGAGACCAGAAGGCTGTGTCCTTCGGAGGAAGGCAGGAGTAGAGTTTTTTGGATTTGGCCTCACAAACTTCCTAGAATGTCTTTGTGGGGAAGCTCACAGATGGCTGGTCCCCACCACTTCATCAAGAGCCACCGTCAGGGGTCAAGTTCATCTCTCACTTGTGAGCGGAGGTGGGGGGTTAGAAGTCCAAGAGATGCCCTTTGGGAACGCTGGGAGAGGTGACTGCGAAGGCCCACCTTTCTGCCGTGGCCAGCGGAAGCACCGAGAGAGAGAGAGGTTGCAATCTGTCTACCAGGGAAGAGAGGAGCCGAGAGGGACAGACCTGAGCGCTATGGCACAGGCAGGCAGGGAGGCCCACAGAAGGCCCGGCCTATGGGGCAGCCCTCTCTTACAGAGGACTTTTCTGGGTCTCCTGGGCCATGAGACGACTCCCCCATCTCGGGGGAGCGGAAAGGTGTGCTGCGTCGTGCTCTCTCCCACGAGGAGGATCTAGAGGAGAAATGCCCTAACCTCAGGCTGAGCGGCTGTCTGTGCCTGGCAGATGGCTAGACTGTCCTGACAGGCTGAGACTTGTTGCCTGGTGTGGAGGTTACACTAGGCTTGGGGGTGGCGGGCAGGGGGTTGACGACTCAGCAGAGGGAGGAGACTTCCGGAAAGGGAAGAGAATCTTCACTGCGCCGAAGCCCCCGCCCGCTGCATTCCACAGCCCGGCCCCATGAGTCACCATCCGCGAGGTGGTGCACGCGCCTGCGGAGCAGCACGGGGGTCCAGAGGACTCTATGGGGTCCAAGGTGGAGCCTCTATGGCAGTGGTTCTCCACCTTCTGGCCCTTTAAATACAGTTCCTCATGTTGTGGCCCAACCATAACATTATTTTCGTTGCTACTTCACAACTGTAATGTTCCTACTGTTATGAATTGTAATGTAAATACCTGATATGCAGGATGGTCTTAGGCGACCCCTGTGAAAGCATCATTTGACCGCCAAAGGGGTCGCGACCCACAGGTTGAGAACCACTGCTCTATGGGGTCCAAGGTGGAGCAGGTAGCCCCGTGGCCACCGCAGGCAGCTGGCAGAGGGGGTCTACCTACTGCTTGTCACAGGTCCCACTCACAGGGGACCTGAAGGGGGACTAGAAACCCTCTCAGAGGCTAGAAGGCCGGACCCCAGCTGTCCCCGAGGGCCTGCTCCCAAGGGGTAACTGCACTAACTGCTCCGCGTCCCTGGGGTTTCAAAACCTCAGCTCAGGTCTGTATGGGACTGGATGACAAGCAGCTAGTGAGCTGGCATTTTTGGGATACGAGCATGGGAATTTTAGGCATAAAAAAATGCTCGTGTTTAACATTTTTATAATTTATTTTACATTCTGACAGTCCCTCGGTTTCTTAACACATTGTTTGCGGGTAGTTTTTATTGCGCGCTAACAGGTGGCGCGGGCCATTTTTGCGCAAATGGCAACGTTCAGTAAAATTACGATAACTTTAGTTTACGTATTTATACGTTACCCGCATTCTACCGCTAGTCTATAAAAAACGTATTAATACGTGTCCCGTGCTCTACTACACTGGTAGAACGTATAAATACGTAAAACGTGTAAACACGTTTCCCGCATACAATGTGTTAAAAAAAGTTCCTTCTGAAATGTTCTCATTGGCTCAGCTGGGTTGCATAGAAAGGGTATGTCATCTTCTCTGTCTAGGTATAGGCCCTCATGGAGGGCAAGCCAGGGTGCCCCAGCCAGCGCAGCACCAGGTGAGGTGGCGGAGGGTGGCAGTTAGTACACAGCCAGCACCAGGTGAGGTGGCGGAGGGTGGCATGGGTACACAGCCAGCACCAGGTGAGGTGGCGGAGGGTGGCATGGGTACACAGCCAGCACCAGGTGAGGTGGCGGAGGGTGGCAGTTAGTACACAGCCAGCACCAGGTGAGGTGGCGGAGGGTGGCAGTTAGTACACAGCCAGCACCAGGTGAGGTGGCGGAGGGTGGCATGGGTACACAGCCAGCACCAGGTGAGGTGGCGGAGGGTGGCATGGGTACACAGCCAGCACCAGGTGAGGTGGCGGAGGGTGGCATGGGTACACAGCCAGCACCAGGTGAGGTGGCGGAGGGTGGCATGGGTACACAGCCAGCACCAGGTGAGGTGGCGGAGGGTGGCATGGGTACACAGCCAGGACCAGGTGAGGTGGCGGAGGGTGGCATGGGTACACAGCCAGCACCAGGTGAGGTGGCGGAGGGTGGCATGGGTACACAGCCAGCACCAGGTGAGGTGGCGGAGGGTGGCATGGGTACACAGCCAGCACCAGGTGAGGTGGCGGAGGGTGGCATGGGTACACAGCCAGGACCAGGTGAGGTGGCGGAGGGTGGCATGGGTACACAGCCAGCACCAGGTGAGGTGGCGGAGGGTGGCATGGGTACACAGCCAGCACCAGGTGAGGTGGCGGAGGGTGGCAGTTAGTACACAGCCAGCACCAGGTGAGGTGGCGGAGGGTGGCATGGGTACACAGCCAGCACCAGGTGAGGTGGCGGAGGGTGGCATGGGTACACAGCCAGCACCAGGTGAGGTGGCGGAGGGTGGCAGTTAGTACACAGCCAGCACCAGGTGAGGTGGCGGAGGGTGGCATGGGTACACAGCCAGCACCAGGTGAGGTGGCGGAGGGTGGCATGGGTACACAGCCAGCACCAGGTGAGGTGGCGGAGGGTGGCATGGGTACACAGCCAGCACCAGGTGAGGTGGCGGAGGGTGGCATGGGTACACAGCCAGCACCAGGTGAGGTGGCGGAGGGTGGCATGGGTACACAGCCAGCACCAGGTGAGGTGGCGGAGGGTGGCATGGGTACACAGCCAGCACCAGGTGAGGTGGCGGAGGGTGGCATGGGTACACAGCCAGCACCAGGTGAGGTGGCGGAGGGGGGCATGGGTACACAGCCAGCACCAGGTGAGGTGGCGGAGGGTGGCATGGGTACACAGCCACTCCGGAGAGCGGATAAGGGAGGTAACCGGACTGCAGGCTCCTCCCACCTGGGTATTTCTTTTACAGAAGCCTCTTCAAGCCGGACCAAACCAGACACCTGCCCCGGCCACAGAGTCAAGCTCGGTGCCTACCTGCAGGTGATTTGAACATCTGCCCGGGGGCTCTGGCGGGATCTTGATTTCATCAGGTGACATATTCCGGACTCTTTCAGAAAAGGAGGCTGTTGAGAGAACAGAGGAAAATTCTGTAGGGAGCTGGGGGTGAGAATAGGAGGTACACATGGGGGGAAAGCACATACACTGTTTTCAGGGAGGGATACACGCTATGGAAGTGTTCAGAGTAGCCCCTCAGCGGGTGGTGTCATCTGAGTTGAGATCATGTGACCAGAAGGAGCCAGCATGTGCCCGCCTGGAGGAAGGAAAGTTCAGGCAGAAGGTACAGTGTAAAGCATGCACGCCAACATGGCACAGCAGTAACTTCCAAGGAAAGAGTATGCCTGGGCGGTGCTGGTAAATGGGAGGTGGGGAGGGAGCAGCCACTATCTGCAGCACCTGCCAGTTCCCGTGGTGTAAACTCTGCCATGGCCAACGGCAGGCTGCCAATGTGCAGGAGCTGAACCCAGGGCGGGGAGGGATGTGCACACTGGCTGACAGTGAGCCAGCTCCAGCTCACTCTGGCCCTGCACTGGCTGTGTCCTTAAAGCAGCTCCCAGGGCTCTGGAAATTCAGATCTGCTTAATGCCAGCCTTTTCACCCTAAGATAAAGGATAAAGAGGGCACAAGGCTCCCTAGATTTGGGGACTCCACGCATTCAAAGCTGCTTTGTGCATAAATGGCATTAAAAAAATTACCTGTTGGAAATTAGCTTAGGGTCTTTAAAAAAATAAACAAACCGACTGACCCTCTTTGGTCCACCTCATTCTTGGGAACAAAAGGCCCGATTCTGAAGTGGAGAACCACAAGTCCCAAGGGACCATTCCCTCGGAGACCTGCCACTGCCCCCCAAGTCTCCCCTCCCCACTCCTTTCCCCGCCCCGGCCGCCCCTGCTACTGCAGCCATGCTCTGGCTCACTCGGACAATGCGCTGTTTGTTGTGAGGTCTGCCTGTGCTCTTTAAAAACACTCTCTCATGAAAAGGACCATACAATGAGCAAAACAGCAGGCGGAACGGGGTGGGGCAGGATGAAGAGAAAGAATGAACAAAAAGCACCAGCAACGCCCAGCAGGCACTTCCTGGGTCCCCTGTGTGTGCCGGGTTGGCCGAGTGGCTGCGCTCTGCCTGGGGGTGGCCTGGCACAGCCTCCCCTTCTCCAAGGCGAAGATGTGTCTTAGCAGACAAGGTGCTCTGATTTCCATTGTTACTGTAAAGAGCTCGGTGCTGATACAGTTGAGGGTAGGGCTCCCTGGCTTAACCAGTCTCAGCGGTGGCCGAACACACCCGCACCCACTGCCAGCACCGAGACTGGGCTCAGCCAGGGCAGGGTGTCACCTCTCAGTGTGTCAGTGGGCCTGCACCAGGTGCCCACCCCCCAAGAACCGAGCACGAGAGCTGCCAGGTGGGGCGAGGACAGGAGGACCGAGCCTGGGAGGCATCCTGCTGTGGACCCAGATGGCAGTGCGGCCTCGGAGCCGTTTCCAGCAGGGAACCATGTGCTGCTCTCTGCCCAGCACCTTCCTCTGCCTCCTGCCTCCTGAAGCAAGGGTGACACCCAGATCTGGCTGAAGTTCAAACTCATTCTGACTTCCTCCTTCCTCCAGCCCAAGAGAAACTGGAGTTCGAAGGCCCAGATTCAAGCAGCTGCAGAGCCGGGCTGAGGGAATGGCTGGGTGAGCTGGGCCTCCGATGTCATGAGCGTGAGCAACAAGAGTGAGCAGGGCCCGGGCAGGCTGCGGGCACCCGGCAGGGAGGGGTGAACTCTTCCCTGGCGCGGAGAGTGCCTGTGTGCACGTGACACAGAGACAAAGAATGCCCTTTGGCATTTTCCAGGAAAGCCTTTAGGAAAAACAGGGTGTGACAGTGTTGCCACAGCAACCCAACCACACTCGGGCTCAAATGGTACACAGTGTGGCAGGGGCAGGGAGAGCCCCTTCTGAGATGCTGGGTTAGAACAAGAGAATTCCTAGGAAGTAGCTGGCAAATGAAGGGATACATTCAGGAAACGAAATAAAAGGTTATCCCTTCGATTTCAGGAGCAACCTTTTAGCGGTTCATTCCTAGTCCCAGGGTGAATCAAAAGTAGATGACATCAAACCCACCTATTGGCTGTTTGCGTAGCCAGAGCCTCCATTTCCCCAGGAGACACATTGAGAAACATGCCCAGCACCGGGGGGGGGGGGGGGGGGGGGCGCGGCACCAGTGGGGAGCGGCAGCCACGTCTAGCTGCTCCTGGGTCTGTCAGGCGGCCACACTCAGGATCTGAGAAGCCTGCCCTCGGTGTGATTCACCCCCGTGCACACCCAAGTCATGAAACAGCGACAGCACCATAGCCGCCAGGTGCCAATCTGGCAGGAGCAGCCAGTCAGCTGGCTTAGTAATGAGGGAGGAAAGGATGCCTGGCGGGTACTGTGGGGCTGTGGGCAGGAGGCACTAGCTCACAAGTGTCATGAAGAACACCACCCAGGCACCACGGTGCCAGGCACGCCCGTGGGTATTGGTGGGCACCTGGAGGGGATGGAGAGTGTGTGCTCAAGCAGCTGGAAAGACCAGTAGGTCAGCTCCTTTGCTGTCATTTGCTCCATTAAACCTGGGGCTGTCTACACAGATGAAATGCTTTCACACCAGGGGAGCAACCCGAGTCCTCCATCCAGAGAATGGACGAAAGGAGGGGGAACAGGCACTGTGTTCGGCTGTGCCTCCTCAGTGAGAACGGGTAGCGGCAACCAAACAATGAGGCTCAGGGCTATGTCCTCTGCAGGTGAGTGGATTACAGAAACGGTGCAGACAACGAAACAATGAAAACAAACGAAAACAAGAAGGGACGTTGGGCGATGTCTAGAAACATTTCTAACTGTCACAGGTGGGCCGGGAGGAGGGCAGTGCTACCGCTATCTGGGCCATAGAGACCAGTGATGCTAACACACTGTCCGAGGCACAGGCCAGGCCCCCACAGCAAAGAGTTATCCAGCCCCCAAATGCCGCCAGTGCCGAGGCTGAGAAACCCTGACTTCTGTGACCTTCTGAATGAGGAAAACCACGGTGAAGGGAGGTCTCTGCCTGGCTGGCTGAGGGAGGGGCCAGGGGACGTTCTGGGGTCAGTGAGATGTTCTGTAGTCTGCGGTGGGCTCACCACTGCATCCCGTCAAAACGCACCCGACGGCGCACCTTAAACCGGTGACTCTTACTCCGGGCAAGTCACACCTCAACACCGCTATTTTCTAAAAGCGGCAGGAGAGAAAAAGTGAGAGTTGGTCGTGGACGTTGGAGCGGACATGACTGATGCCCACACACATTCCGCCGCCTGCCAGGCGTGAGCACTGCCAGTGGGACTGGAGGACAATGTGGCCGCGGGCTCCTGGGTGGGCTGCTCTCTGACCCCCCCCCCCCGCCCCCGTTTCTTGGTAATAAACAGCAAAGACAATGGGGCACAGGGAGGGGCTCCAGCCTGTCCTCACCAGGGACCACCCACTCGGGGAGGCCACGGGCGTCCTGGCAGGGGGTGTTCTTTCTCTGCCCACAAAGCCAACCAGTGCCCCTACAGCGCCATTTTCTAAAGAGCAAACCCTAAGGTCTGAGGAAAGGTCTGATTTTCACAGGATTTGAAGGACTCACACTCCATCAGAGAACTCAGGAATAAAGGGCCACTCAGAGCGGTCACGTTCCTACCCAATCCTTCCTCAGAAGACAAACGGAATAATTTTTAATTCTTTCAGGAGAAAACCAGAATGGGTCCTCACCTCCCACCCCCGGTGAAGGGACCCTGTCCAGGGAAAGGACAGGTGAAGGCGCAGCCGGAAGCAGTGTTTCCAGGCTGAGCCCTGGGCTCCCCAGGCTGCCTGGGGAGGGGGGCCAGCAGCCGGGGAGAAGGCACCCTGCTTTGTGAAGCGTCAGCAGGCAGAAAGGGGCTGCCACAGGGAGCGTCAACCCCTCGGTGAGGTTTGCTGGCTCTGGGAGAGCAGCTGCAAAGTCCAGGCCATGATGGAGTTGAGGGGCTTCTAAGAGGATGAGGAGGCTGGGGTTTAACAGACCTGGATGCCATTTTCCAGAAATGTAACTGCCCTGCCCTCAAGTCACAAAGGATCCTGGACTCCAGGACTGTGAGGCATGCTCTCCCCCAGGGACAGAGCAAAGTGCCAGCAGAGGCCACATATCTGCTCCTTGAGCACATGAATATGCCAGCAGAGGGCGAGAAGGGGGTACAGGGACGGAGGACAGGTCCAGGGCAAAAGGGGACTGAGCTCCCAGCTCCATGGGGCTCTGAGTCCCCCCTACAGCACTGCTGGAGCCAGTGAAATCACATGACTATGATTTCCAAAGAAGAATTGTTTGTGGGTGTCTTACCCGGACATCTTAGGAAATGCCAAAGGCCCTGAGAGAGAGAAGGGGAGACAAGGATCACAGCAGAGGAGCCATGCCCGCAGGCCCTGGCAAGGCTCAGAAATATGCCCGAGGCCCCCTGGGAACTTACCAACTAATTCCTGTGGGTCCCGCTTTTCTACTTCTGGGTTATCCTGCAAAGACAAACAGAAACACAAGGCGGTAAGCCTGGCTCCTGACCCCCGGCTGCTTTACGCAGAGACCACTCAGGATAATCGAGGAAGGAAAAAGGTGAAGGCATCTAAGAGCGAGCGATGCTTGGGGGAGGGGTTTTGGGGATCCCTGACCCCCCTTCTTCCTTCATCAGAGCAGCTGTGATGCTCCAGTCACCCACGTCAGTCTCTCCTCACAGCCTCCAGCAGCACCAATACCATCACCACGGAGAACAAACGCCAGCCAGTGCCACCCGCACACCAGGACCCTCCCGATGCCGTCCCCTGGCCAGTCACCCAGGACACCGCCGCCCCAACCTGGGACTGAGGAAGCAAGAGGGGGCTACTTTATAACATGAAATACCAACACTAAACACAAAAGACTATCTACTCCAAAGAGATCTTCTAACTTTTAGTTTAAGCAAAAAAAGGGAGACTTCATCACAGGGGGCAGCCCATGGAACCGGAGCGGAGCAGGCACGGAGCGGCCTTTGACCAGTGACCGAACCAGAGGGGCTTCTCCTGGCTCTCCCCTGCTCACCTGCTGGCTCTCCCCTGCTCCCCTGCTGGCTCTCCCCTGCTCCCCTGCTGGCTCCCCCCTCCTCACCTGCTGGCTCTCTCCCGTCGGCTTTCCATTCCCTCTAAAGAAAAGGTCTCTCTGATCTTAATGCAAACCACTGCCCCACACCTACTTCCACGGTCCTTTGTTCGAGGCGTGTGCAGAGCCCTAAGAGCACAGGTTTCTGAGCAGACCTCCTGGCCTTGCTGTGCATTTCCCGCCACGTAAAGGCTTCGCCTCACCTGGGTCTACCTGGAGAAGGAAGGGCCCAGCCTCCTCACAGGCCCAGCCCCGGGGAGGGAGGCCTTCCCTTGCTTGCGCTGTCCCAAATGTCCATCACCAGGACCCCGCATCTCTCCATTTCTGGGGAAACTTAGCCCCTTGAACACAGATCAGGGGGCGAAAGTGCCACCACACGCTAAAGTGGCAGAAGCTGGGCTCCCAGGAAGTTGTGGGCCCCATTTGCTTTCGCTCTGGTCGGTGAGGGAGGAGCTCAGACAGGAAGGGCTCTGGCAAGGCTGGTCCGTGGAAACAGCTGCAGAGCTCTGCACTCCACTCACGAGGAAACCTTACACCCAGATCCCGTGTCAGAAAGGGGGGTGCGGGAAGGCCACCTCACCTCCCACGCCATGGTCCACGCTAAGGCCAGAGTAGAAGACCTCAGTCCCTTCCCCCAAAGTCCCTACTGATTGTGGGACAGCCCCCCCCCCCACACACACACCCACCCACTCTCCTGAACAATGCAGCTGTTCACTGGACCGGCACCATGTCCAGGCCAGGCTGCTTAGCAACCTGTTTCTCTACCTCTCACCCCTGCCAAGCAGGTGGGCACAGAGGAAGCTGGCCTGTGCTGGGACCGAGCGGGTCGGAGGTGCACCTGGAGGACGGCCACGCCAAATCCAGGCTGGTCACCAACCAGCTGCTCCACAACAACCCCTCTGTGGCAGGGACTCTGGGGCAACAAATGCTAGAGAGCGTGGCAGTAACAAAATGGGGGAAAGGCCCTTAAATTTCCCTGCAGGGACAGCCTTCGGGTGCTAATTGTGGGAACATCAGTTGGGTGCATCCTAGCTAACCATTCAAAGGCCACCCCGGGGCTCTTTCCAAAGCCCCAAATGCAGAGCCAGGAAGGAGGCAAGCTGTCCACGTTGGGATTCTAGGTGTCTGCTCCAGGGACACAGGAAGTCAGTTCCCAAACAAGCGCGTCTCTTCAAAGGGGATCTACTCTGGAGGCTGCCTGGGCAGGTGCAAGGCCCCGAGCCTCCCTGTGGCTTCTTGTAGGTCTGCGATCCTGAGCAACAGGGAGGCGGAGGGCTGGGAAGCCTGCATTTCACAAGGTCCTTGCCTGGCCGAGCTGAGGTGGCTTTGTCTTTCCTTTTGTGGCTTGGCTCCTCATCCCCCCAAATCAATCATTCTACTCCCACAAAATAAAAACAGCTGGTTTCAATTTGCCAACTAGTCTAGTCTTTATTTTTACCCTCACAAAATGTTCGTGTGCAAACACACACACACACACACACACACACACACACACACACACACACACGACGCGTGCCCTGAGTGTACCCTGAGTCACATGGACTCTTAATCACAACCCAAAGTCCCCAGGAACAAGTCCCACCCCAAGTTCTCCGCAGTGGGATCCAGCTCCACGGTCACTCCAAGCATAGGGCCGACCAGTGGGCGTGGACCCAATGCCAAGTGCGAGAAGACTGTCCTGCCTTAAGAGAACTCTGCCGGCCAAACGTGTAAATGAGCCTCCACAGGTGAGAAGCCACAATCCCGCACAACGGTCTCCTGAAAAGACTGGGAATCTCTGGTTGTGCAGATTCCCCTGTGTCAC
Organism: Myotis myotis; assembly: GCF_014108235.1. Classification (NCBI taxonomy): domain Eukaryota; kingdom Metazoa; phylum Chordata; class Mammalia; order Chiroptera; family Vespertilionidae; genus Myotis; species Myotis myotis. The sequence continues at coordinate 2,806,378 of NW_023416321.1, forward strand.
AGGCACCCGTGGGACTTCTAAGGCCCTAGGAGTCAAGCAATGGGAACCTGTGCCCGCCGGTGGCCACACCTTGTCCTGTTTAGAAGGTAATTCTTCCCCCTCTGACACGAACACGCTGGGTGGTGAGCTCCTGGCACGTGTCACTGTACCAACGTGTCCCTGAACAAGGACACCAGCAGCCCGAGTTCTTTTGGACCCTAATGCTGCTTAACCCCACACCCTGCCCTGAGCACGAGGAAAAAGCTTGATTATGCCCCACAGCCAGGGGCCTGCAGCCCATCAGCATGAATCTTCCCCCAGCTGGGAGGTGGGAGCTGGGTCCAGGCCTTCGAGCAACGAGGAAGGAGTCACAGTGTCTGGTGAGACCAGTGAGGACAGGTGTCAAATACCCAAAACATGCGCATTAGAACCATTTACGCACCACTGGCCTCTGAGGTCAGTTTCATCCAACAAAAGCAGCCTCCGGGGAGGACGGGACTTGGGGGTGGGGTGAGGGTGTGCACACGCTAGATGAAGACTCGGAGAGACAGCCTCTTCCCAGTCGCGGCCTAGTCACGTACCAGGAATTCAGTACAAAAGCAGCAGCAAGCGCCCACGAGAGCGCTCTTGGAAGCCAGCCTCGGTGTCAGAACAAACATTAGACAAAGTGTTTAAAAGGACAGACAAAAGGTTCCCGCTGTCCAACTGTCGATGGTTCAAGAAACCGGTCTGACCAAAGCTGCAGCCAGGCGATTCTCTCTGCGCCCTCACACAGGCAGGAAGGGAGCAGCGAGGGGTACAAGTGAAGGGCAACCAGAAACCACTGTTCCTTCTCTTCCTCTTCCCTAAGGCAGGGTTTCGCAATGCACGGGGCCACCTGTCTTGACTTGTACGCGCAGGGACACCCGCCTGGGCTGGATGAGTGCACCTCTCTGGCCCGCAGGGAGGGCCTGCAGCTGGTCAAAGTCTGAATGCCGCCTGGAGACCTATCACAACAGAGTGTCTGCGTCAGCGGGGGGATGGGCCGAGACCTGGACAGACCTGGACACCGAGCCACGCCCTTCAGACACAGGGCTTTCCCAGTTCCCGAGGAAGGTGCAAACAAAGCACCTCACCTGCAGCTCCTGGAGAAAGACAGGTAAACAGTGTCAGCTACAGTTCAAGTCCAACTCAGACACCAGGGAAAACAAAACAAAGCCCACAGCTTCCTAAGAAGCCAAGAGGGACAAGGAGCAAGAGCACTGAACCGCTGGAGAGACCAAACTCGGAGGCAGACCCCTCGTCTGTCCGCCCGCCAGCCTCCCCAGGCTTCCCCTGAGCGGAGCCCACAGGCTGGAGGCTGCGAGGCCGGCCGGCCGTCCCTGGTCCCTGGAGAGCAGGGATTCGAACCTGCTAGACTCTGGTTCTCAATCAATCGTGTCTGAGACTTGTAAGAACGCAATAATCCCAGCAGGGGCCTCATGTTCAGGAATGACAGAACCTGGACTTGGTCGCCCGGCAGAGAATTCGAAAGTCCAGCGACCACCGAGGCTAAAGCAGAAGACGGGGCGGAAACGACATGACCCATGAAGCGGCCAGGCTGCCTGCCGCACGAGCTGCGAGGACGGACTCGAGGATGGGCTCGCAGGGAAGGACCAGCAGAGGGAGGGAGGGCTATTTGCAGCCAGTGATTCACCAGGCCTTCCTGGAACTGCCCCACAAAGCACACTCAAAGGTCCAGGGTCCAACTCAGACAAAGCCACCGCCTCCGGCAGCTCCACTGGGTTCTGCCAAGCCTAGCTCCTCAGCCTGGGGAGCCTGAGGCACAGAGAGGTGCTCAGAATGCCACAGACGCATGTTCTGCGGGATGATGTCATCAGCGTCTCCCAAGCAGGCGGCAGCTGGAGGGAGATTGGTAAACAACGCCTTCCAAACCTTATGTGCTCAGACCTGGGGCTGCCCAAGAAAGTCCCAAGAATACCTCACTTCAGGAGCAGAGCAGCTACTTATAAGCCATCCTTTTTTTAAAAAAAATTTTTTAATTGATTTTTTACAGAGAGGAAGGGAGAGGGATAGAGTTAGAAACATCGATGAGAGAGAAACATCGATCAGCTGCCTCCTGCACACCCCCCACTGGGGATGTGCCCGCAACCAAGGTACATGCCCTTGACCGGAATTGAACCTGGGACCCTTCAGTCCGCAGGCCAGTGCTCTATCCACTGAACCAAACCCGTCAGGATATAAACCATCCTTTATCCTCGCTGGGGCCCAGGCCCTGGGGGACTTCCTGCGACCACTGCAGCCTCCTCCTCCGGCAGGGTGCTAGCGGGGCCCAGCAAAGCCTGCTCCCTGGAACGTCTCCCCTCCGCCTCCTCCTAGTAAGCCCACTCAGGCTTCAGAACTCGGTTCAAGGAAGCCTTCTTCCCCACCCGACCCCGCCAATGAGGACACTGCCCCACCCTGCACTGTCTTTATCACCATGGTGTCCCCAGCACCTGCAGTCAGTGCCCTGCCCACAGCAGGTGCTCGAACACTGACCCATCCCCGCCCCGCCAAAGGCGCACACACTCAAACACATACACACAGCGCTCTCCGTTCTAGCCAGCCAATGGCCAGATTTTCTTCAGTCCGGTTTAGGGGTTCTTTTTATTTTTAAATTATCTTTTTTTATGATTTCAGAGATGAAGGGAAAGGGAGATAGAAACATCAACGAGAGAAAATCACTGATCAACTGCCTCCTGCACGACTTCTACTAGGGACTGAACCTGAATCCTGGGCATGTGCCTGACTGGGAATCTGTGACTTCCTGGTTTGTAGGTCAATGCTCAACCACTGAGCCACACTGGCCAGGCTAGTTTAGGATTTTAAAGCCAGCTTCAGCTACAGAGCAGAACTTTGACCTCCCCAGACTCCAAACTCTTCAAGTCCATTGCTCCTCTCACGGTGTGGACTCAGTATCAGAAAGGGAGGCGGCAGAAGAGGACTAATAAAAGGGGCTAGACTGGCAATAAAGGCTGATACGGGATGGGCAGAAGGAAGGGAGAGGTATCGACACTGAACTGAAGGAACCTTACAGAGCCTGCTACTCCTCATCCTAAAACAAGACAGAATTATTATATAGTTAATTCATTTATCTACTCCACAAACAATTATTAAGCATTTATTATGGACCAGGCAATGGCCAAACACTGGGGATGTAACATAAACAAAACTCAACCTAGGGGAATAATTGCTGGCATGATGCTAAGCACGTCAATGAAAGATCTCAAGTAATTCTCACAATAACCCGTGAAGTTGTGGGCACAATACTGCTGCTTCAGAAGCCACTGATGGGCCTGGAAAGGCATCAAAATGACAGTCAAGACAGTTTTCGGAGATGTGAGTCACTTCATGTTGCCAAGAAAGCAGAAATTGGCCTGGCTGGTGTGGTTCAGTGGTTGAGCATTGACCTATGAACCAGGGAGGTCAGCATGACTCCTGGTCAGGGCATGTGCCCACGTTGTGGGTTGGATCCCCAGTGGGGGAGTGTGCAGGAGGCAGCCAATGGATGATTCTCTCATCACTGATGTTTCTATCTCTTTCTCTCTTCCTCTCTGAAATCAATAACTTGTATAGATACATAAAGAAAAGCAGAAATTCTGGAACCTTTACCTCCAAGCTCCAGAACAAAATGACTGTCACCTGACAGACGGGATGGAGAGCTGTCAGTAACCCCGAGGCTCCGAGGAAGTCACCAAGACCAGGCTGTGGGAACAGCCCCCATGGCAGACGCGCGTGGGCTGTCTCACCCACATGCACAGGAGAGCTCCGGAGAAAGCCCGTCACCAGCGCATTTCCTTCAGTTGTATCCTGTTGGCCAGGACGGGCCACTGCCATGGCCTGCTGCCTGCCTGGGATGGAAACACTCAATTTATCAGAAAAATGGGCGGAAGTTGGTGGGGCCACTTTGGATTCAATGAACTGCCTTCAATCCCAGGATCCTGACGGGAAGGCTGAGCTCCCCCAGCAGAGGAATCTCTACAGGAAAGGGTTAACTAGGCGCCTGCCAAGACAAATGAAGCCAGCTCTGGAACCGGCCTTGTGGCCCAAGAAAAGGCCGGGAGATGGGAGGAAACAGTCTCTTTCTCTGTCTGAACAATCTGCCCAGCACAGCGCGGACCCCAGGGAACCAGCCAGACTTCAAAGTAAACGCAAAGCTCTGGTCGGAGCATTTCCAAAGGGGAGACTTTGCTCCCCGACTTCCAAGTGCGATACCAGACCAACAGTCTCCAGAACACTACGAATACTTCTCAAAGAAATCCTCTCGTTCTCCTGTGATCTATGTAATTAGCTATATCGCGTTGCAAATTGTGTACTGAAAGTATTAACATTAAATGTAAGCATTTAAAAATGTTTCATCTCCTTCTCCGCTAGCCTCCTCCCACTCCCCCTTTTCTTCTGTAATCAGTTACCCAGCGATAGACACAGCCTCCGTGTGCCTCAAGGACCCACGCGCCTTTTCAAAGATAACTTTGTGTGTGTCCTTCCTGCACATACTTGCATCTTACTGCATTATGGGTGGCACTTAGTTTTGTTTTGGTTGAGGTATGGTACCATTTGTGGGAATGTTCTTTAAGAAGGAACACTGTTCTTTAGGAACCTACCTTTTTGTAATTGATTTTTTTTTTTTTTTTTTTTTTTAGGAGAGCAAGGGGGAGAGGGAGAGAGAGACATCAATTTGCTGCCTCAGGCATGTGCTCTGATGGGGAATCTAACCGGTGACCTCTTGGTGCACGGGATGATGCTCAACCACTGAACCACACTGGCCAGGCCAGAACCTACATTTTTTTTAGACCCATTCCATGTCTGCTGATAAATTTAGAACTTAAGAGGATTTCTGTTTTCAAATTTCATTGTCCATTTTATTTAGTACTATTTTATAATAATGTTTACTGCAAGTACAACACATCTCAGCTGTGTCAAGGGTAAAAATAAGTATTATTGAATGCCCTTTGCTATCTACTTTTAAAAAGATGTTTTTTGCCAGAACCGGTTTGGCTCAGTGGATGGAGCGTCGGCCTGCGGACTGAAGGGTCCCGGGTTCGATTCCAGTCAGGGGCATGTACCTGAGTTGCAGGCACATCCCCACTGGGGGATATGCAGGAGGCAGCTGATCGATGTTTCTCTCTCATCGATGTTTCTAACTCTTTTTCTCTCTCCCTTCCTCTCTGTAAAAAATCAATAAAATATATTTAAAAAAAATGAATAAAAAGATGTTTTTATTGGTTTTTTAAAAAATATGTTTTTACTGATTTCAGAGAGGAAGGGAGAGGGAGAGATAGAAACATCAACGATGAGAATCATTGATTGGCTGCTTCCTGCACGCCCCCTACTGGGGATTGAGCCTGCAACCTGGGCATGTACCCTTGGCTGGAATCTAACCTAAAACTCTCCAGTCCGCAGGCTGGTTTGGCTCTATCCACTGAGCCAAACCGGCCAGGGCTTTATTGATTTCTGAGAGAGAGAGAGAAAGAAAGAAAGAGAGAGAGAGAGAGAGAGAGAGAGAGAGAGAGAGAGAGGCGTCAATGTAAGAGAGAAACACTGGCTGCCTCCCGTACGGACCCTGACTGGGGACTGAACCCACAACCTGGGCATGTGACCTGCCCGAGAAATGAACCGGTGGCCTTCTGGTGCATGGAATGATGCTCAACCAACTGAGCCACACTGGCCAGGGCATCTAATCTTTTTTTAAAGAGTGTTGTTTATATTAGAAAATATATTCCAATTTTCAGACAACCAATCCACTTATCATTTTCAAGTAATAACTCTATTTCTGAGAGGGCTGCCCACCTAATAACTTGGGAATCAAATAATATTCTGCTTTGTTCCTTTTTAAATCATGATCTCATCTGAGTAGCAATCATAAAAAGTACCTATAAATTAATGACATCTATAAAAAAGTAAAAATAAATAAAAGTAAAAATATTCCAAAACAAAACAAAAAATGAAAAACACAGAACAAAGAGGGAAGAGCAGGATTCCCTAAGGACAGACAGCTTGCTTTCTGCATCACATCATTCCAAAAAGATAAATCCCAACTGGGGAAGGAGGGGCCGCCACACCTCGATGAGCCATCTGTGGCATCTGGGCCTGCGGGGAAGGACCTGTGCTGGGGCTTGCAGGGCGCGGGGGCGGGCAGACGGGGCGGGCAGCAGCTCCTCTGGCTGCAGGACCAGCCCATGCAGGAGCGGGTGCGGCTTTTGGGAATCTGAGCTCCAGCTGACCTGGAGCAAGTGCGGTCAAGAAGGCCCTGCTGGCTGCGAGGGAGCCAAGGGGGGTCAGAGGGAGAATAATGGTCATTCGTCCCCTCTGCATGTGACAGCGTCCAGCAATGACGAGGTGTCTGCCAGCAGTGCTCAGCTTAAGATGTCGCTAGGCTTCCTTTGGGAGATGGCAAGACAAAGGACCTCGCCTGGATTTCTTCAGCCTGAACAACAAAAGAATGATTCCCACAGTGGCCCCACCTCTGTCCTGTGGGCTGCTCAGCTCAGGTCACCACCCAGACACCCCAGCAGAGCCCAGCCTGGGTGGGTATGTTCTGCCAGCACGGAAATGTCATGGCACCCACTTCTGCAAGGGCAACCCTGGCCTTGTTACAGGTGAGTCTAAAGAAGGCCATTTGCTTGGGTGAGAGAAAGGAAATGCCAAAGGCTAAGCAGGCTTGGCATTAGCCTCTAAAGTTCAAAGGCCGCCTGGCAACTTCCAGCGAGAAGTTCAGATCGGATGGCTCCCAATCCAGCAAGGTCAAGGGCCATTTCCCTTTCCGGGCCTGGGTGAGTCACCCTGCAAGCTTTTCATAACCAGCACTGAAACTCCAGGAGGCAGATATCATGATGTCCATTTTACAGATGAGTAAGAAACTGAGGCAAAGTGCAACGAAGCAGTCAAGGACACGCCAAAATCCAGACCCGTGTCTGTCGGACTCCTAAGCCCAGGGATGCCACCTTCCGACTTCTCACCGCCTCCCTCTGGGCCAGGAGGCTGCAAAGAATAACAGTTTCTACGAAGCCTTAGTTCAGTGATGGCGAACCTTTTGAGCTCGGCGTGTCAGCATTTTGAAAAACCCTAACTTAACTCTGGTGCCGTGTCATATATAGAAATTTTTTGATATTTGCAACCATAGTAAAACAAAGTCTTATATTTTTGATATTTATTTTATATATTTAAATGCCATTTAACAAAGAAAAATCAACCAAAAGAATGAGTTCGCGTGTCACCTCTGACACGTGTCATAGGTTCGCCACCACTGCCTTAGTTCAACCGCTGGGGAAGCCAACATCACAGACTGAGGAGGGAAAAGGTCTTCAGGAAGATGCCACAGCCGGCCACAGAGCAAAGCAGGGGTTCAACCCTCAACTTAAGGGGAAGTCAGCCAAATTTATTACCTTTTTAAAAACCAGCTTTTTAAATTGATTTTTAGAGAGATAGGAAGGGAGAGGGAGAGAGAGAAACATTGATGTGAGAGGGAAACCTCAATCAGCTGTCTCCTGCATACCCCCTCCTGGGGACCAGCCCACAATCCAGGCATCTGCCCTGACCAGGAGGTGAACCGTCAACCTTTCAGTGCACAGGATGACGCACAACCAACTGAGCCACACAGGCCAGGGCCAAGTTTATTACCTTTTCACTCTAAGGACAAGGCGAAACAGCTCAAGATTCTATGATGCCCCCATGAGTAATGTCTGAGTTGACCTGAATGGAAGGGCTGGCCCACAAGACTTATTCGTATAAACAGTCACCCTTGTCCTAAGCTTCGAGACTTCCTGGGGGTGTACAGAAAAAATGCTACCCAACCCTAACTTCTACTAAGCCCTTCTCCCTCACCGGGAGAACCATCACGGGGACTTCCAATGAGAACTCAAGTTTTAAAGGAGTTATTTCTTCTGACCCATGTCAAGAGCAGGGCACGTTTCCTGTCTGAGAATCTCATTGGAAAGACACTGGCCGCACAGCATTCTGGTCAGTAACAGCCACCACAGCGTGCTCACAGCTTGCTACTCTAGTGTGTAATTCTGGACTGTATCCAAGCTGGCTGAAAACAGGAGGAAAGAAGTGGATGTGGGGGACTGTGTTGCTAATGATTGGTAACAGTATTAGAACAAAAATTGGTAGACTGCAACTTAATCTTTTAAACACTTCCCCCTATGGAAGTGTTTAAAAAATAAAAGTAATTTTTTCTTGGCAGTTTTATTGAGATATACCTCACATATCACACAATTCTTAAGTGTTTAGTTTTCAATTGTTCATTCGTGTCATTATGTTACAACTACCCAGACTGTGGCCACACTGAAGAGGTTTAAAATACAAATGGAAACAAAACTGGATAGAAAATACACACTTGCTATACCAGCATGAGAAGGGTGGGAGAACATATGGCTGCACTGCTAGGATGTGGAATTAGGAGATTTCTTTATTTTGTAAAACAGTTAATCTTGCTGTAAGAATCATTTGACAATAAAATATGCACGATATAAAAACCTGGGAGGTGAGGGTGACCGGCTGGGACATCTGTCACCCGCGATCGCTGGGGTTGACTCGGCTGCTCTGGCCGGCTGGGCAGGTGTCCCCGCCCTCCCTCACCGCTCCCTGCGACTCTCCCAAAGCTGCACGCGCGGGTGAAGAGGACCTTCCCCGATAGAGGAGAGGACCATTCTTCCGCCAAAGGTATTTAAAAAACAAAACCAAACCCGAGAGGATAACCACCAGGAAAGAGCCATATAACCCTTTCCAAGTCAAAGCCCCTAAGGAAAAGTCCACGTGTGAGTTCGGACAGACCTTTGCTGTCACCTCCTGGACAACAGCTCTCAGTAAAACAGCCCACGGCTGAGGGCCCCCCACGCAGAGGCACACAGCCATTTCCAAAGGCTGGAAAGGGACTCGGCTTCCATGCCACGTGCCTCCCAAAGCGTCCCTCTGGCTGAACAGAACCCTGAGCTGAGTGTTCAAAACCTCAGCGTCTCCCTTTCTGCTTTCGGGGTCCTGCCGTTCAGCAAAAGCGCACGCAGCCCACCCTGCTCAGTGACCCCCGCAGAAGCTGGCACGTGTCTGCAGCCTCTTTCCTGACACGGTCAACAAGAGGTAAGATTTCACCTGACATGTCGCAACTGCTGGCAGGCTCCTGAAAGCTCTTCCGAAAATCAGTAACATCAATAGCAAACTCCTGGGAGACAAGCTCCTCGGGCAGTTTTCAGGTTCCAGATCTTTGGTTCTGATACTTTAAAAGACCAGCAATAATGCTGGGTCAGTTCTGCCCAATACAAATCCTTCATCTAGACTCCGAGTCCACTAATAACATGGTAACCGACGCACCCGACCTTAGGGGAAACTCAGGTATGTATGGCGGCTGAGGCAGAGGCCCATCCCCTGGCTGGCCAGGCCTGCAGGGCAGGGCACAAACTCTACAGCAAACTACCAATACAGTTCCCAAACTGCCCACCAAGGCACCCCAGGGTGCCGCAGCAAACTCACAAAAGTGCAGTGACATTTAACAATGTCAAGGGAAACAGAGCATACTCAGCATCTGTCAGATTCTGCACAAGTGTGTGTATTATTTTTTTCAAGAGGCTCCGGAGTTGTGTGGACAGTAATGCCGACTGTTGGAGCCAATTACCGGAACAGAACTGTTAGGGGTTTTTTGGCCTAGGAGTTCTGTGCAAAATCCCCGAGGGTGCCGGGAACCGAGAAGTGTGGCAACTTGACCCGCAGGATGAGGGCGGGAGATTAGGTTCACTTTGGTTGAAAGGCTAAGCAATGCTAACAACTGAGTTTTACTAGTTTCCTAAATCTGATAACACGTGGCCCCACTGTCTCAAATCCATAGCAGATACCTGAGGCCAGACTGTCCAAAGCACGTTCACACACATCTTTCCGTGCTGCTGTCATGGTCACCTGGCCAAGGGGGGCCAGAGTCCTAGCTTCACAGACAGCGAGTGCAGGTTACATCCTGGGCCTATGGTCCACAGCTGCAGGGGGGCTACACCCACACTTGACCCAGGCCTTCCGACTCCAAGTTCACGAAACTAGCTCCAAGCTCTGAACTCCACATTTCTGCATGACTTTTGGGCTCAAAGAACTTCTTAAATGTTTTCTTTTAACTGGGATTATACACGCCTTTTAAAAAATGCTGGAACAATTGTTCTCCCACCATGTGCCACCTCCTTGACCCGAGACAGTTTTGTTTTGACAGATGTTAGCTCCTTGGGCCAGGAGATTCTTTCCCTGGGTCGCAGCCCGGACACAGCACCTCGGGGAGCCACGAGCCTGCCCCACACAGCGAGGCCGGCCTCCCAGGTAGCTGGACAGGCCGCTCCAGCTCTCCTGAGCCAGGCCATTGATGCCCCGGTTTGTTTTCAAAGGAAGGGTGTGTCAGGGGCAGTGAGTGAGTGGAAATACCTTCATCCACAGGAATTGTGCGCAGGGGAGAAAAATAAACAAGGGAAAATGTTCCAGGGCAACCGAGGTAAAGCCCGGACAAAGGAGTGTGAAAAGGGAAGCTGGTGTGCCAAGGGCAAACAGATGCAGGAAACACTTAAGCCAGCAGGCACCCTGCCCCTGAAGTGAGGAGCTGGACCAGGCTTCCTTGTCTTGTCTGACTTTTCCTGGGACAGCAGCGCCACCTTCTGGTCAGTAATCAGAACATCTGAGTCGGCTATTACTGAACAGGTAAGACCAGAACATTGAAGTGAGAGAAGACGCATGACAACCCGAGGTGCCCAAGCATTCTGCTTCCGTGGAACACTCGGCCACCTCCTCCAGCCTCCATTTCTCTAGTCCAGGGCCAACTCAGGAAGCCCAGAGCCACCCCAGCATCCCTGACACCCCAGGCCGATGGATCAGGACCAAAGGCTCCCCAGAGGTGGTCTGGAGTTGTCATTTCTTACTCACACCCCCAAATATGGCACTTCGCACTCGTTGGTAACCCCAAACACCAGAGTGGGATGAAGTCAGGGAACGCTCAACTTTGCTCGTCCACAACGCCCAAGTCTTTCCCCAGGAAACCCTCTGGGGGTTTCGTCCAACCCCAGCCCACATTTCTTTTAGGACACAGTGGACAAGTGGTTTCTTCAACCTTGTCTGAAAGAGGTCCAGGAACAGGGAGCTCACTACCTCCAGAAGCAGCTCGACCCACTCCTGGCCAGAGATAACAGCCAGTTCACCGTCAGATGACAGCGAACGTCTGCCGTGTAATTCTAGGCTTCGCTTCCTGTGGCCGCCGCCTCCCTTCCCTTACCGGGCCTCCAAACAGCAGGCAGAGTACCAGCTCTCCCCCCCCCCCCCCCCGCTCCTTCACTTTTCCTCACATGATGTGGTTTTAAGTCCCCTCACCTTGAAGCTTTCTCTCCTCTGAGTGTACTCCAGTTTAAAGGCGGAATTCAATATTCCAAAAAACGCCTCAACGACACGAGTGACCACCTGGGGAGGGAGCAGAGGAGTACCGGTCGTCGTACCTAACACTACTGAACACAGACATGCCAGGCACTACGGAGCTAAGTATTTAGTTACATTTTACTTAGTTAAGTCTCATAAGACAAACGAGGCAGATTTGATCATGATGAGAGGCCCATTTTCCAGATGAGAAACACTGAGGTGAGGGGACTTCCCCAAGGACAGCTGGAATTCAAACCAGGTCTCTAACCCCAGGGCTTGAACTTCTCCCCACCGCCTGGGCGGTTTCCTCTTCCTCTGGGGGCCCTGCTGCCCCCAGGCAGCTCAAGGCCCCCTAAGGATAACAGCCGCTTCGTGGACACATGCAGAGCGATGACTGAGTTGTCACCGTTATTTAATGTCACCCACCCAAGACCTTTGTTTGTGAAGAACAGTGATTCTCAAAGTTGATCTGTGGACCCCTGGAGGTCTGCAAGGTCAAAATTATTTTCATAACATGAAGACATTTACCTGTTTCACCGTGTTGACATTTACAGGAGCAATGGTGGGTCAACGTGTTGGCCCTTTAGAACAAATCAAGGCAGCAGCACCAAATTCTAGCAGGAGTCATACTCTCAGTTAAAAAAAAAAAAAAAAAAAAAAGCCAATTTCACTTCTGAATGTCCTTGACGCTTGAGTACAGTTTTTGTTAGCATTTTGTATGATGACGAGAGGTGCGCGTAAACTTGGACGTCGAGGAAAAAGCACCCATGTGGTTATTTGGGTTCCAAGCTGACCTAGCGGTTTTCTTCACAGAACACCATTTTACCTGAAAGAATGACTGACAAACTATGGTCACTCCGATGCGGGAGTTTGGCCGACATTTCCTCAAAAACAAAGCCTGTCACTTCAAAGAAAACTGAGAGTATTTATTGGCAATGATAACATTCCAGCTCTCCAGCAAACCGAGAATCTGGGGAAATGTGTACTCCCCGCTGTGAGCAAGCCAGCTCCCCGACACTGAATGGCCTGTCCGCTGAGGTCAGTAATGTCATTGTCAAATACGTTTTTGGGGGCCACTATAGAAGCAAATGTGTCAGCATCGAGGAGATCTGTGTAACTCAGTGAACCATTTTCCAAATCGCTAGTGTCCGATGGTGTGGTACGGTGCCTGGGGAAAAGAGCCGTTCCAAGTGCAAGAGAGGCCGTGGTCTTAACGCAGCAGAGTACAAAAGCTCATCGCTAAGGCTTCCCGTTCCACAGGGCAACCAACTAACCTTTAGAAAATCACTGCTTGTGAGCTCTGATAAAGCATCAGAGGAGAAAATCCACAAGTACCCGAGTAACTATTAAAATACTTCTCTTTCAAACGACCTGTTGTGTGAAGACAGTTCTTCAAATACCTCAACCTAAACATACTGCAACAGACTGAATGCAGCAGCTATGAGACCTAGCTTTCCACTATGCTAGATCTTAGACACCAAGGAAACTTGTAAAATGGTAAGACGATGCCTCTCTCTATACTAACTTTTTTTAAATTTCGGAAATAGTAATTTTCCATAAGAATGTAATTTATGTTAATATGTAATGGGTTTGCTATTTTAAAATAAATATTTAACATTTTCCTCGGTTTTAACTGCTCAGAAATTGTCAACAGACAAAGCCAAAATGAAGAAAAGCTTTATGGGATCCTAATTTTTAATTGTGTAAAGGAGCCAACATGTTCTGAGAGAGCTGCTACAGCAAAAAATCAAGAGCAGATCTTTAAAAGCCAAAGTAGGAAGGAGTGCCATCTGGTGGAAAAGACAAATGTGACATGAATCCATTTGTTAGCAAAATAAATGACATCCTATTGTTGGAAACTTCACATACTTAAGGCAGAAACATCTATAATAATAAAAGCATAATATGCTCATTAGAGTGGACAGCTGGACGACCTTCCAGACGAAGCTGGGGCTGCGAGGGCCGAGCCCCTCGCATGAATTTTGTGCATTGGGCCTCTAGTTTGAAAATAAAGGTTTAGCATACAAAAATATTGTTAAATATCAATTGAAATAAAGCTTAAATGTGCCAGAAAAGTTTCAGAACAGAGGGAGGGTTGAGAGGGTTTGAGTGGAGGCCCCCTTGGGAAGAGCTGATGGCAGGCTGGAGAGGAAGTCAGGGCCCTAAGGAAATTGGGCACAGAAGACTCCTGCCAGGGACTGTGCATAAAGAAACAATTCCTGTCCCTATTGGGGAGCCCAACGGCCCACCCCCCCCCAAAACTAAGACAGAAGCCAAATACTAATGCTACTGGCCACTTTCATTCTGCCAGGCCAAGGGAGCTGTACCTTCCTTCCAGGCCACAGCCCGCCCTCTTGCCAGTAATGCTTGACGAGCAGGCCTGGGCTCCTCCCAGCAGACAGGAGCCTGCGCCTACTGTCGCTAGCATGCATTTTTTCTCCTGCATGCTGATGCTAACGCTTCTTGGTGAAGTGTTTTCTTCTCTGCATCATCCCCAGCCTTTCATGGGTTGACGTCAGTGCCTGCACACAGTCCTATCCAATCACACAATCAGTTCAAATTTGGAACTGATGCTGTATTTTCAAATATGCTACTTTAGATCCTAATTGGGTATAATTTTCCTAAATTCCACTAAGTCACCTTAAAGGCCTCAGCTGGGCTTTTGTTTTTGTGTATCTGAGAGTGCATTTATTAAAGCCGGAGACAGGGAAGCAAGGAGGGGCTTAGGATAGAAGCAGCAACAGGAGAACCCAGGCGGGGCTGCTCTGGGGAAAGGGGGCCTTGGAGACAGATTCAGGTGAGCCTGGGACAAGGGGACACTGCCCACTGCTCCCCTGGTTGCAAGTCTCCTGGGGACCTCAGAGCTTAGGAGATGCAGGCCTAAGGGGAAAGAAAGGGATGGGCATGCTCTTGGAGGGGGAGTGTGCCAGCTTCAGCTGGTTTAAAGCAGTTTTTAATCACAAAATTTGGTCCCTATTCCCCAGCCCCAGAGTGATGGAATCAGCCTTTCTCTTTGGGGGGCTGTGGCGGGGAGCTTGTCCCTAAAGAATGTTTCCCTGACAGGTACACTTGTACCGATGCTCAGCACACAATAGGGCAAACCTACTCGACACAAGTGGGGGTTCTTCACCTTTATCACGATAGTCACGGAGTGTGAGCATTCCCCAGCTGCTACTTGGATGGAGCTATAAGGAGAAACTATGCTGTTGGGAGAGACCATTCTGTATGGTTTACCCAAGAGTGGAAGGGCGCGAGCCTGGGAAACAGTGATCGGCTCAGCATCCCCAACAGCAGGGGGAGGCCTCATGCTGTCTCACCCTCTCAGGCCCTCCTTCTGCACGTCTAGACAGCTGAAGGGAACCCAGAGTACACAAGGCGGCCCTTCATGCTTCCTGATTCTGGAAACATCCCCAAATCTAACCCCCTGCGGGAGCAGTGACCCACAAAGCACACCTGGACGCAGAGCACAGGGAGGCTGTGCGCTCAGCCAGCAACCAGGCTCTCTAGTCGAGATCTGGCACTACCTACAAGGCCAGGGGTCCAGGCTGCTCCCGGATTTACTCCTTCCAGAGTGGCCTCCAGGTTTCTTCATGAAACTGATTTCATCCCAGAACATTTACACATGGTTGCACAGTGTGTCAGTGGGACAGACCTTGACCAGACATATGAACTGAGCCACAATGTTAAAATGCCTTATTCGCATCCAGCCACCCACCACAGCCAACACCAAGTACCTTCGGGTCATCAGCCTCAGGTTTTTCAGTCTCTGAATCGTCATCTTCCTACAAGACAAAGAATTTAGAGGATTAAGCTTAAAGGAGCGGGCCTGAGGGTTCACATACGCACAACTAGGGGTTGCAGCAAACTTACTCAGCCTGGGTCATCCCACCAGGACCCCTCCCCTACCATATGACCCAGCACGGGAGGAGGAGATGTTCTGGGGGAGGAAGAACACCAGCGGCTCACAGCAGATACTCCAGCAGGACCACTGTCTACACAAATGAAAATGCCTGAGATGAAAAATCGCCAACGGAAGAGTGGAGGCAAGGCCACAAGACGCTTCAGAAAAGAATAAGGCCAGGCCCCACAGGATGAAGGCATGCTGTTTCCAATGAAACATCCATCACTTAAAACCAGAAACACAAGCTGTTTCCTTGCTTTTCATATACACAAATAATCTGACTCAGACCTACCATGACACCATTCACCGCCAGAGTGCCGTGACCCCCACACACCTGTACCTCGGCAGTTCAACCCAGCAGTATTTGCACCAACATGAACGCTAGGAAGGCAGGTGTCAAATGCCCAGGGTGAGTGACTCGGGAAAGGCATGACTAAAGAGCAGTGCCCAGCCTCTTCTGGGTCCCAGGTGAGTGTGCCCCGTTTCCAGCCAAGTTCCCCCAGAACTGCCTTTACCGTTCTATCCAGCCTTGTTCCTTATCCAAACGGCCTGCTCCACACAAAGCACCATTCTCCAAAGCATGCGCTGGCCTCACACGAGCAGGCCCACCATTCCACTGAATGCTAACGAAGGCCACAGACAGCGCCACTGCCCAGAGCACCCCAGTGCACAGAACCTTTAACTTACCACCAGGAAAAACTTAAGTGTCATTTGAAACTGTTTTTTTTAATCGATTTCAATTTTAACCCCCATATTAAACAGCAGTCCAGATGTTAACATAATCATCACCTGAAAGACGTGACTGAACTATACTGATGGGTTTGAGATTTCACTGTCCTATAAGGCATTTAAAACGAGCCAAAGGTTTTAAATGCAACCTCCTTAAAATGAATCCAATCAGGCCAAATATCAGAGATGTGGCGCAGCCAAAGACAATCACATTTTAGAAGGTCTCTATTGGGATCTGATGAGAGGATTTTACTAAAATGTGAAATAAAGCTTAAATATGATAAAAATCCTAAGCAAAGCGAATGTGGAATAACACTTCAAAACACACTATGCAGATTTACACAACAGCCAGAATGTTTGCACGTAAGAAAAGTCAGGGAAAGAACATAACTTGCAAAGCTTTTCTAACCAGTTTCAGTCCATTCTGAATTATTAGCATTGATGGTGGGGCTAAAGGCATGAAAATACCTCCTGAAAGGGCATAAAATATAAAGTACAGTTTTGCTTAATTTGGAAAGCATTTTTAATGGTAACATTTAAATCTCAACAGGTAGCAAAGTCTTCAAACACCTGATAAAAGTACACTGAATGTTTCAATTAAAGCTGTTGTCAAATATCCACATTCAACTTTGTATGTTTTTGTGCTAAGCACCAGCTGAATCCTTGTTTCTCCCCCCCAAAACTTTTAAACTCTGGATCGTGATGCTTATGTGATATTGTATCTAAAGTCTTTCTGGTTAAGTTCTCTTAACCAAGTTCTCTTTTGTGAACCACACCTACTAAATTTCAGGCAAGACTGGTGATCAGGAACTGGGCACTGTGATAAAAAGTGCCAAGTAAAATGTCAAGAAAGAAGTTAAGAAGTCAATCATACACACACAATAAAAATAATTTTCCTTCCTAGTCTTTTGAATAAATGGATAGATTTGAATGAGCCCCAACCAAGATAAAAAATAATACAGAGCTGACTGTAGATATAAATGACACACCAATTAGAATGACTATACTGTTGCAAATGAATAAACGATCTAAACAGGGAAAACGAACATAAAACACCCACTGGTATCTGGGTCAAATAAAATAATTCACTATCTTTCCCCCAAATATTAAATTCAAAGGTAAATACAAAATGGTCCAGGTGAAAACAAATTTGATTTTCAAACAGCACTGCCAATATCCAACCCAGTTTCCTTAATTAACGCCAAAGAGAGCGGGAGGAGAGGGGATGAAATTAGGTGTGAAATGGAACGCTGCTGGAACAGTGTGGAAAGTTTCTAACAAGTGGATGGTGCTATGAGAGGCTCTGGATTTGGGAAGAGAGTTACTCACCGATTGTTTGCTGTTTTCCTCCTCCTCTTCCTCATAGCCATCTTCATCACCCCCGAGGCGAGAAAAATCGTCCTCTCCATACGCGTCAGACACCAATCCGCCTTTCTCCTCTTAAACAGAGGAAAAAATGAATAAAAATGAATAGATGGGGGAGATGCAAGAAAGCCTTTCAGTGGTTCTCAACCTTCTGGCCCCTTAAATACAGTTCCTCATGTTGTGACCCAGCCATAAAATTATTTTCGTTGCTACTTCAACACTGTCATGTTGCTACTGTGATGAATCGTCATGTAAATGTCTGATATGCAGGATGGTCTTAGGCGACCCCTGTGAAAGGGTCGTTCGACCGCCAAAGGGGTTGCGACCCACAGGTTGAGAACCGCTGCTTTAGGTGATCTGAGCGACTAGAATTCTATCTCAAGGTAAAAAAGGAACCTAAGTCTCGTGTTGAATGACCTCAGGCCCTAGATTCTGCTGTCTGAGAGCCTCCACTGACGTCTACCTTGGATCACAGGCTCCCGCGAACTCATCTTCTCATACAAGACAAGGACTCTGTCATCCTCCTTTCTGTGTGTCCTCCCCTAGGAACAGGACCTTGAACAGGGGGTACGCCAAGGGGTTCCCAATCGTACCCACTTGAGAAACAATCTTTTTCTACATTCAAGACAAAACAACCAACACCCGCCTCCCCCAAACAATACAAATTACTGGGAAACCACCAGAGACCCCCCTGACTGGCAAAAACCACACAACAGAGAGTAGCTGACCTAGTCCAAGCCCCCTCTCTTCCCGGATGAGAACACGAAGGTCCAGCTATATTGTAACTCACTGTCTCTATGCTCCCAGGTAAATCTGTGCCCACTTCCCAGCATCGCGATCCCCAACCTGAGACAGGGCAACAAAATCACCGAGGGGGCTTAACAGCTCACGAAATAATGGAATCACGAGGGGCCTCGGAAAGCTCACACGAGCCCAGATCCTACCCCACATCTACAGAATCGCGCGGCGAAGACCAGATAAACGTTTTAAAAAGCTCCGCGATGCGTCTAAGGCCCATTACTAGTTAAATGTTATAAAAGTAAAAAGAAATCCTCCACCTACGTTTTACTCGCCACTCTCTCCCATCCAACACGCTCGGAGAGAAGAGGCCGTGTTTCGGCAGCCCTGGACCCTCTCCACCCTTTGTCCATCCCGACCCGAGAGGGATGCCCGGCACGGAGATTTTCAATCAGTTTCGGCAGAATAATCGAACGGGCGGAAGGAGAGGACCCATTCTTACCACGGAGTGTTCGGATCGCGCTGTGGGGTTCGGGAGCCCGACACCTGGCGCACAATGCCCACCGCTTTCCCTCCCGCCTCGCAAGAACTGAGCAGCGTTCCGAGCGAACACCTGCTGCTCCCCTCCCCCCTCCCGCCTCCCGCCTCCCCCCTCCCCCCTCGGGCCTCACCAGCCGCGCTGCCCGCCGTCTCCACTCCAGCCTCGCCGTCCGACTCGGGCTCGGAATCTTCCGCGTAAACGGCCAGGGAAGACAGGACGCTCTTCTTCCCCGCCATCTTACTCCCACAGCCGCGGGGTGGCTCACTGCGCTGACTCCGGCGAGCCGACTTCCACACAGAAAGGCGACATCTTCCGGGTCCCAGAAGGCCCCGCGCCCGCTCCGAACCGGAAACCAATCAAGACGGCTGTTTCTGCGACTGGCCCCGCCCCTCACGCAGCGCTCGCGTAACGTCATTACTGCGCGACGGAAACCAGGTTGCCGGGGTTTCACCCGACAGTGGTAGTCCAGCCGTTCGGCTTCTGCGAGTTGGCGGTGGCGGTGGGGGTCTGGGAGTAGTTCCCGAGCCTGCAGGCGCCGGCCGCCCCCCGAACTAGAGCCCTCCGCTCCCGGGCGGCCCACGGCCAGCTCTGATATCTTGGGGTGAAGCGGACTGGGGGCTCAGAGAAGGAGAGGGGAGGAGCTCTCACCCTGGGAGTTGGGAAGAAGGGATCTGGTCTGGGGGGGAAAAGAATGGGCTCCATGGCTATGCTTATAGAAGGAGCAGAAGGTGGATCTTAGACAAACAATCCCACCTTCTCCAAGCGATTCCGAAGACATTTGTGCCTGATTTCTAGCTCCTCTGTGCATACGGTGGCCCGGGATAGTTCCGTGTTTTTATTTTCACTGATGGGAAAGGGGAGATGTTAATTACCCAGGAATGTATTGACATATGACTTGAAAATAATATATTGCTTGAGTAGTGTAATCAAGCACATTTACTAGTATACTAAAGAGGAAAATAAGCAGTATTTTAAAAGCAGACCAGGGTTTCTGTCACAACCCGGTGATCATCACCTTTGCCTTAACCTTTGGCTACTGTCTGTCGCTAAGATGAGCACCCACCGTTCCTCTCCTTTTGACCCTGAGCGGCGAGTCCGGAGCACATTGAAGAAAGTCTTCGGGTTTGACTCTTTTAAGACACCTTTGCAGGAGAGTGCGACCATGGCTGTAGTGAAAGGTAACGAGGCCACGCTACCTGTGTTTACATTTACCCCGGCTATACCCGAACACTGCCGGGAACACCCTCCTTCTGACCCTTCCTACCCCCCCAGCCTTGGTCCATGATTGGCTTTGGGAATCTGAGAGACCCCAAACTTGCAGTTTTATGGGTAGAACCACCCAACTGTTCTGTTTCTTAATGTTATAGCCAGCGATGCAGACTGTCTTTGAAAACAGGTCACAGATGCCCATTAGTTTGTGTGGGAGTGGCAGGAAAGGCTTCAGCCAGTCGCTGACCTAGGTAATCCCTTTTGTTAAAGATTGAGTGGCCTGGGTCCCAACTAGGGAAGGAAGGATTCATAATATTATAAACTTGAGATTTGTTGACAAATGGAGGTTGCCAAGAGGGGAGCAGCTGTGGAAAGTTAACTACACTGTACTGTTTATAGACAAGACATCTAAATGATGTTGCTTCCACGTCTACGCAGATATGCGCAGTCATGTGGCAGTGTCATCTTCCATGGCTGCTTAGTTCAATCTTCTATATCCCAGCAGACTCAGACTTCTTCACGTTGTAGTTGCTATTGCCATGATTAGAAATGGTTTGTGTGCTTTCCCAAATGTCCCTGTACCCCTTTTCATAGAAAGGATGGGAAGGGAATTAAGAATATATTGACACAAACACCCCCCTACCCCCGCTCCCGCATGTACCAGACACTCTGGTAGGGCTTTTCCTACATTCTCATTTAATTTTCAACAGCTTTGATGAAGGAAAGATAAAAGGCAGAAAGCACTGAGATGCTGTCTTGTATTTTTTCAGGTGACAAGGATGTTTTCGTGTGCATGCCCACAGGGGCAGGAAAATCCCTCTGCTATCAGCTCCCTGCTCTGTTGGCCAAAGGCATCACCATCGTCATCTCTCCCCTCATTGCATTGATTCAGGTGAGGCTTAGGGAAATGAAGATGCTGGCCCAAAAACGGTTAGGGGAAGGTTGTTTGTAGCTGGAAATTTCACTTCTGCTTTCTTTGGTCTTTTGCCTCTTACATTCTTTGATTTGCTTATCCCCTTCTCTGTATTGGGTTTCCGAATTGCCCATACGTGGGCTTCTCCACTAGTGCATAGTGCTGTGTGGTCTCTTACCTTCCTATGTTACTTTTTGTCCAGACGAATACGGAACTGTCTCATGCACACTCATGCAGATGGGTAGAGTGCTGAATTGATGGGGGGGATCCTGGTGTCCTGCTTTATTCTGGCAAGGGCGCACCTATGATAGAAAAAGCGATGAGAGGCCGATTGGGATGTTGTTAACACCTGCTCTGCACTTCTGACTATAAGGCCTGCAGATGGGCTGCTAGAATCAGAAATGAGGAAGTGTAGCCATGTAGTTAAAAGCTATCAACTGTGAAGAAAGAGAGAGACACGGAAGAACGGTAAGAGCGCTAAATGAGTGATTGCCAGGGCTTTGTGCTGGTGCTTCATGTGCATTCACTACACCTTTGAGATGTACGATTTCATTCTCACAACGATCCTATTAGGTGTCACTGTATTTATAGGAGAGAGAGAGAAAGAGAGTGAGAAAATGGACAGGCTAAGGTTAAGAACCAGCCCAAGAGCATGTGGCAGGTAAGTGAGCCGGGATTAAATCCAGGTCTGCCTGCCCGACCGGCTTGGCTCAGTGGTTGAGAGTCGCCCTATGAACCAGGAGGTCACAGCTGATTCCCGGTCAGGGCACATGCCTGGTTGTGGACTCCAATCCCTAGTAGGGGGCATGCAGGAGGCAGGCAGTCAATGATTCTCTCTCGTCGTTGATGTTTCTGTCTGTCCCCCTTCTCTAAAATCAATAAAAATATATTTTTAAAAAATCCAAGTCTGTCTGGCCCCAGGGCCTGTCCTCTCAACCACGCCGCCTTCAGTCCTTATAGGCAAAGAAGACATGGAGGGTGGAAGGGGGAGCTTTTATGGCTGGGAAACACGCCTGAGATGCTGAGGGCCACCCCCTCCCCTCCGTGCTTCTCCCCTCCTGCCCTCAGGACCAAGTGGACCACTTGCTGGCCCTGAAGGTGCGAGTGAGGTCCCTGAACTCGAAGCTCTCGGCGCAGGAGAAAAAGGAGCTGCTCTCCGACCTGGAGCAGGAGCAGCCCCGGACCAAGCTCCTGTACATCACGCCGGAGATGGCGGCCTCCGCCTCCTTCCAGCCCACCCTGAACTCCCTGGTGTCCCGCCACCTGCTCTCCTACCTGGTGGTGGATGAAGCTCATTGTGTTTCCCAGTGGGGACACGACTTCCGTCCCGACTACTTGCGCCTGGGTGCCCTGCGCTCCCGCCTGGCGCATGCCCCGTGTGTGGCTCTGACCGCCACAGCCACCCCGCAGGTCCGGGAGGACGTGTTTGCTGCTCTGCACCTCAAGCAGCCGGTTGCTGCCTTCAAGACGCCCTGCTTCCGGGCCAATCTCTTCTACGACGTGCAGTTCAAGGAGCTGCTTTCTGATCCCTACGGGAACCTGAGGGACTTCTGCCTTAAGGCGCTTGGCCAGAAGGCTGGGAAAGGGGTGAGAGCCCTGAGCCGGGGATTGGTTTTCTAAGACCTTTGCTTTTTCTGGCTTCCTGAGCGCAGACCAGCTGTAGCTGCTTAAAGCACAGAGGCTTGTTTCTTTGGCTTCCTGGTGTCCCCTCACTGGGCTCTCCTTGTCCGGAAATGCTCTGACTGTGGCCTTTGCAGGCCTAGTCAGGGTTGGAGGGGAGGAGGCAGAGGAGCTCGGTGGGCCGGGCCCCGGGCGGGCTGAGCCGCTTCGGTCCTGCCTCTGAGGGTGGCAGAGCCCTGCTGGTGGCCTGCCAGGGAGACGGTGGGGCTGATGAGAGACCGGGCAGAGCTCCTGTTACAGAGGCCACAGGGTGACGGGCAGATGGCTCGTTTTTCCCAGCGCTGATTTCCTTCCCGTTGTCCTGTCTTCGCCTTCAGGTGCTGTCCGGCTGCGGCATCGTCTACTGCAGGACCAGGGAGGCTTGTGAACAGCTGGCCATAGAGCTCAGTTACAGGGGGTTGAGTGCCAAGGCCTACCACGCAGGTGAGGGCCCGGGCCGCGTGGTCCTCGCCACGCGCACAGGCCTCTTGGCGCGTCTCTTGTTCCCGTGGATCCTGAAAAACCAGGCGGTCTGACATCCTTTCCAGCTTCCCAGGCGGAGCTAACACGGTTCACTTAAACCCACAAGAAGGAGTCTAGCCAAGAATGAGGTCCAAAATGAGACCGTGACTCCGGCATGCTCTCTCGCCCTGTGCCCAGCAGCCGGGGAGGAGTTGGGAGAGCCCAGCTGCTGGTAGTGTGGGAAGGGCACAGGCTTTGGAGGCCAGTGGACTTGGGTTTGAATCTTGGCTAACATTCATTGAGAACACAGGCCGGGGCCTTTATATTTATTAGTTCAGGCTCAGAGAGGCTAAGTGCCTGGCCCGTGGTCACACAGCAGGCAAGTAATGGATTCAGGGTGTGTGTGCAGTGCCCAAAAGAGTGTCAAACCCAAGACAGACCCCGAGGGAAATGCGAGCTCCCTTCTCCACCTTCCCCCCTTTATAGGGCTGAAGGCCTCTGAAAGGACGCTGGTGCAGAACGAGTGGATGGAGGAGAAGGTCCCTGTCATTGTTGCCACCATCAGTTTTGGGATGGGAGTGGACAAAGCCAACGTCAGGTGAGCTCTGGTTCTTGTCTTACCTTTCTTATCAGGGCCTGGCTCGGGGTGGGCTGCCAGGAGGACCAGGTCCCTGGGTTCCTTCTAGCGCCAGGGGGAAGGCGGCCCCAGGGGAGGGTCCCTGGTACACAGGCCACACTTTGACAGTGTCTGTGCAGCTGCTCCCAGTGTTGGCACAGCACGGTTCTGCCATCCCCCAGGAGGTGGGCAGCACGCAGACCACCAGGCTCACTCATTAACACAGCGCCGCTCACTCACGTCTTAGCGGATGGGCCCAGTGAGGGGGGAATGAACCATCTTAACCTGCTCCCTGCGGAAGTCAGAGGCAAGCGCTTGTTCCCATCACTGCCTGTTACTGCCGGCTGACCGGCCAGAGGAGACGAGTACAGCCGGCCTCCAGGCCCCGCTGGTGGCGGTTGGGAGTCTGACCTTGGGGAGACATTTGGGCTACAGACGGAAGCGCTGGGTTCTGAACAACAGCAGCACTAACGCCGCGCATGGTTTACGGAGCTCTTCTGCATACACGGTCTCCTTGAGACGACAGCGACGCCGAGTTGGTCAGGGTAGGAATTAGTCTGTGCACTACATTTGAGAGGACACGGACTTTATTTTTTTATGTTTTAGATTTTTATTGATTTTACTGGAGTGACATCAGTAAATAAGATTATATACAATTTCAAGTGTGCAGCTCTACAATGCATCATCTGTCTGCTGTATTGTGTTCACCACCCAAAGTCCAGTCTCCTTCCAAGCACGGACCTGGGAACCAGAGCTTGGATGCTGGGTTGGCTGTGTCTTGTTAGGGGCCAACTTTGAAGTCAGGCACCCCCAGGCTCAGATCCCAGCTCTGCTGTCCCCTTGCTGTGTCACCTTGTACAGTTCACCTCTGCATCTCAGGCTCGTTGTCTCTGAAATGGGGCTGCCTCCCATGATGGTGCCTGTAACAATTCAATGAGACAAATACATACCCTGGTTCCTAGTAGGTACTAATGGTATCCCTTCCCTCTCCAGAGAGATTCACAAGGACTTTTTCAAGGCCGTGGGGCTCATCAGTGGCCTGATCTGATTTGTTTGTTTAAGCCCAGTATGTTTTTGCCCACGGGACCTCTGACCGAGCGTTTTTGTTCCTCATGTGGGTTGGAGTGGCCCCTTTCCTGCTATGGCTCTGACCTGGGCTGCTCTGGGGCAGGGAGGCCTGCCGATGGACTGCAGGTGTCCTGTCCATACTTCGCCCTGGGGTCCTCGCTGCCTGCGCGCCCACCCAGCCCTGCTCACTGTGGAGAGCCCGGCTCCACCTGCTCAGAATCGCTCCTCCCCTCAGGTCTCCTGCCACGCCTCACGCTGCTTGCCCCTTTGGGTCCACAGGTTCGTCGCCCACTGGAACATTGCCAAGTCCATGGCTGGGTACTACCAGGAGTCTGGCCGGGCAGGCAGGGACGGGAAGCCTTCCTGGTGCCGCCTCTATTACTCCAGGAGCGACCGGGACCAAGTCAGCTTCCTGATCAGGAAGGAAGTAGCAAAACTCCAGGTAAGTCCCAGGCAGTAGGAGCCCTTTCTGTCCAAACTCACAACTTTCCGATTTCGCGCAGCTTATATCTGAGCTCAGATGGAGATTCTGTAAGCTACAGGGGTGCTCCTGCGCTAGACCGGATAGCAAGGGGGAATTGCATGTTGGTCGATGGGCATTGCAACAAGCTAGGTTAGACTTTTGTTCTTCTTAAGATTTTTAAATTGATTTTTAGAGAGGGCGGGAGAGAGAAACATCCACGTGAGAGCAAAACATCAACCATCTGCCTCCTGCACGCCCCCTACCAGGGACCAAGCCCACAACCCATGCGTGTGCCCCGACAGGAAATTGAATTGGCAACCTTTCAGTGCATAAGACAACGCCCAACCCACTGAGCCGTACCAGCCAGGGCTAGGCTTCTTTATGCTAATTTATCTTAGCACTGTGCATGCTACTTTACATACTCAAGACCAGTCCTGCCTTGTTTTCCTCAGCATTGTTACATAAGCATTTTCTCATATTGCTGCATAAGTTCTTTGTTTTTCTTTTTAGTCTTTAAAAAAAACTGATCGTACATTCTTTGTACAGAGCCTAGAAAGAGACCCATGTATATAATTTCCGTGTTGGATAAGGAAAATTGATGTAAGACAGGTAGCATTGTAAATCAATAGAAAAAGGATGAACTGTTGAATAATTGGTGCTGGGAAAAGATAAAATTAAATTCCTAACTCCCATACCGTACATATATGAATTACCAATGGATTAAAGACCCCAAAAGACTGTAAGAATGGGGAGAAATACTTTATGGCCTTGAGGAAGGGAAGAGAATGTCAAGATTTTAAAAGCAGAAACCATCAAGGAAGATACTCTTTATTTTATTTTTTTTTAAATATATTTTATTGATTTTTTGCAGAGAGGTAGGGAGAGGGATAGAGAGTTAGAAACATCGATCAGCTGCCTCCTGCACACCCCCTACTGGGGATGTGCCCGCAACCGAGGTACATGCCCTTGACCGGAATCAAACCTGGGACCCTTGAGTTCACAGGCTGACGCTCTCTCCACTAAGCCAAACTGGTTAGGGCAAGGAAGATACTCTTATTTGACTAAATTCAAACTAAAAATTTCTATATAGCAAGAGACACCATAAACACAGTGATAAAGGAGCCATTAGGGAAATATTTGCAACATACATAAGTGACTGAGCATGTAGGGAACTCTGACAGGTGAGTGACAGGTGAGGCAACAGCTGAGAGCGAGAAGTGTCCTCCCTGAGTGTCACAGGGAGGAAACCGGACTCCAGTGAGCGTGTGAACAGATGCTCACCGTCACGTAGGGATGGGAGAAACGCAGACTAGACGATGAGCTGTTTTACGCCCACCAGACTGTAAGCCCCCTTTGTGGGGATGTGGGAAAGGGTACCTCACTGTGTGTCAGGAACGTAAACTCGCACGACTGCTCTGAAGGGAGAGGAGGTGATGACGCGTAAGTGGAGGATGCTGGTGCTCTGTGATTCGGTAACTCCACGTCTGCATAGACAACCGGTCACGTGTACAGGGATGTGCAGGGATGTTGGCTGCAGCACCTAATAGTCAATCAGACTCTTCCTCTGTAGAGTGTTGGATAAGAAAACAGTGGGTTAGTCACAGTGGAATGATCTAGAACAGAGAAAAATGACCCAGTAAATCTACATGAATCAACATGGATAAAGCATAATGTGTGAAGTTGCAGAAGAATACATGTAGACTTTTCCTAAAGAAAGATGAAATACAAGTTCTTATTTCCAGTTCCCACTAAAATGACAACATAATGACTACACACACGCACACACACACTTGCAGGGACAAGGAGAACAGGAAAGAAGACACCAGGAGGTAGAAATGTCAATGCATGTCTGCCCATTTATAAGGAAACCTGGCAAGCCCTAGCTGGTTTGGCTCGGTGGATAGAGCGTCGGCCTGCGGACTGAAGGGTCCCAGGTTCGATTCCGGTCAAGGACACATGCCCAGTTTGTGGGAAACCCCAGTAGGGAGCGTGCAGGAGGCAGCCGATCAATGATTCTCTCTCAACATTGATGTTTCTCTCTCTCCCTCTCTGAAATCAATTAAAAAAAGAGAGAGGGAAAAAAAAACCTGGCAAGATGGATGAATGTATATTTTACATATTTTTAAAAGCAGCAGCTTTTGCCCTGACCAGTTTGGCTCAGTGGATAGAGTGTCGGCCTGTGGACTGAAGGGTCCCGGGTTTGATTCTGGTCAAGGGCATGTACCTTGGTTGCGGGCATATTCCCAGTAGGGGGCGTGCAGGAGGCAGCTGATCGATGTTTCTCTCTCATCGATGTTTCTAACTCTCTATCCCTCTCCCTTCCTCTCTGTAAAAAAATCAATAAAATATATATTCTTTTAAAAAAGCAGCAGCTTTTCTTTGCATTAGCATAAGTACCTAGGAATGGAAATGAAAAAGAGACCATAGACTAAATAGTAGATCTGGAGAAATACAGAATGTGGAAGGCAAACAAAAGGCTGGAGTTGAGAATAAATAGGGAGCTTCCCCCCACTGGCACTAAACAAAGGACGTGAGAAAAGCCCATCCAGAGATGTTGACTCATCAGCGAGCACATAAATGCAAATTTCAGTGAAAGATTTGGCACGTGTGTTAACGGCTCTAACACGCGTCAGTGGCCTGGGGATAGCCCGCGTCCCTCTTAGTTGCCCAGGTAATGCTCATGCGCGGTCAGGCTTGGGGACACTGTTTTGTAAGAGGCTTTCTTACTCTCATTTGATGTTTTTTTCAGCATTTTTTGAGCTACAAGGTAGTTCACCTCTGTAAGACTTTTACTAAATGGTCGTTGCCTTTTTTTTTACTGAATTTATTGGGGCGACATTGGTTGATAAAATTATATAGGTTTCAGGCATGTAGTTCTGTAATAATCATCTGCACCTTGTGTTGTGTGTTCACCACCCCAAGTCGCGTCTTCCTCCATTTATCCCCCCTTTCCCCTCTCCTGCCTCCCCCACCCCCTTTCCCTCTGGTGACCACCGGGACCAATGGTCGTTTCTTGTCTCCAGGAAAAGAGGGGGAACAAAGCATCTGATAAAGCCGCCCTCCAGGCCTTTGAGGCCTTGGTGACCTTCTGTGAAGAACTGGGGTGAGTGACTTATGCGCGTGTTTCTGAACAAAATGTGACTGAGATCTTGTCCTCGCCCCGCACCCACTCGTTAACCAGCTAACGCAGGGCCACTCTCGGGCCACCAGGGGACCCTGCCTGCGTGGGTGTGTCCGGCCAGGCGGCCTGGGAGTCGGGCCCCTTTCTTTCGTGGAAGGCCCCAGAAACTGACAGCGTGAATATTTTGGGTAGTCGTCCATCCACCCTCCTTTATCCCCGTCTGGAATGGGTGGCCCCATGAGCAACTCAGGCCTGAGCCGTTGGCGTTGTGGTCATCACATGCCCTGAGCAGGGCCTCTGGCTTCATTGGAGGAGCCCCCTTAGCCTGGACCTGAACGGGCATGGGCAGCGGGCTTATCTCCCGGCGGGCGTGCGTGCGTGACTGGCTTGGAGAGAAACCAGCTTTTCTCGCATCGGGCCAGCCTGCCCACTTGGAACTCACTTACGATTTTATCTGCATCTGCTGCCCTCGGGGCCGGGAGGAGCCTGGGAGCTGCAGTGACAGGCAGGCGGCGGGCGGGTTCCGAGCACAGCAGCTGTGAGCATTGTGGGCGGAACATCGGGGGGACTTGGACAAGCTGGGGACACCTTGCACTTGTTAGCCCTTCAGTCTAAAACCCTCCTCGATCCTCTGCTTCCTCTGAGCTGCGGCCATGGGGAGCGTGTGGT
This sequence comes from Myotis myotis, assembly GCF_014108235.1. Classification (NCBI taxonomy): domain Eukaryota; kingdom Metazoa; phylum Chordata; class Mammalia; order Chiroptera; family Vespertilionidae; genus Myotis; species Myotis myotis. The sequence goes on from NW_023416321.1 coordinate 2,835,196, forward strand.
TATTCAAGGCCCGGCTCTTCACCTCCTAGTGTCAGGAGGAATGGTAATTAGGTTTGAAGCGACCTCCGGCCTCCAGGCCTCCCTGTGTTTAGGCCTAGATTGAACTGGGCTCTGGGGAGCTGTGCGGGACACAGTGGTGAGCACAGAGGGGCCTGCTTTTATGGGGCTCGGCTCAGTGAGAAAGACAGACGCTTATCCGAGAATCACATAAAATGTATAATCCAGACTGTTAAAGGGGCTTCGAGGGAAAGGCCCACAGTGTTTGGAGAGTGTAGAACAGGTGGACCCCCCGTGGCCCCCCGAAAGTCAGGTCATGACTCTTCAGACTGGTCGACCTTCTCAGACGGAGGGAGTGCCCCAAACACAATGGCGAACAGCATGAGAAGCAGGACGGTGATGATGAATATGCTGATGACGGCCAGGCCCCCCTGGTCCCAGGGGTTCTGCCAGAACTCTTCCTTCCAGAGGCGCCTCTGGTCTGTTAGCAGTGGATCCATGTGGACCTGTGAAGGGTACAGAGGCACTGAGTGCAGGGCCTCCCCAGGCCCTGCCCCAGGCGTTGCTGTCCACACCCGCCCCGCGCCCACCCCCAGGTTCACCCGCTGGGCCATCTCCGAGAACCGCAGGCCCCGTGCAGCTGGCAGACTCTGACGTGAAGGGGGTCTCGGCTCCGTGCCTCCTGTGGAAACGGGTGAGGGCTGGCACCCCCCCAGGGGCCTTTGAGTCCTGTGGAGGCCACCTCTGGATTCTCAGAGACGTGAGCAAGGATTCCTCTCCCAGGCTGAGACCTACTCAGCTAAAGCTTCGCTAGTCTAGACCCTATTTTTCCTGCCTCGATTGCCAAACGTTGGAAGCGTTTTGAGAGAGCAGCATGGCTGCGGAGGAGCGGACAGCATTGAGCTGAGACTTCTGGAAACTTCCTTGGAGGCAAGCCTGTAGCCAATAGAAGGGAGTCAGGGCCGAGAAGGAAGGCGTCTTACCTGACTCTGCTGTTAACACTCCCGAGTCCTGAGAGGGCGGATGGGGTGACCCTGGGGGGCCCACACTTTAGGGGACGAGCTGGAGAGGCCAGCAGGTGACCAGAGCGGTGCTCTGACTCGGAGAAGCAGCTGATGGGAGGAAAAGGTGTCCTCAGTGCCAGGTGGCCCTGCCCAGACCTCACTGCTGTCACAAAGGTGACAAAGGTGGGCCAGAGCCCGTGGCCTAGCAACCTCTGGTCCCTTTCTGCCTTTCACACTTACTCCCTCAGCTGCATTCTGTCCTTCTCTGATGTCATGGGGGGGCGCTGCTCAGGGCACACGTGTGGAGATGTCCTCACTAAGAGAAGTCAGACTTGGGGTGAGTAGGGGAAGAGACTGGAGTCAGGGCCCTTGCCCCGGCCTTCCATCCACCTTCCCTCTCTGCCTGGATGACGTGGCCTGAAAGGACCTGCCCAGGGTTCAGAAGCCCCAGGGCTGGAACCACCCCTCAGGCTCCCTCCTGTGGTGCAGGGCGAATGGGGAACTGCGCCTCCTGCTGGCGCCTCCTGGAACTCATTTCTGGGTGAAGGAGCCTCCCATGCAGGCTCTGGGTGCTGTGGGCCTACCTTCTCCCCAGCTGCTTTGTGTGGTTGGTTCCCGCCCACTGGTGTGACAGGCAGCTAGGAAGTGGGAATGGGCCGGTGCCCTGGCATGTGATGCCTGGCGGTCACCACTCCACAAGTCAGGTGTCAAGCTCCGCTGTGCCAGGCGCTGCTGCCCAGCATGAGTCAGGCAGGCCCCCTCCCAGAGCTGACATTTCTAGCGCCCTGTCCTCACCCTGCTTGTAGGATCATCTAGGACAGCGGTTCTCAACCTGTGGGTCGCAACCCCTTTGGCGGTCGAACGACCCTTTCACAGGGGTCGCCTAAGACCATCCTGCATATCAGATATTTACATGACGATTCATAACAGTAGCAACATGACAGTTATGAAGTAGCAACGAAAATAATTTTATGGTTGGGTCACAACATGAGGAACTGTATTTAAAGGGCCAGAAGATTGAGAACCACTGATCTAGGAGCTTTTCTAAGTGCCCGTGCCCAGGCCCCGTCTGGTGCCACTGACGTCACTCTCTGGGCGTGTCAGCCCCTGCCTCGTAGAGCTGGCCAGGTGATTCGGATGCGCAGCAGGTGCAAGGAGGCGGGTGAGGAGCAAGTCCCTCTTAGTAATCATGGGCTTAATTGACCCAGGCCGGCCTGACTAATGCCCTTGGCCTGCTGACCGCTCCCAGCCCGTGGGCGGGTCCCTAGGATGCCCTTGTACTTCCGCTCCTTCCGTGAAGCTGATGCTTATCAAGAACCAGCTGTTTGTTCCAAACCTGTTTGTGGCCGTTGTCATTGTAATTACATAATTACAGTCAGTCACCGGTGACTGACACTATACTTTCCGTCCAGAAGACAAACAGGCTGGGCGCTTAACGTGTTAATAGTACGTGAAAAATGAAGCAACAAGGATAGCCGAAACCCTGGTTTTACAGCTGGGACAGGCACGCTCACATAGCCTAGGAGTAACTGCGCGGGGTGTGAACTCCGCTCCGCGTCTGAGCTCCGAAGCTGTGCGGACCTCAGTGAGTGGGAGCCGAGGTTTCCGTCAGTACCTCCCTGGCCACTTTGGCGTGATTCTGGAATCACTCACCCAGTGTTCCTGCCATGTGTCACTTGGTGTGGACGACTGGAAGCGTTTTGTAAAAATGCAGGAGGAGCTCACACTGGTGTCTTTTAAATTCTTGTTCTGCTTCCACGAAACCAAACGAGACAATCCCGGAGCTCTGGCCACACTGACCAGGAGACCTGGCCCTCCCTGAGGCGGGAAGACCATCGCTTTCACCACCTCTTTTAGTCAGTTGCTGGCAGATCAGAACATTCTGCTGAAGGGACCACCATGCAGAGAAGTGGGCTGGGAGGGGGAGACAGGGAGGGTGCTGTTGGTGCCGGTGGCAGCGCCTGGCCTGGGCCTGAGGGGCCGCCCCTGGAGGAGAGAGGTTTTCGTGGAGACATGGAGACGGTGGCAGAATTAGAATTGGGAGCCGGGGTTCTGTGGCAGGCGCCAGGCCCCAAGGACAGGGAGGGAACTGTTTTCAAGGACAAATTAATTTGCCTCAGCGTTTTATGGTCTGGAACTGGTATCACCCACAAGCAAATAGGTTCGTCGCCGGGAACATTTGGTTGTAGATTGCTTTCAGTAGTTAATGTTTGAGAGGCAAGTTGCAGGACCAAACCGGTTTGCAGGCCCTCCGCCACCGTTTGCGAATGAGACTCCTGCACGGGTGGCTGCACGGTGGCGTCTGAAAAGGCACGTTGTACAGACAGTGAAACGCATGGGCCTTACGTGCAGACTGAGGCCCTTTTGAGGAACCGAGAGCACAGAGGCCACAGAGGGAGGCACGAAGCCTGACGGGCGATGCGGAGCCGCCTCCGACACGGCCGCAGTGACCGCAGGCAGGCGTCGGCGGTGGCTCGGTCCAGGGGGCCGCGGTCCCGAGGGGAATGGAGTGTTGGGTCTGGCTGCGCCCTGGAAGGGGCGGCCTTCAGGTTGTCCCCCGATGGGGGTATTGCTGCCGCCTCTCCATCCCGCCTGCCCAGAGAGACCCAGGCTGGGAGCTGCCCACCAGGAGCGTGCAGGCTGCTGTCGCTGGCACAGCTCTGGGTGGGATTGAAGCCAGCCTGGGGCTTGGCCCGATTGGTGGGGTGGGGTGGGAAGGGCTCAGGGTGCGCCCCTTTGCCAAGGAATGGGGAGGAGCCAGCCCCCTGAGGACAGGGACAGTGTCTTGTTTGGACACAGCAGTTAGGTACTGTCTGGCCTGGAGGAGAAAAATGCAAATAAACCAGCCAGCCAGCCAGCCCTTTGGCCTCCACCTCTTGGCAGCTGGACCAGGAAGCTAGAATCTTTTCTAACGAAGAGGTTCAGGCCCGGCCACCCTCAGGAAGGGACACCATTATTTTTTTTTTAATGTGGAACGTTTTACGAATTTGCATGTCATCCTTGCGCAGGGGCCATGCTAATCTTGTCCGTGTTGTTCCACTTTCAGCGTATGTGCAGCCAAAGCGAGCACGGGAAGGGACATCCTTGCTGTGGGGGAAAACTTGCTTAAGGAAAAGTCGTACAGGGACCGACCGCTGCACTGTTGGAGCAGCTCCTGGACGGGGGCTTCCTGGGGACCCTCCAGCCGGGGAGGGTGGCGGTGGTGCAGGGACTGAGGGAGGCAGGGCCTCCCCTCCCGCCCCTCCCGCCTTCCTCCTGGAGCTTTCCTTCGAGAGGGAGACCTGGCTGGGCCCCACCCGCTCACAGGAGGCTATTCTGAGACAGTTCAGGGTTGGGTGTTGGGGATGTGGGCTGGTTGGTGGAGGTAATGGATCAGAGTCTTCGCTCTGGGAGGCCCCGGCTGGGTGTGGCAGTGGGGGCTCTGCAGCCGGCGGGCTGGGTGTGGCAGTGGGGGCTCTGCAGCTGGCGGGCTGGGTGTGACAGTGGGGGCTCTGCAGCCGGCGGGCTGGGCCCAGAGGCGGCTCTGCCACTTTGCAGCTGGTTGAATGTAGACAAACTATCCAGTGTCACTGAGGTTCAATTTCCTCCTCTTTAAAATGTGTTACTAGTGTTACCTACAGCGTCGTCATTGCGATGATTACATGAACTTACCTGCAGCCAAACTCTGAAGACAGTGCCTGAGCGTGTGCAGTGTGAGCCCTCAGTGGGTTTTTGTTGCCTTTATAGCCACGCCATCATCATTGTTGTCATCATTCTGAATCCCATTCTTCGGGGGGGCAGGGTTGAGGATACAGGCAGATTTTTGGACTTCTTTTATTTTGTACAGAAGCACTTCCTCTCTGAATCTTCCATCGAAACCAAACCCACAAGTCCCTGGACACCAGGAAGTGGAACTAGCCAGAGAGCTTAGCTTCCCCGCCCGCCTGCCAGCTGGAGGGGGTGGTGGTGGCAGGGTTGGCATCCCCTCCCCACCCCCTGTTTTCCGGCCATGGGCTTCTGCTCTCAGGCGGCCAGAGCATGGGCTGCCCACGATGACAGGCATGTGCAAAGTGCGGACCTCTTTATGGCCCTGGGACCAGGGGGGACGGAGGGGAGGTGCCCTGGGAGCCGCTGCCTCCCCTGCCGTCATCCTGGGTTTGCACCCACGTGCCATGTTCTCTGGAAGAGAGGCCGGACTGAAGTGGAGGCAGGACATCTGCGGAGCTATTAGCATGTGCCCCGCGCCGTGACAAGTGCCCGACAGGTCATCTTAGGTCACCCCACGAGCGCACCCCGGGAGGCAGGGACCAGGACTAGCCCATTTCCCAGGGAGAAAGCGCGGCTCCGGAAGGTCGCATCACTGACCTGCATTCCCACAGCTGGAGTGCTGGGGCGAGGGTTTGAACCGGGCAGTCGGGCACACAAGCAGGGAAAGGGCGAAGGCGTCGGGATGCAGGTGTGGGCAGAATGGGGCCCGGCCCCTCTCTTACTCCAGCAGTTGGGGAGACCAGAGGCCTGAGCCTCTAACGCGAGGGTGCAGGCTCCCATTAATGGCAGTGACAGCTGGTAAGTGGCGTTTCTGAGCCAGCACCTGCCTGGGACACACGCAGCGTCCATCGCTGCCCAGTGGGCGTCTGGGAGCCAGAGCTCGTCAGCTGGTGCTTGACAGGCATCGCCCTGCACCCGCCACTGGTTCCGCAGCATTCCCGCCTGCGTGGCCCGCCAGCTTTCACGGCACAGGGAGCGCTGGTCACACCCCTGGTCCTCAGGCACGTGGCGCTGCTCATGCACAGAGCCCAGCCCAGCGAGTCTGATGCCCAGAAACATAGAACGAAAAAGCTTTTACTGGAAAGAAACAGGCAAACACTGGGCGGGATGTTGACAGGCGCCCGCTCCGGCGGGGAGTGTGGCCCAGGGGCTCCTGCAGTAAGTCCCCGCGACTGGGCGGCTCCTCTCTGGCGCGGTCAGCAGAACCCCAAGGCCAGCTCCCCCGGGTGCGGGCTGTTCTCCGTCGAGGTTTGGGGACCCTGCTTCCGTGTTTTGTTAAAAAGTGCGGGCAGGCCAAGATCCCCGGTGGTTTACTCTGTCCTCGAAATGGTGGCTCCTCCTTGGCACCGCGCGCTCGGCAGGTGGAGGTCCTGTGACTACAACGGCCCTTGTTTCCTGGACAAGCCCCCACGTGCCGTGTCCGGTTCCTGGGCGGGGCCAGAGCTGTGACAGTGGACTTGGTCCCGAGGAGTCAGGGCTGGGGGGCCAGGCCAACGCCCGGGTGTGGCGTCACCGTCTCCTCTCCAGCTTCTCGGTCAGCCCTCCGTCCTCATGGGGGGGACACGGGCCGCACCTGGGCCTTCCTGGCCCTGGGCTCGGGGCAGCAGCACTGGGTGCAGCAGCAGCTACAGGCGACCAGCAGCAGCAGCAGCACGGTGCCTGGAGGGTCGGGGAGAGGCAGAGGGCACAGAACTGCGAGGTGGGAAGAGAAGGAACGCCCCCCTCTTCCCAAGAAGCCCCTCTGGAGGTGTGGAGGGCCTCTGCCCGCAGCTGGGCACACTGCACAGAAATACCCGAGGACCTCCTCCCTGTGGTGCCTCCTCCGCCTCCCGGAGCTCTGGTCCCTCCATCCCTGGGGCAGGATGCTGGATGCCTCTGGTCCCAGCACCACCCAGCCCATCCCTTGAGGCATGTCCCCCAAGAGACATCTGCTTCCCCTCCTCTGCCTGGGAGACACCGAGCCACTCCGCCAGCCCTCCGGCCAGCACCGCGGTCTCCCCTACTCCGCCAGCCCTCCGGCCAGCACCGTGTTCTCCCCTACTCCGCCAGCCCTCCGGCCAGCACCGCGGTCTCCCCTACTCCGCCAGCCCTCCGGCCAGCACCATGGTCTCCCCTACTCCGCCAGCCCTCCGGCCAGCACCGCGGTCTCCCCTACTCCGCCAGCCCTCCGGCCAGCACCGCGGTCTCCCCTACTCCGCCAGCCCTCCGGCCAGCACCGCGGTCTCCCCTACTCCGCCAGCCCTCCGGCCAGCACCGCGTTCTCCCCTACTCCGCCAGCCCTCCGGCCAGCACCGCGTTCTCCCCTACTCCGCCAGCCCTCTGGCCAGCACCGCGGTCTCCCCTACTCCGCCAGCCCTCCGGCCAGCACCGTGGTCTCCCCTACTCTGCCAGCCCTCCGGCCAGCACCGTGTTCTCCCCTACTCCGCCAGCCCTCCGGCCAGCACCGTGGTCTCGCCTCCTGGTGCCGGGAAGAGCGGAGGAGAACCCGAGAGCCCGACTGACCTGTGAAGAGGAGGATGACCGAGAAGGCCACGATCTCCACGGGCTCGGCCTGCGGCAGCCTCTGTAGCTTGAGCAGCAGCCTCTCACCCACCCAGCGCATCTCCTGCACGAAGTCGGTGGCCCCCATGCTGGTCAGCTCCCGGGTTCCTGGCGGCTCTGCTGCAGAGAGAGCACCTGAGTCCCCCGCAGGCGGGCGGCTCCGAGAATCCGCCCTCCCGCTCCCTGTGCCCGCAGAACGAGTTTGTCAGGTCTCACCCTCTCGCTCCACCCCTGGTGGCTCAGGAGGGAGGGAGCCCATGGCCCCCTGCTCAGTGGTGGCCCCCAGCCCCCTGCAGCTGGCACTGCCCGGGCGGAGGGAAGCTGGTGATGACTGAGCCTGAGGCCCTGCTGGGAGCTGCTCAGTAGAGCTGGGCACGGGAGGGGTCTGCCAGCTGCCAAGGTTGGCCATTGTGTCTATGTTGGAGTGACTTCACGCTCACATGGCTTGGTCTCAGACACCGATCCTAGGTTTTGCAGTGGCCCTGGGTCACTCAGGACTGGGGTACCGGCAGGGAGAATGGGGGGGCCAAAGCGAAGGGCCAGCCGTGCCTGCAAGTTGGGCGTGATGTGGAGCAGAGGTCCCTGCCCTCCGCCTTACCTGCGGCCACAGGGAGCCCCTCCTCTTAGGACAGGCCCGGCGACAGTGTGCCAGCCCAGCCTGAACCTGCTCTCCGAGGCAGCTCTAATGCCAGGGCGGCTAACAGGTGGCCGGGGACTGGTGCCCGACCTTGGGCTCTAGTGACTACCGCCACGCCCCGGTGTCAGCCAGGGGTTCTCCGGGGGTGGCTGCCATCGGCGAAGCCCGTCACTCCGTGGTGCCACCCCACAGCCTCCGTCGAGCTGCCCTCTGCCCCGGGCCTGTTCCCGCCTCCCTGTGCTGTGCAGCCCTTGCTTGAGCCCCTTGGGGTGAGGAGGGACCCACAGCGACCACAGCCCGCCCGGTCCTTCTCGGGCAGCTCGGACTGTAGAAGGCGGGGCCTCGTGCTGTGGTCACTTAGGACACCGGTGCCCTCGCTGCCGCGTCCCTCAGACCTGCGTCTCCTCCTCCAAGTCGTCTCTCTGGCAGCTTCGCCAGCTGCCCGCCGTAGCTCTGTCCTGTCTTGCATTTGAAGCTGCCCCCCTCCCTGCTTCGGCGACTGATGTCTCCTCTGAGTCTCTCTCATTCCGAGGATGAGGTGGCAGTGTTTCGTGGTTGTGGGAGGACTGGCCCACTGGCACAGGGAGGAGCCCAGCACACGGGACCCCCCCGGGTAGGGTCTGGCCAGCGCAGGAGAGTTGAGGTGGCTTTTGGGGGTAGTGACCTTCCTCCAGCACCTGGGGAGTTTCACCTGCGTCCTTCATTCTGGAAAGTTTGTGGAGTGTGAGGGGGAGGAGGGGAGGCAGGCTGGAGACGGAGCCGTTTTAAGTGATGCTGGGGTGGCAGGCAGCGATGGCTCTGTGGGAAATTAGCTGCTTTCCTGTCAAAAGTGGGACCTTCCTTCCCTCAGCCCCCTCCGGGGGCAGCACGCTTCCGCAAAGGCGATTGGGATCCAGTTCTCAAAGGTGTGAAGACTCGGGCTCCCAGAATGCCACAGGCCATCACTCCTGCCTCCTTTCTTTTACAAATGGGGAAACTGAGACCCGAGAGAGGAAGTGACTTCCCCGAGGCCACCTGGCCGGACAGGTCTGACCAGCCCCCCTGTGCTGCCCCACCCTGTCTCGGTGGAGGCCTGTCTTCGGCAGCTTCCTCTCTGACCAGCAAGATAAGTCCGCCCACGGGCAGCTCACTGAGGGCACTGCCCAGCGGGGGGGCTCGGCTCAGTGCCCTGGGCCCTTTGGGAGCTGGTGGGCTCTGCAGGAGCAGCCCTAGCCCACCCTCGTGGGCCAGGGACCCTGCTTTCACCAGGCCCGGCTCTCAGAGGCCCAGGCCACACCTGCTCTGAGAACCAACCACCTACGGGACAGATCTTGCATGTCTTTGCGTCTCAGGTCCTCAGTATTCCTCCCAGAGCACAGTACCTCTCCTGTGGCCACACTGAGCACTGAGCAGCTTTCCCCCATTGTCGGTGGAGCAGGCCCCTCCCTAGCTCCAAGGCCTGTGGGCATCCCCCCTCCAGGTTCCCACCCTCGGTCTCATTCCAGGGGGAGTGCACAGGGTTGAGGAGCTGTTCTCCCTCCCTCTTCGTCCACACTCGGTCGGCTTTCTCAGCCTGATTGGCCCGGTGCCTGCACAGCCTAATGTATCCATCAGACTTGCTCCTTAAAAGAGGTGGACGGAGGGCAGGGGGAGCTCTTCGCTGGTACTCCCACCCCCAAAGCCCCAGGAGGGCTCAGAGGGTGTGGCATGGAGACCCAGCCAGTCAGAGGGGCGGGGCCTCCGGGCGGGGAGGAGGAAGGTTGCCCAGGTTGGGAAAGGGGTTTGTTGATCAGAAGCCTCAGCTCGAAAGTCAGCCGTCCTCCAGGGATGTCTGACGTCAGCGCCCCCTCTGGGAGGACTGGGTCCGCAGCAGCAGCAGGCGTGGACCTGGGTGGCATCCGGCTTTGCACGAAGGGCCTCTGGAGCCCAGAGCTGGCCAGCCTCGCCCAGTCGGGGCTGCTCCCTGGGTCCCATCTGCGCCCGGAACAGGAGTGGGGCTGCTGGATGCGGCTCTTCTGGCCTCAAGGCCGATAAGACCGACAGGAGCCCCTGACTTTTCCGTTGCGGCTTTGCCATCTGCAGCCTGGGCTTGAGCAGGAGCCTCAGTGGGGACCCCGGGGCGCTGGAGGGGCCTCTTTCCTGAGAGGGAGGCGGCACATTCCAGGAGGTCCCAGGCGCTTCCCCCAGTGGGCTATTTAAAGCCCAGGCCAAGGGGGCGCCTGTGCCTGGTGCCCAATATAGCCAGCAGCCGTCAGGTGACCGCGGGCTGGTGCCCCCGCTGTTGCTCTGTAGGGAGCCCTACTGAGTTTCCAGCTGTGGCCTGGGGAGAGGGGGTGCTCTGGGCTGGCTGCCTCTCCTCCCGGGCCCTTCCCAGGTCGGAGGGAGGGGGGCAGGCAAGTCTAGTGGGGCTACTGAGGATTCTCTGTTTTCCTGATCTCTCCATCCCAGGTCCAGCAAACTCTTTCTAAAACTACCTTCTGCCTATGAACCAGAGGACCAGAGTCCCTCCCCACCCATGCTGAGGGGAGGGCGGGAGGGGGGAGGGGAGCGGCAGTTAGAAGCAGCCAGAGCAAGGCTTGGCCTTCTTGGACCTTCCCAGGGTGCTCCCCAGGGGAGCGGCCGCCGGAGGAGGGGAAAGTGAGCAGGGCAGAGAGCAAGGCTGGCCGAGCTGGACGGACCGGGAAACATTCCTACGTGTGTCATTTGGAGCAGACAACCTTGCCACAGAGTGGCCAGGCATCCAGACACCTGCCACTCGGGACACAAGCTTCCCTGTTTCCTCCTCGCAGAGCTGACACTCCAGCTCCCAGGGGAAGCGGGCGGGCGTGTTTGTGACTGATAAGTGCAGTCCTTGATGGCGCAGGGCCCCCAGGGCTTCTGGCTCAGCGCCTGTTACTCTGTCAGGGGTTGTAGCCACCTTGCCCCGGGGCATTGTCTTATTGGAGAAAGAGCTAGAATGAATAATAACCTGAACGTGTGGGAGGTCTGTGTGGCCAGCAGGGCAGAGGTGCCCCTGTGTGCCGTGGGGAGCCGCCCCATGACACCCCTTTTTGTCTCGGCTCCGTCTGGCAGTGGGAAGTAGACACTGGTCCCTCCCTCCCCCACCTTACCCGCTGCCTCTAACACAGCCCAGCGTCTTGTCTCCTGCCCTTCGCTGTAGGACTGTAGTCTCCCCAGCCACCAGCCAGGCCAAAGCCCACACTTGGGCCGATCCTTGGCGCCCCCCCCAACCCCCGCGGGTCCCCCCACCCCCGTAGCCGTAGCCATAGGCCAGGTTTCTAAGTAGACACTGCCTTGTTTGCTTTGGGGAAGCATCTGGAGGGCCAGGGGGAGACTTTAACCCTGGCTGAGGCCAGGAAAGCAGGAGTCAGCCTCCTGGGCAGGGCCACACTCCATGCTGCCTGGAGGACGGGCTTGGGCACAGTGTTCCCTGGTGCAGCAGAGGGGGAGACACTAGGGATCCCCTCTTCCCCCCCACAACCTCAGTCCCACCGTCCTCACCTTCTCCCCACCTGGCCCGGGTTGGGAGACTGGCCCCCTCACGCCTGGGGCAGCATTTAGGTAGATTCAGGGGCCCGTGGGGCTCTCAATGGGCCCCGGGCTGAGGACACCTGGTGGTCAGCAGGCCAAGCCCCCCCCCCCGCCCCCCCCAGAGGTGGCAGTGGCGGCTCCGGTCTGGCACACAGATAGGCAGAGCTGCGTGGGTCCTGCCACATGGCGGGGTGGACCTTGCCCTGAGCCTCCTGGGCTGGGGAGAGCAGGCCAGGGAGGCGCTGCCTTGGTCCTGGGAAAGGGAGGCTCAGTGGGCAGGCGACATTCCTCTCCCAAGCCCCGCAGCCAAATCCCTCGTGTAAGCCCCTGAATGGAAAAAGCTTAAACCAATTTGCAGAGCAAGCAGGCACCCTGGCCTCTCGGCCTGCTCAGCCAGCAGGCAGGAAGCCACCCTCCAGGAGGCTGCAGCCTCGCGCGTCCCCTGTGCTGGGAGACTGCAAGCAGGGAGAGCCCAGGTTGGAACTGGAGGCCGTCGGCAGACTGTGACCGAGTGCGTCCCCCATGGTATTGTGGCCCTCCGTCCAAGGGCGGGGGACCTTGCTGCTCCATTCCCTTCATCCCCACCCCCTCAGCTGAGGCCACTCACCTGGGATCAGGTGCTGGAGCTGCGGGTGCCGCCGCAGGTGCTGGGGAGCCAGGCAGCCCCGGCCTCTTCTCCGGGGGCCTGTCCTCGGCCTCCCGCCACCTCGCCTCGCTTGTCACACGCCTCTTGGGTGACCCAGGGCTGCTCCCTGGATGCCTCTTCTCCTGCGAGCCAGCGAGCCGCTCTGCCGGTGCTGACAGCCAGCTGCTATCTGGGCTTCAGCTTTTTTGTTGTTGGTCGTCCAGGAGATCCAAGTGTCAAATTACACGGGGCGGCCACTGAGGGGGGAGCCGGGCCACAGGCGGGGTCCTGCTGAGAACCGGCCCTGCCCCGGAGGGCCCAGGAATGGGCTGGCTCTGGGCTCTGGCTCTTGCTTGTTCCTCCTCTTCCTCTCCCTCCTGGTGGGTGTGTGCTAAGCCACGTGGGCTGGGCCTGGGCCGGGAGCTGATGAAAGAGGAGGGTTCTCTGTTCCCCAGGGGAGCTGACCCCAGGGAGGTTCCCGCTGAGGTGTGGAGTAGGGAGGGCGGGAGGCCTGCAGCACGCCCAGCTCCCGGCTCCTGCCCTCCCCTCAGGAGGGCCTGGGCCTTTGGCTCTCATCCCCCCCACCCCAACCTGCAACCTTAGGCAACTCCCTGGCTGGTCCCTCACTCTGGCCTCTCTAGGGAAGGAGTAAATAGTGGGGGGAGGTGCCAGACCACCCAAGAAGCCAGGCCCCCCCCCCCCCAGGAATTCTGGGGAAGAGCTCAGGAGTCCCCGTGACCTAGGAGTAGCCCGTGCTTGGCCTGCTGGCTGGGGTTTGCCTCATGTGCCTCTGGCCTGGAGGAAAGGGGACCCTGCCGGTCTCCTTGCCAAAGAGCGTGTGCTGGCCATCGCTGCACTCTGGGCCCGGCTGTCAGGGCAGGCTCCAGAGCCCAGGCTGGGCCCTTTGACATTTGGCTGGTTGTGCCACCCAGTCGACCAGACTGTGCCTGGAACAGGACAGGAGCCCACCCCAGCCTGCATCTTCGAGCCGTCAATGGAGCCCTTTGAGTGTGAGCACAAAACCCCAGTGAGTCAGGGCTTGGGGGAGGGGAGGGGTAAAGAAGCCAACCTTGTGGCCACACCACTTGGATGCCAGAGCCTTCCCGAGGCCGGCCGGACAGGCAGCCACTGTGCCGAGGTACACGCATTGCACATTGGTTTTCGGAGTGGCGCCGACAGCGCCCCCTGGTGGCCGTCTTGGCCTCCTTGCCGTCTCTGGCTGTTCAGCGTGCATCCTCCGCTCAGCTGAAGAAGGCAGCCTGACCGGCTTCCCAGGGGCTGGTAACAGTCAGCTCTTGTTCCTGAAGCCTGCTCCTCAGGGTCGCAGCTGTTAAAGGGCTTCTCGCACCAGCTGCTCTTGTCCCTGGGACGTGGCACCTGGACAGCTCTACCTACACACACACACACACACACACACACACACACTTGCAGCTGGACTGGCCATTGGTAAGGGACTTGATGAAGCTGTGAGGCTCCTATGAGATGAGTCTGCGATGCTCAACACAGTGCTGGACACGTAGCAATGCTCAGCCCGAGCTTAGGGACTGCCTGGGCCCTCACCCGTCTCGGCCATGTTGCCCGCTCCAGGTGCCGCCACGCTGCCATTGCCAAGTACTTTGGGGATGCACCCCCCGCTTGCACCAGAGGCTGCGACCACTGCCAGAATCCCGCGGCCGTGCGGAAGCAGCTGGACACCTTGGAGCGCAGCAGCAGCTGGAGCAAGACCTGCATCGGGCCCTCCCAGGACAATGGCTTCGACCCTGAGCTGTATGAGGGCGGCCGCAGGGGCTACGGGGGCTTCAGCAGGTGAGGGGCCATGAAGCCGGGGCCCCCACCCACGGGAAATGGTCTGGCATTCTCTCCCTCGTGCCATGGCCAGACCATCCTGCACCAGGGGCCATGCTGGGGCTGCCAGGGCCTCGGGCGTCGCTGCCCCTCCCAAGGGGGGAGGGAGGGCAAAGGCCAGGCCAGGGCTGCTCATGCCCAGCCTGTCCCCTAGATATGACGAAGGTTCTGGAGGCAGCGGGGACGAGGGCAGAGATGAGGCCCACAAGCGGGAATGGAACCTCTTCTACCAGAAGCAGATGAGTCTGCGCAAGGTGAAGGGGGTGGAGTCTCTGTGGGGTCCCCTCAGCACCCCCTTCGCCGGTGCTGACCTGGGTGCTATCCTGCAGCGGGCGGGATGCCTCACAGCCTTTCCTGTCATCTTCCAGGGCAAAGACCCCAAGACAGAAGAATTTGTACCCCCAGGTCAGTATGGGGGGCTATGGGCTGTTTCCAGGGTGTGGATGGAGGATGCCTCCTTGGGGGGTTGGGGACTCCAGAGAGTAGAAGGCAGAGTGGAGAGCCTCCCCCCTCCCCCCAGATGAGGACTGTCCCCTGAAAGAGGCTTCTAGCAGGAAGATCCCCAGGCTCACTGTGAAGGTAAGAGGTAGCGGCTCCTCACACCTGCCCCCCAGCCTCAGGCTTGTGTGACCGACTTCTCCCCGCTCCCTCTGCAGGCCCGTGAGCACTGCCTGGGGCTGCTGGAGGAGGCGCTGAGCAGCAACTGCCAGGCTGCAGGTGCCACTCATGGGTGAGTGTCCCAGGTCACCGGGGCAGGGAGGGTTCTCCACGTCCTGTTCCTTTGGAAACGGCTGGAACTCTGGGTCCCCAGCCTGTTTGGGAGCTCCCTCCCCTGACTGTGGCCCATCCTACTCCCAGGGGTCGCAGCTCCCTACAGCCCCACCACCGGGAAGGCTCGGTTACCCCGAGGGGCTGCAGGTTGTCCAGGGTGTCCAGGTTGGCATCCCTGCCTCAAGGCCATTCCCACCAGGCCCAGAGCCATGTCCAGGGTCCCCCAGGAGAACCCACCTGGAGCTCAGCAGGCAGAGGGCTCAGGCCTCCTGACACCTCCACTCCCTCCCTCAGACCTGACCTGCAGGCCAAGGCTGTGGAGCTAGAACATGAGATGTTCCGAAATGCCAAGGCTGCCAACCTGTACAAGGCCAGCGTGCTGAAGAAGGTGGGCGGGGGCGGGGATGGGCGGAGCTTGCTCAGGGTCAGGGTGGGAGAGGCAGCCCCTCCACACTCCCAGGCTGGCTGCCACCTCTGGCCCAGGCAGCCCCGAATCCACTCCTTACCAAGCAGCCACTCATTTGGGGGGGCCCCACTACCCCCCTTTGCCAGCTGGAGCCACGTCCAGCCAAGCCCCTGAAGACTGGACCTTATCTGGTGTCCAGTTGCCTACGGTCGCGGGCCACAGAAGCCCGCCGTGGGAGCCTGGGTGGGGGCTGCCGGGAGCCTGTGGGTACCTAGCATGCCTGCCCAGCCATCATCCTGCTCCAGGTGGCCGAGATCCATAGGACCTCCAAGGACGGGCAGCTCTACCACCCGGCAGGCGGTGCCAAGAGCTGCAGTGCCCAGGCCGAGCCCACCGAGCACGACATCCTGCCGGCCTCCCAGGTGTACTCGGTGAGCGGGCCTGGGAACGGCCCACTTCCCTCTCCTCAGCTACAGCACAGCCCTGCCTCCCCTGCCATCGCAGTCCTGGCGCTGGGGGGCCCCAGGCAGGTCCTCGAGCTTGTCTGCTCTGCCGCCTGTGGCTCCAGCCCCACAGCCTGACCCCGGGGTTTGGTGCTGGTGTTTCCCTCCCCATCCCTTCAGATCTCCACGAACATGGCCATACCTGGACCAGCCTTGGAGTGCCCTCGAGGGGCCTGCTGGTCAGCACCCTCTCTCCTCCTCACAGCTCAAACCCAAGCGGGTGGGAGCCGGTTTCCCCAAAGGCTCCATCCCATTCCAGACGGCCTCACAGCTGATGGAGGAGATGAGGGCTGGGGGGCAGGCCCCGCGGCCTGAGCAGGAGCCCCCCAGCCAGCCCTGTGGCCTCCAGGATGAGGAAAGCAGTGAGCCTGTCCCCGGGCTCAGAGAGGCCCCCGGAAGCAGTGCTCATTGTGGGGGGCCCTCCCCTGAGAAGGCAAAGGGCCCCTCGGGGGGCAGTCCCGCAGCCAAGGCCCGGGCCAACAAGAAGCAGCAGCTCCTGGCCGCTGCAGCTCTCAAGGACTCTCAGAACATCGCCCGCTTCTTCTGCCAAAGGGCCGAGAGCCCGCCTGCCCTGGCTTCAGCCCCAGGGGCGGAAGGTGCCAGCCCTTCCTGTGCTGGGGTGCGGGGACCCCTGGCTGTGGCCCCAGAGACACACACCGGGGAGGAGGATGGAGCCCGGGGGCGTTCAGCTGCCCGCCCCCAGACGGAGTGCACCAGGGAGGGGCCAAGGTAAGGGCAGGGCAGTCCCGCAACCCTCTGGAATCCCTTTCGCTCTCGGGCCTCTGTGACCCACTTCCTGCCGTGGGCTCTGCGGGGCTGCCCGGCCGAGGGCACAGCTGGTACCTGGAGCTCTGACGCCTGCTCTCTCCTCGCCAGTGCCTGCCCACTGCGAGACCCGGGGCCCCCTGAAGGCCAGCTCACCCCCCCAGAGGGGACACCAAGGGGCAAGCGGCCCAGGCCCCAGCAGGTACTGCCAGGCCCCGGTGGGAGGGAGCCAGCACGTGCTGTGGCCAGTCTTCCAGAAGAAGGGGAGGGGCCAGTGACAGGGAGCCCAAGGGTGACCCTCCACGGTGGCTCTGCTCAGGAGAACCCGGAGAGCCAGGCGCGGAAGAGGCCTCACCCCTTAGCCGGTGCCTCCGTTTTAGCCGAGGCCAATGACAACATCTTGGCCAGTGGTCAGAGCACCATAAGCCACACGGCCCAGGGCTCCTGCCAGCTCCCAGCCCCGGGCACTTCCCTGAAGGTGGCTGCGAACATTGTGGTCAAGTGCCTGACCCCTTTCTACAAAGAGGGCAAGTTTGCCTCCAAGGTAGGCTAGTCTGCCCTCCCCGGGGCCTTGGGCATGGTGCGGGGAGGGCAGGGCGTGGGAGCCACCGGGAAGCAGGCAAGCCCGGCCCGCTGCCCTCTCCCTCGGCCTGCCTTGCCCTGTGGTCGTGGCTGTGGTTGCTGGGGCCAGAGCCGGGGTCTGAGCCCTCCGCTCCTCACTCTCCACCCGCAGGACCTGTTCAAAGCCTTCGCCCGCCACCTCTCCCACACACTGGCTCAGGAGCCCTCTCCCGGGAGGAGCGGTGAGTGCCTGGGTCACCCCGCCAGGCGGCACTGGGGGCCCTGCGGGGAGGCGACCGGCCCTCACACTCCCCCACCCCGACTCTCTAGTGAAGGAAGAGGCCCAGCACCTCATCAGGCAGTTCTTCCGGGGCCGGGCCCGGTGCGAGAGTGAAGCTGACTGGCACGGCCTGTGTGACCCGCAGAGATGACCGACTGCTGCCCAGCGGGGCCAGTGTCCCGCCCCCCGACTCTACCGTGGGCCAGCGGGGCCTCACTCAGGAATGGGAAGGCGGACAGGCCTGTGGCCGCAGGGCTTCTCTTCTCAGGGTCCTTCCCCCTTCCAGCCACACCTTGCTGTGGAGATGGCCCCGGACACCTCCCAAATCAAGGTCAGAGGCCAGAGGTCAGCCCAGCTTCCTATGTACTTGCCAGGCCTGAGGCCCTCTCTCTCCTGGCCTCATGGAGCCCCACCTTAGAAGGACCTGGGTGGGGTGGCTGCTGCCAGGGGAACAGGAAGAAGAAACGGTCCCTCCACCTCTTGTACCTGAGTTGTAAGCTGGGGGAGGCCACCTGTGCAAGGCGCGGGCCTCCAGGGGCAGAGCTGTGGGAAGAGGCAGCGGCCGGCTCTGCTTCTCGGCTCCTGCTCGGGAAGGCGAGGCTGGGCCGGGCCGAGGCGCCTCCCGGAGGAATAAAGTCTGTCTGACACATGCACGCGCACAGGTTTTCTCTCGGAGCTTTATTTCCTCGGCAGCTGCTGCCCCCAGGTCTGGGCTCGTGCTGATCCTGAGCCGGGGCCAGGCGGGCACTGCCCCCAGACGGGCAACATCAGCTCCCACGCTGAGTTCCCACAGCCCCCACGTCCCCCGAAGGAGTCCATCCCAGTTGATGTCACTGTAGCAGCCCCTGCTTTGGGACCTTCATGTGGGCCAGCCGGGCTGTGCTGGGCAGGTTCCAGAACAGCCAAGCCACAAAGTCCAAACCAAAGTGACCTGACAGCAACCAAGGGAGACCATCGGGTGGAACTGGGCCCAGGGAGGGCCCAGGGAGGGCCCTTCGTCCTCTCCTGCCCTCCACCTCTCCTCTCGGGTGAGGCGGCCACTAAACGGAAGTGTCGCTGCTGTGGAGCAGGAAGGTGATGGTGTGCTGCAGCTCCCGGGCCTGCGGGCACAGGCCTGTGAGGACAGGCTCCGGCCAGCCCGCCTCTGCCCCGCCCACACGACGCCTGGGCAGTGGGCATCGGCTGGGCCCAGGCTCCGGGCATGCCAGCCTCCCAGGTGGTCAGAGGCCCTCACCACTCACCTGCGGCAGCTCGAACCAGACGGTCTGGGGGCTGTCAGCGGAGCCGTAGTTGAGTTCCAGGGCAGGGGGCCTGTCTGCCTCCAGGGGGCTCAGCAGGTGGAGCTGCTGCAGGTCCCTCAGGGCGATGGAGCAGCACAGCGCCTGGGGGCAGCAGGGTCAGGGCTTGACACTCTCACGGGGGTGTACGTGTGGGCGGTGGGAGGGGAATGGCCCAGGGTGCCCAGCCCACCTGGGAGCTGGGGTCCATGATGATGAGGTGCTGGCGGTTCAGCCCCAGGAGGCTGGGTCTGGGCAGCGTCAGGTCACTCGCTCGCAGCACCACGTAGACAGTGTAACCGAAAAGGGGCAGCTGGCTGGCTGCCTCTGGGGGTGGAGGGGTGACATGGAAGATGGGAGTTCTGGGGCCTGGGGACCTGCCCTGCTGGCCCCCAGGTGAGGTGAGAGGGACAGGGAAGGTGGAGCAGCTTTCTCAGCCCTCCACCCTCACCCCTTCCCTCCAGGGCCTCTACCTCCTCCCTCCTCCCCAGCTGCCCCCAGGCCCCAGACCCACCGATGAAGTCGATCTGAGCTTCCTGGGCGCTGCGTCCTTGCAGCTGCCGCAGCTCCTGGTCCATCAGGCTCTGGATGGCGGCCATGTTCAACTGGCCTTGCGGCAGCCTCGGCAAGTAAGCCAGCAGGTCTTGCCTAGGACACAGCGGTGGTCAAGGCTGGGCATCCAGCGGGCGCGCAGTGAGTGAGCCCGTGGCTGCGTGGGTGAGACTGCAGATCCAGACACACCAGTGCGGTGTCCCTGCCCCTGAGCTTGGGTGGGGCGGACGGGCCTCCACTGCTCCAGCCCCATCTGGTTAGGGCCAAGGAGAGTCAAGTCAGGTGGCCCTGACCTTGGATTGTGGGCTGAGAGGCCCTTGGGGTGGATGCTGAGGCTGACCTCAGCACCAGGAGGGACGAGAAGTGACAGGAGGCGTGGGGGGCGTGCACACTCACTCTGAGCGGGGGGCCTCTTGGGTCCTGCTGACAAGCTGGAGGGCAGCCAGCCTGGCAACTAGGGCATCTGCCTGGGCGCCGACCAACAGCTTCCCCTGCAGGTAGTCTCGCTGCACCTGAGGGCAGAGCACAGTGAGGGGCAGCTGTGCCCTACAGCCCCCGACAGTCCTGCCCCCGGTCCCTGCTCCTGGCGGGAGGGGAGGGAGGCCCGGAGGCCCCGCCCAGGCAGTGGGCAGCAGGCTGACCTGGCTGTAGTGGGTGCTGATGTAGGTGGGGTTATCGAAGTGCAGGCGGGTCTCCCAGCCGAGCCGCCGGCTGTGCAGGCTGGTCTCCCGGTCCACCAGCACGTTGTTGAGGTACTCCTGGGGCCGCAGGGGCCGCACCAGCTCACCTGCACGGGGAGCTCGGTTCAGCGCCCTCCCTGCTGCCCAGGCCCCGCCCCGCCCCTGCCAGCCCCAGTGTAGGAACTGCCTCGCCTGGGTGCAAAAGTGGACCCAGCAGGGGAGCCGCTCTGAGTGCAGCCTGGCGTCCTTCCCCCATGACTCGCCTTCGCCTTGGATGAGGAACAGGGCAAATTCCTGGACCTCCTCGGGCTCCGTGATGCCCATCTTCCCACACAGCTCCTCCAGCACCTCTGCTGCCACCTGGGCGTGCAGACAGGCCATGATGGGGCCGGGCCAGGACTGAGGCCCACAGCCCCGCCCCTCCCCAGCCCGTCTCGGTGGCCCCAGCTCACGGTGAAAGGCCCGATGTTGGTCTTGTAGCCCACGCCTCCGGGCAGGTGAACCAGGAGCAGGCGGAGCATTTTCCCTTTCTGCCAGGGCACGTGGCAGGTCAGTCCACCCCAGTCAAAGGCCCTGGCTCCCCCCAACCCCCCGAGGGAGACCCAGAATGCCCGCCGCCTGCACCCCCAGTACCAGGAACGCCTTCATTTCACCCGGGGGCAGCAGCCGCCGGCGCCCCCCGTATTTGACCGTCTGCTGGAGGTGCTTCTGGCTGCTGCGGGCCAGCTCTGCAGAGAGGACCAGGCTGTGGTCAGCGGCATCTTCAAACCCCTCCCCACGCCGCCGAGACCTGCCTGGGAGCCCCTCCCACAGGCACCTTGACTCCTGCCCGCGTCCTGCAGAAACTGGGTCACGTAGGGCATCAGCGTGACGGACGGCGGCAGGAAGCCGGTGAGGAGGCTGAGGAAGCTCCAGCCTCGAGCACAGAATTCCCTGCGGGGCAGAGAGCTGGGCTCGGGCTGCAGGACATGCAGCGGACTGCCCGCCGCCCACCGCAGCACCCCAACACTCACAGCCGGGGGTGTCCCGTGACCTGCTTGATGGCCTGGCAGTAAATCTCATCCCTGAGGTTCTCCTTCTCCCGGCACAGCTACGGGCACAGAAAGGGCGGGTGGGCAGGGGAGAGGCAGCCGGGGGGCGGGCAGAATGCAGTGGAGTGAGGGGTGGCGTGGGAGCTGATGGCTAGAGGCTGGGGGCCAAGTGGGGTGACAGCCCAGTCGGTGGTCATCTCTCTGTCATCTCACTCGGTTTAATGGTGTCTGCACAACCGGTCACTCTAAGACACTGTCTCCAGCTGCTTCCGGCCGTGCTTGGCCTGTCCTCCGCCTTCCCTGGTCCCTCTTAGTTACCTCCTTGACCTCTAAGGGCTGCGGTGCCCTTGGGCCTCTGTACTCCTCCCGGATGCTCTTAGCTGCTTCCATCTGCTGATGACCTGGTGCCTGCCTCCAGCTCACACTTCTCCCTTGAACCCCAGCCCTCCCCTTGGAAGTCTGGGACTTCAGACCTCACATGTCCGAAATTCTCCAGCAGCCCAGGCCCGCTCCTCCCCCAGGCTTAGCAAACAGCAGGGGCCTGTGGGATCCCTGGCCCCTCTCTCTCACCCCCCCCCCCCCACATGCAATTCCTGGAAGCCTGTGCTCGGCTCTCTGCTGCCACCTCTTGGCCCCCGCCGGCACTGCCTCTCACCTGGCATCACTGCAATCACCTTTGCCCTTAAGCCCCCAGAATAGCCACAGCTAGAGCCACCCCAGCAAACACAAGCCACATCCCTCCTCAAACCCCTCCCGTGGGTTTCTCTCTCTTGAAAAAAAAAAAATCAAAGTTCTGACAATGGCCTGCACGGCCTGCCGTGACCTGGACCCACTGTCCGTCCTGGGGCCGCCTCCTCCCCTCTCCCCTTGCCCACTGGCTCCAGCCACACTGGCCTTGCTGGTGCTGAGGCTCACCCCCTCGTGAGCATTCACCCCGCCCCTCCCTCTGTCCACATGCACTGCCCCGGTGCACACAGGCCTCCCTCCCTCTGCTCCAGTGCCAGCCTCTGCCCTGGCTCAGCACCTCCCCTGCCTTCCGCACGGCCGCACCTGTCTCCTCCTCCTAGGTCGTAAGTCTGCGTGGCTCACTGCCACACCCCCGGCATATAGTAGGTGCTCAATAAACACTTGTGGCTGATTCGAATGAATAGTGACCAAGGGAAGGGGGTCCCGTTCAGGCCCAGGCAGGACAGGACTGCGTCCTCAGGCTCCCGGTGTCTCCCCCAGGTCCCGGCGCGCAGCCCTCGCTTACCTTCAGCAGCTCATAGAGGAGCTCTATCTCGTCCTTGCTCCGGGGCTTCGGCTGGTCCCCCATAAACTGCATCAGAACTACAGGCAGCACGAGAAACGTGGGGAGCTGGGGGGGGCCTGGCCCTGGCCCACGCGTCCCCACACAGGGCTTTCCCCCGCCATCTGATGTCTTGCTCTCAAAACGTGTGTGAGCCAGGTCGGGCGGCAGACCCAGGCTGACCGATGGGGAAACAAGGCTCAGGAATTCTGTGGGTGCCCGCAGCCCCACATGGTGCACCGCCACTGCCTTCCGGCCCAGAATCTACACAACCCACGTCTTGGGCAGGAGTAGAAGTAGGCGAAGGCCGCCGGGGAATAGGAACCACCCCTGGGCTGCCCTGAAGTGGCAAACTCCCGGAGAAGGCGGCCGGGTGCCTAGGTCCAAGGCACCACAGGCATGGGGCCCAGGCTGGCCACTCACCCTGGAAGCTCTCCACAGCCTGCCTGCTCGTGTCCTCATCACTGAGGCTGATGAGCGACTCCTGGATGGGGGCCTGCAGGCAAAGAGGCGGGGCTGTGGGTCTGGGGCCTGTGGGACCCAGGGGGCAGGTCCACTGGCCCGACTCCCCCTCCTGCCCCCCTACCTTGGTGTACTGCACCAGGCTGGCCATGGCCTTCTGAGCATCTCCACCTGCCTGGGCCAGCCTGAGGGGCAGAGAGAGCACAGCCCTGCTTGCTCGGCCCTTCCGCCCCTTCCCAGGCTGTGGCCTGGTGGCCCCGAGCAGGGAGCCCCCTTCACAGAAGCTGAGGACGGGTAGGGTGGGCCAGGGCGGGTCAGGGCACTCACAAGGTCTGGGGCTTCCGGAAGTATTTCAGGGCAAAGTCCTGCATGGTGTAGTTGTGGGAGACAATGGACAGAGAGGCAGGGACCTCGGAGAAGGGCAGGCCGCTGGCCTCTGAGTTGTCACCGTGTGCCTGGCTCGAGGGTCTGGCGGGGCCCTGGGAGCACAGGAGACCTGGTGCCACCCTGAGACCTGGCCGGTGCGCAGACCCTGCCCCAGCCCCGCCTGGCCCCCCTAGGGGAGCAGGGGAGCAGCTGCAGTGAGCACACCACCAGTCAGGAGAGTCAAGAGCTTTTTATTGAGCGTCTTCTAGTGCAGCACCAGACTAAGCACCGCCAGGGACACGCGAGGGGCAGACAGCACAGCCCCGCCCGGGGGGAGCTCACAGTCCGGCTGCGGAGGTGAGGCAGGCGCTGGGAGAGGGTGGAGAGGGTGGCGGGCGAGCCTCACTGCTCTGGGGCAATCGAGCCCTTTCCTTCCTCAACTCCTACTTCCTCACCTCCAACCCCCTCTCCCGCGGAGCCAGGCCTGGCTCTCCGCGCAGCAGCGAGAAGGAAAAGTCCGGGGCAGCCGCCGGCTGCACCACGTCCACAGGAAAGAGTCCGGAGCGGCCGCCGGCAGAGCCAAACTGCCAGCCTGGAGGGCACACAGGGACAGCGTCTTACCCACCTGCCCCTCTGTCCTCAGAGTCGTCTCCCCAACCCTCCCTCCCGCCCGTGCCACCCTCCCTCGCCAGCGCCCTGCTGGCCCCTGGAGAGACCTGGCTCCAGATCGATGGCCGGCAGCAGCTTGATGAGGTCCCCGCGGTGGAAGCTGAGGAGGCTGCGGTCATCGGTGATGTAGCTTCGCAAGGCGACGACATAGCCAGAGTCCTGCAGGCAGGAGGGTGGGAGGGTGAGCGGGCGAGCGAGTGGCCAGCCTGCCGGTGGCCCCTGTCCTGCCGCCCTACCTGCTCATCCTCCACTGGCCCATTCCCACCTCAGCACCCCAGAGTTCCAGGGGCCCAGCCCCAACCCAGGAAGCTAGGAGGAGCTTGGCTGACAGCCCCGAGACCAGCCAACCCAGACAGGGCACCCCGGAGCGTAAGCGGAGGCCCCGCCCGCCCCTCTCGGCCCCTCTCGGCCCGCACTTGCCTTCTGGAGCTCACTCAGGAAGAGCTCCACCATGGCCTTGATGGCACCTGCCCGGACCGAGTGCAGCACCAACTGCTCGCTCTTCAGTGTCAGCTCCAGGGTGGAGCCCCCCCGGCACTCCACGCCCAGCACCTCAGCAAAGCTGTGCACAGGGTGGGGGCATGAGCTGGGGGCCACCTCGCCACCTCCAGCCCCCTACCGGCCCGGCCCCACCTGTAGGAGCAGAGAGTCTTCAGCTGGTGGAGGCCGACGCCGGGGCCACGGGCCAGCTTGAGCAGTCTCAGCCCCCGGTGCGACACGCCCAGCAGCTGCACGTTGCTGCCACTCTCGCCCTGCCCAGAGGGGGTCACAGAAAGGCTGCTGGGTCCCCTCCACCACCCAGGATGCCTTTATGTTTCCTCTGGAGCCCACCCCACCCCACTCCACCCCCTACTCCCATCCCTGCTGCAGAAGGCCCTGGCCGTGTGCCGGGGTCCAGACTGGGTGCTGTCACCCCCAGCCCTACCCCCACCTCACTCACCGAGACGGGGAAGATGCGGGAGAAGTAATTGGCCCAGTTGTCCCGAGCGGCCACCACAATGCGCTTCTTGACACTGTCCTCAGTGGTGCCGAGTGAGTCCAGGCCCACCTCCAGGTCTCCTGCGGGCAGGGACGGCCCCAGCCTGTCCTGAGGCTCCCCACAGAGCAAACCCCAGAGTCTGCTCTCTCCCTCCGCGCAGGCCCGGCCCCCAGCATCCCAGCTCCCTGACTCCAGGGTCCCTGGACCATACCCAGCAGGTCTTTCATTCTGCACCGCTCGTCCTGGGAGATCCGGGTGCAGGACTCGGAAAAGGTGTCCTTCAGGATCTGGGGGCAGAGCCAGGTGGTCACCACCAGGGCCCGAGGCCAGAGCCCCCCACGAAAGCATCACACACCGAGGAGAAGCTGGAGGGCCCGAGGGCGGAGACGGAGCAGGAGAAACATGGGGCTTCCAAGTCCAGGGCCCCACCACCCCGAGCTCTGCCTGCCTTCCCGAGTGCCAGCTGCTCCTCGGTCAGTGGAAGTAAGCCTCCCTGAAGCAGCAGAACTTGTGGGAGGCTATGGAGGTGGGGGACAGGCACGGTCCTGGGAGCATCCAGAGGCGGCCAAGGAACAAGCACCAGGAGCACCTACTGTGTGCTGGAGCCTGTTGGGCACTGTGTACACTACCCTTAATCCTCGTGGCCAATAACGGTTCCTACTCACAGGGGTGTGAGGGCTTCAGAGAGGGGGCGGGGCTGGACCCGCACAAGTGCCCCACAGGTGCTGGCTGTTATCCTGCCCTCCCACGGGCGCGAACACCCAGGGGTGGGTGCACTCTCACCGAACGCCCAGGAGTGGGTGCACTCTCACCTGCTCACAGAGGAGCCCGAGGTTGTAGGGGTGGCTGAAGTTCTCCCGGGGGTAGAAGACCTGGAGGAGGGCATGGAGAGCAAGGGTGGGCATGGCGTCCTGCGCAGCCCTTTCCCGCTCCCCTTCACCCCCCCGACCCCCGTCTCTGCCTTCCAGGCCAGACAGAAAATCCCCCGAAGTGGTCGTGGGGCAGCAGCTCCCCGTGTTTGTGTGTGGGGAGCAGATACTGGGGTTCCCCAGCGGGTTCCCGCACAGCCTGCCACCCCCTCCCCAGCCCTCATGCCCACCTCCTTGCGTAGGAACAGCCTCCAGGGCGCACTGGTGTAGGAGAAGCACACGCTGCCGGAGGGCACGAGTAGCTGGGTGCTCACCCCCTGATCTCCCATGGACCCCAGAAAGCCTAGCAGAGGAGGTGCCGGGAGCACCGGGTGAGGAGCGGCCAGAGCCAGAATGACAGGCTCAGGGCGAGAAGGCCCTCGCCGCCCCAGCCCCTGGGAGGCCCACCCCTCGCCACGCCACGACGCCCCACCGCACCCCGCTGCCCAGCGGCACCCCCTCGGCCCCGCCCCGCCCCGCCCCTCCTCCCGTCCCTCGGCTTCGCCCCGCCCCCTCCGCCCCGCCCCTTCCCTCCTCCCATCCCTCGGCTTCGCCACGCCCCCCGCTGCCTCGCCACGCCCCTCGACCTCGGCCCCACCCCTCCTCCCCGTCCCTCGGCTTCGCCACGCCCCCGCCGCCTCGCCACGCCCCTCGACCTCGGCCCCACCCCTCCTCCCCGTCCCTCGGCTTCGCCCCGCCCCCGCCGCCTCGCCACGCCCCCGCCGCCGCGCCACGCCCCTAGTCCCATGTCGGGCCTCAGGCTTTCCCCGGGGTCCTTGCCCACGTCAGCAGGGCCATTAAATTTCTGACAGAGCTGTCAGCTCTGCATCGAGGACATCACCCTGTGTGTGCCAGTCCCTTGGTGCCAGACAGGTTCCAGGGGTACCGGGCCCTGCCCTGGGCGGGAACGCGGAAGCTGGGGCTCCAAAGTCCAGAAGCCAGAGCAGCTGACCTCAGGCATGAGCACCCCCAGGCTGTTGGGAATCCTGCCCCCTCCACCCTTCTCCGCCAAGGAAGCCCACCGCATGGGGTCGTGGGGTTCCTTACCGCGGGGCTCAGCTGAAGGGGTCCCCGGGTCCCCAGGTGGAGGCAGTGGGGGCGCGGGTGGAGGTGGGGGTGCCTGGGCAGTGGGTGGCTTCTGGCCAAACAGCTGCTGAAGGGGCCCCTGCTTCTCCCGGATGGAGTTGGAGGTCCGGATCCGCGGTGCGGCCTTGGGTCGAGGGGCCACAGCTGGCGGAGGACCCTTCTCTGGGCACAGCGCCTGTGGGGGCACAGAGAGCGCACACGACACAAGCTGTGTCTGGGGAGAAGGCCACGCGGACCCCTGAGAGCCGCGGGCTCCTAAGCAGAGCAGCCGCGCCTTGGATGGGAAGGGACGGGCCTCACCGAGGAGGGCGATTGGGCACCGCTGATCCCCAGCTTAGCCAGAGCCTCATCCTTAGGGTTGTTTTTCTTCAGGAAATTTTGGGGGGGCCTCCTGAGAGAAGGAAAAGGTCAGGAGCCCGCAGGTTTCTCCCTGCGGAGTGGGCAGCACTGGCAGGCCCCGGGCCCACCTGGATGGCTGCACCGGCACGGGCACGGGGCCTGGGCGGCTCTGGTACATGCGGATGATGTTACGGATCTCCCTGCTGGGCAGCTTCGGGGATTCTGGTTTGGGCACCGCATCTCTGCCCTGCGCCTGCCTGGGACCACCATCAGGCTCCACCTTCTGGGCCAGCTCAGCCTCTGCCTTCCGCACAGCTTTGGTCCCACCTGGTGTCAGTGGCTTCTTCACTCCCCGGGCGGGAGGAGGAGATGGCACTGCCGAGGAGGAAACAGGTGAGACCCTGTGCAAAACTGCAGAGCCAGGCGCGCCCCCCTCACCCCCCGCATCCCGCTGCCCCCCATCTCCCTGCCACCTGCACTGGGTTCCTCCTCTTCCTGCTCCTCCCCTCGGGGGATCTGCACCTTGGCCGGAGGCTTCACCATCTTCACCTTGATCTGCTGCTGCCCTGTAAGTGCCCAGATGGCCCTGTCACCCTCCACCTGGCCAGCCCATCCGTGCCCCTGGACTGGCCACATCAGACTCAGGGGATAGAGTGCACCCGCTGACCCCTGGCCAGGCTGGGCCTGCCACCCCAAGTCCCCTCACCCATCTTCTGGAAATAGTTCCGTTTCTGCTGGAAGCTCCTCAGCCTCTCCTCCTCGTCCTGTGAGGTCTCCTGCGGGGTCTCCTCAGGGGTCTCCTGGGGGGTCTCCTGGCAGGAAGGGGAAGTGAGGGAACAGCACTGCCAGCCAAGCTGCCCCTCTCACAGTGAACCCCTCAAATCCCTGGGACTGGGGCCCGACGGCATCTTTTCTGCATCTTCCCACGCTCCTGCCCTGTCTTTCATCCCTGCAGCCCTGGAGCCGGCTGCCCCATCCGGGATGGCCTCTGCGGTCTCCACTCCTCACCCTCAGGCAGACACCCACCGGCTCCGGCTCCTGCTCCGGCTCCTCCCGGGGGGCCGGGGGCTTCTTGGGCTTCGGGGCAATGGCTGACGTGGCCTGGCGCTGGCGCTGCTGAGTCTGCTGCTCTAGGGTCAGGGACATGGCCTGGGCGGTCATCTGCTGGGCCTGAGGGGGAGGAGCAGTGGGCCAGGTTAGAGCTGGCCTGGCCCTGCCCACAGGCCTGGCCCTACCAGGCCACCTGGGGGCCCTGCCCACCCTCACCAGGAGCAACGCCTGCTGGTTGATGAAGTTCTGCTGCTGGGCTGCCAGCTGCCTGGCGTCCACGCTGGGGAGCAGGGGCTGTGGCTGCGGCTGTGGTGGCACCATCATGGCTGCAGGGTGGCAGGTGGGTGGGGCAGGTGAGCACCGGGGCCAAGATGGAAACCCTTTGCCCGCTGTGCCCTCTGAGCCTCTGGCAAGACCCTCCCTCCTCCAGTCCCTACCTCAGAAGGGACCCGGTGCCCCAGCCCAGCCTTACCTGGCATGGCAGGGACTGTGCCCATTGCTGGCATCATGGGCATGGGTGCAGGCATCATAGCTGGCTGGTATCCAGGCATCTGCATCATCCCTGGGTACACTGAGGGGACAGGGCCCTCCCAGGTTGGTCCCTAGCTGGGCCCATGGCCCACTCCTTCCAGCTCCAGGCAACGCGTTCAGGCCCAGGGTGCTGGCCGGGGCTCTAACCCCAGATCCATGGTCCTAGGCCATGCTCGCCTGTGCTGTTCCACCCCCCACTCACCCATAGGGTAGCTTCCTTGCTGCATGGGCCCGATGCCGCCCCCTCCCTTCATGCGGCTGCTCAGAGCCCTGGCTTGTTCCAGATCCTGAAGGGACAAAGGTCACAGGTCATAAGGTCAGAGCTAGAGCCCTGGGAGAGATGGGAGGGGCAGCAGAGGCCCCAGTGGGGTAGGGGCAGGGGTGGGGTGGGGTGGGGTATGTGTGCAGGACACTCACGCTGAGGCCTGGGGAGAGGACTGGCTCGAAGATGTGGTCCAGGTAGCTATCCAGGTTCCCTGAGGCCCGGGACTCCCCTGTGGAGCCGGAGGAGGGGCAGTGTCACCGCCTGGGGCGTGGGCTCCCTACACCCCCATTCCCATCTCTGCCAGCCTGTGTGCCCACTCCCAGCCTTACCTGTGTGGCCCCTGCCAGGGAGTGTCGGGGCTGGGCCTGGAGGGGGACCTGGGTACAGTGAGGGGGCCTGGACGCCCGGGGCGGGGGGGATGTCCTCGGCTCTGCGGGAGATAGTGGGCCCAACTGAGCGGGCACCTGGCTGCGGGCAGTGCCGGGCTGAGGCCAGGTGTAGAAGCTGCTGAGGGGGGTGTCCCAACGGAGGGGGAAGAGGCTTGCAGGGGTCGGGAGGCGGGAGACTGGGTCAGTGGCAGCCCCTGTAACCACCAGGTATGATACAGTGGCTGTGGGGTCAAGGTAGGGACAGGAGCAGGCCGGGGACAGGGGTGCTGGGGCGGCACCTACAAGCTTCGGGGGGCAATGGGGTAGCTGTGGGGATCAGCAGGGTCCCCCAGGTCCTCGGTCTGGCCGATCAGGTCCAGCACGAAGTCACAGCCAGCCAAGTCCTCCCAGGAGTCCCCGGAGTGCAGTGACACGGACCAGCCACGGGGGGGCCCCTCCAGGCCTCTGGATGGGACAGAGGTGTGCATTAGGGGTGTGGTCAGCCGGGCAGGTGACCATCCCCGAAGGGCCAGGGCCTGAGGGGGGCCAAGGGTGAGGGCTGCGGAGGGGACAGGACCCTGGGTGAGGGCTCCAGATTGCACAGACAGGTTGCAACTCACAACCCTTCCACTTACTCGTCGGCTCTGACGCACACGTGTACTCATTCACCTATTTAATTGGAACCCGGCCCGTAGGTGTCATCTCACTCCTGTTGCCTATCTCGTCTGGACCCTGCCCACTTACCCCGCCCCTCCCCCCCTTGCGGGGCACAGCTTTGGCCCTGGGCTGGGGCAGCTGCAGGAGGTGCTTGGTGGGAGAGTGGGCTGAGAGGACGGGACCACGCTCAGTGCTGGCTGCACCCTCCATCCCAGGCCCCCGCACCTGCTCTGCAGAATCCACCCGGCAAACTGCTCCCCCGTAGTCCAGGACTCCACCTCTGCCGAGAAGCACTCGTCTGCGGGACCGGGGTGGGGACCGAGAGTGAGAGACGGCGGCCTTCGCCCCGGCGGGAAGGGGCTGCTGTCCCCAAGGGGGCCCAAAAGCAGGACAGGAAGGAGAGCAGGATGTTGGGGTGAAGCAGGGAGGGGGTCCAGGGAGCATGAGGGGCAGGCTGGCTCCACTGTAGGCGGCATCACCATTGAGAGTGAAGACGTCCAGCACCATGCGTCCTCGGCGCCGTCCGGCCGTCCACTCGAGCTGAGTGGGGGGGTGGGCACGTGTGGTCTCAGGGGCCAGCCGTGTCTGCTCCAGGGCCACCAGCAGCTTGTGCTGGCACAGCGCTGCCATGCCGCTGGGGGCGTGGTCTGACACAAACCTGTGGGGACAGCCCTAGGCTGTGGGGGTGGGGCGGCCACTGACCGCCCCACCAGCCTCCACCTGAGCCCCCTAGTCCTGGGACTCCTCGTGCCAGGCCTCTTACTTGAGCAGCGGCTTCTGCAGGGCGGGCGCCGGGGGGAAGGCGCTGAGCAGGATGGCCATGAGGGCCCAGCCCCGCTGGCTCTGCTGCTCGTTGGGGTTGTGCCACAGCTGGGCCACGAGCTGGCTGAAGAGCTCGTCTCGCAGTCCCGGCCGGCGCTGCCCCTGCCTCACCAGGTAGGTGCCCATGGTCTGCTCCTGCCAGGACGGCAGGGACTCCTCCCCGAGGAGCCGCAGCATCTGCGGGGCCAGGCGAGGGCAGGGCATGTGGGGCTCCGTGGTCCCAGCCGCACGGAGGAGCAGGCCTGCCCTGTCCCCTCCCTGGTGTGTCACTCACCACCTTGTTGATATCCAGGGCGTGCTGAGGGTTCTCACCGTCCAGCCGGGTCAGCGGCTTGTCCAGCAGCTGCCCAGGAGCGGGCAGAGATGGCTCCTGCAAGGAAGGAGGGCAACCCAGCGCCTGAGCAGCTGGCCTTGCTGACCTGCTGGAGACGGCGCGGGGAGCCCAGGGAGCAGCGCTCTGGGGGAGGGAGGAGGAAGGACTGGCGTGGAAAACCCTCATTAAAATGCAGCTTAGAACACCAATCAGAAAGGATATATGCACCCCTATGTTCACAGCAGCACAATTCACCATAGCTAAGGTTTGGAAACAGCCCAAGTGCCCATCAGCAGATGAGTGGATTAAAAAACTGTGGTACATCTGTACAATGGAATACTACGCTGCGGTAAAAAAAGGGAACTCTTGCCATATGCAACAGCATGGATGGAACTGGAGAGCATTATGCTAAGTGAAATTAGCCAGTCAGAGAAAGATAAACACCACATGATCTCACTCATTTGTGGAATATAGAGAACAACATAGACTGATGAACAGGGACAGATCCAAAGACAGGGAAACAGCGATCAGACTATCAATCCCCAGAGGGAAAGTAGGGGTGGGCGGGGGTAAGGGGAAGAGATCAACCAAAGGACTTGTATGCATGCATGTAAGCCAAACCAATGGACATGGACAACAGGGGGATGAGAGCATGAGTGGGGCGGGGGGAGGTTGGGGGTTAATGGGAAGATGAGGACACATTTGTAATACCTTAACCAATAAAGAAATTAAAGATAAAAAAATAATAAAATGCAGCTTAGCCTGGCCAATGTGGTTGAGCATCGACCTAAGAGCCGGGAGGTCACGGTTTGATTCCGATCAGGGCACAGGCCCGGCTTGTGGGCTCGATCCCCAGTGTGAAGCAGGCAGGAGGCAGCCCATCAGCGATTCCCTCTCATCATTGATGTTTCTCTCTCTCTCACCCCCTCCCTTCCTCTCTGAAATCAATAAAAATATATTTTTTAAATGAGGCTTAACTGCTTGTTCTGATTACAAAATTGATGCCCATGCACGCGGGAAACGCAGAAACCCTGGAAAAGGATAAAGGATAAAAACCAGCCCTCGCGGTCCACCGCCCGGCACAGCCAGTTGGTGTCTTGGCCTCTCTCTCCAGTCCTACTTCCTAGTTCTCGGCACAAACACAGCCATCCCCGCCCCCACCCCCCGCCCCCGCTGTTGTCTCTACACATTGAGATTCTGTTCTGTGTGCAGTTTTGAATCGCACCCTGCAGCCGGGACAGCGTCCCCGGCCGTCACACACGCTTTAACACACGACGGCAGCGGCAGGGCCCGGCCCAGGTGTAACAGGCGTGGCTTCAGAGTGAACAACACCGGAGAGTGAGTCATTTAGGTTCAATGAATATTTTCCGAGGAAGGCAGCTGTGTCCACAGGCCCAGGCTGGGAGAGGGAAGAGGCGGGGTGGGGACAGGAATAGACAGCCGCTGCCTGGTAGGGGCTACCACCCGGGACTGTGGGCTCCGGCCAGCGAGAGCTGCGGCCTGGGGGGCCCACCTGGAAGCCGGTGGAGATGAAGGTGGAGAAGGGGAACTGGTCGATGTCCGGCGGCAGGGTCAGGCTGGGCCGAGCAGGAACCTCCGGGGGCTTGGTCTCAGTGATGCTCTGGGCCAGCGTGTGCTGACGGCCTGGGGACAGCACCGGGAGGCAGCCCAGAGGTGCCCAGGTCAGGCGCCCGGCTCTGGTGCCGCCGCCAGCCCTCACCATCACCCCGGCCCCGTGCAGAGGGAGCTGGACCAGGAGCTCCGGGGGCCGGGAGCCGCAGCGGGAGGGACCACGGGGACGGACCCTCTCACACAACTGAGGGGCTGGGAGGGGTCATGGGAAGAGTGACCCCATCAAGCAGGACTCACCTTCCTCTTCCCTCAGCAGCACGGCCAGCTCGGCCGGGATCTCCAAGCGCGCCAGCTCCTGCCGGAGGGGCATTGACCCGTGTGGGGAAGGGCCGGGCACCCGGGGTCCGTCCTTCCCCAGGTCTATGACCTCCCTCCAAAGACCCTGGGCGCACACACAGGGCCCAGGGGCCCTCAGAGGAACACCGAGGGCACCCAGGCCTCTTTTCAGGGGCACGACACATGCCCCTGAGGGACAGGACCCACACAGCCCACATGCGCCCCCAGCCGTGCCAGCTTCATCAGGTCCATAGCCCAGCAACACCCTCCAGCTTCCACCACCTACCATGCTTGGCCCGCTCTCGGAGGACCCGCCGCCGTGCCAGCCACACCAGTGCCCAAGCTGTCAGGGGAGATGCAGGTGGAGCCGATGTCCCGAGAGGAGCCACCTGGAGCCTCCCAGCAGCCCCTCCCCAGCGAGGCCGTTCAGCCGCCCCGCCTGCCCCGGGAGGCCCCGACACAGACAGAGGAGCAAGCACAGACCCAGAGGGGCCAGCTGCCTGTGCCCAGTCCCCGGAGCCCTCACCAGCCTCAGTGGGCGGCCCTGCCCGGCTGTCAGGGCAGTGAGGAGAGGGTAGGAGGGCAGGGAGACAGGAAGGAATGGTCTCAGGGGGCAAAGTCCAGCCAGGGAGGGGCCAGGGAGGGCGCAGTACGTGGGTACTGACCTTTGAGCTGCTTTATGGCCTCAACTACGAGTCATCAGACGAGAGAGGGGAGCAGGTGGGCCCCAGGAGGGCTGGAGGGGATTGGAAGACACTCGGGCAGGGAGGGGACAGGGGCCTGGGGCAGGGGCAGGGATGAAGGAAGGCAAATGGCTTCCCGAGGCCCCAGCCTACCCTGGCCAGGCAGACAGAAGTGGGAGGAGCCCAGCCAGCAATGGCCTGAGGCCTTGGCCTTGTGAGGGTGGGCACTGTCGGACTCCACCAGCAAGATGCCTTGCTTCTACCTGAGCTGCCAGTGCCGCAGCCGCCTCACCTGCAGTCTCTGCCTCCTCCGGAGCAGGGGCCGGGCCGCCAGCAGCACCGTGTTCAGCTGTCCCAGGGCTGCCCGGCGCCGGAGGTACCGCTTCCTGGAAGCCGGGAAAGGGGTGGGGAGCCCAAGCTTACACCCAGTGCCTGAATCCTTCACGCCAAGACAAGAATGTAAGAACTGACCAGTGTTGCTCAGTGGTTGAGCATCGACCTCTGAACCAAGAGGTCACAGATCGATTCCCAGTCAGGGCACAGGCTCGGGTTGCAGGCTCGAGATCCCCAGTGTAGGGCGTGCAAGAGGCAGCCAATCAATGATTCTCTCTCATCATTGATGTTTCTATCTCTCTCTTTCCCTCTCCCTTCCTCTCTGAAATCAATAAAATATATATATATATAAAATAATTCCCCAAACTCAACAACAAAAATACAAATAACCCAATTAAAAAGCAGGCAGAGGACTTAAGTACACATTTGTCCAAAGAAGATACACAAATGGCCAACAAGCACATGAAAAGGGCTCAACATCGTTAGTCTCAGGGAAATGCAAACCAAAACCACAGTGAGAGGCCAGTTCACACCCCCTGGGAGGGCTGCAATTATTATTATTTTTTTAAAGGGAAATAAGTATTGGCAAGTAGGGAAACTGGAACCCTCTCATACCGCTGGTGGGAACATAAGGTAAGGCAGCCACTCTGCAAGAACAGTTTGGCGGCTCCTCACAAAGCTAAGCATGGAGTTACCATGTGACCCAGCAATTCCACTCCTCAGACGGACCCAAAGGACTTGGAAGCAGAGACTTGAACACACACTTGCACCCTCATGTTCACCGAAGCATCATCCACAGCAGCCAAAAGGTGGGAACCACCCGAATGAGCCCCAAGGACGCGTGGACAAACGCGATGTGGTCCGTCCACACGAGGGAACGTTGCTCAGCCGTAAAGAAGAAACGAAGTCCTGATACATGTGACGATGCGGATGAACCTTGCGAGCGTCACGCTTAGTGCAATAAGCCAGACAGAGAAGAAAGCTGTAGGGGCCGACTTTCATGAAGGGTCTAGAACAGGCAGTTCATAGATGCAGAAGTAGGCGGGCGGTGACCAGGGCTGGCGGCCAGGGAGAGGGGAGCTATTGCTCAGTGGGTAGTTTCTGTTGGGGATAGAAACGTCCTGGAAATAGGTAGTGGTGACGGGTGTCCCCTCTCCGGAGGCTCCCTGGAGTCCCCGCCCTCAGCTGTCCTCAGCGCTTCAGCAATCACCTTTGGGGTGACCGGCGCTGGTTTACCCTCTGCCTCTGACTCCCCAGCTAGCCTGGGAGGCACCTTCCCGGCCTTCACCTCTGTGCCGCCAGCATCCGGCTGGGTGGATGGAGGAGCGCTGGGAGTTTATTAGGTGAGAAGGGGGAGGGAGAAGCGTAGGGCTAGGAAACCCAGAGCCCGGAGTGTGAAAGTCTGGCCTAAGTCTGACTCGTGCCTTTATTTGTTTATTTGTTTGTTTATTTGTTTATTATTTTGAGAGAGAGTGGAAGGGAGGGGGAGAGACAGAGAGAGAGAAACATAGATGTGAGAGAGACAGGATTGGGTGCCTCCCGCACCCCGACCAGGGCCGGGGATTGAGCCTGCAACTGAGGTACGTGCCCTTGACCGGAATTGAACCCATGACTCTTCTAGGCACTGAGCCAAACTAGCGAGGGCCGACTCATGCTTTTAAAAGGTCATTCTTGCTGCACAGTGATGAACAGACTAGAAAACAGGACACTCAAGGCGTTAAGACTGCAGGCTGGGCGGCCTGGACGGATCGTGAGTGTCCTGTGACTGGGGTCTTCAAGCAGAGATTATGGCTATGGGCGGGGATGCTGTAAGGAGAGTCCAGTGCTGATGGGATGGGGCACTGGGCAGGCCTTGAGGCCTTATGTCTCCCCAACCTGCCCCACCACCTTGAAAAGGCCCAGGGCCCCGCCCCACCCCTGCAGACCTGGCCTGGAGCCCCCGCACACGAGCCTGCATCCGCGGCAGGAGGCGGAGGCGCTGGCGGGAGATGCAGGCCCGCAGCCCACGGTGCAGGATGAGCAGGGCCTGGGCGCGCCGCTGGGCCCAGTGCTGCTCCAGCTGCTGCCAGCCCGGCTCCTGCAGCAGGACCTGGGGGCAGAGGTGTGGGCTGGAGCAGGCCAGTGTGGGTGCCTCCTCCCTTCCAGCCTGGGGTGCCCAGGACACCTGCCACCCAGCCCCAGCCCATCTCCCGACCACCCAGAAGGACCACCAAACCCTGGGTTTGTCCCTAAATCCTCCTCTCCCTTCTAGCCAGGCCTGCCCCTTGGCACACACCCCCACCTGGGTGGTTCCAAGGTGACAGAGGGGCGACTCAGGCCCCAACACCTGGCTCAGGATGGCGCCACACCTCTCCCGGTCAGAGGGCTCTCCCTGCTCCCCGGTCCCCAGGGTCCGGAACCTGCCGGGAGGACAGAGCCAAGGCTGGAGCAGGCACAGCATAAACCTCCCGCCACAGCTGTTGGGCACCCGAGCCTCCAGGTGTCCATTCAGTCACTAAGTCATTCGACAATGATTGGGAAAGCACCTACTATATGCTAGGCACCTAGGAGAGTTTTGCTGAATGGAGGAGGGGCAGTGACCTCCGGGAGGCATGGAGGGGAGGATGGCCAGTGAATAGTGAAAGGAGAGAGAGATGGAGGGAGAGAAGAACGAAAAGAGGAAGGGTCGGATGCCAGGCCCTAGGTCCCTGGGAAGGCGGTCACCTCCACCGGGAAGGAACCCCAGGAGTGTGGGGCGCAGCAACAGTGTTTGGCCAGGCTCAAGCCTCGGACTAACGAAAGGACAGGGTCCTCTCATGGCCACGTGCAAGTCCCAGCTGGAGGGCAGGGCCCCCCAGCACAATCATAGCCACCGGCTGTGGCTGTGAGCTTGAACCTATGGTCCGAACACGTGGCCCCGCGTGCCTTGTGCTAGAGTTCGGGTGCATGTAGTTGAGTGAGGGTGGAGCTCACGAGAATGCTGTAAACCACGTGATCACGCCCCTGCTTTGCCTCGTGGCAGCTGCTATAAAATAAAGACACGGCTCGTGGGCGCAGGCGCTGTCTCCTCATCAGGGAGCAGCGTCCCACCGAGACCCAGCTTTCATTCTCTGGTCTGTCTTTTCTCAATCCTTTTACCCCCCCCCCCCCCCTCAGGATCACCTTTGACCATAACAAGTGGCGCCCAAGCAGGCCCTTTGGCCGTAACAAATGGTGCCCGACCAGGGACTGAGTTCTGGGACCAGGGCCTGAGTTCGGGCTCCCCACACAGGAGGACCAGTCACACTGGGGGGCCTTTCTCGTGTGTCCTGTCCCTGAAGTGCATGGGCCCCTGGTTGCCGCCATCCTGGAGCCCCACCTGGCCAGGAAGGTCTGGAAGGGCAGGCGCACAGGGAAGTGGGCACTGCGGGCACAAACGGCCTCCAGGACGCCTGCCTGGCGCAGCTGCTCGGCCACGTGTCCCACATCAAAGAGGCTGGGAAGCTGTGGCCGTGGGACAGAGCCAGTAAGAGGTGGAGTCAGGGGCTTCAGCTTCGGGAAATGCAGGGCAGGGCACATGGAGGGGGAGAGGGGAGGAGGGCAGGGCACATGGAGGGGGAGAGGGGAGGAGGGCAGGGCAGGGGGGAGGGCTCTGGGCCAGGTGCCAGGGGAGCTCACCTTCCCGGGGTTGGGGTTGAGGCACTGGATGAAGTAGATACGGCTCCTGATGGGTGGAGGGGGGTTACTGAGGTACAGATCAGGCTCCCATCCAACTCCCTGCCACTGGTTTGGGGGCACTGCTCTCACCTGCCCAGCCTGGCTAGGAGGTCCCCCAGGGACTGCTGGAATCGAGAGGCCAGGGTGGGCTTGCCTTGCCCTCCCCCGCCCTGGGGCTCTGCTTCCTGGAACAGGCTGCCCACCAGCTGTGGGGAGAGAGGAGGCTTGTCCATAACCCAGCTTGCCCCCAGCCGGGGGAGCCAGGGTGGACCAGCCCACAGCATCCAGACCCTGGCCAGCTCAGGCCGTGGCCCCAGGTGCCAGGGCCTTGGGGGCAAGCCCCTTGAGCAAGAGTGTCCGGGCAAGAAGGGCAGAATGAGGGGACAGAGTGCAGAGGGGCAGGGCCGGAGACTGGCAGGGGCACCTGGAGCTGGCTCTGGGCAAGCATTTCTACCACCGCAGGGTCAAGGTGGTCCCGGTTTCTGTTTAAAAATTTGTGAACCTGCAAAAGACAAGGTGGGGAAGGGGGAAGCCAAGGGTGTGGAGGCCGGTCCCTTTGCCGAATATTCTTCCTCTCCCCTCGGAGTTAAAGGCCGCCTTGTCTCTTCAGGCGGCTGTGCTGGGAACACCGGAAACCCACACACAAAACAATAAAACCAGACTCTTATCTCACACCAGGCACAAAAGGTAACTCCAAACGGATGGATCAAAGGCCTAATGGAAGACCTGGAATGTAAAACGCTAAGAAGAAAACAGGGAGAAAGCGTCATGACACTGGAGTTGGCAATGACTTCCCGAACATAACACCAGAGGCACAGACACCAAAAGAAAAAAGTAGTTCAATTCGATTTCAGCACAATTAGACACTTTTGTGCATCAAAAACTACTGTTTAGAGAGCAAAGACAACCCACAGAATGGGAGGAAATACTGCAGAGCAGATAAGGGATTACTATCCAGAGCTCCTCCAACTCAACAAGAAAAAGGCAACTCGATTCAAAAAACGGGCAAAGGCCTTGAGCGGACATTTCTCCGAAGCTGTGCCAACAGCCCGGACGCGCATGGGAAGGCCCTCAACCTCACTCACTGGTCACTAGGGAAACGCAAATAAAACCACAGTGAGATCCAGTTCCACACCCAGCAGGATGGCTATAACTGTTTTAAGTGGAAAATAACACGTTTTGGCAAGGATGGAGGGAAACCGGAACCCTCCTCCACGCTGGTGGGAGCATAAAACGGTGCAGCCGCTGAGGAAAAACCATCTGGCGGCTCCTCAAACATCTACACAGAGAACAATCCTAAGATCCAGCCTCTAATTCTAGGTAGAGACCGGACAGATACTTGCACACCGTGTTCACAGAGGCATTCGTCACCACAGCCGAAACGGTAGAAGCAACTCAAGTGCCCACACTCAGATGAAAGGTAGGCAAAGGGCTGTCTGTGCACACAATGCAATCTCATTCTGCCATAAAAGGAAGGTGACCGACACATGCTGCAATGTGGACGAGCCCTGGAAACATGCTTAGTGTGATCTGTGAGACACGAAAGGGGTGTGTGTGTGTGTGTGTGTGTGTGTGTGTGTGTTGATTCCATTTGTATGAGATACCTAGTATAGGCAACTTTATAGACAAAGTCTGATTAGCAGGGGCTGGGGGGATGGGGATGGGGAGTTAGTGTGTTTAATGGGTACAGAGTTTCTGTTTGGGACGATGAAAAACTTCTGGAGCCCAACCAGTGTGGCTCAGTGGTTGAGCGTTGACCTATGAACCAGGAGGTCATGGTTCCATTCCCAGTCAGGGCATATACCTGGGTTTTGGGCTCAATCCCCAGTGTGGGGCAGCTGATCAATGATTCTCTCTCATCATTGATGTTTCTCTCTCTCTCTCCCTTCCTCTCTGAAATTTAAAAAAAAAAAAATTCTGGAAGTGGACAATAGTGATGGCTGCACAATAATGTGAATGTACTTAAAGCCACTGAATCATACCCTTAAAAATGGTTAAGGTGGTAAAATGTATGTAATGTATAGTTTACGACATTTTTAAGGCCACCTTGGTCATGTGCCGGCTCCTTTCTACACCCTGGGGTCTGTTTGGGGCTCTGAATTCTGTCCCATGGGTGGCTCTGCTTCTTGTGAGCACCATACGTTTAATTACTGGAGCTTGGAAATACGTTTTAATATCTGTTAGAACAAACTCCTCCATAACCTTTTGCTTTTCAATATTTTCTTGGCTATTCTCATGCATTTCTTTTCCAGATGCTACTTTAGAATAATTTCATCAAAACCCATTCCTCCTCCTCCCAAGGGGGTATTGTCTGGAATTGCACTACTTTTATCAATCAAATGGGAAAGAATGGACAATATTAAGGCTCCCCAAAATGAACATGGTTTGTCCCTCCATTTATATATATTTTTTATTCTTTTTTTTGTCCCTCCATGTTTTATTTATTTTTTATTCTAGAGAGGAAGGGAGAGGGAGAGAGAGAGAGAGAGAAACATCAATGATGAGAGAGAATCATTGACTGGCTGCCTTTTACACGCCCCCTACAACCAGCCTGCAACCAGCATGTGCCCTGACTGGGAATTGAACCATGGCCTCCGGGTTCATAGGTTAACACTCAACTACTGAGCCACACCAGCCGGGCTGTCCCTCCATTTTTAAATCTTTTGTGACTTCAATAGAGTTTTATATTTTCTTTATTCAATCGCCACGTGCCTCTCTGATGTGGCTGTTTTGGAGCTATAGTTGACATGCTCCTTTTGTTTCTTGTCTGGGTTAGCTCTGGGGTAGTTTGTGTTTTTTCGTCTACAACAAAGATGGCCAAGCCTTGGGAGGGGCCTCCCCTCCCCCACTCCTGCCACCTGTCTGTCAGGTGGCTCAGCTCCGAAAGGAAACACCAGGGACCCAGTGCCCTCCCTGATCCCCCCACCCCCATACCTGGTAGGTGACGGTCCCTGCGTAGTGTCGCACGGTGAAGATAGGAAGGGGCAGCTGGGGCTTGGCGTAGCATGGGTGATCGCCATGGTGATAGTGGCACTTCTGCAGGAAGGTGTGGTCGGTGGCCTGACAAGAGAGATGGCTCCCTCAGGCCCTGCTTCCCTGCCCCGTGCCCCGTGCCCAGGTGCCACAGTGAACCGAGGCAGCCCTGCTGCGAATCTGAGTCCCTGCGAAGGGCGCCTCTCTCGCTCCCAGGGACTGTTTGGACAACAAGGTGCTGTTTGAGAAAGACACAGCTCCTCACACACGGAAACCGCCCCCGTCAATAAACACCGATCACTTTAAAGGTGCGGGGACTTTACGACAGGTGCAGACCACGCCTGCGGGCACGCACAGCTGCAGGTGTTTCTACACCAGTCCTTTTTTTTTTTTTTTTAATTGATTTCAGAGAGGAAGGGAGACGGAGAGAGAAACATTGATGTGAGAGAAAAATCCATTGGTTGCCTTCCCTACACACCCTGACTGGGGATTGAATCTGCAACCTGGGTGTGTGCCCTGACTGGGGGTTGAACCCGTGACCTTTTGGTGTACAGAACGACGCTCCAACCGTGCCACACCGGCCAGGCCTACATATTAATACTTTTATATTAAGATGATATTGATCAATGAAGTATCACGTTCGTGTACTTTATCATTGTTTTTCATCATTATTTTCAGCCTCTAATGAAATGGGAAAATGGGAAGGCGTCCTTATATGCGGGGTCATGGTGTATTTAGCTTAAACGGCCTCACATGCCAGAGGAGGCCCAAGCTGCACACGTGCTCTCGTGGCCCTGCACATCCATGCACCGAGCCATGCAGGTGTGGCTTAACGTATGCGTGTGTGTGCTCTGCGTGTGTTAACACTTCTTTCCTGCTACACTGCAGACTCTAAGGGAGGGGCTGGGTTACTTTTGCTCACCTTTTTTATCCCTAGCACAATTCCTGTCACAGATATTCATGCATTTAATATTTAGTGCCCCCTTAACCATGTGCCAGGCGCTGAGACAGGGCTGAAACCCTTCGAGGAGGGCCCAGTCTCTCTCAGGAGGGTCAGTGAGTAAATATACAACGGAATTGCCATGGACACAAGTGCTATCAATTATAAGGAAGGCAATCTGAGAGCAGCAGGGAGCTGAGGTCGGGTGGGTGGAAGGCAGTACAGTATTTGCTCACTTCCCAGGAGCCCTGCTCAGTCCCCTCCTCCGTGCCCCTCAGGCATGATGGCCTCCTTCTGCAGCGAGGACTGAGGAACCTCAGAGAGGTCAGACCTCTTGCTCAAGGTCATCCAGCACAGGGTTTGAACCCCGTTTGGCCACTGCCTTCCCAAGCTGCACGGAAGG
This sequence comes from Myotis myotis, assembly GCF_014108235.1. Lineage (NCBI taxonomy): Eukaryota > Metazoa > Chordata > Mammalia > Chiroptera > Vespertilionidae > Myotis > Myotis myotis. The sequence continues at coordinate 2,876,946 of NW_023416321.1, forward strand.
TGTCATTCTGTACACCAACAGGTCACGGGTTCACCTTATTGCTCCCCCCTCCTTGTCCTGCCACTGGGGGCTCACCTGGGACAGCCATGTCTGGGCATCCAGGATATGCAGGAGGCTCTGGGGCTGTTCTACCAGGAGGTCCAGGCAGGATTCCCTCGGAGGCTGGGGGATGGGCACCCAGGGCAGCGACTCTCGCCGACATTCCTCCTGGGAACAGCCAGCACTTGGCCGTTTGTGGAGCCCACCCACATTCATGGGCGACCTCATCTGAGCCAGAGCAGGGGTGGCCTTCCCATTTTACAGATGAGAAAACTGAGGTTCAGAAGGACTGAGACAGCCCATAGCAAGCGGGCGTTGGGGTAGAGCTCTCAGTGCAGTGCCCGCCCTGAAGCAGAGATGGCCTCTGTTCTGAGTGCCCCTCACCTCCTCCTGGGCCAGCAGCATCTGGCTGGAGAAGAGCTGCAGGCGCTCGCTGGCAAGGTTGTTGCACAGTTGCTCTAGGCCGTTCACCCGCAGTGCCTGGGGGCACGTGGGCAGTGAGGTGGGCACCCACCTGAGATGAGGGCACTGGGCAGGGGTGGGGAGTGGGCACACAGGGATCCCCCTCCCACAGGGCTGCCTGCATTCTCCCCAGCATTCAGGGAGGAGCGGTGCCCCAGGGCTAATGGTGCATCCTACAGGGTCAAGTGCAAAGGCCACAGTCAGGCCTCCCTCTAGGATTCCACACCCCTGCCCTCAGCCTCAGCATGAGCCACAGACACCCTGTGGTCTGGAAGACTCCTTTGCCTACGACCTAGCTTGCTGGCTATCAGAATCCCACATCCTCATAAACAGGGCTTCAGGCTGCCGCCTCCAAGAAGCCTTCCGATATTCCTCCTGTAGGGATTACAGACTGCTTCCTGTGTGCCCCCCAGCAGAGCCCCCACTTCTGGTAGCTTTGAACAGAGGGTGTTGACACGCTCTAAAACACACAAGAGCACACATGCACACGGGCACACACACACTTGTCATGGTCACCAAGGACACACTGGAGGGGCGGGCAGTGAACAGGCTGGGGCTGCCTCTTGTTCTAGCCCCTCCTCCCTGCCCTGAGGAGGCAGGATCCCCTGGAAAGGGGTGGAGAGCTTGTGGAAGTCAGGGTGACTGGAGGGCCCTTGGTGCATGGGAGGTGAGGCCACGGGCTGCCCCTTCCTGGGGCCTTTATCTCCCGCTGCCCTAGAGGTGACGTCAGGCCTGGACCGAGCAGGGCAGAATGGCTGCCCCTACGGAGTGTGCGGCTGACTCACGAACCCTCTTCGGGCCCGGCAGGTCAGTAGTTCACCAGTGCCCCTCCCAGGGAAGCTGGCGCTGCTGGGGCCCCCAGAAATAATCAGGATGAAGTGGGCACCCTGTCCTGGGCCCCACCGCCAGGGGTGACCTCAAAACCATAGACGTCCACGACAGTGATGGTGTTCGTGCTGCCTCCCTCCCCGGGTGGGGCCAGCCGCGTGTTGGTCCTCCTCAGGAGCCAGGCGAAGAGCCGCGAGTACAGGGCCGTGGCCAGGGCGTCCCTGTGGGCACGGGGTGTGAGCCGCGTGCAGCAGCGTGCCCGGCGAGGCTATGGCTCTCTCTTGCCCCCAGGGCACCTGGCATCAATGGCCCTCTCCAGGGGCAGGGATCTTGAGGCCGGGCCGTAGGGCGTCTCCTGGGGGCAGAGGGTGTGCACGTGGCATGTCAGGCCGAGGCCCACATGGGCACTCAGCCAGCCATCAGGTGGTCCGGCTGTGCCCACGCCTCCCCGGAACCCTCGAGCTCACCGTGACGCATCTGGTGACAGCCCCCTCCAGGCGCTCGGGCGGCACCCGCAGCAGCCGGGCTGCGGTGTGGATCTCGGCCCAGCTGGACACGGCAGCCACCTCCTGGGACTCCCTCTGGACAGAGGAGGAGGGAGCAGGGAGCGCTCTGCTTGGGCAGCGGCCATGTCCCACAGGGCAGAGGCCGGGCCTTGCTCTGCAGGGCAGCTGCCCCGTTACCCAAAGGTACATGGGTGGGTCTGGGCCGCAGGAGCCCGCTCTACAGTCCAAGGGCCCTGAGTGCGAGTCCTGACTTCACCTCTTCACTAGCTGGCCCGCCTCACAAGTCTCTTTCCTGTCTGAACCGCTACTGTCTTACTGCAAAAGGGGAAACACGCCCCTTATGTTGTGGAGGGCGGCTCCCACTGGCTGAATGGTGTGGGCTCGGGAGGTGCAGCAAGTAAACAAAGCTTGATCAGGTGCATGTAATTGAGTAGATTCGAAACCCACTAGAACGTTGTAAACATCTTGACAGCGCCTTTACTGCGCCTCCTGGAATCTGGCTATAAAATAACGACTCGGCCAAGCTGTGGCGCTGTCTCTCCATCAGAGGGCAGCGTCCCACCGAGCCCCAGCTTTATTCTCTTGTCTGTCTTTTCTGATCCTTCACGGCCCCCCCTCAGGCTCACCCATGGCCATGCTGGCGCGGCACACTTATGTTCCAGGGCTGTCCTGAGAACCAAATTAGAAAACAGATGTACAGCGGTTCACACAGCGCCTGGTACTTAACAGCTGCTCAGGGAGTACCAGGTGTGCTTCCTGGGGGTGGCAGCGGCACAGATGCCCACCTGGACGGTGGGGGTCTGCCTGCTTTCCAGGGCAGCTGGGAGGCCCGAGGCTGGCCCAGGGCGGTGCAGTCTCCCCCCCCCCCCCCCCCCACACACGCTTGGGCATCGATGCTGCTGCCCTGATTATGCAAACAAGCCACATGGGCCCGGCGCCTCAGGGAGCCCACCTCTGACGAGGAGAAGCAGATGTTGCCCAGCTGCAGGATGGTAGCCAGCACGGCCCAGACTGCGGTCAACTCCTCGGGGCACAAGCCCAGCGCCTGCAGGGCCTTCACCAGTCCTGCGAAGTCCTGGGCATCCTCCTTGCCCTGGAGCCTGCAGGCCCGGCCCTGCAGAGTGCAGCAGGGTGGCAGCAGGGCCTGGCCCCCAGCCTTGCTCTACCCCAGCTCCTCCTCAGACCCCCCACCAAGCCCCCTCCCTGGGCAGGCCCTGCCGCCCGCACTGTGTGGACCTGGCCCCCACCTGGTTGAGGTAATAGTAGGTCTCTGGTTCCTGCAGGGACAGCTGCTCCCGTTCCGTGGGGTCCAGCCCCACCAGCAGCTCGTAGAAAACATGGAAGCTCCGCTCAGCCTGGGCCTCGGGGGAGAAGGCCTAGCTTAGGGGGACAGTGGCCTGGTCCTGTGCCCCAGGGCAGCAAGGACAAGTCCTGGGGAAGGCAGGCCTGGAGGCCTAAGGACCACAGCCCCCCCCCCCCCCAGGGGCCCCTCCCTCTTTCCCACGCTAGGAGCTGGAAAGGGCGAGCTGCAGGGCGGGTCTTACCTGAAACACCACCCTCGAGGTCTCAAGCAGATAATGTGACACAGAAGCTCCCACGATGACCCCGCTGTGGGCACAGGACGCTGGGTGGGGGTGCCCAGGGTGCACGCAACCCAGGGGCCCCGCTCAGAATGGGACCCACCATGGGCAGCAGCCTCAGGCTCCCAGGGAGCTGGTGGTGCGTGGCCCCTGTGCCCACCTGGACCCCCCTCACTTACTGCTGCAGGCGGAGACATAGGACCTGGCCGAAGCGGCTGGCGTTGGCATTGAGGACTGTCTTGGCGTGGCCAAAGCTGCCGAGCCAGGGCAGCACGTCGTCCAGCTGATGGGGAAGGGCATTCAAGTCACCCCAGAAGAGCCGTGAGCCCCCTGGTCAGGCCTCCCAGCTGCGGGCACTCTGTGCATGGGGACTGGGCTGTCCCCGAGGAGAAGCCAGGGACCCGAAGCCCCCCTCCTGGCCCAAAGGAGAAGGGTGGTCCCGGGAAATGGCCAGCTGCCGCCACCTGACATCCTCCGTCCCTCGTCTGCTCCTGCTCCAGGCTGCTCAGGAACCGCACCATCTGTTTGGCGGCTTCTGTCTTCCCTGAGCCACTGTGCCCACTGCGCGAGGGAGGCCCATCGCATGACCCCACTGAGCCGATGAAGTGGGGACATGCCCAAAATGCAGACAGTCCCGGGGCGTGAGGACCAAACAGAAACAGTCCCTGCGCGGCCTCGTTCAAGGGGCACATGCGGTGACGTCAGCCGGGAGCGCAGCCCTCCCGAGTCCGGAGCTGCCGCGGGGAGCAGAGCCCTCACCCACCCGTCCCAGCCTCAGTGTGGCCGGGGGTTCAGCGGGCAGGGAGCCACCCCTCACCTGAGGAGAACGCCTGCGTCCCGCCCCGAGCCCCGACACAGGCTGTAGGCTGATGCCGCGACGGCGAAGATGTGTCTGAGAAAGAGGGCGGGCCGGTGAGCAGGCTGCAGGGGCCTCTGGGCCCTCCTAGGGGGAGGCAGGATGCACCCCCCTCCCCAGGACCCCAGTCAACGGGACCTGCAGGGCTCAGCCGCCAGGGGGTGAACCAAAGGTTGGTGGAGAAAGGCACTCACGGGGTGGCACTGGGGGCCTTCCTGGGGTGGTAGCTGGCCAGGACCTCAGGCGAGAAGACAGGCAGGGGCCAGCGGGGGTTCAGAGCGAGCAGGAGGGGCCCCCCAAAGGTCTGGGGAAGGAAGCACAAGCTCTCACCAGAACATGGAGGGGGCAGGGGAGGCAGATGGAACGGGGCCGGATGCTTCCCGCCCAGACCCGGCCCTGCTCTGCAGGGCCCCAGAGAGGGTTCGGCGCCCAGCCCAGGCAGGAGAAGAGAAGAGGTGCTCTGGGGTGCTGGAGGGCCCTCTGATCCCAGGGGGAAGGGAGTCCCAGCCCTCCATCCCCTCGGGGACCCCCATACGTAGATGCGGCCCAGGCGAAACCTCTTCTTGAGGCACAGCAGAAGGGAGCTGTCACACAGCGGGCTGCAGGGGGGTGGGGGGGAGGAGAAGAGAGGGGAGAGAGGAGGCCCCAGGTTATTCTGCCACTGGCTGCAGACACTGGGCACATCATGCCCCTCTGAGCCCATCCCTAACGGCCGGCTGCTAGGTAAGCTCCCACCCAAGGGGCCTGGCAAACAGGGAAGCTTTGTGCGGGTTAGAGAAGGAAGTTCCAAGCAGGGACATCTGCTGGCCAGCCCCCACCTGCCCCTGAGCCTGGCCACCGTTAGGGAGGCGCGACCCCTCCGCATGTTATAAAAACGAGGAGGTGCGATATGAGAAACCCGGAGCCCCAGGCCGCGCGGGTCTGGAACCGCCCGCTCACCGCAGCCGGGCCAGGTCCTCGGTGTCTTCCAGGAGGGTCCCTGGGTTCCTGCCCTCGGCACCGGGGAGGGACGGCGCCTCCAGGCCGGACCCAAGGCTCAGCTCCAGGTCCCTCTCCAGCGCCTCCTCCACCTCGTCCTCCGGCTCCCAGGGATCCCTCTGCGGCCGGTAGGGCCCTGGGCGCTTCTCCAAGGTGAGTTGGGGCAGCAGCGCGTCTGAGCCAGGCCCCGGGTCCTCGCGGGCGTCGGGGTCCTGCGCCCAGTGCACCGGCGCCTCCGCTTCCAAGGTCCCGGGCTCTGCTTCGCTGCTGGAGCCGCTCCCGTCCCGCGGGGGTCCCGCCTCCCCTTCTCCACTCTCCCAGCGCCCCTCACTGTCCCTTGCGGCCCCTGCACAAGGCCAAACGCGCCCCTCCCTGGAGGGGGCGTCCTCGGACGCGTCCTCTGAGCTCCGGCTGCTCGACGCCCTCCCCGCCCTGTGGATCCTCGGGAACACGACCGCGAACTTGGGATCCGGAGTCGGGTCCTGGTTCTTCGAAGGGTCCGGGCGGGCTGGGCTCTCCGCGACCTGCGGGGAGCTCGGGCTGCCGCCAGGGGGAGCCCTCGGCCGTCCCCGCAGCCCCACCACGCCCGCCAGGCGCAGCCCCAGACGGCGCCGCAGCCCCCGCGCGCGCCCCGGCCCCTCGCGCGCCCCCGGCCCCTCGCCGGCGGGCTGCTCGGCCTCCTGCCCCCCGCCCCCCCGCAGCCCGAGCAGACGCCAGAGCCACCGCAGGAGGCCCAGGGCCTGGGCCACGCCAAGCAGCCTTTTCTTGAGGCTTGGGCGACGGGGACCCGCAGCCTGGGGAGCGGGCCCGGGGGGCGCCCTCGCGCGGAGCCGGTGCAGCGCCACAAGGGCGGCCAGCGGCGCTGGGTCCCCGGGCCCGTCTCCCCCCCCACCCCCTGCTGCGCCCTCGCTCGCCGCCGCCTGCACCTTCCCCGACACCTGTCCGACCTGGCGGCGCAGAGCCCTGGCCGTCGAGGCCTCGGCTCCCCCGGGCTCAGCCTCTGGCCGCGCCCCGTCGTCGCTTGTGTCCCGAGAAGCCCGCGAGCTCTTGGGGACGCCAGCGGGGCCGCCCTCGAGGGGGCCGGAGGTCGTGGCCTCCCTGCGCGGCTCGGCCTCCTCCGTGGCCCGGCTCCCTGACCCTGGGGCTGCCCGCGGGCCCGGTTCAGGTCCGGCCTCCTCCCGCCTCCAGTCCGTGTCTGACCCGGAATCGGCCGTCGCTCTCCGGGGCCCGGTCCACAACGACCCTCCCCGGCTTCGGGGCTCTGAGTGGGGCTCGTCGCTGCTCCTGCCGTCGCTGCTGGGGTGCGCGCCCTGCCCCAGCGCGGCCGCCGGCCCGGCTCGGGTGTCTCCCGAGCTCGCGTTCGTTTGCTCGGGGTTGGGCCGCAGCCCCGGGGTCCCGCCGCTCTGGCTGCCGCTTTCCTGGTCCTCGCGGGCCTCGCTGTCCGGGCAGGAGCTGCCCCGGTCGCCGCCCGACGTGTCCCCATCGGGGCTGCGAGGCGCTCGGCGTCCCCGCCTCGCCGAGGGTCCCCGCCCTTTCCCTTTCCTCCTGCGGCGGCCGTGCCCGCCTGTTCTCCCTTCTCCTCGGGGGAGACTGTCCTCCAGGCGCCCCCCACGGCCGTCCCCGGGCTCACGGCTCTCCCTGGGCCCGCGTCCCCGACGCCTGGCACTGCCTTGCCTCCCCGGAGCCGCTGGCGGAGGCCCAGCCCCTGGCCGTGGGCAGCCGCCGTTCCCCTGTGCGGTGGGCTTCCTGCGGCCGCCAGGGGTCCCCGGCGCTCCCGCGGTGGCGGGGTCCGAGACAGGTCCGGAGCCCCGAGCCTCACCACGGCCCCGTCGGCGGTCCCCGCTGGCAGACCCCGACTCCTGCTCCCCCGAGTCCGGCCTCTTGGGTCCCTCGGGGCAGCGGGGCGCTTTGCCCTTTCTCCCGCCCATGGCGCCCGGTGCAGAGGGGCGGGAAGGTGGCTTCCTCCTCTCCCCTTGGATCTGGCTGCCGGGGACTCCCTCAGCCCTCTGCCCTGCACCACCCGGGTCTGCTCTGGCGGGGTCTACAGCCTCCCCCCCCCCCCCCTCCCGCCTTATTCATGAGCATCAATAATGCAAGTGGCTGTGGGTCCTGACCCCCGAATAACAATGAAGCAGAGGCCTCGCAGGAAAGAGGAGACGCTGCAGCTGCGGACAAAGGCCGAGGACAGGGCAGCTGTTCCGCCGGGGAGTCGCTGCCAGCTAGGCCGGCCTGGCACCGGGCCACACCGAGCCACTGCTTGCGGGGCAGCGGCTGAGGGGTGCGGAAAGGACCTGTCTGAGCCCTCCTCTCAGTCCTTGGGCTCTGGGGGCCACCCACCCGCCTCCCTTAGCCCCCGGATTCCCCAGAAGACGGGGACCAGGCTGACCTGGGCACACAGCGAGCACTGCATGCGTTTTGTTAGCTTGTCGTTCTTTGAGATTGTGAAATAAAACGGAAAGAAACCAGCAGAGCATAAATGTACACCTTCAGCTGGTCAACTGGACACCCGGGAAAGGGGGGCCCCACCCCCTCGGGCAGTTCTCTCCTCTCTTCCTCCTCCTTTTCTCTTTCACCCCCTCACCTGCTTTGTCCACAAGTATTGTGAGCGCCTGCACCCTGTGCCCAGCCCTCTCCCGACCCCACACTCCCTCCTTCCGGGAACCATCTCCTCCTCTGGCTCGGCCTCACCCACCCTCCGTCAATGACTTTCACTCCTTCGGTTGTTTCCTAGGAGCCAGGTGCTGTGCGATGATGTTTCAGACTTTGTTTAATCCTTACAGCCCTGAGGCAGGCCCGATTATTCTGCCCCATTTTACAGAGAAGTAAACTAAGGCCCAGGAGTGAGGTCCTTTACCCAAGGCCACACAGCCATCATGGGCAAAGCCAGTGTTCAGTGGTTGGGTCTGCCTGGCTTCTAAGATCCAGGCCTCTAGACCAGGTGTCCAGCTGCTCTGGTCCATCTCCCCGGCCCTGGAGTCAGCAGTGACCGCCTCCTCCCCACTCATTCGCCTTCAGGGCGGCTGTCTGTCAATTCAACCTCTCAATTATCTCCATTCTGCCCCTATGGTCACCTCTCCCGGACTGCTGCCGCTGGAAGACCCTGAACTCCTCTCTGCGCGCCAGCCCAGCTTCCATTAATACGCGTTCCAGAGAATGCCAGCCCTTCCACTTGTGAGCAGCTATCAGTAAAAGTCGTTGATCTCTCAATATGAGAATGTTCTCTTAGAACTGAAACATGCCAACTGAAATATTAGCTGACATTAGCTAATATTTCAAAGAGCAGTGTACTTCAGACAAAGCCCGTCCTTAGTGAGTGCGGATATAAATCCATTGTCAGAGTCTTCGTGACCTTTTCAGGTGTGTGTGTGTGTGTGTGTGTGTGTGTGTGTGTGTGTGAACATCTTGTTCAGCCTGATTAGCCAGATCCCTGCTGCTGCCACGAAGCTTCCTAAGCCACGGAAGTACTGGCTGTGCCATTTCTCCTGTTACTGGCGCTTGCAGTGTTACCATTATCTTCAATTCTTGGCTTCTTGGCAGGAAACTTCATGTCACTTGTTCATTTGTGTGAGTTAGTTTAGCTAACCGGATTTTGTATTTATTATTTGTTTTTTAAATATATATTTATTGACTTCAGAGAGGAAGGGAGGGGGAGAGAGAGATAGAAACATCAATGATGAGAAGGAATCATTGATCGGCTGCCTTCTGCATGCCCCACACTGGGGATCGAAGCCGAAACCCGGGCATGTGCCCTGACCAGGAATCAAACTGTGACCCTCCTGGTTCATAGGTCAACGCTCAACCACTGGGCCACACTGACCAGGCTGGGCGTCTTCCCCTCCGACAGTAAGGGGACTCCCTCTGCCCTGACCCAGGGATGCGGTCAGACAGACTCCAGCTGGTTAAATCCAGCCATTTATTCCCAAAGACAGAGGCACAGCAATGACCGGACACCCAGGGACCTTTAGCTGCTTCAAATGCCGAGGAAACGGATCCTCCTGAGCACCAGCCTGGTCCCAGGGCGAACCCAGGGCCAGAGGCGGGGAGCCAGCTAATGGTTTTATATGGGAAACTTCTGCATAATTGAAAAGTTAAAGTTGTTGGACCAGTGAAGAGGTAATAAGGTGTTTATTAAAAACTTTTTCACCCAGAGGCAGTTAAAATTTATAATTTAAAACCCAACCCACTACAAAAAGCAGGGGGGGATGATAAAAACTGTGCAACATTGACAAAAGGACCGAGACAGACAAGGCCCGGGAGGGACAGCCCGGGGCTGGGGCCCTCCTCTCCCGGGGCCGGGAGCAGCAGCAGAGTGGAAGCCGAGGCAGCCCCGGCCTGTAGCCGGCCCGGCGCGTGGGCCCTCCAGGCGGCCAGTGCCCGGAGGAGCAGCCCTCAGTAGTGTGTTCACCGCACGGCCTGGACACCCGGCCTGCTCACTTGGCTGCGGAAGGGGAGAGAGTGACGGAAACTCAGGGGCATCCTGGGCAGGACGGGGCCTCCGTCAGGTACCTGAGCCCAGACTTGGAATTTGCCAGAACAAGTGGGGCATGTGTCAGGGCTGGGATGGACCCTGGCCTGTAGGATCTTGGGGATGGGGCTCTTCCTCCCATCCCTCCAGGAGCATGCCCTCCCAGCCGCCCCCTCCCCACGTGCAGCCGGTCTCAGGGCCCCTACCTCCCCCATTGCTGAGGCTGTACCTCATGGCCACTTGCTGGGAACGCCAGTCGCCATAGCTCCTGCATGGGCAAAGACAGGGCAGTCACCCTCCATGGGGACTTGGGGTGGCAGACAAGGACACTCATGCTCAGGGCTCTCCTGGCACCAGGGGGCCCACCCTGCAAGCGGCAGTGACTCACCTCCGGTCTCCCTCCAGTGTGCTCTGGATCTCCTTCAGGACCCCTGGGGAAGGGAGGCTGGTGAGGCCAGGGCGGGGCCTTTCTCTTCCTCTCACTGATGGGGCGCTGGGTGGGTCTGCCCCCCTCAGTTCCACCCTGGCCTTCCAAACTCCCCCCCAAGGAACGTCCCTCCTGTCAGCCCCCACTCCCGCCCAACTCACTCTCATCATTGAGCAGAGCATGCTCCATCACGGGGCCTGGCCTCTTCTCTGGAAGGCAGAGGCCAGGTTAGGAGAGCCCCGAGCCCAGGGCTGGAGGGGAGGCCGTTTCTACCCCCATCTTGAACACGCACACACACACACACACACACACACACACACACACACACACACACACCTGTTCCCCTGGGGTCCCCTCTCCTCCTTCCATCCTCCAATGTCTGGGCCCGGGCTGGCCCAGGTGTGCCCACACACTCCCCTGGCCTGTCTTACCCTCTCCGTCACTCTGGCTCCCCGAGTTCCTGTGGGGGGAAGAGAGAGTAAAGATCGGGGGGCACTAGGCTCTTGGCTCTGGTCCCATGAGGTCAGCTCACCTGGCCTGCCCTGAGCAGGGGGCGCCTGGGAGGGAAGCCAAGCCCCTTCCTGGTGGCAGCTCACATGGGAGGAAGGGGCATATGAAGGGGGGCAAAGAGCCAGAGCCAGGAGGGTGGGCTGAGCTCACAGGGGAGGGGGAATGTGGCAGCTCCCAGTGGGCGCATCAGGAGGGTGAGGGTGAGGGGCTGGGGCAAAGGCCACCTGCCGTTTACCCACCTGGCTCGGCCCAAGGCCTTCTCGGGGCCTGATCCATTGCGGGGACGACTGTGGTTCTTGGTTTCTGCAGAATCCACCAGACACCGGGGCTCCACCAGCCACTTGGTGGACAGAGAGAAGCGCTCAAACTCCGAGGGCGAGATCAGGTAGAAACCTGGGGGGTAGAGACTAGGTGAGGCCAGCCTGGTCTCTCAGGACCTGCGGCTGCTGACAATGGGGCTTCCAACCAGGGACATTGGGACATTGGGGCCAGAGCTCTCCTCCAAGTTCTCAAAGAACCTGGCCTTGGCCATACCCACCAGGCTGCCCTTCCCAGCAGCCCCTGCAGCACAGCGGGAGCCCCACGCCCCGCCCGCTCGCAGAGGCAGGACGAGCCACCCCCTGCACACCTTGGCCGTGTTTGGTGAAGACGCAGGAGGCGATGCCGCTGACGTCCTCCCGGCGGATGCAGCCGTAACGCACCTGGGGCTTGAGCAGGGGCAGCGAGACCACCTGGATGTCGCCCAGGTTGGTGAGGACAGCCAGGTGGTGCTCCCCGTAGTCCTCGGCGCGACAGCTGCTGAAGTGGGCCACGCTGACCCGCCGCACCCTCGAGCCCTCCAGGGCAGTCAGCTTCAGCTTCAGCTTGGCACTCACCTTGGGCAGTGTGAACGCCTGGGGCACAGGGCGGAGGTCACATCCATGGCCAGACCCCACTTACCACTTCCCTGCGTCCACCGGATGCCACCCAACTTCCCAGCGAAGCCTGCTCGGTCTCAGCACGTCCTCGGCACCAGGACAGGCGCTCACTGCACCTGGACCATGAGGTGCTGGGCCACTTCCTCCCACAGACAGGTCCTGCTTCAGTGTCCCCACCGCTGACCCGGGCCTGGGACGCCACACAGACCCCTCTCCTTTCCGGTGCCCCTGCAGCCCCTCCTGCCTATGCCAACTGCATACACAACTTTCAGAGTCCCAGCCACTGTCATCTGTGCCCGCGGCATGAGCCCCCTGGATGTCCCCAGGATCCCCGGGACCCCGTCCCCACCGTGCGGCACCTTGAACTGCTCCTCTGACACAACAAGCAGCTGGTGGCTTCCCTGCATGTCCGGGCTTTTCGACAGGTCGTGTGCGACTTCCAGGGGCTCGGGAAGGGGCACACTGTGTCCGTCCAGCACCAGGATGCCCACAACTGGTGCTCGGTGCATCAGCTGGATCTCCTTGACTACGGGAAGGAAGCAGGCAGGTGATGGGGCTGGTGGGTGGGCGAAGGGTGAGGCTGGAAGCACCGCCCTGTCCCCAGCCAAGGCAGACCAGCACCCTCCGCTCTCCCCCTGCTCAGCACTCACCCTGCTCCGCCCGCACGGGCTCATCCATTCTCCGCTCGGCTGGGGGCACACGCAGGGCAAAGGCGTAGACGGTACCCCCGTTGGTGCCCGCCCACAGAGAGGGGCAGTGGCGGGAGCCTGCCCAGAGGCAAAGGTTTATATGTAACCCTGGGTCTGGAGGTCAGGTGGAGCCAGGTGACCTAGGCTTACGTCCTGGCCTTTCCAGTCACTTATGTGACTCCAAGGTCAAGTCAGCCAACCCTGTAAGCCTCACTTCCCTCCTCTGTACAAGGGGGCTCTGCCTGCCTCCAGGGTGCAGATGGGAGAAGGCGCCGAAGGCTGACAACCAAGGGCCCTAAACACTGATGGCTCTGAACCTGGGACAGCCGGCCCTTGCAATACAGGAGCGGACAGCCCACGCCCCACTCGTACCCTGGCAGGAGGGGGCAGGAGGGGGAAGGGGAGAGACAGTGAGGGAGCTTGTATAGGCCCACGGCGTAGCAGCAGGCATGTCCCACCCTCACAGCCATTCTAGGAGGAAGACATTCCCCCATTTTACAGGGGGAGAAGCCGAGACCCATCTTCTAGACCAGTGATGGCGAACCTTTTGAGCTCGGCGTGTCAGCATTTTGAAAAACCCTAACTTAACTCTGGTGCCGTGTCACATATAGAAATTTTTTGATATTTGCAACCATAGTAAAACAAAGACTTATATTTTTGATATTTTATATATTTAAATGCCATTTAACAAAGAAAAATCAACCAAAAAAATGAGTTCGAGTTTCACCTCTGACACGCGTGTCATAGGTTCGCCATCACTGCTCTAGAGAGTGGTAGAACCCGGACATGAAGCCAGGACAAAGGGACCTGGAGGCCCAGGCAGGGGAGGGAGAGGCAGGCCCTGGCCTCTACTCGCTCACAAAGGGAAGCCCCTCTTAGGGGCCCACCAACCTGCCCTCATGCCGGGGGCGCATGCCTGGGCCCTCCCACCCAGGCTGGCTACTCACTGTCCCTCAGGTAGGTGTCAGCGAAATAGAGGGTCCGGACGAAGCCCGTGAAGGAGTCCTCCGCTGTGCGGGCCTCGATCTTGCGCTGCACGGGCGCCAGCTCCATGTTCTGCAGGCCCAGCCGCTCTGTCCGGCAGCTCCGCTCCGGCACCTGCGGGGGTGGGGCCAGCCTGAGGGCGGCTCTGGCCTGACTTCCCCGGGGCATCTATTGCTCAACACCCATCATTCTAGGGGGAGACTGGTCCCAGCTCACGCCACTCCCTGCCTGGTAGCATTTGCTAAGGACTTGACCCTAAGGTGCTACAATTATTGCCTCTTACAGTTGGGGAAGCTGAGGCACAGAGGAGCAGGTGACAAAACTGAGGTCACATAACTGGTGGGCAGCAAGCAGGGATGTAAACCTATTGGTGGGCCCAGGGCCTGTGCTTGCAGCCAAAGCAAGTGGGAGGGAGGGGTAGTCCGGCTCGCTGCTGGCTGCCCCCAGCTCTGCCTGGGTGGCCTCACCTCTCCCGGGGACCCCGCTGGCCGCCGCTTCTGGCTGGGCACCCGACTGCGACGCATTCGGCGGAAGGACTGACGCAGGGACTTCTTTAGGGACTTCACGCGGGACAGGGGGCCCTCTAAGGCTAGCTGGTCGCTGGGGTGCAGGGTGCACCTGGGGGGGAACATCGGACCATTAGCACGGCCAGGGCCCGAGGGTCCGCGCCAGGCCCCAGCCCCAGCCCCCATGGGCAGCCTGCTCACTTGACAAAGACCTGCCGCCGCTGCTGGTGGTCAAAGAGGCCAAAGCCGTGGCTGGTGCCAAAGGCCACGAGCCGCCACTCCGAGTGCAGAGCCAAGGACGTGACCACAGCCGGGGGCTGGCACTGCACCAACACGAAGGGCTGGAAGCCAGGCTCGAAGCGCACAGGTCCTGGGCGGGCACACAGGCGCTCGTGCCCCTTCCAGCGGTAGCCCTCCTGGTCCTGCAGCAGGTCAGCCTCCACCTGCTCCACCACGTGCTCTGCCTCCTCGTCGTTCAGCTCCAGCACCAGCACCTGGATGGGATGGCAGAGGGCTGAGCCAACCCCAGCACCCAGGGACAGCACCTCGGGGTGGGGGTGGGGGTGGGGGTGGGGGCTGGCTCCTGTCCTGCTGTGCCCTCATCCTGAGAAGGAAGCTCATGGGCCTGGACGTCACCCAGAGTCACCTGATCACTCCTCCCCCTGCTCCCCACCCCATCCCCGCCTGCTACCTGCCCTGCCGTGCCTGCCACCGCCAGGTAGCCGCTGTATTTGCAGAGGAAGATCTTCTGGATGCCCAGGCGGGGGTCGTCACTGTAGGGATCGAAGGAGCCCACCTAACGGGAGAGGAGGCCCACGGGTGGCCATGAGCACTGGACCCAGCCTGTCCCCGCCCTCCCGGTGCCCAGGCTCCTGGCCTCACCTTGCGGAGCGGGGGCCACTCGTCCTCACCCTGGGCATTGAGGTGCTCACTGGGGTCCGTGTCGGTGAGGAACACAGGCACTGTGCTAAGTTTGTAGAGCAGCCGCAAGCAGACGCCTGAGGCGTCCCAGAACCGCACGGTGCCGTCCTCGTGCCTGTAGGCAGAGCCGTGAGAAGGATGCCGGGCGAGGGTGCCAGGGACTGCTCCCACCCTGTACATCCTCCTATGCAGGAGAAGAGCAGCATAAATCACCTACCCCGTGAGCAGCAGGTCCCTCTGGGGTGGGGTTGGGGCCAGGCTGATGCCACCATCAATAGGCCATTCCTAGAGGGTGAGACCGAGACGTGCGTGCGGGAGCTTGGCTCCCAGGTGGGGCTGGGGCCAGGAGGGGTGCTGGACCTACCATGGTGGAGAAGTGTGTGTTCTGCCAGCTGCCGGCAGCGATGATCCTCTCCCACAGCTTGAGGGGGATGTTGGAGACGTGATGGGAACAGGTGATGGCAGAGCAGTGCAGGGAGGCCAGGTAGGGGGGCTGTACTGGTGGCCAGCCATCCGTCCGCAGGTCCAACACCACCAGCTCCTCCTCGGCCAGCACCACCAGGGCGTAGGGGTCATCAAAGGCTGGGGGACAGGCCAAGGGTCAGGGGCTGCAGGAGCCAGTAGGAAGCAGTTTGCCCAGCCTGGCCCTGTGGAATCTGATGCTTTAAGGGTTGGAGCCTGGGAATCTGCATTCAAACACAAGCTTGCAATCTAACCATGTATAAAAGGAAACATACGCCACGACCAAGTGGGATTTATCGCAGGTGTGCAAGGCTGCTTCAACCTTTGAAAACCATCACATCAACAGGCCAACGAAGAAAAGCCCATGATCACATGCAGAAAAAGCCTTTGCTAAAACCCAGACCCATTCGTTTATGACAAAAACTCTCAGTGAACTAGGACTAGAGGGGCGCTTCCTCCACTGGACAAAGCACATCTGTGAAAAGCTGCAGCTGACATCTTCACGGGGAGACACTCGAAGCTTTCCCCCTAAGCGCAGGAACAAGGCGCCTTTTCAAGTACCAGCTAAGGCAGTAAGATGCGAAAAGGAAGCACAAGGTATGCAGACTGGGATGGAAGAAATAAAACTGTCTTGGTTCACAGATGATAGGGCCCTTTATGTAGAAAATCCAAAAGGACTGACAAAAAAACTGGACGCTGCCCCCAGCACCCTGTGGCAGGCATGAGGAGTTCCCCCACTCCCTCCCCTGGCGGCCTCAGGCCTTGTCATGTCAGTCAGGTGGAGAGAAGGCCCGCCTCCTGGACACCTCCCGCCAGGCCTCCTCTCCAGGTTTCGACAGCAGCCTTCTCTGGGCTTGCCTGACGCCCAGTGTATGAGGCTACTCAGGGCTTTGCTGTCCTGGTTGAGCTCCAGGAGGCTGGCTCAGAGCTGGCCCCAGCCCATGAGGTCTTCCCCATGTCCACACCAGGGCCCCTTTTTCTCAGCTGGGAGGGTATTAAACCCAATAGTACAGAGCTGCCCCCTTTGGACCAAAACCCCATTTGAGTCAGGGAAGGGCAAAGAGAGCGTGGAGTGGGCAGGAGGTGGCCAGCAAGCATGGAGCCACCAGACTGGCAGAGATAGGGAGAGAGGGACTGTGGCTGCTGCCTCAGTGGCTCCCAGGAAGTGGCCAGTTTGGGAACCTCTGTGCAGGCCCCTCCTTTTATTTACAGACAGGACGGCCTGCCTACACCTCCCAGAGGCCGGCCTTCCCCACATCTCTCCCTCAGCTCGCCTACCCGCCGCTGGGTCCACCTCGGAGAGCACAGTGAAGTCGATGACCCGGGAGGTGAAGTCGAAGGCTGTCTGCTGGCCATTGTGCACCACGGAGATGCAGTGGCGGTCCCCGTAGCTGGCCCGAGGCATGCCACCCTGGAAGATGGTGAAGGGCAACCTGCAGGCACAGAAGAGAGGGGCAGTGGGCTGGGGCTCTCGATACAACACCAGACAGCCACTGGCTGAGCTGGCAGCGTGGACTCCCTGTGACTGGCCTCTGTGCAGGAGCCGGGGGGAGTCTCATCTCAGGGTGAGTGGCCACTCCAGGTCCCCAGGAGGGGGTCAATAGGCCAGACCCCCATCTCTTCTCGACTGCAGCAGCCCCGGGGAACTTGGGGGCGAGGGGGGCATGCAGGCTGTGGGTTGAGTCTGCAGCCACCCCTGCTCCAACCAGAGCTGCCCCCCTCCTGCTTATGCACGGGTCCCTGTGTGAGTGTTTGAAGAAACAGGTCTGCTGCTGACATGGTCTGAAACCTGCCGATCTTAACCGCCTCCCGGGAGTGGGGAAGGGAGAGAATGGGAATGCTTTTTCAGGACCTGGCCATGAGGTATGAACGGCCCTCTCTCCTTCCCTGGAGTCTGAGACCTCAACGTGGGACCCTAAGGCACAGTCCCCCCCTCCTTTCCTTCCCTCCCACAGAGGCCTTCCAGCCCTCCAGAGACAATCTGGAAAGGGCAAAGAGCAGAGACCGGTACCTACCCCTGCTTGGTGGTCAGCCAGAAGATTTTGGTAATAGCTTTGCAAGGAAAGGGACCTACAAGAACAGGAATTATTAGCTGGAACAGGTCTGCCCGCCTGCAGAGGCACGCGGGTCTGCATGACCCCACACCCTCTCCATAGACCTCTGCTTAGGAGCTCGGCCCCGAGGAAGCCACACAGGCGCCAGGATACCCACCCTGTGGCTCTGGACAAAGCCGTCACCTCTCTGGGCCCCAGGTTTTACTTCTATGAGGGGGGTGCCTACACCTGAATGCAGGAAGGCCGGCTGGGAACAGGGGACATGGGTTCGCACAGTGAAAGGCAGTCCCAGGTGACAGGGCAGGGCCAGGCCCCCGCCAGGCAGACGGAGCACTGACCATAAGGCACGCAGCTGCGCAAGGGCTCCAGTTGCTGGGTATCGGGATTCACAGGCCACTGGCAATAGCTGCCATCCGAATGGCAGCTGACAATCAGGCGGCCATCCCGCTGCCAGCAGGCACTGTCCAGTTGCTTCAGGGAAGGAAAGAGAGAGAGCGCAGGCTGGGGTCAGGGCGATGGTCCCGATACCGATACCCCCGCCCCCACCCCCCCGCTTGGCACAGGGGCTGTATGCGATAACGGGATCTGGGAGAGCCCCGTGGCGGCTGCCACCAGCCCAGGCACCACCCACCTGGCTGCTGAGGAAATGGCAGAGCACGCGGCTGCCCCGCAGGTCCCAGATGACGATGAGGCCCCGGCTGTAGCCAATGAGGACCTGGCTGGGGTCCCGAGGGTGCTCCTGCAGGGCCTCCACCATCTCAAACACCCGCCGCTGGCGGGCCTCCTCGGGCAACCTGCATGAGGGGAGCACTGTGAGCCCACACCGACGTGCACCCCGGGGCCTGGCTGAGAGCACGGCACAGCGGCACACGGCACTCCACGTGGCCGCGGGCACTGAATGTGAGCACGGAGAGCTGCGGGCACACATCATCCAGGGGAGAGAGAAGCAATGCATACAGCAGGACAGTGGTGCCCTGCTAGGATGTAAATGCAGGCAGCACAACTGAGGAAAGGCAGGGAAGTGATTTCCAGAAACGTCGCTGTGGTGGGAGGGAGGGAGGGAGTCCCTCCTGGGAAGGGCAAGTGGAGGCTCCTGGGAGGCGGCCGGCTCTATTTCTCTGCCCGGGGGTGGCTGTAGGGATGCTTACTTTACAATCCACTGAACTGCACATTCACATTCAGCGCATTTCTGTAAGGAGGTGGTATTTCATCCAAATAAGTGTTTAAGACCCACAGAACAAAGCTCTATATTAGTTGGCCTGGCCTTGAGCCTTGACACCTCCCCCCTCCTTCCCTGGGCCTGGAATGCTGATGTGATGTCTGGAGCTGCTGCAGCCAACAGAAGGCCATGAGGTGGCAGGCATGGGACCAAGAGCCATGAGGATGGGCAGTAGGAAACAGCCTGGACCTGAGGGCATTCCTACACCCAAACCAAAGCCCTCTGCACTTGCCCTGGTGCACACGACCCCCAAGGGCACCCTCTGTACTTATGCACATGCCACGTACCAATGCTGTACAGCACACCCTGTGGGCACCAGCCTCTAGAAACGGGAGTGGGGGGTCAACTCCCTGTACCCTTATCTGTAACCGTTCAGTTTTTGATCTACTACTTATATAATTAAAAATTTATTCCCCTTAACTTAGAAGTAAGCAATGTGAGAATTATACCATCTTGGAAAATAGAGAAAAGAAATAATATCAACAAGAAAAAGAGAGAAAACAAGAATAATATCAAAAGGAAGCTGTGCAGCAGGGTTGATGCCACTCGCCCCCGGGGGACCTCCCTCAGAGCGCTCCTTTGCAAGAGTATCAGCACCCTCGCCTCCCCCGGACCCCTCAGAACTGCAGGATGTTCTCCTCCCTCTTGACCCAGACCCAGGTCCTCCAGCGTGCGGAAGCCTTGACCCAGACCGGATCTCACCAAAACTTTGGAGCACGCCCCGGGTTGTGGCTGTCAGGACCTTCGGCCTGGAGCCTGCGTGCGAATGGAAACCTACACAGACGCCAAAGCACAAGCGTGGGCAGAAGCTGCCCGGCTGGCGGGGGTGGTGTGTGTCGCGTCGGCCCCACTGGGAGCCCCAGGGGTTGTGAAATACATGGCACCAGGGCAAAGAGGCTAAGAGTTGGTAACACGATGCCATCATGCTGAGCCTCATTTTCCTTTTCATTAAATGAGGTGGTAAGTTACCCGCAAGACCCCTTCCCTTCTAGTGCCATGATGATAGCATCCTATGGGGTGAGGTTCTCAATTTGGGGGACAGGTGAGGAGCTGAGCTTCTCCTCCCGTCCGCCTAGACTTCCCAGGAGAGAATAAGCTCCTGACACATTCCCGGGACCAAAGGGAGAGGGTCAGGCCCAAGTCCAGGGGACGGGTTCCTAACAGCGGGGTCGGCGGGCTCACCGCTGCAGCACGGTGTCCGAGCTGATGGTCCGGTCCTCCAGCGTGCGGAAGCCTGGTACCTGCACCACGAACACGCTGCCACTCTCGGTGCCCAGGTAGAGCGTCTTGGAGGAGGAGTGTGGCAGGACCACGGTGATCTGTGTGGCGCTGGGGGCAGCGCTGTGGAGGGGAGCAGCTACCCGTGAGCTGGCCGCTGTCCAGGCAGGGACCCCACGGATGGGCTTCCGACCCTGGCTGCCCAACCCACCCCGGGAAGGCCATCCCTAGGAAAGCAGGCTGTAAGGTCTTTTTTAATAGAGTCCAGAGTCTCGGGCCAGGACTAAGATATTGGCTACATTCTGCCAAGACGGGAAGCAGATGGCAGAGTCCGCCCAGGAAGCAGAGACGCCCTGGGAGCCTCCTGCGCAGCCACGCCCACTCAACCCAGAGCACCTTCGGGTGGCGTCGTGTGGGCTCAGACGCCTGCTAGGACCCCCAAGGGCTCCTAGGACCTTCAAAGGGTGATCCCACCCTGAAGCTGGGTGCATGGGTCAGGGTGGCTGGGAGAGCAAGGGGGCCGAATCCTTACCCTGGGGGGCCCCGCAGCGTGAAACTCTCGTCTTCCTGCAGCTCGGACACCCCGCCTTTGACCTTCAGGCTCCACAGGTGTAGGCTGTTGTCGTCCAGCAGGGTGACCAGCTGGCACTAGAGAGGGGACAGGGGCAGGAGCGTGCTGTCTCACTGACCCGGGAGCGCCAGCATTCGCGTGGCCTTTACACACCACGGCGGTCTCAGAGAGCCCCAAACCCACAGGCCCCCCTACTCTGAGGGGGAAGGGTGGTGGTCCCAGGTCCTCCCAGGAGCACCACACCCAGGGCCCCCAGATGCTTGCCTCTCCTTTGGGAAGATGTGAGAGTAAGAAGGGCGCGGAGGGGCCCTCACCTGGCCAGGCAGGAAGTAGATCTGCACCACGGCGTTGTTCTCCCTGTGCAGCCCCATGAACTCCACCCCCGGGGCACCGTAGCTGGGGGCAGCAGGCTCAGGAAAACCTCCAAAGGCAGACGCCACGCCTCGCCGGCCCGAGAGCGGGAACTGGGCCCCATGGCAAGGCGTGTAACACACGTGGCTCGCCCTTTCCCCAGACAGCAGGACTGGGGCCTGGGGTGGGGAGGAGGGCGTTGGCCAGTGACCTGACCCCTAAGGGTGGGAACAGCCAACCAGGGACAGCTTTCCCAGCCAGGCAGGTGGGGATGACTGTGTAAGGGCGACCCCGTGGCAACTGTTAGGCTGCTCAGCGCCACCTCCCACCCCACCCCTACCCTGCAACCTGGGCTGCAACAGACCCATCAGCTGCCACTTGGTGGCACCTGTGAGAAGCCACGGGCACCCCTGCGGGCCCAGCCCCAAGAGCTGTGACCAGGAGTCTGGGCAAGGGGATTGGTCACCAGGATATGGCCATGGCCTGGCAATGATTAACCGGCCAAGGGAGGGCTGAGCCAGCAGTGGGACTGGGCCCCTGCCCTGCAGTGTTTACACCACCCCCAGCCCAGCCCCGTGGCTGCAGGCCCCCAGCCTTCCCGCCTCTGCTGCGGCAGAGAGGGCGCCGGCTCACCCCGGAGCTCACCCTGGGCTCAGGTTAGATGGGGCAGGAGTGCATCAAGGTTTGTAGCCCAGCCGGCCTGGCCGAGCAGTGACCTGTCCTGGACCCATGGGCTGCCTCTGAAAGGGCCCAGAGCTAATGCTTCAGACAAAGACGCCCAACCAGACACTATCCAGCCTCAGCCAGGGGGGGCTGTCCCTGCCAACCGGGAGTCCGCTTTACTCTCTCTGGTGCGTGCGCATGTGTGGGGTGTGTGCAGGGAAGAGAACCTGGAAGAGCAGCTCCCCAGCACGGCTCCCCTAGCCTAGCCCAGCACTGCTCTCTGGTTTGCAAAGAGCCCAGGCCAGTCCCCCGACTCCCACTGGGAAAGGCTTCTTGGCCCACTCCCCGCCTCCATGGACTGCACTCAGGGCTGACCCCAAGAGGCTATGTGAGGCGCCCCTGAGTGAGAAGGACCATCCCCAACTTGCTTTGTTTCTTTCCTGGAGGGCGGGGGTCCTTGCTGCACCTCACCAATGCCAAGTCCTCGCCCCTTCCAGGCCTTCCCAGGGCGGGAGCTGAAAGCACAGAAAGGATACAGCTTGACAGCTCCGGAGCGGGTGCCGATGGCCAGGATGCGCAGAGAGGGGCTGTAGCCGAGGGCGCTGGGCTGGTGCGGAAAGCCATGTTCCACCGTCTGCAATGACAGCCACACAGGCCTATAGACACGTCCAAGAAGCCACAGCAGAGAGCCACCCCAGCAGGAAGGCGGCACCGAGTCCCATTCAGGCTCCCACCCAGACACCCATGTGTGGGCCATTCCGTGCCCCCCTCCCCCAGCCCATGTCTGACCCTGTCCTGGGCCACCTGACCACCCATCCCTGGGAACTCCTTTTTCCTGACACACACTGGCCACTTGGTCTCCAGGAACTCTCAGTTCCTCCACCAGGTGTACTGTGGGCAACTCCCAGCCCCCCTATGGGGCGTGCAGGAAGCTTTGGGGGCCTGGCACTGGGGTCCGAAGGAAGCCACGGTGGCCCTTCCCAGCCCTGCACAGTCCAGGCTCCTCCAGCCCTGACTGCTCTGCCAGGGCCCTCCTAGCACGGGAGCTCTCCGTCTTCCCAGACAGGAAACTCCCAGGTGCTGCTGCAGGCACCTGCTCTTGCTCATGTCTTAGGACAGAAGTAATCCTCATTCCAGAAAACTTGGAATAAAGGAGTTTTAAAAAGAAAACAAAAATAACCTGTGTTCCTACAACCAGAAGTAAACCTCGCTAACATCTGTGTGTGTCTCTCTTCCCCGAGCTTGTGAGTGTACGCGTGTGTCATGCCTTAAAACACAGAGACCTGCCCTAGCAGGTCTGGCTCAGCGGATAGAGCGTCAGCCTGCGGACTGAAGGGTCCTGGGTTTGATTCCAGTCAAGGGCATATCCTCGGGTTGCAGACTCAATCCCCAGCGTGCAGGAGACAGCCGATCAATGATTCTCTCTCATCATTGATATTTCTCTCTCTCCCCCTCTCCCTTCCTCTCTGAAATCAATAAAAAATATTCAAACAAAAAACACAGAGACCTAATTGGGGCCCTACCACCTGATACTCCTGTACCCGAGTAGCCCTGTAGCCTGTTCCCCCCCTGTAGCCAGCGCAGGTTGTCAAAGCACTGAAATGACCCAACGGTGGAAGAATATTCGCTGTGGGAGGTGCCCTAGCTCACCAGCCTCTGTTGTTAAACATTTTCTTTGTTTCTAGAGGTCCTGCAATTGCCACTTGACCGATGACCCCTCCTGGACTCCCGTCTCTGCCTGCAGCTCTGAGCATTCCCGCAGGCAGAGGCGCCAGGGATGGAGTCCAGGTTTTAAAGGGATGGATAGAAACCCTACAGATTACTCGGCAAACCATCTCAGGAAGGCTTCTGCTGTTTCTTTATCAGCTAAGCCTACCCCTCACCTCCCGCCCCAGGGGCCCCTGAACCTGCAGACCTAGATGACAGCAGGCAAAGGGAGGCCAGCACCTGCTTCCAAGTCTAGTGATTTCTTCTGGTTTAAACCATGGAGACAGCCCTGCAGGAAAAGGCCGCGCCGATGAGGCCGCTCTCCTGCGGCCCAGGGCTCTGTTCTGGGCTTCGGTTGGCTATCCAGTCGGGCCTCCGAGGAGCAGAGAGAGATAAGTAAGCCCTGCTGACAGCTGGAATGATAACTTAGCAAACCCAACGGCTGCCCGCCTGCTGTCCAGGCCCGTGGTCCATGGTCGGAGGCCCCATGCTGGGGGCAGGCCAGGGAGCAGCTCCCAAAGGGCCTATTCTGGGGACCCCAGGTGTGGGCGGCGCCCTCAGGCCTGGCTCTTTGCCAGGGACACAGGCTGCCCTGAAAACGGCTGGGCGGGCAGTAGCAACCCAGCAGGAGCCCCGCTGGCCGCCCAGGTCCCTGCTCAGCTATGTCAGAAATGCAGAGCCTGGAGGAGCCGTGGGGAGATAGCGAGTGTCTGGAATGCAAACATTTCCCAGGAAAAGGAGGGCAGGGCACATGAGGGGTGTGGGGGACAAGCTTCCCAGGGGCCCCCACTAGGCCGCAGCCAGCCCAGGTTGCTGGGGCCGGAGGAGGCCAGCAGCCAGGGCCCGGGAAGACGCTCCTGGGACGGGAGCATTCTCCCAGAACCATGGCAGCAGCAGGCTGGGGTTTGGAGGACTCTGCGGGCAGCATCCTGCAGGAGCCTGGTGGCCAGTAGGAGGCCTGCGCCCGGCGTGACCCAGCGCGACAGTCGCACGGCAACACTGAGCACTTGCAAGGTGGCTGGTGCCACCAAGGGGCAGACTTTTTAATTTTATTCTATTTTAATTAACTTGCATTTCAGATGGACGCTCACTTCAGTTACTGGAAAACTCTGTAGGAATGTTCTTGGGTTTCAAAGGAACAGGGGCTGGAATTGGGCAGACGAAGCTTTGGATCTCCTTTAAAAATATATATATATTTATGGATTTCAGAGAGGAAGGGAGAGGGAGATAGAAATATCAATGATGAGAGAGAATCATTGATCAGCTGCCTCCTGCTGTGGGATCGAGCCCACAACCGGGCACGTGCCCTGACTGGGAATGGAACGGCGACCTCCTGGTTCATAGGTCAACACTCAACCACTGAGCCACACTAGCTGGGCTGGCTCTCCTTTTTCAGCTGTAAATCTTTAGCTCTAAACTCAGACCACATATTTCCAAAGAAAATTTAATGTCCAAACTGAGATGTGCTGTGAGGGTAAAACACACCTGGGATTTCAAAGACTTTTTAAAAAGTCTCATTAATTTATATTGAAACAGTATTTTGAATATAGTGGGCTAAACAGAATTTTTCATCAAAATGAATTTCACTTGTTAAAAGAATTTTGTGATAGGCCTTCTGGAATATTTCAAATCACATATGTGGCTCTTACTGTTTTCCTCTTGGGACTTGAGCTGCCCTACAGGAGGCTGCCTCAGGCCGCGCGCGGGCAGGCAAGTCCTGCCAGGAGAAGGGTCAGGCTCGCAGGCCTGAGAACACAGGGCTGACTCCCTGGCAGGCAGTTCTAGCATCTCCCGACCCCTCGTACCGCGGAGCGGCCTAACCCAGAGCGACACAAATGTCGGGCCCACCACTCCTTCACTCCTACTGATTCCTCACGTCCTCCAGGTCCCGGGGCACTGTGCTGGCCCTCCCTCCCCGCTTTCCCATAAGCTGACCTAGACAGACAGGCACTGAGTCGGGCCCACGAAGCTCTGAACCCCCTCTGCCACTTAGAAGGTGTGTGGAGTTGGGCAGCCACTCGGCCTGAGCCTCATTCCACATCTGATAAGTGGGACGACACCAGCGTTGTCCTTGACTCGAACACAATGAACCTTAAGATGAACCTTAAGACCACCTGAGGCGGCTGGAAGGCTCAGCTCACCCCACAGACACACAGGCCCTGCCGCTAAGGCCAACTTCCTTCCCAGGTTCTCCTCTTCCCTGTACCCCTCAGGGTGTCTTCTCTAAGTTGACAACTCTGGAGGGACAAGGCTCCCTTAAGAACAAATAAGGGGCCTAGCCAGCGTGGCTCAGTGGTTGAGCGTTGACCTATGAACCAGGAGGTCACAGGTTCAATTCCCAATCAGGGCACATGCCCGGGTTGTGGGCTCGATCCCCAGTGTGGGGCGTGCAGGAGGCAGCTGATCAACGATTCTCCCTTATCATTGATGTTTCTCTCTCTCCCTTCCTCTCTGAAATAAATAAAAATGTATTAAAAAACAAACAAACCACAAATAAGAGAAATTTCATAATGACCCTACTTGGCCAGGGGCCACGAGAGTGGGTTCAAATGAGAACAGTGTGGTGACGGGGGATCCCGGGTCCCAGGGAGGGGAAGGGCGGCGGCAGCACCAATTCAACATTCGAATAAGGCCCCCAAGTCCCCGAATGAGCAGAGCTAGTCGTGCTGCAGACCTGGGCTAGGCAAGGAGGTGTGGGGCCCCCAGGGCAGGTATGGGGGGGAGGTTGTGTTAGGAATCTGGAAGGAAGGGACTTGGATTTGGGGAGAGGATCGAGGTCAGTTAATAGAGGTGACAGGGAGGAGCGGGAAACCGGGGGCGGGAGCAGCGTGGGCAGCAGGAGGGTGAAGGCACCTCTGGCCTGTGTCCAGCTGTCCCCTCAAGTCCAGGTGCTCTGCCCACTCCTTGGGGGCCCCTCCCTGACACCCCAACAGCCTTTTAGACTCAGCTCCCTCCTGGACATGCAAGTTCCCCACGGGCAGCACCTTCCCTCCCGGTCCCCAGAGCAGGGAGGGGAGATGGCCTGCTGTGCGACTTCCAAGGCACAGAGCCTCCACCCAGGACAGAGGTTGGGGTGGGACAGCAGGCACGGATCCCAGGGCGGCCCTCAAAGCCCGGATCCCAGCTTCTCCAGCTCAGATTCGAGCTGGAAGGATGACCAACGCCTGGCAGCCAACCCCCCCTCCCTCCTGAGTTCAGCATCCAGCCCACCTGGCCCTGCCCCTGCCCCCGCCCTGCTCCTGGCGCAGGGGACCTCTGCCAGGGGAGGAGAGAACAATGAACTCCTTTGACAGAGAGCTGGGAAAGGAGAGGTTTGCAGGAGCCGCCAAACTGCAACACTAGCCCGGTGTGGGCGAGAAGGCCCGTCTGTCTCCCGCTGGCTC
Source organism: Myotis myotis (assembly GCF_014108235.1). NCBI lineage: Eukaryota > Metazoa > Chordata > Mammalia > Chiroptera > Vespertilionidae > Myotis > Myotis myotis. The sequence goes on from NW_023416321.1 coordinate 2,903,242, forward strand.
CAGGACCCATTCCAGGCTCCCGGGAGGGAGATGGCAAGGCTGCTGGTCAGAGAGCGTGGGGGTCCTTCATCCTGCCCTTAGCAAGGGGGGGCCTGTCCAAGATTGAGGGCTGAGGAGTCCCCAGAGTGTGGGGTGATGGGAGGGAGGGCTGCCAGGGCCACAGGGGGCACACCAGGTTGGCTGGGTGGCACTGCCCCAGACCGGGTGTGGTCAGCTCAGATTCCTGGCGGTGGCAGCAACCTGGCCTGCCCGGTGTGGCTGTCACCTGACACCAGGGGCCCAGCCATGAAAAAGCCAAGACAAAACCACCTGGCCCTGGACGGGGCAGCAGGCAGGCACACAGTGTTTGTTCAGGGCCCAGGAGGGGAGGAGGGGGCCGGCAGGAAGGGCCCAGGCACCCTCATCAAATGGCCAGTCGTTTCACCAGGGGAAACAAAGGACAGGAAGGGGTTTTACTCTGACACGAGCTTATGTCCGCTCAGAGTCACTTCCCCTCTACTGAGGTGCCCATGGGGTCCCTGGGTCCCCTCAATCAATCCTGTCAGCTGACTCACCCGTCTCCCCAACAGCCTGAGGACCCACCACCCACCAGACCACCGCTTCACAGGCAGACAAACGGAGGCTCACGGGGTGAAGTTACCAACCACACTGGGGGGCCTCATTCCCAGCCAGCGCCCCCCACAATGTGAAAGCCCTGGTATGGCACCTGTGTGCCAGGCACCTTCAGAGCATTCTATACCCAGGGCTCTGCTGTGTCGGGCCCAGACTCCCAGGTCCCAGCCTTCCCGGTCTGCCACTCAACAGCCTGGGGGAAGCCTGGGGAGGGACTAGTATGGGTGGAACCATGTAGGTTCTCAAATCTTCCAGGATGTGGCCTCACCCTCCAATCCCAACCCTCCAGGCTCCACCATTCACCCAGAGCCTAGATGAGACGAATCCCCACACCCAGACTCTCCCCTCTTCCTCTCTGCTCCCAACCGGTGGAATTTCAGACTCCCACCAGGAAGGCAAAGGTCTTATCTGAGATTCCCAGAGCCCCAGGCCTGGGCTGTATATACAGTAGGTGCTCAATTCTTGCAAGTGAATGGAAGGAGGAAGGAATTCCAGGAGCCTCCCCTACCCTTCCTGACCAGGCCTGGGGACGGGGTGGCCAGGTGTGGGGACCACCAGTTGGGGGACATGGAGAGACGATTCCTCTACCCTAGCCGCACCCCAGCCCCACCCTCCTAAACAGTAGAACTTGGGGCGGGGGTTCATTCCTCCTTGCTGAGCCTGTTTTTCCGGTTTTCACTGAAATTGGCCACCTTTTCAGGGTGTGAAATTCTGGCGTTGCCAGGGGCATGGAGGCACACAGGGGTCACCCAGGATCCTCCAGCTGGTGCTGAGGTTCTGAGACAGGCACCCAGCAAACATGTGCTGCTCCCTTGGGAGTAACAATGGCAGGTCCCCAAGGGCCCCGAGATCCCCCAGTTCCAACACTGCACTCCATTTCCCTGAGACCCAAAAGCCCTGCCCACAGCTTCCTTCTGCCAGTGGGAGGAGGCACTCACTTAGGGAAGCCTGGATCTCTGAGGCCAGTGGCCTCATGGCAAGCGCTGAGGGCAGCCACACCTCCCACAGGCCCAGGAAGTCAAGGACAACGGCCGAGCACGAGGGGAAAACTGCCCACCTCGAAGCCCTGGGAGCTCTCCGGCCCTGGGAGGCTGCCTTTGAAAAGAGCAGCTCGACTACTGTGTCGAGCACTTAACCGATCTAATCCCACGTGTCCCTGAACAAGCCTGTGCTGGCCCTCCGCACAGGGTCACCGGGCTTTACGTGGTGAAGCCAGATTGGGACCCCTGTCCATCACCACCTCCTCGAGGGGTCCCCAGTCCGCCTCTTCCTGCAGTCCACCCTCTGGGGCAGAGGAAGCCTAGGCATGGAGGCCCAGGGCCTAGACCAGTGGTTCTCAACCTTCTGGCCCTTTAAATGCAGTTCCTCATGTTGTGACCCAACCATCAAATTATTTTCGTGGCTACTTCATAACTGCAATGTTGCTACTGTTATGAATCGTCATGTAAATATCTGATATTCAGGATGGTCTTAGACGACCCCTATGAAAGATTGTTCGACCGCCAAAGGGGTCGCGACCCACAGGTTGAGAACCGCTGGCCTAGATCAAGGCAGAGGTGAGGGGCTAATTACCCCGAAACAGCTGCAGATTGCTAGGTAGCCCCAGAGCCAATAAACCACAGCTGTGCTCCTCCTGTTTACAGCTCCGGCCTTCTCTGGCACCTGTCCCCTTGGGGGAGCCCTGAGGAGTTTCTGGGACCCTCCCTGTGATCTCAGGTGACATGTCACTCCGGCTTTGGGGGCCTTGGAGCAGGTGTGGGGTTGGGGTAGTCAAATGCCAACCCTGGCAAGTTCCCCAGTGCCTCTCCCCACTCACCCAGGCCTGGAACCTGCCAGGAATCACGTGTTCCACCTACAGAAAGTTGTGTTTGCCTCTGGAGGCAATTGGAGGAGGCAATCGGAGGAGGGTGGGAACAGCCATGGCCTGTAGCCACACCCCCAAGGGACCTGGGTCACAGGAACATTATTTCACCTGGCAGGCTTCGATATGCTTTCATCTTTCCTGTCCCTAAGCCTCCTCACAACCCTGTGAGGAGGTAGACAGGGCGGACTGTTTTATCCCCATTCCACAGGCAGGGAAACCGAGGCTGGAAGAGGCAGGGTGATCTGCAGAGTCCCAACTTCTGGGCATCCCACTGCCCTTCCCAGGGAAAGCCCTCTAATCAAACCCCATTTCCAAGGTCAGATTCCCCTGAGGCATTGCGGGCAGTGCCCAGTAAGGACCTTCATCAAGCAAAGGCAACGCGAGCGCCCCCGCCCCCGCCTGCGGGAGGCTGGTACCGTGGTGCTCACCTGGGCACCTGTGCCTCCTCGTTCCCGCTCCCTTACCTTGTTGAACTGGAAGAGGTCCCGCTTGAGCCTCTCCCGAGCAGGGTCATGTCCCGACCGCAGGAACCGCCTCATCTCGCTTGGCGCGCAGCCCCTGGAGAGACAGAAGCTGCTGAGCGCCAGGGTGAGGCAGACACGCAGCCCAGGCCCAGCCCAGCCGGCGGCCGCCCCTGGGCCAGGTCAGCTCCGCCGTCCTCGGCTTCCCCGCTCCGTCTGTGCCGGCCGTTCCCCTGGGAACCGGCGCTCCATACCCCGGCCCGGGACTGGTTAATGTTCTAACGCTGCTCCTGGCCACCTGTGGCCTTGTAAACGCAGCCCAGAAGCTGGGGGAGGAAGCCATTTACCAGGCTTCATAGGAACAGGAGGCCCAGAGGTTAATTAGCTTAATTGTTAACCTGATTTCTGAAAAACCATAAAACTCCAGCTAAACAGAAAGGGAAACTTCCTAAGCCTCTCGGTGGGACTGCGAAGGCTGACCAGCTGGGCTCCCACACCAGGTGGGGGCAGGGAGGGCCGGGCACAGCCTCTCCGGCAGCCAGCACACCTGGGCCTGGCCGCTCTGCCTTCCAACTTCAGGGAAGGCCTCGCCACGCTGGGCCCAGGCTGCTCCCGGCCACTGCCGCCAGGAACCTGGGTGGGGGAGCGCGCAGAGCATGCAGTCAGGGGTGCTGGCCCCTCCCACCACACGCCTGGGACCCACGGTGGAGCTAGGTCTGTCCCACGAGGCTGCTGAGGTCTCCGTAGCTACAGCCCTGGCCCCAGGCTTCCCGACCTGACGGGGGTGCGCTCAGAAAGGCCCCCTTCCCACGGGCCCAAGTGAAGCTAATCAGAAACCAGCCCTGGACGCTGTCCGCCCACTGGAGAATGCCTTCCCGATCCAGGGGAAACTATTTCTGGATCATCCTGGGGGGAAGGGGGATCATCTGTGCTCCAGCTTCCGGCTTCCAGTAGCGGCCACCCACTGACCACAGGACACCAAGGTCTGTACTTGGAAACGCAGGAGCCCAGGCCCACCCCGGAGACACCATAAAGGGAAGGAAGCAGGGCCAGGAGCTCGCTCTGGGGGGCGGGGGTGTCCTATAGGAGAAGAAAGTGTCTAAGCCGAGACCTGAAGGATGCTATCCCCGAGGTTTCTGGCTTCTTGGGAAGTGACCAAAAAAATCAATCAACTTTGCATATGAAAGGACCCTGTGTGGTCAGACTCAGGGCTCCCTCTGAGGCCTGACCATGCTGGGAGAGGTCACCCCACTGGGTAGACACACACATCCGGGGGCATTCCAAGGGCCACCCCAACTGGGAAAAGGCAGACACCAGCCCTCAGAGCACCGTCACTTTCTAGGGACACCACAAAGGCCACCACTTGCGAGAGGGGGAGGGGTGGATATGAGAGGTTGTGCCTTCACATTTTGGGGGAGCCACAGCAGAGTGGGGAGCCCCACTTCCCTTTGGAGCAGCAGGTAGTCGGGAAACTCCCAGGTGCCCACCTGACCCAAGGCCCTGAAGGAGATTCAGGGAACAAACCCCGGAAAGCTGAGGCTCCTGAAACTGGGAGTGAGCAGACTCCACCCCGGGGCCTGCAGCTTCAGCCTCGGGACAAACAGCTGAGCTGTGTCCTCAATTTCCAGCTGTGGGGGAGGCCCGGCAGTGGGCAGTGTGGGGGGAGGGCGCCCAAGCTCATAAATCGGCCATTGCGGGTCCTGGGGGTGCTCCCTCTCCCCTCTCAGGCCTAGGTCATGGTTCAGAAGTCAGAGGAAGCTGGGGGTGGGACCTGGAGGAGGGGTGTGGTTGCAGACTCCAGGGAGAGGCGGACCTGGGCTGACCTACAGAACCATGCAGGCCACGGGGTGGGGACAAGAGGACACAGGGCCCACAGGACCCACAGGCTCACGGAGAGGTGGAGGAGGTGCAGGTAGGAGGGAGGGAGACAGATGTGGGGCTGGGTGGGAGGTGGCCCCCCAGGAGGGCAGGGTGGACACTCCATCCATCCAAATGCCCTGGGGCACCTGCTGCCTCCCAGGCACTACACCAGACGCTTGCGTGTTATTTTTATTACTTTTTAACATTCTGCTTAAGTAATTTCTGCTCGCTGTTAAAAAAGCAAACAATCTCAAGGAGAAAAATCCTCCCGAAACCCCACCACCCAGGGCAGTGAGGAGGCCTGTGGGTACACGTCTGAGCGGCCCCCTCTTGGCACCCTGTGCGCTGTGAACACCTACTGAACCCAGACCCGGTGTTCCTTCACCTCCCTCGGGCCTCCCTGGGGGGGGAGTGGAAGATCCCCACCTGGCAGACGGGAAAAGACCACAGAGGCCGGGCCGCTGGTCCAAGGTCACTGGAGAAACCAGCAGAACTTGGATTTGACCCCAGGTCTGGCGAACTCCCAAATCTCAGGGCTCCGGGAGGCAGCGAAGGATGGATATGACGGGGCAGATGCCTAGTGACACCCCTGCAGTTAAAAGGCACGGACACGTGTGCACTGTCACGCCTACATGCCTTCCACTCGGAGCCAACCAAGCAGCTTGGGGGCTGGGGCCTGGCCGCTGCTTGTGGGGTGCTGATGAGGTCTGGCTGGGCAGGGCGGGGGGGTCCTGCATGGGGGCTGGGACCCCATTGGCATGCATCTGCTCCTCAGTCCAGCCAACCCCTCAGTGCAGCTCCCAATACAGGAACAACTGCCCGGTTCAGGCTTGAGAACCGCCACCCCTTCTTGACTCACTGGCTGGGCCCACCTTCAGTTCCACTCACCCAGACAAGCAGGCTCTCTGTAGAGAAGCTTCAGGAATCTGGGCCTGAGGTCCCTGATGTGGACGGATCCTCCCTACTCAGTCCACTACTGGGGTTGGGGGCATAAGGGAAAGAGTCTGGGGCTTGGTGCCAATAGCCAGGGCTCAACCACCACAGCTCATCTCCACACTGGGTGGCCTCCCAAGGCAGCTCCTTGAGGCCCAGCGAGCTCGTCTGCAAAGAGGGGCGCACTCCCTCCCACACAGGTCTGCTGGGGGGAGTGGAGCAATGACAAATGCCGAGTGCCTGGCGCAGCGCTTGGCACGGAGCAGGCACTGTCCTGGGACTGGGGATCCAATAATGACAGACAGACAAGATCCCTTATGTCACCAAGCTTACAGCCTGGTGTAAGGGGAGAGTGTGATGACTCACAAGTTAGTCAGCGAGTGGTTTCGGGGTTGGCAAAAGAATAAGGGAAGATGCCAAGTAAGATAGAGCGACCACGGTTTTGTGGTCAGAAGGACTCAGCGGCCGGCCATTCCTGCACCTGGGCCCGTGCCTTCTGCCTGGGATGCCTCCCTCCCTCGTCTCTACTCAAATGTCCCTCCCCTGACATTCTCTCTCTTACTTCCCAGCTTTGCTTTCCTCCTCAGCACCGGTCACGCCGGCCTAGTTTACTTACTGACCTTGTTTGTGACCTGTGCATCCCTCCACAGGACGGGACTTTGGGCCCCTTTGGCCCTGGGCGCCCGCACGCAGCCTGAATGAATGAACGGAGGAGGGACTATCTCCACCCAGACCTGAATAATAGGAAGTGGTCAGCGAGGCAGAGGCAGATGCAGGGGCAGGGCGTGTCAGGCAGCCAGAACCAGCTAGCACGCTTCAGGAGGGTGAAGACAGGGAGGGGCCGAGTGCAGGCAACAAGGAGATGAGGTGGGTGGGAGGGGGCCCTAGGGGGCGACAGCAGAGCTTCAGTGTGACTCCCCTGGAACCCGCTGACGGTCCTGGGCAGGGGCCTGATGTGGGCTGCCCGCCCCCCTCCCACACCACGTCCCTGACGCTTGGCCTGTGTCGACAGTCCATCTGCTCAGCCCCCACCCAGGGCCCATTCACTGTGGCCTCCATGTTCCTGGCTGAAACAGCTTCTTGTCCTCCAAGCAGCACATCAAAGACCGCCTCCCAGATGCCCTCGCCGTCTGACCACGCTCACCCTCAGCACCTGACCACACCTTCTGCTGAAACCTCCGTGGACGGGGCACCCATTCAGCTCTGAAAATACTCTCCTCGATCCGCTGGGCTGGCCACTGAGCTATTGGCAAAAACCAGAAGCAACCTAAGTGGCCAACAGGGGCCAGGGAAGGTGCTGAGCGCCACGGAGGGCTGGCAGTCGCCAAGGGCATGGAAGCCTGTGTGCAAAGTACCCGGGAGGCAGGTGGAATCTATTTAAAATGTTCACAGACGTGGACAAGCCACTGGAAGGGCCATGGGATCGGTGCGTTTCTCTTCTGGTTTACCTGCTTCGCAGGCAGGGTAGATAAGAGGGTCAAAGGGAGACAGGGACGCCCAGTGGTCAGGTGTGAGGTGGGTCCCTCCTGCTCTCTCGGGGCCTGGGTTCCTCTCCAGCCACGTTACACTGGACAGGGGAGGGGACACCCCTTTGGACTCATGGCGCAGAGGCAGGGACAATACAGGCAGGTGGAACCATATGGGACCTTGGGCTCCAGGACCTCAAGGAGGACCTGGGATGCTGGCCACTTCAGTGCCCTTCCACCGTGAGGTATGTGGGAGCAAAGGTAACTCCAGGAGCCCCCCAAGCTCAGGAGCCCCCAAGTCTGATGCCAAAGGGTCTGAGGCAAAGTCACTGGGCATGTAAGGAGCTCCAAGGACCCTGGCTTCCCGCACGGGGATGCTACCTGGCTACAGCACGACCCCTGAGAGGGGCTTCCTGAAAGAAACACCTTTTCCAGCCCTGAACTTCTAAGGACTGCCAGCCGGCCCTCTGTCGCTCGCCGACCACACCCTGAGCTGCCTCCCTGCTCCGTGCCTTTGGGGTGGGCGCTCAGGGTTTAGGCCGGGCCACACGAGGCTTGCCGACCTGTGGCCGCCTCTCGCTCATTTTCTACACGGTCTGAGCCTGTGTGTGGAACTAGCCTGTGGGCAGCTGACCTGCGATTTCCTTCCACCCCCACTGCTCCGTGGGGAAGAATAGGGGAGCCATCTGCTTAGCAACAGGCTAGCAAATTCACACCCTGAGTTCCCTACCCCCATCCTGTGTCCAGACCCTGCGCCTCAGGAGCTCGGAAGAGAGATCAGTTGAGGCAAAGAAGGAGTAACTGCATGGGGGTGGCTTGTCTCGGGCCCCTACTAGAAGCAGCAGATCCCACTGAGCCCGGGAAGAATGAAGGCGGTTCCCGGACTGCTTGTCCCCCACTGGCATTGTTTGGGGTACCTGGGCTAATGGGTCCCCAGGAGACCGAGGCGTGGCCACGCTAAGCCAGCCCGCCTGCCCTGGAGGTGTGTGATGGGCCAGAGCCCCGGGAGTTCCTTCCATACCCGGGCAGTCCATTAATCTGCGGGAGAGGCGGCACCAGCGGCAGGACTGAGCCTCTGGGGCTGAGCGAGAGCAGGCTGGGGGAGCCACACCGTGCCCGCCTGTGCAAGGGGTCTCCAGAAGCCACACAGGGAGTCCCGGGCTCTCCTCTCCCCCGGCCTGTGCGCCCACAGCCTGCTGCTGCCGGGAAGCTGTCCTTCCTGCCCCGACATCCTGTGTGCGGCCTGTGTGCGGCTGTGGCCCCGTCTGCACCAGGTGTGAACACGCCCCTGCAACCTTCTACGGAGGGGAGAGGCGGGGCCGGGCTCTCCTGACTGGGGCAGCTGCTGACCCCTCCGGCCTGTCCATGCCAACTCAGATGCCCACGGCTGCTTTGCAAGCACCCATGTTATCCTGGGAACCCCAATCTCACAGAGACACCAGGCAGCCCCTGGCCAGCAGCTTAGCAACCAAACCTCAGTGGAAAGGTCACCTCATGGAGGTGGGACTCAAAGAACACAGAGGAGGAGGAGGGACCCAGAGAGCTGTCGCCGCCGCTGCCACTGCTGTCAGGTGATAAAAGGGACGAGAGTAAACTATGGCCAGTTGCTACTGTAAGCACTTGACATGCATCATCTCATGCAACGCTTACAATTACTTGTGAAATGGCCCATTCCAAGAGCTACCAAGTCCAAGTCCAAGTCCCTGAACTCTGATGCGACTGCAAAACCCTCTGTTCAATTCAGGCCTCTCTCACAGGACAAAGGGACTGGCCAGCAGGAGTATGGGTGGGACCGCCTGGGGTCAGCAGCCACCATCTGACCGGGCCCTCTCTAGCTGGATCCAGGTCAGCTGCCACCACCCTCCCAATATCCATCCTACGGAGCCACAGGCCAGTCTCACTCGGCAAGGGCCCTGCCCGCCTGCCCTGCCCTGCCCGCAGCTTTGAGGCTCCTCTTCCAGGGCTCCCCTCCCCAGCCTGGCTGTGAGGATGGGTGGGAAGTCGGAGTACATGCGGCACCACCCCCATCACTGTTCTGGGGGCCTCAGTCCCCTTCTGCAATCCAACATCAGACTCTCTCCAGGGAAGTGATGGATAGATGTGGCCAAGCACAAGGAAGGGCAAAGCCACCCTGGGAGAAGGTGGACAACTAGTCTGGGTGGAAGTGGGTAGGCTGCCTGGTTCCTCCTATCCAGCCCCATTTTGCACAGCCTCCTACTTGCCTCAGGAACTTAATTAGGGTACTCCTAAGGCTGGCCTTTGCTAAAACGTCCTCTATCTGATTGAGGTATGTTCGCTGAGGTCGACCCCTTCCACCTCTCCCATCCACACTCGTCTTGTATACTTGTTTCAGATAGACGAGTGTGGATGGGAGAGGTGGAAGGGGTCGACCTCAGCGAACGTACCTCAAAACAATGTTCCTCCCCCGAGCTGCGTCTCCTGTCGCCCGACCGACACCCCCCACTTCTTCTAACGCCACTTCTTCAAAATAGACTTGCCGAGGCTGAAAACCATGAAGTTTCAATAGCACTGTACGTGTGTGCCTGCACGTGGTATTCTGTGGAAGAGCCACACTCAAGGGGCCAAAGAGCCGCACGTGGCTCGCGAGCCCCTGTTTGCCAACCACTGTCCTAAGGAGCTTCTAGAAGATGCCAGCTCCAGGAGGAAGGGACTGTGCCTGTGCTGTGCATGGTTGTATCCCCAGGGCTCAGTGCCCTGCCTTTTGAAAGACATCCACGTTTTACTTAAAGGATTCCCTCACCCCTGCCCATCTGTGCTCAACTGTGACCTCGTCAAGGCCCATCCTGCCCACCTTTTAGGCTGCAACCTGCCCCACCATAGGCAACGTCCTATCCCTTGCTGCTCTGTAGCTCATATCACCTTTTAACAGATTATTTATTACTTACACTAGTCTCTGTCGCTAAAGCTCTCCACCCTTTAGCATGTGAATCCTGTGATAACAAAGATCTTTGCCTTCTGTAAGGCTAGTGCCCAGTGTCTAAATCACACCGTACACACAGAGGTACCAGTAAATACTTTTGAATGAATGAATGAATGAATGTATAGCCAGGGCTGAATGGGGACCAACTAGGCAAAGCTCTTCTCCAAGAAGGAGCTACTAACCCCAAGAACACTGTGTTGGGGCACCAGAGGGTCCCTCAGGGAACTTCCCCACCCTGTTGTCAAGTCTCTGGCCAGGGCCATGTGGACATCATGCCGGGCATCCTGCTGGGGACACTTTTGTGGCTCTGCCTCAGTCCGAGGCTCCAGGACACCCAGCTCCTTGGCAAGGAGAATCCAACAGTATCATTACTTATAAGAGTCCAACAGTCCTGTACCCACAGGTCCCTTTCATCAAACCCTGGTAACACAGGTGTTTCCACATAGGCTCCGGTCACTGCTGAATTCCTGAAGGGTAGAGTCAGGTCCCTAGCAGCTTCCCCGTCTCCACGCCCAGAGGAGCCTCTCCTAGCTCAAGAATTCACTGTGGTTCCTGGGAAGGGGAAGGAGTGAGGTGACTTTTCAAAGGACCAGTTTCCCCTGAGAGGCAGGGCAGGAAGGGAAGGTCACACCAAAGGGAGCTGGGCAAAGCCCCGTGGTGACAGCACAGGGAAGGGGGTCTCCTGGGGAGCCGTGGGAGCCAGGGCTGGGGAAGGGCAGCAGTACCAGTGGCCCCACGCTGCTCAGAGCAGCTAACCCAGGAGTAGGGACCCCCGACCCTCCACCCCAACTCAGGTGTCTCAGCAGCTGCTTCCAACACATGTGGGTGGGCCAGGAAGGCTGAGTAACCCTTTAGGCAGCCCACATTGCTCCTGGAGACTCTTGCCCCGGATGTTAAATGTCTCCAACGGGGTAGAACGGGGGGTCACAGAGGCTCCGAACTCTCCAGCTCCATGCACCACTCTCTCCTAGGAAGAGGGTCCTGGGGCCAGGAACTCATTCCCTAACTAAGGTTGAAAGAAAGCATGCTGGAGTGCTCAGAAAATCTCAATGACAACAGAGCAGCCCAGGAATGTGCTCCCCTCCCCCAACAGGGTGCAGAATGTCTCCAGCCAAGCCCTCCCCTGAGCAGAAAGCAGAGCAGATCAGATTCTACAACCCCCCCCCCCCCATAGGCCCCCAGCTGGGGTCTGGCCATGGGGCCTCTTCTGGCTCTGCCAAGGAGCCGGAGAATTACAACGGGCCACTGGAATATGAGTGAGGTTAGGACAGGCCACTGCTCTCTCCCACCCTCATTTTAAAAGCTCTGGCCTCCAGAGGCTCTCAGAAACCATGCCGGTCCCCCCCCCCCCCCCTACCCCGGCTGAAATTTGGACAGAGAAACCAGAGTCCCTCACAATCCATCAGGCAAATCCAACAGGTCCAGGCATCTGCCAAGGCCCACGAGGAACCACGGCTTTCACGCTTCGTGGAGATGCTAAGACACACCCTCACCTGGCTCGGGCGCTGTGCCAGGCCACACGTGTTTGGGACATTTCTCATCCATTCATCAACATCTGTAAAGCCGGGCTCAGCAGAGGCTGGGGATGGTTAACTGGCCGAGCCAGAGTCACGCAGCAAGACACGGGCTAGGCACCATTTAAACTTACGCCTGCGTGTAAAGGACACTACAGTACTTCACAAACACTGTGTCTGAGGAAAGACTGAGGCGAGAGGGATACGTTTTACCCTCCTATACTTTCTGAAACGGTTCATCTCCCCCACAATGGGCACCTGTTACCGTTTTATTTTTTAAACCAATAGGGGTCATTGGGAATTATGGTTGTTTTCCTTTTAATGCTATTGTGTATTAAGAAGTAACTAAGTTATTAAAATTACCTTAATCTGCCACCAAAGGGGACAGTCCATTGCCTCAGCGAGGAGCACAGTAGGGCTGCAGAATGACCCCAGGCCCTGGAAACACCGTCCAGCGGCCCCTACAGAGACTGGCCCCGTCTAACTTCTGAGCAGAGGAGCCAGCCCTGGTCAGAGCCCCCAGAGCCAGGTGAGTCCTGACTGCTGTAGGCAGGCACTGCGGGCCGCTCACTAAGGAAACCCAACCTGGATCCCCTGCCCATACAACACAGACCATCTCCCAGGGCCCTTCCCCTACCTCAGTTCTCACAGACCCGCCGGTCTTCCTCAAAGGCCACTTCTCACCTTGGAGCCTGCTACTTCCCACCTGGGGTTTCCCGGCTCCCAGACGCTCTCATCTGCGCCCAGCTGATTCTGAGTCCCCTTCAGAATCCCCCCTGCAGCCTTGAGTTGTAAACTTGCAGAAGGTCCCTAGAGCCCAGGTTATGCCTCCCTGCGTCTGGCAAATGGATCCCCAGGGGAAGGGGCCCGAGTGAAGCCCCACCCGCCTCCCCCAAAGCTCACCTGCGTCAGGTGAACGCCTCAGGGGACCACACCGGGCTCTCCTGTTACAGTCAGTTCTCCCGCAGCCAAAGCTCAATGTGTCTACCGGCCGTCCGGCCGCAGCAAGCCCAGAGCAAACTTTGCACACTTTCTTTGGTAAGTCGGACATTGTCGCTCCGCGCCAAGTCCAACGTTCCACAGCGCAACCCCACGCCCGTCGTCGTGGGAAACAGAGGCGAGGTGTCCGTACTGTCCCCTAAAGGTGCCCAAAGCCACCAGGCAGAGAGAGGCCCAGAGACCTCAGTCCCTCCCGCGGGCTTCCTGCGTCCGGGGATTAGGAGGCACAAAGGGCCGCCGGGGAGAGGGCCCAGATGGCAGCGACGGGGCTAAGCCGCCGCCGCTCGCGGAGAGAGGCCACCGGAGACGCGCGTCGCCGGCCTTCGCGGCCAGACCCCTTGCACGTGGGGGTCCAGGCCCGGGGACGCCGCTCGCGGTGACCCTCGCACTCGGCCGGGCGGGGCACCTGTCTGCCCGCTCCCCAAAGCCAACACTATTGTGCAAACTCCAAACCCAAATTCTGTAATCGCGGGCGCGCCCGGGAGAGAGCGATTCCCGGTGGCACTTTCTGCGGTGGCTTTCTCCCAGACCGGCGGAGCGACGGGACCCGGGGAGAGGCAGGCGGACCCGGGCGCAGCCCTCCCCGCCCCGCCCCGCCCGGGAAGCCCGGGGTCCCGGCCCTCCCGAGCCTTGACGCCCCGAGTGGCGGGCGCCCCGAGGGGGCGGGCCCGGCTAGGTGGGCCCGGGCCCGCGCCTCACCTGGAACCCCAGGCCGGCCCCCGGCCGAGGCCTCCGTGTCTCCGAGCGCCCGCTTTCGGCTCCGCTCGCTCCGCCGCGGGCCCACGGGTCGTTGGGCGGCAGCCTCCTTCCTGCTCACCTCCGGCGCGGCGGGAGGGGCGGAGCCGCCTCTATTTACATAAAGGGCGAGCCGGCGGGGCCGCGGAACCCGGAGCGCCGGGCCCGCCCCGCCCCCTCCCCTGCGCCGGGGGGCGGGGGCGCAGCGCGGGCGCTCTCCGGGGGCGGGGACCGCGCTCGGGCCAATCCGCGGCCCCGGACGGGGCGAAGGCGGGGCCTCATCCGCGTGAATATGCACGAGGCGCCGCGGCCCCGCCCCCGGCCTCACCTGCGCGCACCTGGTCGCAGGTTGGCCGCGCCCTGTGTCCCGCCGCCTCCCCGGGAAGAAATAGTTCCCGGAAAGCGCGGCGGCCAGAACCGCCCCGCCGGCCGGATTGCGGGGAGCCGCCCCTCCCACCCCGTCCCGGGCGCTGAGGGAGGGGCGTCGCCGCCCGGCTCCTGCTGAGCGCGCCCAGCCCAAGCCGAGAGGGTGACCCCCGGGTACAGGGCCAGGTTTCGGGGCCCAAGAGCGAGGTGGCGTGAGGACGGGGGCGTCGCCGCGAAGCGCCTCCCCTCAGGGCGGGGTCCGAGCCTGGACTTCCCGCCTCCGAGGCGCTGCTTTGGCCGGCGCCCGAGGCCCCGAGGGACCGCAACAGGGACGGGAGTTTTTAGCCCGACGAAGGCGGTTGGAGCTACGAGAGGCGGGGGCCGGGCCCGAGGCGTGTATGGCGGGCGCCACCGCACAACTCCGAGTGACTAGGGTTCGAACCACGCCGACCTGGCGCCTCTCGGCCAGCCTTCCACTGGACCGGCTGCGTCAGGGAAAGGCCGGTGGAGTGCCGCTTTCCTCCCTGGACTACTTTGCAGAGAGAGGTGGACGGGAGGTCCGTGACTTCTCATCCCTGCAGGTGCGGGTCGCGGCCTTCTCTCAGCTCCCACAACAGAAAAAGCGCTCTCAGTGGGTGGGCAAAGCGGAGGCTGGGACCGGGGTCCAGTTGAAGGTCAACGGGATGGGGGTGGGGTCCGCGTACCCATCCCGGGGCTGGGGGACTTGTGCAGTATATGGAGCCACAGAAGAAAAAGGATCTATTTTTTTAATGGCTATGGCTTTTGGCTTTATCGCATGAAGCAGGCACCCTCTCGTTTCAAGGCACAGAGTCCTCTCTGCTGCCCCACCGCGCTGGGTCTCTAGAGTCCAGTGCTGAGCTCCAAGGACATCACTGCAAGGCAGCAGAGGCGTCCTGGGGCTTGGAAGCGCTGCAGCAGCCAGGGAGGGGGCTCAGCGTGGCTCTTCTGCAAGCGTCAGATACCCAGGGCCAAGGCCCAGACTAGCCCTTGCAGCTACAGGGTGTAGGAGGCAGCTGAGATGGTCCCTGAGAGTAGGCAGTCCAAGCCCCTCCACTCCCCCTAAGCAGGCCCCAGGCCCTGCCAGAGCTGGTCAGTGTCCCAGATCCCTGGGCAGTGTGAAGTCCCTGAAGCTGTAGAAGGAGAGGTCTCCATGATCCACCAGGGCAAATATCAGAGGAACATCCCCGCTCTGGTAGGACAGCCGCTTGAGAGTGCAGAGGTCTGGGACTGGCTCATCAAATCTGCAGGGATAAAAGTTAGACTGAGACCTGGATATAGCCCACCCACAGGCTTTGAGACCCCCGCCCTCTGGCTCCCAGGGAAGGAAGACTAAGAGTTGGGGGAGCAGGAAGTCTGGGCCCTGGGCTCTCCTCTCTGCAAACTGCATGGCTAAGTTCAAGAGAAACCCTGAGTCCTGGTTGGGTGAGGGGGCTAGGGAGAGAGGTTCTCACTGAGCGAGCTCAGGACCGACATGGCATAGGAGAGACTGTCTGAAAATGCCAGGAATGAGGGCTGGGGACTGGGAATCTTGGGTTCCCACAGCACAAACAGGCTGTGTGGCCTCACTTCAGTTACATAATCTCTCTGGACCTTTCAGGGACTGGCAAACTGGTCAGGGGCTGAAGAGGTCCACTTGGGGTTTATAGAACTAGCAGCAGCCAGGGAACAGTGCTTGCTGGTCTCATACCCACTGATGCACATCCGGGCGTAGGGCTTGCCAGGGTTGTTCTTTCGGAACGTGGCCACAGCGTCAGCCTGGTAGACATCAAAGCTGATCTCCAAGCCCCCAGGCTTCTCCGGCAGCCTGAGAACAGAGTGAGAAGCTTTAGGGACTCTCCTGCTCCACCTTTTCTTTCCACACCACCAGTTTCCGGAAGCCGCCTGTCCAGGGGAACTGGGGTCCTGCTGTGAGGTGCCACTTGAGGGGCAGGGGGAGGCTCAACTGCCTATCTCAGAACCCTAGGGGTAAATCCCCCTCTTGTCTCTCACTCCTCCCGCTCCCCTAGACACAAGGATATTAGCCAGGTTGGGGGTCCCTGGAATGATCCCCCAGCTCATACCCAACTTTAGGAGTTAAATCCCAGCTGCCAACTCCTGCTGGCAGCCAAAGTTCTGTGGAGACAGGCACTACCGGAAACTCACCGGGCACCTCCATCAGCGAGGTGTGTCGTCTGCAGCACAGAGATATGGTGAAGGACTGTGGCTGTAAGGACAGGGAACGTAAGTTGTTGGGGAGCGCAGTCATCTACAGACTCCCCTGACATTTCTCAACCTGCCATCTAGTTTAGGGTTCCCAGATTTAGCAGATTTTTTAAAGTATAGGTATATCCCATGTTGTTTATCTGAAATATAACATCGTTCAACCCTAATCTAGTTACATGTAATCTACCATGTTCCCCTAAGGGTTGTAAGTAGCTCTGAATCCGTTAATACTGTTCTTGCCCTGTTACAGTGATTTTTCAACCGTTTCCAACTCATGGCACACATTAACTACTAAAGTTCTGCCGCACACCAAAAAATACATTCTTTTGCTGAGCTGGCAAAAAAAGGTATAATTTTGATTCATTCATACCAGATGGCTATTGTTGTGTTGGCTGTTGTCATTTTTTATTTGACAATCTAAGGAAGAGAGGTCAGTGCCCATGACTAGCAGATATTGCATGTTTAAAAAATCTTTGCACTGGCGAGGTAGCTCATTGGTTAGAGCATCAACCCAATACACCAAGGTTTCAGGTTCAATCCCTGGTCAAGGCTCATAAAAGAGTCAACCAGTGAATGCATAAATAAGTGAAACAAATCGATGTTTCTTCCTCTCTCTAAAGTAAAGTAAAAATTTTTGCGGCACACGGGCTGAAAATCACTGCCCTATTAGTTCCGTTCCTAACACTGCAGGGCATACAATGAACTTCCTCTCATTTGGCCAACATATCACCTCCTTGTTCCCTCTAACAGCGGAGGGAGAATGGGATCACAGCAGACCATCCACATGCATCTTGCATATGACATTAAGGACATAGTCATGTTTCCTTTTTTGTCCTCCGGCACTGATGCACCACCTCTGAACCTTCCCACACGGGTCCTTTTGCTGCTTTCCAGAACAGGCTGTCCCTGAGGGTTCCACTTCACGGAACAGCTCTCTCCTCCCTCATCTTTCTTAAGCCTCAGTCAGTCGTGTTCAATCCATGCCTGTTCAAAGTCGGGTGATTTCTTAGCTGCCAGTGGCCTCTGGGACTAAAAGCAGGGTGAGGCAGTACCTGGGGAGTCTGCCTGGCTGGGACTCAGCAAGGGGGTGACAGGCTGGTCCCACAGGTGTTGGGGGCGGCTCTGGGGGGTCTGCAGGCGCCGTCTCTGCAGCAGCTGTTTGTACTCCTGCCAGCTGGAGCAGCGCTGCACCTCGGGGTCCGCGTTTACATCCTCCCGCAAGTGCTGGGCCTCTGCCTGTTGCTCCCGCTCACGCTCACGTCTGGAGAGCTTCTCCTTCCGCTGGTTCAGCTTCAGGCACCAGGACTCAGCGTCTGTCTCCCGCCCTGCGACATTGGCCGGGAGCAGCTCTGGGGCTGGGGCAAGCAGGAGGGTGTGGCGACTATCTGCGGCCATGTTGGGGAAGGAGATCTGCTCAAAGTTCCAGCGTGGCTTCCGAGTCCCCTTGACCCCATTCTCCACTTTGCCACTTTCCTGGCTGCATCCCACCACCTCCCTGGCCAGGCCAGGGCAGGGCTCCGGGGAACCCAAAGGCTGAAAGAGGCCCACTGGGCCCTTTACAGGGCTTGACTCCTGGGGTTTCTCCTCGGGGCATCGGCTGTTCTGGTTGTGGGAAGGTGGGACAGAGGTTCCCAGGCTCTCAGGTGTCCCATCCACTCCCTGTAGGGGGTTCTCCAGGGTCTTGGGCTTCTTATTGATGGACCTGAGGGATGAGGGGAGGAAACGCAGCACATCCGCTCCTGGTTGCTGAGGTGCACACGTCCCACGCGTGCCCCACTGCCTCCCGGAGCCTAAACAGGAGCCACCCAAGTCCAGCTCCTAAACCCACCCATGCATTCTCCAAGGTCCCAAACACCAGCACTCTCTCAACAGCTCAGCCCCTCAGAGCTCCCTGGGTGGTGGCCGTGTGGGGAGCATTACCGAGAGCTGGAGCCCCTCCTCTTCCTCTTGCCAGTCCCATCCTCCAAGTGCTGGGCACTGCTGTCCAAGTTCAGCTGCCTCTCATACGGGGACAGGATGGAGCTGTGGGGTGAGAATGACCAAGCAACAGACCCACCTTCTCAGCCTGGTGCTCCCCGTGGAGTTTGAAAGGGGCTGGCCCAGCATACAAGTCAGTGGGCCGGGGTCAGAGCCACATCCAAGGACTAAGCCCCAGGCAGATCTGCCCACAGGGTACACAGGGGTGGCCAGAGGGGCCTGCCCAGGCCTCTGGGTCTCACCAATGGCACCTGTGAACAGGGGCTCCCTGGAACCAGGGCTCCTGCAGAGCCAGCAATAAGTGATTAATCACCGGTGAGAAAAACAAGGACGAGAAAAATACAGAAAATAAAAATGGAAATCAAACCCGAGGATACCACTGTACCATTGTTGTTTCTTATAAACACCATACCGACTCCATATTTGTTTTTTTCTAACCAAAATGAGATACTGCTCTGTTATATTTTGTTTCAGTCAATAATAATACAGACATGGTTCCTTATCCCTATAGCATTCTTCCCTGCCATTTTTTTATGGCTCAAAGACTGCACTATCCAATATGGTAACTACT
This sequence comes from Myotis myotis, assembly GCF_014108235.1. Lineage (NCBI taxonomy): Eukaryota > Metazoa > Chordata > Mammalia > Chiroptera > Vespertilionidae > Myotis > Myotis myotis. The sequence goes on from NW_023416321.1 coordinate 2,921,764, forward strand.
AGACATAAATAACTAAGTTAAACTTAAATCCATTAAAGTTAAATAAAATTAAAAATTCAGTTGCACAAGCCACATATACTGGACAGTATAAACAGAACGCTTTCATCACCACAGAAAGTTCAGCGGGCAGTGCTGGTCTAAGGGATACACTAATCCGTGTGACCACGCCCTCTGTGTTGCACTCACAGGATGTTTCCAAGTTCACTGATGTTGTAAGTGGTGTCTGTGTAAGGTCCCACCAAACGCAAGCGATGCGGGGCAGTGCTTTTGCTCTCGGCTATTCCTCAGCAACGAGCACAAGGGCTGGCACCCGGTAAGTAGTCAACAAATACTGTTGACGGAATGGGTGATCTTAGGATACATTCCAATCCCAGAAATTAAAGCTCTGCTCTAGAGCGTTCGTGACCTGCTGGGAAACCGCAAAGGCTGTACCAATTTCCACTCTAGGTCTGAAGGTCTCTGTGGCTCTCGGCAATGCTGCATTACCTTCAGAGGCCCCAGAAGGAAGGAGCATCTAATCTAGCAACAGGAATGTTAAACTCTACTCAACTGCTCATCCTCACTTGGTCCTGCACTCATGTCTGCACTCAGCAAATCTGCTTGCACACCTACTAAGTGCCAGGCTCTGTTCTGGTAACCATCTCCATGCTCACCGTGAACGCTAGGTGCTCAGTCATCTGTGGAGTGAACAGGCTGAAGATGGGGTTCAATGTGATAGCCCAGGATAAGCTGCAATGACCTTGATTATCCCAACATGCCTCTCTATAAGCATCTCCAGCAGAAGCCCCAGCCCACGTCCAAGAGCCGCAGCTCCAGCCAAGGACTCCAGGTAAGCAGAGGCCACTTTCTACTTCGGGGCTAGTCACCCAGGCCCCGGGACTGGAACAAACCGGAGGGAAATGGAGCAGGGACTTACCTTGGTTGGAACCGTCGAACCACATAGCCCAGTCTCTTCAGGTGGCTGAAGACCTCGAAAGAAAAAAAAGTAAAGGTTCTGTGTCCTTTATAAAATACCACATGCTTTCTCCAGACAGAACCCCCCTCCCCCCCTCCCCGGCCCCCATTCCAAACCTGGGAACTGGCTGGACACACTCCATTATAAACACCCTCCCCAAACTAAGGTCTCAGTACGAATGAATTCCTGGCTCTTGCTTACCTTACTTGGCACAAATTACACATAGCAGTTTCTTGATTTAAATGCCAATCTCAAAAAGCTGATAGCTGATGGGCCAGGCAAAGAACTATGCTGTAAAATTTTTTGATACTAAAGCTGACCGAGTGACTATAATGTGGACAAGAAGACGGCAGAAGGTGGGGCACACCCCACTCCTCTCTCCAGACAAGCTCATCCTCCTGTCCCCACAGCCACATCAGAGAGCTGTATGCAGGAACCTCCCCCATCTTGCTGGATCTCTCAGCAGTCTGCAGCACAATTGACAGCTTCTTCCTTGAAAGACCTCTCTTGGCTTCTGTGATGCCACCCCTGCTGGTTTTTCTCCTGCGTTGCTAGACACCCTTCAGTCTCTGTTCCTGGTCTCTCATCTTACCCCTGACCTCCTCACGTACCCTGGGTCTCAGAAGCAGCCCTCCACTCTGGCCACACACTCATACAGCCCCCGTTTTAAATACCCTCCATGTGCTGCCCAGCTGACGTGGCTCAGTGGTTGAACCATGAGACCAGGTTTCGATTCCACACCCTGCCCCCCCACCTTGCAGGCTCTATGCCCAGTAGGAGACATGCAGGAGGCAGCCAATCAATGATTCTCGCTCATCACTGATATTTCTCTCTCTCTCCCTCTCCCTTCCTCTTTGAAATCAATTTTTTTTAAAGTATAAGTACCATCCATGTGCTCATGATGTCCACACTTATGTGTCTCCCCCCTTTGTCTTCTTCCTAGCACTCAGTTTTGTGGCGTCAACCTTCCTTTTGATGCCGATTATTCATGGCCACCATTAGGATGTCAGCACCATGGCAGCAGCACCCGTGCCTGTCTCACAGCCCCAGCACATGGCTCCGTGGCTAGCACCTCGAAGGCACTTGTAAATACTAACTCAGTGGGTGGGTGGCAGATACCTGATACTGCAGGAAAGTCACCGTGCCCTCCGTCAGCAGCAGCTGGTAGGCCTCCTGGATAGACAAGGGCAGGTCTTCATGGAAGAGTTGGATGGAGCCCTGGAAGTGGGGCCAACAGCTCAACTTGTAAGCCCTCCCTGCAGTGGCACAGCCAATGGAGCAACTTCCTGACTCTAATATCTGTGCGGCTGCCTCCCACCTCGCCCAGCATCACAGCGAGAACGTTGTCAACCAGGAAGTGGGAGCAGCAGCAACACTAACATGCACGGAATCCCTGCTTCCTGCGCGGTCTTCTGCTCTAGAAGGCAGACTGCAAGCTCCCCGAATCCTCAGTCGTGTGTACTTTTTCTCCAAAAGGCAAAACACATGCTCTTCCGGTTCCTCGGTCCCAACCCCCTTCCCCGCCGTCCTGGGGTCCCACTCACACACTCCAGCAAGTACAACGCCTCTTCGGGGTGCAGCCGCTGCCGGCCCTGCTCCGAGAAGCCCATGGTCTGCCAGAATTTGCCCTGTGCGGGACCCACAGCGCATGTCACCACGGAGCCGGGAGGGAAGGGGAGGGGAGGGGAGGGGAGGGGAGGCAGTTCCCCGCCCCTGAACACCGCCGCTCACCGCCGGAGTCTTCAACTCCACGAACCCCTCTTCCGGTCTCCATTCGGCGGCCACCAAACTGCCCCTGGCAAAGGGTGGGTCTCAGTCTACGGGGAAGTCCACCCGGCCCGTCCGGCCCCCGCGCACCTGCCCCGCCCCCGGCCCGGCCCGGCCCGCCCCGCTCACAGGCGCTCCACGCGCTCCTCCGCCAGCAACTGCCAGAGCTCCGCGCGGCACAGGCGCAGCCGCTCGGCCTGGGCCGCCGAGCCGTCGGGGAGGAAGTCCTTGGGGCCATGCGAGCGCTGGGGCAGCTTCTGGGGCCGCGCGCGGGCGGCCAGGAGTTCCCGGGCACTGGGGCGAGAGGGACGCGGGTCAGAGCCGCGCGTCGGGGACGCCCGCTCCCGCCCGGAACCCCCGTCCCCTGCCCCGCGCCCACCCCACGGTCCCGTGAGTCCCCCAAGCCGGGCCGCGCCGCACCTGAGCACGCGCCCAGCAGGAACCTCAACAGTTGTGGGTTCTGGTTCGGGCTCCATCGGGCCGCCGCCTGCGCCTGCGCGCGCCCCGCCCAGGCTCCGCCCACCGCCGGGGCTCCGCGCGGCCCTAGCGCCGGCCGGTCGCACCTCCGCACCGCGGGTCTCCTGTTCCACCCGCGGCTCCCCGCCTTCCCTGCTATCCCGGCTCCCCGCGCAAACTTGTGCCTCGACTCCGGGGGCAGAGCGCGGCCGGTTTCTGGATGTGCAGGAGCTTCCCTCGGCCGTCCCTAGCCCTCCTCTGGGCTCCTCTCTAGTAAGACGTGAGGAACGTGGCGTCTGAAAGTGCAGTAGGAAGAGTCAAAGGCGTGACCCTCCTCTCCGCAGTCCGGGGCTGCTTTAGTCCCCACCATCTGGCGGGACAAGGACGGGAAAAAAAGGGGGTTTAGAGAAGGGAGAGCGGTGGGTTCCCCAATTCCGGCTTCGCAAACTGAAGGCCGCCGGGGGCTGTTAGGTGCGGGCTGGATGAGCTCAGGTGTCCTTCGGGGTCTTCCGTTAGGTCCCTTCTGAGGGGCTTGGAAGCCGGGTTTCGAGAGCCCAGGGGGCGGGAGGCGCTGTCCAGCCCGCGATGGTGCTGAAGCGCCACCCCAGTCTGTCATTAGCACCTCCTCGAGGCTGGGGTCCACCCCGCCGCCACCGTGGGCCGCTCCAATACCGTCCGCTAGGTGGCACCATTGCTCCGATCAGCCCGTGGATCGACGACTCCGAAAGCGGGTTGAGGTCACTGCGGGAGTCCGGGGAAGGGCGAGGGGCGAAGAGCAAGGGGGGCTTCCCCAGGGAGGCTCCCCAAGTGGGGTCCCCGGTTTCCTGACTCCACATCACGTCCACTGTCCCACCCAGTCACACAGCTTTCGGCCTAAACTCGAGCCCCAGGTCGCCCGGGCTCCGCCACTGGAACTCAGGGATGCGAGCTCTCCCCCCCAACAGTCTCCGCTGCACCTGGGCGCATGCGCTGACCCGCCAGCTCCTCCGCTCCGCAGAAGAGCGATGGGGGTGGGGCCTGGCGCGGGTAGGGGCGGGGCCGCAGGCGCTGACTGACAGCCCGATTGCGCGGCCGGGACGGTCCCTCCGCTCCCGATCCGGCGGGAGGGACGGGGGAGGGGCGGGATTTCCTGCGGGAGGCGCCGAGCCGGCCTTGGAAAAGGAGGAGGAGAAAGGGGCTAAGGGGGGCCGTGGGAGCCACCGTCCAGAGTGCCCGGGACCGCGCGGGGCCAGGCGGACCCCCGGCGGGGCGGCCGGGAAAGGTGAGACTGCGTGGCCCGCGCCGGGGGGCAGTACCCTGGAGGGCGGGCACAAACTAACTTTTCCTGCGGGATCAGCGGGTGCCTCCGTCTCTTTGCTCCTTCCGTCCTCCTTCGCGCCTCCTTATTTCGTCCTCCCGCATCAATCGCTCCGGCGCTGGTCCCAATCCGTCCCTCCCGCCGCTTTGTTCCCCAGGTCGGCCTGGGTTGGGTTGGGGTTGGGGGTTTGCGCGGCGCTGGGCGGGCATTCCGGGGGGCGGGGGAGCCTGCCCGACCCCAGGCACTGCCAGGGGCGCCCTCCCTCCATGTCGGCCGCGGGCCATCAGAGGGAGTGCCATCAGAGGGAGTGCCATCTGGTTGGGGCTTGGGACGTTTTGGGACTGAGGGTTCCCAGCCAGAGCCCCAGGCCTGCCCGGGTATCATGCCGGTGTCATGCCGCAGGACTCGGGCAGCAAATTCGTGGCCACTGAGGAACTGACGTAAGCTTTCCTGCAGTGAAGTTGGGGCTCTGAGCCTCAGGTTCAGGCTTGGGGGGCCAGGCAGCCCCGTTTGCCAGCAGTGCCCCAGCTCTGGTCTCTCTTCTTTGCCCAGCTGCTTCTCCAACCCGCACAAGGCGTGAGGATAGGTCAGCAACAGGTGCTGTGAAATCTCCCTGCCCGAGAAGCAGCCCCCCCCGCCAGAAATGGGGGGCCCATCAGCTCCCCACTCCACTCTGAATTCATAAAGAGCCCTGCAGCCAGGGCCTCCAGCGATTCTAGTAAAGGGGAGGGAGGGAGGCGTCTGGGGGCTGGCACCTTCGGCAGGGAGTGACCCTCCTGTCTGCCTGTGCCTGACCCTCCCAGGCCCCACCTCCTGGCACGCAGCTGTCCGTGGGTGTCAGCCCCTGGGGCTGTGGAGAACAGGCTGCTGCCCAGCCTGCCCAGGTTGCGATGCTGCCAGGTGCCCTGGAGGCACAGTGACTCAGCCCCCCTCCCCCCCAGAATGCCACCTCTCCCCCCTCCAGATATTCCTCTCATGCATGGCAGCTCCCTTCCCGCTTTGGTGGCTAGCCCCTCCCTGGGCCCCTAGGGCAGCCAGTGTGGTTGGGGGGCTCCCTGGAGGCCCTGAACTGCTCTTCCTCAGAGCCCTGCTTCTGGGACCCTTGCAGGTTCGGGCCTAGCCCTCAGCAAAAGCACCGCCCCTCTTCCAGACCCCGAGACCTGTCCCTACCGCTGTCCAAGGCCCGAGGGAATGCTGGCGGCTTTCTGGGTGGGCACTGGTGCTCCTGAGCCACGCTGGGAAGATTGGCGCGCCCAGTCCCAGCCCATCCTGGGCTGTCGGAAGCTGCAAGCTGATATCTGTCCAGATTTCCGAGCAGCCTCCGCCCCCTCGGAGATCGGCTTTCCAGCTTGTGGCGGCAGCTCACGAAGCACCTTGTTGGAATACCTGTCAGTGCCTGACAAGAAACCCACCGCCTGAGACACCAGCCACGCTCCCCCAGGACGCCTGGCCCTCCAGAGGGCCAAGGCATGGCACCGTGACGCCTTGGCTCACACCAGTTTTCGGGCCTCTCCCTTGGACTTCTTGAGCCCAGAGCCCAGCCCGGGGACCAGGATGGGTCGTGAACAGGACCTGATCCTTGCCGTCAAGAACGGAGATGTGACTGGTGTGCAGAAACTGGTGGCTAAAGTCAAGGCTGCAAAGACCAGTGAGTACTTGATGGGGTGACTGTCCATCTGAGACCCTCCTCTGAGGGCTCAGGTTGCAGAGAAAGAAGGGGGCCGCGGGGGGGGTGGGGTGTCACGGGGTCGGTGGTGGGGGAGAACTGTCTTGTCTATACAGGGCGTGCCTCTGTGTGAGAGCCAGAGAGGAAGCGGGTCCCCCTTGCTGTGTGTCTCAGGCAAATAACCTCTCTGGTGCTCAGTTCCTTCACCTGTAAAGTAAAAGGTTGAAGTGCATTCGTTCAAATTAATATATTTTTTTTAATTCCTCACCCGAGGATATTTTTTCCATTGCTTTCTAGAGAGAGTGGAAGGGAGGGAGGAGGGGGAGAGAGAAACATCTACGTGAGAGAGACACATCGATTGGTTGCCTCCCCACTCGCCCCTGCTGGGGAACGTGCCCTTGACCAGGAACCGAACCTCTGAGCCAAACCCGCCAGGGCTCATTCAGCTGGTTTTTGAGCGCCTGTTGTGTGCCAGCCAGGCTGTGTTCTCCAGCGCTGGGTCCGGTCGGTCGTGAATGAAACAAACCGGAATTCCTGCCCTCCTGGGGTTTTCTTCCAGCAGGTGGCTTTCCAGATTGTTCTCTGGAGCCACGGGGTTTCCGATAATGGGTTGGGAAAGACTGAACAGATAGAGCTCCACCCCCACCCACACCGCTTCAACCAGATCATCTCTGCATTTATGTCTTAGTTTAATGGGCATACCCATAAAATAGCTTTACAAAGGGAGTTCTACTGCGTAAAACAAAGTCCAACACTACCTAACCACTTGCTAAAGCCCCTGACTTTTCTGCCTGTGTCCCCTGGTGGCATGCGGCCCAGCTAATCTGCTGGAGGTTTCTCCATAGCCTGGGGCCACTAGTCTTGACAGGGTTGTGGGGGCTTCGTGCATGGCTGCGCCCCATCTCCTGGGAACCTCTGCTGTGAGACCCCAAGGAGATTAGACTTCAGGGCGAGCTCTCCGGGCCTTCCCAGGAGGACACTAGACTTGTCCCCTGGAGTCCCTGTACCAGCAGGGGCAGGAGGTGGCTGCTGCCACCACACTGGGGCTGGAGGAGAGGGGGTCCCCCCAGAGTGCTGGGCCTCTAGCCCCAAGATCCACTTTGGCTAATGAAAACATCTAGTTGTCCCCACCCACACCCGCTAGTGTGGGTGCCAGAAGGAGGGCTCTTAAGGCTCCCGCCAGGGCAGGAGACCCAAGGTATAGGGAGATGAAGCTGTGGGGGTGTCTCTGTGCCCTGAGGAAGTGGGTGCAGGGTGAGCACAGTGGGGAGAGGGTGCTAAAGAGGTCCCTGGAGCCCCAAGAGTGGGAGCCAGCGCACCCTTCTCCCCTCACCTCTGTGTTGTTTTTGGCAACCTGCCCAGTAGGGCCTTGTTTGAGCTACTATTGGTCTCATAGCCTGGGGCCTCGAAGTGAGGCCCAAAGGAGTACAGGTGGGTGGGGTCTGGCTGCCCGTGGGAGCCTCACAGCTGGGCTCCTGGGCTCCAGGAAGGTTCCCTGTGCCCCAGGGGCAATGTCTGTGGGGGAAGCAGTCCCTTCCCGGAGCCCCCGAAGGGACTTGAGCACAGAGTGGGCGCAGGCAGGGTGACAGGGTCCTGGGACTGTACCTCCCTTCCCAGGCCTCTGAGAAAATAGGAAAGCTGATAAAAAAAAAATAAAGGCAATCACAAGGTGACATTTTGCAGACCCTACAGTTCACGAACTATTGTGATCCCCTTAACTCCCTGCCTCTACATCCACTTACAGATAAGGCAACTGACACCCAGAGAGCCCAAGGTCACGCAGCCATTGTGCGGCAGATCAGAGGCTGGCCGTGCCCTCTGCCTGTGCTCCCACACTTGGCTGCTGGTCAGAATTACCTAGGACTGTTCTGGACGCGCTCACTCCCTCCTTCCCCCACTCCCTCTCCTGTGCTGTCTCCTCTGGCCAGAGGAAATGGAGTGGGCTGGGGGTGGCCCGCTGAGCTCACATCCTCTGCCCCGGCCTAAATCAGGAGTGACCCTGCCACCCCTCAGCCAGGCCGGGAAAGAAGGTTGTGCTGAAGGGGAAGTGCCTGGAGCAGTGCCCGACCCAGGACCCTCCGCCCTCCCACCGAGGTCCCCAGTCCAGTCGCTGCGAGCCTCTCCCCCACCGCCTTTCCGGCCATTGTTCTGGAGAGAACAGAGCCACCCAGCCTGGCCCGGCCCGGCCCCTGTTCCTGTCTCTCCTGTCACATTGTCTTGTCACTCCCGGGAGAGGCTGCACCTCGCGGCCAGGCTGCCCCGTCCCTGGCTGTCCAGCTGCAGCAGGTGGAGGCACTGTCTGTGTCATCTTCACTGAGGCCCAGAGCGGTACCTGCGCCAGTAAGAAGCTGAGCCAGGCACTTCCTGCCTCCTGAGCCCTGTTCTTTGCAAGGCCCTGGATGGTTCTCTGTGACAAGGACTCCCAAGGGGCCGGAGGAAGACTGGGAGGCCTGCCTTGTTCTCACCGGCCCCTCCCTCCTCTCCTCTGAGTCCCTCCTCCGTTCAGTTATTTGCCTTTGCGGCAGCAGCATAGTTCAGCGCAGCCCTAAGTGTAGCTGTCCCCTCCCTCCCCGTCCCACGCTCATCATTTCGGGGTTGGTCCCTCCCTGTTGGAAGGGGGCCCTGTCTTGCTGGGGTATTCAGGGGCCCTCCAGGGCCTGGGGGCAGGCCTGGACCAGCATGCTTGGCACCCCGCCTGCCCGGGGTGAGCCAGCCTCCTCCTGCCCCGCAGGGCTGTGTTCCAGCAGAAGGCAGGGCCGCCTGTGACAGGCATTCCCCTCTGCCCCCCGGCACTTAGCAAGGACCACCCCCTCCTGCACCTTGGCTCATGAGTGGAACACACCTGCATGAATCCTGTCCCAGCCCCTGAGGGGGATGAAGCAGCATCCTGCCCGTGCCTCTAGCTCCTCTTGCCCCCACCCAGCAGTCTCCTGCCTGGGGCCAGGACGGGGACTGCCCCAGCTTTTGCTGAAGGACAGCCTCCTGCTGATAATGGCTAATGTGTAGGGAGCGCTGAGTGGGGCTCGCTCCCATCTTGCATGCTGACAAGGGTCCTCTACCTGGTGGGCAGGTTTTGTGATCAGCCCAGTCTGTAGATGAGGGCACAGCCTGAGAGATTCTGTGACTTGTCCGAGATCAGACAGCTAAGTGCGCGGCAGGGCCAGCGCTTAGTGTAGGCCTGTCTGGCACCACCTGCTCTACATGCTCCACTCAGGGATGTGGTAAGGCTGGGCACTGTGGCCCTGGCATCTGCCCTTCCGCTCTCCAGCCTCTAGCCCCTCTCTTTTCCTTCCCAGCCCCCTCATCCCAGCGGGACAATGAGACCCGTTCCTTGGCCCGTTCAGGCAGGAATGCTAACCATGTGCTCGTGGGCCTGTCTATTGAGGGCATGGCATGCCAGTGCCCCCCGCCCCGCCCCCTTGGCGCTATAAACGAGCTGGGCTGGGGGCCCAGGAAAGCCAGGCCGCCCCACAGCAGCTCCCTCCCTGCACTCCGTGCCCTGGAGCTGAGGGCCAATGGGCCCTGCTGGGGAGCCCATGGGCCCTGCTGGGGAGCCGTAGGTGCAGGACGCTGAGGGGCTATGGGGCAGGCGCTTTCCTGCACACCGAGAGGTCAGCTGGACTTGGGAGGTGGTGAGAGGGAGCGCTGGGCTGGGGTGTGGCTAAGGGCGATCATTCGAGGGTGTCCTGATGCCTCCTGCTCTGACCCCCAGAGCTCCTCGGCTCCACGAAGAGACTCAACGTCAACTACCAGGACGCTGATGGGTGAGTGAGCCGCACCTCCCGGGAGCTGTGCCGTGGGGGAGGGACGGATGGGAAAGACCTGGGGCCTAGAGCCCCTTCCCCTCTCAAACTTGGCCCTTGAAGTGTGTTTGCTGAACGCTCTGGGCCTGCCTGTATAGGATGGGAGGGAGGGGTCCTGCCCCTGAGAGAGGGGAGGGGCCCTGGTGCCTCTCTGAGGGGCCTCCTTGGGTCAGATTCCTGCCGGGCCCCCTTTTCTCCCTAGAGGATAGGAGCCCTCAGGCTCCTGCTCCCACGGCCCCCTCCCCTGGGCCGGCTGGGGGGGGGCAGGCCAGACAAACAGTCCTCTCAGCCCAGACACTGAGCCCTTTCATGCCGCTGCCCGGCTGCTCTGCGCTCCCACGGCAGGGGGGGGGTCCCACAGTGGGCAAGTAACCCAGCCCTGCTGGCCCCCAGGATGGGCCTGGTGTGGAAGACAAGGACTTGGGGGGTAGGGGCTGCTCACTGACACCCCCACCATGTGTCCCACCGCGCCAGGTTCTCTGCCCTGCACCACGCCGCCTTGGGGGGCAGCCTGGAGCTCATTGCCTTGCTGCTGGAGGCTCAGGCCACTGTGGACATCAAGGACAGCAATGGTGAGACCCCCAGGGAGCCCGCTACCCGACCCTGCGGCCGGAGCTTGCTTCCGCTACAGCACAGCAATGCTAATAGCTGTTGGCATCGTTTCTCTGGGCTTGCAAATGCTTCACCTCTTCAGTCTCCATCACATGTGGGGTAGCAGGTGGTACTGCCGTCCCAGTGTCCAGGAGAGGGGGTTGAGATTAGGTCATTGTCGGGAGGTCACCCATGGTGGGCAAGGTACGGCCGGACCGCTTGCTGACCAAGCCCAGGCGCAGCCAGCATCGCTCGTGTCAGTCTGTCTCCCTTCCAGCTGGGGTGGCTCCAGACCCTGCTCCGTTCCCTCCCCGGACCCCACACCGACCAGGCCCCCCTCAGAAGCCCCTTCCCTCCTGCAGGCATGCGCCCGCTGCACTATGCCGCCTGGCAGGGCCGGCTGGAGCCCGTGCGGCTGCTGCTGCGGGCCGCTGCGGCCGTCAACGCCGCGTCTCTGGACGGGCAGATCCCGCTGCACCTGGCGGCCCAGTATGGCCACTACGAAGTGGTACGTGCGCCCGCCCCCCCACCCACGGGGGCGCTGGGGCAGGGGCCGGGGCTGGCACTGAGGGGCGGGCCAGGCCAGACCCCTCACTCGGCTCCCCTCCCCCCCAGTCAGAAATGCTCCTCCAGCATCAGTCCAACCCCTGCCTGGTCAACAAGGCCAAGAAGACGCCCCTGGACCTGGCCTGCGAGTTCGGGCGGCTCAAGGTGAGGCCTCGGCCCTTGGGGGGCGGGTTGTGGGCATCTGTGGGCATCTCAAGAGGAGGCTCTAGCTGGGTGCTGATTTCTGCAGGTGGCCCAGCTGCTACTGAACAGCCACTTATGTGTGGCCCTGCTGGAGGGCGAGGCCAAGGACCCGTGTGATCCCAACTACACCACACCCTTGCACTTGGCTGCCAAGAACGGCCACAGAGAGGTCATCAGGTACCCATCGCTCCCCCACCTTCATTTCCTCATCCCCTTCCTGGGGGGCCAGCAGTGTCCCCCCGGTGCCCTGCCCTGCTGCCCTCTTCACCTTTGCCCCCAGCAATTGGCTTCCTCTCCTGCCCCCATCACCCTGTGACTCCCCTGCCTCCACAGGCAGCTGCTGAGAGCGGGGATTGAGATCAACCGCCAGACCAAAACGGGCACGGCGCTGCACGAGGCCGCGCTGTACGGCAAGACCGAGGTGGTGCGGCTGCTCCTGGAGGTGGGTGTGGCGCCTGGTCATCCCGCAGGTGCCCACAGAGCCCACCAGATGCCGGGGCTCAGGCCGGCTGTGGAGGCTATGAGCGGTGTCCCTCACCAACATGGTGGTGGCCAAGTGGCTGGAGAGCAGATGGACCTGGTTCAAGCCCCACTTCTGCCCCTTACCAAGTGACCTTGAGCTCGTCCTTGACCCTACCTCTGAGCTTCCATGTCCTCATCTGTAAAATAAGGAAACAGTACCTGCCTCCTGGTAGTCGTGAGGATTGTGGGAAATGACCAGCGAGGTGCTTCGTGCACCCTCACTCCGCACTGTGTCCCCAGGGCGGGGTGGACGTGAACATTCGCAACACGTACAACCAGACGGCACTGGACATCGTGAATCAGTTCACCACCTCCCAGGCCAGCCGGGAGATCAAGCAGCTGCTGCGGGGTGAGTGTGGGGGACCCAGCCCAGGGGGCCTCCAGTGGGTACCGGGAAGCAGGAGTGGAGTCACACTTCCGGGGCTGGGGCTAGTCAGGGGGAGTGCTGGGGGGATGATGAGGCAGGGACCTGGGAGGGGCCTGGAGGGGACAGCAGGGGTAGGAAGACGTCCTAAGGACCGAGGTGACACCTGTCCTCCCCCTTCTCTTAGAGGCCTCGGGGATCCTGAAGGTTCGAGCGCTCAAGGACTTCTGGAACCTCCATGACCCCACTGCCCTCAATGTCCGGGCAGGGGACGTCATTACGGTGAGGGCCGGTGCGGGCACTCCTGTGCGAATACAAGTGGTCACTGTCACTTAACTTGATGGGGACCTACTGTGGGTAGGCTCTGTGCTAAGGCCTTTCTATGATTATGTCGTTGATTTTCCAGTCCGGGTGAGGTAGGCACTATCACCTTTCCCTTTGTAGAGACAAAATTGAGGCTTAGAGAAGTTAATGTGACTTCCCAAGGCCACATGGCTAGCAAGCAGCGGAGCTGGGATTTCAACCGGGCTGATGCCAGGACTTTTATTTGTATGTTCTAGAAGCACACGGGGGACTGGGCTGGATGCTGACGGCAGGCGCAGAACTGTGGCATTAGAGACCAGCTTCTTGGGGGTGGGGGACTGCAGCTACAGGGCTGGCCCCCTGCCCTGGCTGGATACGGGAAGTAACCATTGCCTCCCCCTCCCCCATCTGCCACAGGTGCTAGAGCAGCATCCTGATGGCCGCTGGAAGGGCCACATCCACGAGAGCCAGAGGGGCACGGACCGTGTGGGCTACTTCCCCCCGGGCATTGTCGAGGTGGTCAGCAAGCGGGTGGGCATCCTTGCGCCCCGCCTCCCCTCTGCACCCACACCCCTGCGCCCGAACTTTTCTCGGACACCGCAGCCCCCGGCTGACGACTCCCTGCACCCTCTCACCTATGGCCAGCTCCCTCGGGTGGGCCTCAGCCCAGACAGCCCAGGTACATCCTCCCGGAGGGCAGCTTGGCACCAGGGTGGGCGTCTGACTGCCAGTCAGCTGTTGGCAGGGCCAACTGGGACTCTAACCCCTTTGCTTCTGCCTTTCCAGCAGGTGACAGGAATAGCGTGGGTAGTGAGGGCAGTGTGGGCAGTATCCGCAGTGCTGGCAGCGGGCAGAGTTCCGAGGGCACCAACGGCCACGGCACTGGGCTCCTGATTGAGAACGCCCAGGTACGAGGGAGGGGGTGTTGACGGGGCAGGGCTCCCCCTCCTGCTGCCATTTCCCCGAACACTGAGTCGCTGCTTCCCTGTGTGCAGCCGCTTCCCTCTGCCGGAGAGGACCAGGGGCTGCCGGGACTGCACCCCCCATCCCTGGCAGGTAGGAAAGGTAAATGGGACCTGGATGGGCTGGGAGAGGTGCAGGTGAGGCGGCTGAGGGCTTGGCACCCCTTCATCTTGCCACCCCTGATTCCATTTCTGTCCCTCCTTAAAGGCAGCCTGAGCCACCGCCCTCTGGCCAACTGTCACTCTGGGGAGCAGCTCTTCACCCAGGACGTGAGGCCGGAGCAGCTGCTGGAGGGGAAGGTGAGGCCTCCACTGGGCAGGGGGCTGCAGGCCCCGGGTGGGGGTTGCATGGGCCTCAGTATGGACTTAAGTCCCTTCTCAGGCCACTCAGGCCAGGCCCCTAGGGGCGGCTGGGCGGCTGGCTGGGCCCTGGCCCTGGCCCCTGCTCAGCACACTCGTTAATGTCAGCCCTATCCCGGCCTCAGGATGCCCAGGCCATTTATAACTGGCTCAGTGAGTTCCAGCTGGAGGGCTATACCGCCCACTTCCTGCAGGCCGGCTACGACGTGCCAACCATCAGCCGCATGACGCCAGAGGTGGGTGCCCCGTGGGAGGGCGGGGCAGGGCCCAGGAGGCAGAGCAGGGGCTAATGGCACCACTCTGGGGCAGGACCTGACGGCCATCGGGGTGACCAAGCCTGGGCACAGGAAGAAGATCGCCTCCGAGATCGCCCAGCTCAGCATCACCGAGTGGCTGCCCAACTACATCCCGGTGAGTGGGCGGCCGCATGCGCTGCCACCCTCAGCTGTGGCTGCGGCGCCTCCTGGCTTGGGGCCGAGGCTGCCGGGAGCCTGCTCCGACGGCGCTGGCGCTCTTGCAGGCGGACCTGCTGGAGTGGCTGTGCGCGCTGGGGCTGCCGCAGTACCACAAGAAGCTGCTGAGCAGCGGCTACGACTCCATGGGGCTGGTGGCCGACCTCACCTGGGAGGAGCTGCAGGAGATCGGCGTCAACAAGCTTGGTGAGCCCGGCTGCACTGGGGCCTCTGGCCAGGCACCCACCTGCCGCCCAGGGTCTTCCAGATGTTTTCAGGGTCCAGGCCCAGAAGAGAGAACGGGGCTGGAGAGGAACTGGGGTGACCCTGTGCGGCCCCGCTAACCCTGCCACCCGTATGCACCCCTCTCAGGTCATCAGAAGAAGCTCATGCTGGGTGTGAAGCGTCTGGCCGAGCTTCGGCGGGGCCTGCTGCACGGGGAGGCCGCAGGGGAGGGCGGCCGCCGACTGGCCAGGGGCCCGGAGCTGATGGCCATCGAGGGGCTGGAGAATGGGGACGGACCTGCTGCGGCTGGCCCACGCCTTCTCACCTTTCAGGGCAGTGAGCTGAGCCCAGAGCTACAGGCAGCCATGGCGGGGGGCGGCCCTGAGCCACTCCCCCTGCCCCCTGCCCGCTCCCCAAGCCAGGAGAGCATTGGAGCTCGCTCACGGGGGTCTGGCCACTCACAGGAACAGCCTGCCCCTCAGCCCAGCAGTGGAGACCCTAGCACCCCACAGGAAAGGAACCTTCCGGAGGGCACAGAGCGGCCCCCTAAGCTTTGTTCCCCACTTCCTGGCCAAGGGCCTCCTGGTTATGTTTTTATGTACCCCCAGGGCTCACCCTCCAGCCCAGCCCCAGGGCCACCTCCGGGTGCACCCCGAGCCTTCTCATACTTGGCTGGCCCCCCTGCCGCTCCTCCAGACCCTCCTCGGCCCAAGCGCCGGTCCCACAGCCTGAGCCGCCCGGGCCCAGCCGAGGGGGAAGCCGAGGGGGAGGCCGAAGGGCCGGTGGGCAGTGCTTTGGGCAGTTATGCCACCCTCACCCGACGACCAGGACGCAGCACCCTAGCCCGGCCCAGCCCTAGCCAGACCCCAGTTCGAGGAGCTCCCCGTAGCCAGTCCTTTGCCCTTCGGGCCCGACGCAAAGGCCCCCCACCACCTCCTCCAAAGCGCCTCAGCTCTGTCCCTGGCCCCACCCCGGAGCCACCTCCACTAGATGGAAGCCTAGGGCCCAAAGAGGGGGCCCCGGGGCCCCGAAGGCGAACACTGAGTGAACCAGCTGGCCCATCAGAGCCCCCGGGCCCACCTGCCCCAGCGGGCCCCGCATCAGACACGGAGGAAGAGGAGGATCCGGGGCCCGAGGGGACCCCCCCATCCCGGGGCAGCTCAGGGGAAGGGCTCCCGTTTGCGGAGGAGGGGAACCTGACTATCAAACAGCGGCCCAAGCCGGCCGGGCCCCCGTCCCGGGAGACGCCAGTGCCCACCGGCCTCGACTTCAACCTCACAGAGTCAGACACTGTTAAGCGGAGGCCCAAATGCCGGGAGAGAGAGCCGCTGCAGACGGCACTTCTGGCCTTCGGAGTGGCCACCGCCATGCCCAGCCCCTCTGCCCCCATGCCCTCCCAGACCCCCAGCGAGTCCCCTGTGGCTTCTCCCTGCCCTCCTCAGCCAGACCCTAGCAGCCTTCCAACTCCAGGAGCTGCAGCCCCGCTCCCTCCCAGCCCTCCCACCCCGCCCTCCAAGCCCTCCTGCCCTGGGCCAGCTCTGGAGAACTCGGCAGGCAGTCGGCAGCGTGGGGAACCAGAGCCCCCAGCTCCGCCCGCTGCCCTCATCAAGGTGCCTGGAGCAGGTATGAGCCAGGGCCTGCGGGGACCGGGCACTGTTGGCAGGGGTTGTGTCCAGCCCAGTTGAGTCACAAGCCAACCTGTCTCTGCAGGAACAGCTCCCAAGCCCGTGTCTGTGGCCTGCACCCAGCTGGCATTTTCTGGCCCTAAGCTGGCTCCCCGACTTGGCCCCCGCCCTGTACCGCCTCCCCGTCCAGAGGGCACGGGGGCTGTGGGCTCGGGCCAGGCCCAGCAGAGACTGGAACGGACCAGCTCGTCCCTGGCAGCCGCACTGCGGGCCGCGGAGAAGAGCGTGGGCGCGGAGGAGCGCGAGGGGTGAGGGCTGCTGGGCAGGGAGGGGAGGTGGCGGCATAGGGAAAATCCCTCCCATATCCTCTTTCCGGGGTCCTGGGGTTGGGGGCAGGGACCTCACAGGCAGATCCTCAGTCTGGGGATCCCCTGTTGGGAGGGGAGGAGCCCAGGTCTTGGTCACCCAGGTCTGACCTGCAGGGAAGTTGGCTGCTGCCACTTAGAGGCACATGAGCTTGGACAAGTCATTTGAGCCCCAGTGCACTCGCGTAAGGAAGGGACAGCTACTCCTTGGAAAGCACTTGGCACCAGCCAGGCTCAGTAGCAGGGCCCTTGCCCAGGGCTGGCAGGGTGATCTACTGGCCGATCTGACCCGGTGCTCCCCCGCCTGCAGCCCCCCCAGCACCTCCACCAAGCACATCCTGGATGACATCAGCACCATGTTTGACGCCCTGGCTGACCAGCTGGACGCCATGCTGGACTGAGCTAGACCCACCTGCAGCATCCATTGCCTTTGCCCCAACACAGACGTTCCTGCCGCCCTAGCAGGGTCCCTCCTGTTGCTCCGAGCCAGTGGCTGTCAGCACTGCAGTTCCAGGGGAGCCGCCCCCTGGGGGGCCAAGGGAGCTTGTCAGAACCTGGTATCTCAGCGAAACCCCTCCCAGTGTCTAACCTGAGCAAAGAGCCCTACCCTTTGGTCAGGGACCCTGGTAAGAGCTCCCGCCCAGGGAGAAAGGTGGTGGCAGCTTCTGTGCCCCTCCCCCCGCAAGTGTCTCCCGTTCCTGTGCCAAGGGCCTCTTGCCACCCGCTGTGCTGTCCAGTGCAGAGGCCGGAGGAGCGGTGTGTCTGGCCGGGTCCCACAGGTGTACATAGGACATGTAAATAAACACCAGGGCCTGCGTGCTGGAGGTGGCGGTGCCCAGGCCAGACACCGGTTCCTCCCCTGCCTGCGAGGCAAAGCTGGCGGGGTGGGGGCAGCGGGATTAATAGACCCCCCAAAGTCCAAACTTTTTCAACTGTAAATGTTATTTTTTAAGCAGAGAGAAATGCATATATTTTAAACGGAATTTATTCTATAACTGCCTGAGAAGACGCAGTGGGGAGGGGCTTCCAGCCACAGCAAGAGTGCCCACTGCCCAGCTCGGGGCTGGAAGCCTGACCTGGTTGGCTGGGCCCTGGCTCTGTAAATTAACCTCTTACCCCAACTAACGCCAATGAAAATGTCATTCCACGTGATCGCCTGTGTGTTTGGATCTGTGCTGTGCACCTCAGCCAGAACCCTGGGCTCGGTCGCGGCGGAAGGAGGAAGGCTCGAGCCCTCCTCTCCTCCCCTTAGTGGCTGCCTCATGGACCAGCCACAGGTTTTTCTTACGCAATTTATAAGTTTTAATACAAACCAGTCTACATTCATTCCTAAAAGGCTCATTTCCAGTAAAAAATATACACCAGTAAAAACATTCTCACAGGAGAACGATGCAGGGGCTGGAGGAGCCCTGGGCGTGTCCCCGAGACTGACTGGTGGCCAGCTCGAGGCAGGCACAGGGAGAGGTTCTAGGGTGAGGGGTCCTTCACCTTCAGGTCCCTGTGAGGCTCCCCTACAGAGGGAGGAGGGGAAGTGCTTGGCCACATCCAGGTCCCTGCCCCAGGAAGACAGGATGGAGGGTCACCCTGGCCTTCAGTGGCGACCTTGAGAGTTGACTGGACCCCCCCACAGCTGCTGTCAAGGTTCCTTCAAAAAAGGTTGAGGCCCTGGCCCCACGTTCACAGCCCCGCCCAGGGGCCCCAGAGCACAGGGCACTGGCTTAGTGCACCCTGAAGAGGGACAGCCCCCAGGAGTGGGCTGGGAGCCCCTTTGCGAAGCACATGAGGTCAGACATTCAAGAAGGCCCCTGGTGAGGCGCAGGGAAGAGCCGGGCTGTCCTGACACGGCATTGGCTCCTTCACTCCTCCACAGTAGCCCTGGGGTCAAGACGACAGCTGGGTCTGGCACGGGATCTGGGCCTCCGGTGCCAT
The DNA here is from genome assembly GCF_014108235.1 of Myotis myotis. NCBI lineage: Eukaryota > Metazoa > Chordata > Mammalia > Chiroptera > Vespertilionidae > Myotis > Myotis myotis. Next base: position 2,940,156 of record NW_023416321.1, read on the forward strand.
GGGGCACAAGAGCAAACCCTGAAACATTCATGATACCAACTCCCCAGACTCAGAAATGGGTCTGGTACTGTGACCACCAAGGCCGATGGCTCAGAAGGGAGAGTTCATGCCCAGCTTGGTTTCAAACTGCAGCTTCTGTCGCTTCTGGTAGCGGACCCGGACCCTGGGGGAGGGGGGCGGGGATTAAATCAGGGGTCAGGGCAGGCCACAGGAGGAGGCAGGGATGGGTAGCCAGGAGGCGAGGGAGTGATGCCCAGGGGATGACAGGCTTAGGGAGCAGGCCCGGCCCAGAGGGAGTGCCCTGCTGGTGGCTCACCGGATCTCATGCAGCTTCACGATCTCGTTGCTGACCACCACAAGGACCAGGGACAGGCAGCCCAGGAGCCACGTCAGCAGAGGCACGTCCTCCAGGCCAAAGTGGACGCGGCTGTCCCTGTGCGTCCACAGCTGCAGGTCAACCGCCGTCTGGACCACCTGCCCCAGCAGCCTGCAGGAGGAGGTGGCAGCGCCGGGTCAACCTGGGACTTCTCGCTCCCTTCCCTGCTTTTCTCAGTACAGCAGTAGCTCAAGAAGGGCAACCTTCAATCTCCACCCAAACCCCACCCTCAAGTCATAGCCCTGCCCCAGCCCCCGCCCCCTCCTCCAGCTGAGCCACACTCACACCACGGGCACCGTCATGGACCACCAGAGGTTGGTCAAGGGGCTCTTTCTCCACAGGGGCTTGGTGCGATGCACGTGGGTGACAGAAATGAAGACTGGAGAAAATGGAATCAGAGGGGGCGTCAGACTTGCCACGGCCCAAGGCCTGGTCCCCAGGGCACCCCACCAGCCACCACTGGCCCCCTTCCGGGAGCCCTTACCAGTGTGCAGGACGATCAGGGCGGCAGTGAGCTTCTGAGCCAGTAGCAGCCCATTGGCAAAGTCATCAAACCAGGCTGGAGCCGTGTCTGCATGGCTGCCAAAGCAAGGTGTGCACTCAGCCCTCTCCGGGCCCTGCGGAGGTGGCCTGGGGGCGAGGTGGGCCGGGGGCAGGACTCACCTGGGCAGCATGATGGAGGAGCAGTTGGTGAGGTTGCGGGCCCGGGAGCTGTCACAGAAGCTCTGCAGTGTGAAGCCAAAGCAGATGAGGCACGAGCCGATGGTGAGACTGAACTTGAGCAAGAAGCAGAGCAGGAAGTAGTGCTGGGTCTGTGGGAAGAAGGAGCCTGTCACGCCAGAGGCCACGGCCCCTGCGGCCCTCGGCACTCGGATTCAACAGGCTCTTCGTGAGTGGGCAGCCCGGATGGGGGAACGGAGCAGGGACTGCCCGCCCCGGCGAGGATCTTTCCCAGCTCTGTCCCCCCACCTCCCTTTGGTGGGGGGCACTGTGGTGGAGGCCCATCTGATCACTCCCTGCCTCAAGGATCAGCCTCTTCTATGCTCGTTCCTGGGAAAGGCCCAGGCTCACAGGTCCACTTCGCTTACCTTCTTAGGAATGGAGAGAAGGTTTTTCCCTGTTGCCACAGACATGACGGAGCTATGGGGGGGCTTCCCCAGCAGAGAGATGCTGAAAAGCAGAGACTGGGTGAAGGGCGGCGCCATGACCCTCTGTCTCCCAATTCCCATGTGAGAAGCCTTTTTGGAGTCTTGGGTCAGGGTTGGTGGGCAGGAGGGATAAGACAAAGGGGCACCCACCACAACACACACACACACACCCCACACACACACCCATGCTCCCTCTGCGAGAGGAGGTGAGCACTGAGCAGGGCTCCCTGAACCCGGGCTCCTGGGGTGCTCGGTGACCTCCCACCCCGCCTGCCTGGGCACAGAGGGCCGGCTGGCTTCTCACCTGAGCAGGGGATAGCAAAAGCAGGACAGCCACAGGATGTCGGTGGTACTGAGCAGCGGTGGCAGCTGGACTAGGCAAGAGAGGAACTGGGCCAGGAGAGCCCCGGAAGCACCGTTAGGTTCTGACAAACAGGACTGGGAGCCCCGAGGCTGCCTCGCCCTGGGCCCAGACAGACGCTCACATCCTGGCCTAGTGGAGCTGGGGCTGGAGGGGACACTATTCTGCTCAGGGGTCATCTCCAAAAGCCCAGCGGTGTCAGGGGGGCCCTAGGCTGTGCTGCATCCTCCCAGCTCCCAACTGGCCTCAGACTCTGGCCCTTGAGCAAAGAAGCAGGCGGGGAGGGGACAATGTCTCACCTGGATGACCACGAGAGACAGCTGGCACTGCAGCAGGAAGAGGAAGCACTTGCGAATGCCGTAGGTGGCATGCCGAGCCTAGGGGCCGGGAAGGACAGATCGTGGCCTCGCTCAGACCCTATAGCTGACCAACCTCAGCCAGGAGCCAGATGCCCCAATGCTCCTGCACACCAAGCCGCCCGCCCGGGAGAGCTTCGCCCGGAGGCAACCCAGATGGATCCGGTGTCCTGATAACCCCCCACCCCAAGCAGGCCCTGCACCCCCGCTCCCACCACCAGCCCAAGCCCCCACCTGCTCGATGAGGCGGATGATGCTGATGGTCTCCTCCTGGCGGAAGGCCAGGGAGCAGGGCAGGCTGTTGAGCTGCCCCGAGAGCTGCAGGGGAGAAAGGCCATCCGAGGCCTGGGCCATGTTGGTGCTGGTGGCATAGCCGAAGGTCTCCCAGGAGCAGCGGGATGGGTACAGGGGGTCCAGGGCAATGCTGAGCAGCACAGGGGGAAGCGTACCCATCAGCTGTACTTCGAGAGACCCCATCTCCCACAGGACGGGGCGAGCACCTGCTCCCTCTTCTCCCCACCATGCCCAGGTCCCTTGGTCCCCTCAACCAGGGCAAGATCGGCCATGATATACGCTCAGCCCCATGCAAACCCAATCTGGGGTTTCCGGGAGGCAGAGGCGGTGCCCCGACCTGATGTCGCTCTGGAGGAAGAGGCAGCTGTTCCGCAGGTTGGCAGAGCTGCCCAGGCAGCAGGTCACCTCCCCGTACTCCTGCATGATCTTGATCATCTCACACATGGCTGAGGGCAGAGTCGGTCACAAATCAGGCAGGCGGAGCCCCATGCAGGGCACTGGGTAGAGACCCCCAGGACAGGAGGAGACAGGAAGTGGGCTCCCCCTTTGTGACTATCCTACCCAATCCTCTGACACTTCTCACTCCCCAGAATGGCACGCCCATGGCTCCAGCCCACTAGACTCCCCAGCTCCTCCCAGCCCAGGTGCCTTTGCTCCCTGCAGGGGAAGCCCACACTTCCTAAAGATCTCACGGGGTCCCAGCCTTGTCAGCGCTCAGTGGAAGGGAACGGGCTGCCCGAGTCACTGTGGCCACAGTACTCACTCTCGGGGGTACAGTCAGTGAACAGGGGCACGAGCAGGGGCACGTTGTCGATGTTCTGCAGGTGGGGCCGCACCTGGTGGATGCCCCGGGGCAGCTTGGCCTGGAGAAAAAGCAGAGATGCCCGTGACCCTCCTTCCTCTGCCATGTGCCACTTCCAGGGGCCGGGGGCGCAGACCTGCTGCCGTACCCGGTTGCAGTCCTCCAGGAAGCTGGGGAGGTCACTGTCCGTAGGCTGGAAGCTGATGAGGTCGGAATGGCCCTCCTCCATCATCAGGAGCCCTTCTGCATCATCTCGGGACACTGTGGGGATGAAAGGCCGTCCCTCACCTTGGGGCCAGCCTTCTGGAGGCCTTTCCTTGCCCTGCAAATGGCATGGAACTTCCTGCCCGCAGGTCCCCTCTCCTCCCCTGTCAGCTGCTGTTACCACAGGGAGATCTGAGCCATTTTCCAAGGGAATGTATGTATCAGGAGGGCTCTATGGGGCTCTTTCTGGAATAGTTCCAAGGTGGGGGGAGTCACCCACCCCCACTTTGTCCCCACCACAAACCTTTGCCCTCACCCTGATTCAGGTCATCGTGCAGGGAGCCAGCGTGGCTGGGGCTGGAGGGGGGGATCTCGGAGCCAGGCATGTCCCCATTGGGTGTGAGGGAGATGTGGCAGTTCCAGCCTGTCTCCAGGCCCATCTTCTCTGCAAACACCTGCGGAAGGCAGATGGCCATGAACGAGGGGCCCCGAAGCCCGTGGGAACAAGGATTGGTGGCGGCAGAGGGGTTGGCTCTCCCCACCTTGCTTTTGAGCTCATCCTCCAAAGAGAAGTAGACGAAGCGAATGCAGGCATTGACCAGCCCGTCGATGAGGCGCACGACGTCCAGCCGGGCCTGGTACTGGGAGGACACCATGCCCATGAAGATCTGGCCGCTCAGGGCCTGCATGCAGTCTTCCTTCTCCAGCACCTCCCCGATCCCTTCTTCAGGTCGGCACAAGGCACCAAGACCAGCCAGGACATGGCCCAGTCAGGACACCCGGAACCAGCAAATTCCAGGAGGCAGCCCAGGGCCACACACGCAGATGCCACACCCAAATCAAAGAGCACGCGGGCCCCCACGGACCACACACAGCCACGCACGCACACAGCCGGGGCACATGGAGGAGCCAACAGACACAGGAGAAAAGACAATGAAAGGCACTCATCAGTCCGGTGACAATCCCCCTGAGTGACAACAGCCTGGCCCTGGTCTGGGCAAGGGGGCTGGCCCCACCCTTGGCAACGGCTTCAATTCATCGTCTCTCAGATCATAAGACCCCGTGAGTTTGGCGGAGAGGAGGGTGGGGGTCAGTGGAGCTCTGAGTCCCTCTGTCCCTGCAGGGTCTGGGACCTGGCCTTGGTCTGACTCAGAGAGGCTCATGCTCTACGGCCTCTATTGTGTAACTCTCACAGAAAGCGGTTTTCTATGTCGTCCCACTGGAGTGTCACAAGAAACCCGTGAGGAGGACAGAGGAAGCACCCGGTTTATACGGGAGATGACAAAGGGACCCCCCCAGGTCACCAGATAGTGACTGGCCCCCTGGGCGTTCCAGGCCCAGGGCTGTGCCCGCTGTCCCCTCTGCCCTCGGGAAGCCCTTCCCACTCTGGCCCCCACAGGACGGCCGCGCACGGTACCATCGGAACTCCAGCTGTTGTGGCGGGTGCTCAGCTTGATGGGGGTGGTGCTGGGCAGCTCGCACAGGGTGAAGATGCTGCTCTGGCCCGGCGCCTGCACCAGCTCGATGCACTTGCCATTGAGCTGGGAGGACAGGCTGCAGCTCATGGGCTTGTAGGCGAAGGCGGAGCAGTAGCCAGACAGGCAGGCGCGCTGGTAGAAATCCAGCACTTTCTTTCTGCCAGGGAAGCAGGGTGGAAGTGAGGCGAGTGGTCCTGGGACACCCCAGGACTGTGAGCAGGAAGGCAGACCGCCTGAGCCCAATGCTCTGGCCCCTCACCCACCTGTCGGAACCCGAAAGAGGGTAGATGTCAGCTCCATCCCAGAAGTCTGTGCAGGCCTCCAAGACCACGTCTGCTGTGCCATGGGACAGCATCTGTTCTGTGCCTGCGGGGAGTGAATAAAAAGGCCAGACCATCAGTGCCCAAGCCACCCCTGCTGCTCACTGTGACCTCACAGGTAGCACTGCCATCGTGGGGTGGAGGGAACGAGCCAGGCCTGGCCGTAGCGAGCCTGTGTAGAACGCCGCTGGGCTTGTCATGCAGGCACTAAGCTGCCCATCCTTCAGACAGTCCCATCCTCTGTGACTGCCACCATCCCAGCCTGGTTCCCCAAACCAATCCCTGCCACATCTGAGGTCTTAAGAAGCTGCCTGGTGCTCATCTACTCATCCCAAAAAGGGACAAGGAGGGCAGAGCCTCGGCCCAAGCTGCTGGAAGGTTTGTCCTGATGTGGGCCAAGCACGGGAGGCTCACTGGTGGTGGTGTCCTTGATGAAGAGGCTGATCATGTGGCTGAGCGGGGGGCGCCGCTTGGTGACACAGGACAGCCTCCCCAGGGAGCTCTCCTTCACCATCTCGGCACTGGGGAGGCGATAGAGCGCCAGGTGGTTCTGCTGCTTGAAGAGCTCCTTGGCCCCAGGAGTGAAGCCTGCAGGGGGAGGGCAGCAGTCAGGGCCTCTGGGAGAAAGCCCAGGCACTGCGCCTGCCCCCCGCCCTCCACCTCATGGGACAAAATCCATGCTGGCTGGCCCCTTCCACCCCTTCACCCCCAGTTCTGTTCTCAGATTGGGAAGCAGTCAGACAGCAGTGCCTGTTAAAGGGCAAGGACCAGGAGCTAGGAGGCTTCCCGGGGATCTCGGTAAATGCCATGCCCGGGACTGGTCTGTCTGGAGTTGGTGGCCACGCACCGATGAGGCGGGCGAGCTCGCAGAGCCCCCAGGGCACGTGGACGGGCAGCACGGCGCTGTGGCTCTCCTGCAGGGCGATGTTGCACAGGTGGTCGGAGAAGCGGCACAGCCGCTCGGTGACGCTGGCGTTGCACAGGTTCAGCAGCACGTTGAGGCCCAAGGGCTTGAGGGAGGTGAGGTGCAGCTGCCAGTTGGAGTCATCAAACTGGATGCAGGGGGGGTTCTGCTGGTCCTGCGACAGGCTCAGCATCTCCAAGTGGTAGTCACACACGAAGTCCTCCGCCTCGTAGGGCTCGCTCTCCAGCCCAGGCTGCGTCTGGGGGCAACGTGGAGGGGACAGGGGGCCTCAGACTGGGACGGGTGTGGGGTGCTCCTGAGAGAAGATCCCCCTTCCCAGCACAGCATGCTCACGCTTCCCCAGCCCTCCCAGAAATCCCCGCCTTGTCTTTCTTGAGTTCCTGGCTGCTTCTGGATCTTGTGCCCAATGACACTGGCAATACCTAAGAAGCGGGTGAACAGACCAAGGAGGAAACAACAAAGGACCTTTTTCAGGGAAAATATTTTCGAGGGAGGCACGGGCAGGCCGCGGCTAGGAGGAAGGGGCCTCCCCGCACCAATGGCCAGCAGCGAGATCCAGGGAGGGGCAAGGGCCGACTTCACAGAGGAGCCGTGGGCGAAGCCACAGGAGGTGCCCTGCCAGGCCAAACCTGGGGACCTGAGAAGCTGTGCTTCCAGCACCACCCATCAGGCTGGCTGCACCCCTCGGGCCCCTGCAGCAAGGGAGGCTGGACGCCCTGAGCCTGACCGCGGGGGCTGCTCTCCGCCCCCCTCACCTTGCCGGGCTCATCCTCACAGCCTTCTGGGTCCCTGTTGAAGCTCACGTTCGAGCCGGACAGGTGTTTGCTGTGGCCGTGCGCTCTGTGGTGAGAGCAGGGCTCAGGGACCTTGGGGCCGTCAGCAGGCCAGTCTCCGCGCTCCTGCTCATTGGCCAGGTGCAGCGTGGTGTTCAGGGAGCCAGCCAGGAGGGCATCCCGCTCGTGGGGCTGAGGAGAGCAAGGGGTACAGGCCTCAGACCCGGGTCCCGACGGCTGCCTGGACCAGGCAGGGTGCTGACGTCCCCTCTGCCTTGTGGGGGCTCCACCTGCACTGCTCAGAGGCAGATCCTAATGGTGCCCACGCCCGCCTTCTCCCTTAGCCTCGCCCTCCCTGAGGCCCCCGCCGCACCTCCTCCTCCACCTCGGGGTGGCAGAAGGAGCGGGTGGACAGGTCATCCGTCAGGTCCTCGTGGCTGCTGTGCGGAGGCTCCACCTTCCCGCTGAAGAACAGCACGGTCTCTGGGCTGGGATTTGGCCACGACAGGATCCCCTGTTTGTCTACACAGCACAGGACCTGTGGGGAGAGATGGTGGGGGAGACGGGCTTGGCATTCCCCAACCTGCCAGGGGCCATGGAGGGGCAGACAGGCACCCAGGTGCGGCAGGAAGCAGGCCTGCTGAGGCGGGCCCTCCCGCAGGGCCCCTCACCGTGACGGAGCCCAGGCTGTGCAGCAGGCTGGAGCTGTGGCTCAGCGTGGACGACGTCCCCTGGATCACCCGCAGGAAGTGGCCCCAAATGCTGCGCAGCATTTCCTGGTGGGAGAAAGTCCATGAAGCCGTTTGGGACTCAGCCACATTTCCCAGGAGAGAGCCTCTGGGGTCACCAGAGGCAACGGTCCAGGGGCACCGGAAGCTGGGGTGCAGAGGCATTTGTCCGGGCAGGGCAGCGACACACTGCCCATGTGAGATGAGGACTCGGGGCTCTGAGAGCCTCCTGGAGGCTAGAAGGTCATAAAGTGGGGGCGTCCAGGGTTCCAGAAGGGACCTGGGGCAGGATCGGCCCGGTGCGTGTACCTGAGTGGACACGGCTTCTGTGTAGCTGCTGAGAGTATCCTCCGAGAACTTGGCCAGCTGCACGGAGAGAAGGGGGAGCTCAGGGAAGGCACTGCCCTCACACAGGCCTCCAAGCTACAAGTGGGGCCCCACACCAGCAAGGCTCCCAACATCTGGGCAAAGGACGGCCCCAGGCAGCCCCGGTCCCTGTGTGCTGAGAGCCAGGAGGCACTCACACCCCCGGGCCTGGCCTGGAGGCTCTTCTGGGTGGAAAGGGGTCCGCACTCCCACTCCTGTCCCTGTTCACTGGGGCAGAGCCGACTTCCTCTGTAGTTCCTGTCTTGGTTCCTTTTGCACGTGCCCCCAGATGCCTTGGGAAAACCTACCAGAGAGCTGGGGGAGCCTTTGCTCATCTGGGCCAGGACCCGGGCTTCTCCGCAGGCAGTTGCCAGGACCCAGAGGACTGGAAAGAGCAGGGGGAGGATGGGCAGGACGCCATTCACCTGCGAGAGAGGGACCCACACTGAGGGCTCTGGAAGAGCGGCTGGCCCCAGGGCGGGCGGGCAGGGCTGGGGTGAGGGGACAGGACAGCTGTCGGGGGCAGGGAGGGAGGAAGGTGAAGCAGGTGTTCTTAAGCTGAAGCCTAAGGGGCCCCTGGCTGCAGAGAAGGAGGGACAGCCAGGGAACATGAGGGGACTCGGCCACCAGGGAAGGAGGAAAGCAGGCCGAGAGGAAAGGAGGGGGTTACCTGTAGCTGGAGGAGGGTGTACTGCCAGGACGTGACCCCGGGGGCGTGCAGCATGAAGCGCAGGGCGTTGGTGATGAGGAAGCTGGCCTGTTGGGAGGGGGAGAGCCTTAACCCCCCAGCCCCAGAGAAGACCCAGGCTCTGAGGCTCCCCTTCCTCTGCCCACTCACCCCCCGACACTGGCTGGCTCACTCTGGGACCCCCGTCTCCCCTCCCACACTCACCTGAGCTGGCCCTGAGGCTCCCCCACTTCCCTCTCCCCTGCCCTGGCGCCCCACCTCACGCACCAGGACCACAGGCATGGCGTAGTGCAGCATCACCGACTGCACCGTGAACCTCTCGTTGTCCAGAGCAGTGATGGGACGGGACAGGGCCATGTCCAGGCACCATCTGCAGAAAGAGGTGACCCGATGCTCAAGGGAAAGGCCAGAAACGCGCACCTTCACTGAGCACCTGCACTGAGCATCTCGGAGGCCTGCGATTCCCTCCTATTCCTCCCCCAGCCAGGTGTCCCGGGGAGAGTGGCCTGTGCTGGCCTCCAGAGCTCCAACTGGGAGGGGAGCCATCACTGGGCTCAGAGTGCTCACAAGATGCTAGAGAGAGGAACCTACAGAGGGCCTGGCCTAAGGGGCCTCGAATGGACAGGTTCCTTCTTTGTCCCCCACGCCCTGCTCACAGAGGCACTGGGGAAGAGAAGAGGTCAGGGGTGCGGGGAGCAGGAGAAAGGCAGGGCAGCACCCCTACCTGATGTTGTCAATCACGGGGGTCTCAAGGACACGGAACAGCCGGTGCTGCTGGGGGTTCTGCGGCCCTTTCTTCAGCTCTCCCCGGGGGGAGGGCGGTGGCGAGAAAGGGGGAAACAGGTCTCCGGGCTCCAAGACGATGTGCTCATCATCCTGCCAGGGACAGAGGGGAGGAGGGGAGGGTGAGGAAAGGCTGCTCTCGGAGGCCCCTCTCCTTGACAACTCCAGCGAAGTGGGGACATCCACGGGGTTAGGGCCCATCAGTTAGCAGAGTCAGCTGGGGCGGGGCCTGTAGGACTGGATTCCTGGTGGTTTGAGGATCAGAGAAGAAAGAACAGGACAAGGCGGAGAAAGATGTCCCAGCCCTTCTTTGTTCCCCAAGAAGCTGTGAGCTGGCCTCCGGGGAGCTTCAGGATTAAGACTGGGACCCTCCCACCGCTGCCTGTGGACTCTCCCGCTGCACTGCCAGGGGAGGAGAAAAGTCTCGCGCTACCTTGATCCCCCTCAGAGAGGCGAACGATTCCTGGCCGGGCCTCAGAGCTATGATGTCTCCTTCTACCAACAGGCTAACTGGCAGGTTGACCAGATGTCCATCTCTGTAGGCCCAGTGCAGGGACCAGGACGGTGCAAAGGGCATGTGGAGGTCGGGGTACATGGCATCTGGCCACTTGATCTCCTTGCCATCCTTGAGGGCATCTGATGAGAACGGAAAGAGGGAGACCACCTGACCCAGGGCCCCAGCCAGACCCAGCACCTCGGAGCTTAGCCTGCCCGTGAAGCCTCTCTGAAATCCCGCATCCTTTCCAACACTTCCCCTCGGTCAAGGCCAAAGCCTTTCCCAACCACTCAGCCCAGGCACTTCCACCTCCTCTGAACACTGAAGCTCTTATTCTCTGTTTCCTTGTTCCTTTCAGATACATTTCACAACCATTGCTGAGGGTGTGCTGGGCCCCGTGCAAAGGTCAAAGGTGAGGACGCCACAGTCCCTGCCTTGAGGAGCCACCACCTAAGAGGGGGAGTGAGACTCGTGAGCAGATAACTCCGAACAAGGCAAACACACAGGCTAAGAGTGTTAGGGAACGTCCCGGAGCTGCAGGAGCACAGAGCTGGGGCAATCAGAGGTGGCTTCATGGAAGAGGGAGCACTGAGGATGGGCCTTGAAGGATGGCGAGGTTTCTGTCAGCCGGAGGTTGTGAGGGAAAAGCATGCTAGGTGAGGGACAGCAGGACAAAGGCACTGGAGCAGGGAAGTCCTCAGTGGGCTGGGAAGTGGGGAGGGGGAGTGGTTTTAACGTGAGGATGAGGAGCAAGAGAAGAGGCTGGAGGAAAAGGTCAGAGCTTGTGCCAGAGGTTCTGGGGAGCCACTGATAACGGCTTCGATAAACAGGAGGGAGCCACCGATGGTTCCTGAGCAAAGACTAGCTCCCCGAGAGCAGGACCCATCTTTCCCGGTCACCGCTGCACTCCCAGTGCCTACAAGGCTGCAATGAGTGAATCATATCACGTTCTCACTCAGGGCTGCAACCCCCACTGCCCAGGAGAAAGGTCTCATGAGAGGAGATGCTGTTCTCTTACAAGACCACACACTCCGGGGAAGCAGGACCCACTGTCTCCAAAGAGCCTGATGCAGTCTCCATCCACGGCCCGGGCTGCAGGAGCACTGGCCACGCGGCAGGATGAGCAGGAACCCGCCTGCCTGCGCTGTTTCCTTCTCCTTTTGGAGCTGGGCTGCCCCACCCTGAGCTCCCGGTTCGCTTCCCAGCCCCAATCCTCTGGCTCCTTCCCCGGCCCAGAACCAGTAGACAGGGCCGACTTGGAAGAGAAAATCTGACTGTCCTGCCAAGGGAGAGGGTCTTCCCTGTTAGTCTCCCAACGGACAGCGAGCCTGCAAGCCAACTGGCTGCTATTAGCCTTCCGGCCTGCCCGGGCCACTGCCTGGGCACCCACAGCGGCCCACGGCTCTCACTGTCCTGCTCAAAAGCACGCAGGGCATCCTGCCAACTCGCTGGATGCCCAGAGCCCCCAGAATGCCTACCAGAGGCAACGCCTATGTGCTGGGGCTCAGGAGGGGAGTCCTTCCTCTGACCCATCACAAAGCGCCTTTCGCCTGGCCCTTGATCTCACCTTGGATTTGGTCGATGATCCCTCGGAGCCTCCACTCCACCTCCCGACGTTTCAGCCGATCTTGCCGTGCGATGAGGATGAGGTTGAGAAGCAGCAAGAGAAACAGCGCCGAGGCATTCACCAGCTCCACCCCGTGGCTGGCGGGAAGGTGAGGGCTACTCGCACCAGCCCAGCCAACACAGGGCCCTGACTCCACAATCACAGCCCACCCAGTCTCCCTGCAAGAGTGTCGAGTCTGGTTCCGCCACCAACTAGCCAAGGGACTAGGATCCCTACACAGCTCAGGCGCCGGCTGTGGGGGCAGCTTCGGAGGAGCAGCCCATCTCCCCTGGGATGTCGTAGGTGGGATGGCAGACTCAGCTGAGGCAGGAGAGGGAAGGCCCAGAGCCCGGGGTAGGAGAGACTGGGCGGGAGCCACGTACCTGCCGGCCGGCTGGCCCCCGTAGCAGCCCAGCAGCAGCAGCACCGCCAGCAGCATGAGCGAGGCGCCCGGCCAGTGGAAACAGGAGCAGCGGTTACTGTGATGCAGGAAGCTGCTCCTCCACATCTCCTGGGGGTGGGGGGGGTGGACAGGGGCCGAGGGGTGAGAGGCCGGGACAAGGTCGTGGGAAGGGGCCGCCTTCCCCCCACACCCACCGACCCAGCCCCTGTGGCTGCCTCTGTCTTCTCGTTTTGGTCTTGGCTGGGGTCCAGCCGGTTGGGCTCCTGCAGCGGGAGGGGTCAGGACATGACTCTGGAAGGAAGCCCGGCTTCTTTCGGATTTTCCGTGATGCCTCGGTGGGCCCCCGGGCCCTGAGAATGGGCCCCAGGCTCCTCTGCCCTCCCCGCCAGGCTTGGCCTACCTTCCAGGTGAGACACTTCTTCTGCTCCCTCAGGTGTCCCTCCAGCACCGCCTCCAGCTGCTCCTTCAGGATGCTGAGGGCCTTCCGCGTGGACAGGCCCAGGGCCAAGGGGGGCTCGCCCTGCAGGGAAGCCAGAAGTGCTCAGCATGGCCCGGGAGGCCTCCCCCTTCCCAGGCCCCGCCTCCCTCCTCCCGAATCCTCCCCTCTTCCTCCACTAGCCCTTCCCTCGGGGTGTAAGCATGTTCCAATCTCCACTAAACTAAAGGACAGTCAAGTACACAGCCTCCTGCTCTTAAAGCCAAGTTTAAAACAAAACTTCCCATACTCAGTGCTTTCTGGCCTACCTTTCACTTGACTTTCACCCCACTGCCACCAGCCCCTCCCAGCCCATCAGATGCTGTCACTGCTGACCTCCCCGTCTACCTCACCGCTGCCACTTCAGATTCCATTATACCGGGGGGAGGGGGGGGGGGGGGACACTATCAGGGAGATACTAGCACTTCATTGTTCCTAGAGGAAAATTTAGGGAGAAAAACTCATCTTCTGTAACCACCATTTCATAAAAAGAGGGGATTACAACACACACCACCAGGAAGGACACATCTCGGAAAAAGGGCAGCTGTGCCCAAGAAAGGACCGAGAACTGCTACGCCTCCTCCCTTCTCTCTGAGGATGGGGGGCAGGAGAGTCCCCGGGTGACACTGCGGACGACCTACGGTCCTATGTGACCCCTGGCCCAGCCTCTCTCCTCCTTGAAACCCCCATTGCTGCTTTCTCCTTCTCTGACTGTTGTTTTCCCTCCATCTACCCCACAGTCCATCCTGCCACAGCCGATCCGGGTACTGAGCTGCCTCACAGCTGTTTCCCAGGCACCGGAGTCCATATGTCCAACACCTGAAATCACCACCTGGCTTCCGCCAGAGTCCACACGCCTGCCTTCACCATCTCGCTAGGCACCCAGGCCAGAGCTGGAACCCCCTCGACCAGACCCCGCCCTCCCCTTCCTACCCCCCAATTGCTACCTTCAGTCTCTGCCTTGTCCAAACCAACTGCAACACCCACGGAGAGAGCGTGTCCCATCACCTGACCCCCTTACCTTTAATATCCAGTGAGCCCTGAGCCCACCCCGCACTCTGCCGGCTTCTCCAGCCCCCTCCTGCCATTCCGGAGGCAGGCCACGCTCCTCCCGCTCACGTGCATATATCTGTGTTTTCTCAGCCAAGAACACACTCCTCGCCCCGACAACTGCTACTTCTCTTTCAAGACTCAAACATCACCGGCTCTAGGAAATGTTCCCCAGACCCAGGGCTGCGCTTACGGGGGAGTTTTGTACCCGACAGCACCCTGGGCAGCCGGCTCACGGCCGGCCTCGTTCAGAACCGTCCTTCTAGATTGCCTGGCCTGGTTCTCCACTAGACTGCCAGCTCCTGGACAACAGGCACTGATCCTTCCATCTCCACACCCGCCCACCCGCTGCTGGGACAGTGCCCAGCACACAGCGGCAGCTCGGCACATCCTTGCTGAGTGAATGATGAATGATGAATGAATGGGCACACAGGTAGCTTCACAGATCCCACTGACGCCTTATCAGGGGCTATCAACCCAGGATCTGTACCAGAAACACCTGGAGCTTTTATTTTATTTTTTTTTTATTTTTATTTTTTAAATATATTTTATTGATTTTTTCACAGAGAGGAAGGGAGAGAGATAGAAAGTTAGAAACATCGATGAGAGAGAAACATCGATCAGCTGCCTCCTGCACATCTCCCACTGGGGATGTGCCTGCAACCCAGGTACATGCCCTTGACCGGAGTCGAACCTGGGACCTTTCAGTCCACAGGCCGACGCTCTATCCACTGAGCCAAACCGGTTTCGGCAAGGTTTTAAAAATGTGGATGTCCAGGTCCCACTCTAGACCTACTGAATCAAAACTCCTGCGGGGAGGCCTGCCCCAGGTAGACTCCAATGCACAGGTCCCCAGCTCGGGGGCGCGGGTCCTAGGAACACAACCTGGCCTCGCCAGGGAAGGCAGTGATGGAAGGAGGTGTGAGTCTATCTCAAGGACACCTGAAGAGCAGCACCGTGAGCTTCCACCAGGACCCCGCCCCCCTGAGCGAGAGGAGCCCGAGGCCTGGGGCACCAGGAACGGGACTTGGGGTCATCTACTGAGCCCGACCAACGTCGCCCGGCTGGCGACGCCCTGGCTGCCTCGGCCTATTGCCCTCCACCTCCATGCCTATCACCCCATCTGCCCTCCTGGGTCTGCCCTGGCTTTGCCCACTAACGTCTGGATTTCCTCCTCCTGCCCGTCTCCATGTTGGCAGACTCGCTCCTCACAGGACACACATCTCCAGGACGAGAAGAGGATGCTGAACTGGGGCCATTTCCTGCTGCAGAGGGGAGCCCCACCTGGCCTGTTGCCAGCTTCCTGGGCCTGAGGGATGAGGACGGCCCCAGAGGGAGCCTGGCCCAAAGACTTCCCGAACCCTTGCCTAGAGCTCAGCTAACCCCACTCTCACTGTGGCTTTGGGGGATTATGAAGATGAGAGCAGCTTCTTCCCTGAGGGGACAACTGCTTATTTGAGCTCGGGAAGTAGTCCTCGGGGCAGGGGCCGCACCCCAGCCTGGGTAACTATCAGCTTCCTAGGAGGTTTCTGCCCCCCCAGGCTTCCCGAAATGGCCTGGAGGCAGGGGAGGTCTGGCCTGCAGAGGTAACAAGACTGCACGCCACAAGGACAGGGAGTGGGCAGGAGAAAGGACAGGCCCGGCAGATCCCCAAATCCCACGGGACTGCAGGTCCCCTGCGGTGCTGCTGGGTCTGCCGTGAGGCCCAGGCTCGGGGAGGCAGGGAAAGGCTAAGAGGAGCCGCCTGCGGGCCGGGGCAGTGTCCCTCGTCTAGCCAGGCTGTAGAAGCTGGACACGCAGCACTCACCCTCTGTTTGTGTGGCTGTCCTGACACCTGCGGCCTACCCCAGCCACCCCAAACCCAGGGCCTCCTCTTCCCTGCCCAGCCGCCCACTTGCTCGCTCTCTGCCCCAGGCGCCTAGCACCTGAGCGCGGCTGCAGTCCGGGTCTGGGTGTGGGAGGGATGGGCCCCAGGATGGCAGATGCTCGGGGCAGGGCCAGCGGAGGCGGGAGGGGGCCTGCAGAGCTGACTGCGCACGTCCGCCCCCGCATGTTGTGTCTGGCCAGGGGCACCAACTCCAGACTAACGATTAGAGACGCGCGGCAGGGAAAAATAAGTCGTTTTGTAATTACATGCCGCCCCCAAAAATGCTTGCCCGTACAGGCTGGCCCTGGGCAAGGACACAGCCTGCTGAGCCAGCCTACTCTCCATGCCCAGCCTCGCTTACCCGACGGCCACAGCCACTCACCGACCCACTGGCAACTCTCACCCATCCCAGGTCCCCGGCAGGAGGGGCCCAGTCCCGGGAGAAGTCAGTGTTTCTCTCAGGGCCCTGCTTTTCTCCCTCATGGTGCGAGTGCCAAGGCTGAGGAAGACCTTGGCGGGAGACCTTCACCCTTCCCAGGGAGATTCGGGAAGGGCTGGTGGGCAAGGGGGCTCTGCCAACCTTCTTCAAAGCATGAGTAGGCTGGGCACCAGCAGGGAGACTGCGAGGATGGGTCTGGTCTGTTTGAGAATAAGGACCCGAGGCGTCCACGCACACTCTGAGGTTGGCTTCTCTTGCCTGCCTGGGCCCAGAGGGGGCGGAAAACCTGCCCCGGCCTTAAGTCCCCGAAGGCACTTCTGGCTTCGCAGGTGCTCAGAAACCCCAAACCCCCACCACCAGGTGCCTCCAGAGCAGTCCCTGGGGCAAGAGCCATGGCTACAGGAAGCCGCTCCACCAGAGCGGGCGAGGCCCCGCTTCTCCGCTTACCCTGCTGCTTTGCAGGTAGAACCACCCCAGTCCCACTAGTTTAACTGCTCAGGGTTCCACCGGACCCAAGAGAGAGCAACCTGAGGCTCTGGGAAGCCCAGGTCAGGAGAAGCTGCAGCAAACCCCCCTCAGGCGCTGGGCTGCTTCTCTCTGACCCATCACCCAAGGAGACGGGTTCGGGAGCAGCAGGTGCTGAAAGAACTGCATCAGAACCACACGGATTCTGCTGCTAAACAGGACCAGCTCTGCAGGGCCCAGAGCCGAGCGTCTGGGTCAGTCTAAGGAGCCAGCACACCTGTGCTCTCCTGCGCCGCCCTCCTCAGGCTTCTCAGGTGGCCTAGAGCCAGAGCCCCCAAGCGCCCCCCTGCCCCCCGCACCCCCATCCTTTGGGGATCCTCCGAGGCCTGCGAGCACAGCCGCCTTTGCCTTCCTACTGCACCTGTTTTGAGAGCAAGAGCATCACAGCCCTCGGCCCAGGTAGACAGGCTATGGATTTAGCCCTTGACCCTTGGCCTTAGCAACAGCAGATAACGGCTCATTAGAACTGGCTGGCTCCTGTGCCAGGTCCCCACCGTCACAGCCTTCGTGGCCAATGCAGGTGGGAAGGGGACCCAAAGCGGGAGGCCACATAAAGCCTGAATCACTGAAGCAGAGAGTCGACCACCAGACACCAGGCTGTTTTTAGCAGTTGTAATAAATCTCTTCTGAGTTTGGCCAGATGCAAATCAACTCTGCCTCTAACCAGGCCAATCAAAGCTTCGGCTCCCTCCCCTTCCTCACTCTCCAGGCTCAGGCTGACCTTGGCACCTTCATCATCTTCTCCCACCTGCAGCCACCAAGACCCAGCTCTGGCTGCCCCTCTCTCAGTGACCCATGTGGTCCAGTGAGAAAAGCACCCTTACTGGCCCCGAGGAGGACCGGCACCCAGACCCAGAGCTTCCTGCCAGCTGTGCATGGAGACCCAGGTCCCAGCATCCAGGAGACCGATGTCCCACTGGGAAACTCAGCTCCGGTCCTGCTCTGGGTGACTGGGGAGCTAGCTGACAGATCCTGAAACACACTGGCTCTCTGGCTCCCATTCCCAGCCTCCTTCCATGGTCCTAGCCCCCTGGTAATCCGAGCTGCCTCTGGTGGCATCCAGGCCTGTGGCCACCCTACCCCAAAGCCTCTCGCACAAAGCAGGGAACAGGCATTCGGAACAGAAATGTGCGCCCACGCTGGCATACTCACTTTGTTGCTCTTGCCCTGAAGGGGCATCCATAGCTCTGCCTGCTTAAAGAGCATGAGCCACGAGGAGTCAGCTACAGAACTTCCAACACCAGAGAGAGAGAGAGAGAGAGAGAGAGAGAGAGAGAGAGAGAGAGAGAGAGAGAAGAAATGGGAGAGCTAGAGAGCGTGTGAGCGAGGAGCTAGTGCTGCAGCGACCGCGCATGCAGCCCAGTGGAGCTCCAATCTGCTGATTAATTCAACCTATTTCCAGTCGCGCTGCAGACTGAGGGAGGAAAGAGGAGGAGGCAGGCTGCACAGCAGCCAGGGAGGAGGGAGAGGGAGGGAGGAGAGAGGGGGCTGAGAGGAGAAAGTTTGTAGATGTGCTGCCAGATGCCCGGGAGGTTGGCCTATTCCTCAGAGGAGGCCACTGTGGGGCGAGCAGAGGGGCGACGTGCAGCCAAGGGGTGGGCGGCAGGGAGGAACTGCTGGACACGGCTGCTGTTGTCAGGGCAACTGCAGGCATCAAGGCGCACCTGGGCTCCTTCCCAGACTACCTTTCCTTGGCCCCAGTCACTGGGGAAGGGTGGGAGCCCCATGTATAGAGCCTGCCATCATGAGGGCTCCCCGAAATCACCGAGACTCCCGGCGTGGAGCCAAGCCAACAACAGCTCTCCACAGTCAGAGCTGTGGGAAGCAGGGGAGAGGGCCTTGCGGGTTATTAATAGCAGCACATCCTGCAGGCGAGGGAAGGACAGAGAAGTCTGAAGCAGTGGCTTCCAGGAAGGCAGAGCAGGGGCCCGGGGGCGAGTGGAAGAATCCAGCGGAAGAGGGAAGAGCCAGCCCCAGAGGAAGGGCCTCGGGGAGTCCCACACCTGGGACCCAACACCTGCCCACAGCAGGTGCTGGGACCCCAGCAGTGCTGTCCAATGCCGGCAGCTGATGAGCGCCCGGGGCATTCAGTCACACCTGCCGAAGTGCTGCTGGGGCTGGGAGGAGGGCAGTGACCTGGGGCTCCCTCCCCGAGCAGCAGCAGAGCCTGAGTATCTCTCCGGGCCCGAGTTGGACACACAGGAAGCTGTCAGCACTTCCCGGGTGAAGCAGGGCAAAAGGCCCTGGGACTGTATGGGAAACTTCTCTGCCCGTGTCCAGGCCGCCCCTAGGATGGGGCTGCACAACCCGAGGGAGAGGAAGCCGCCTAACGTTCCAATGACCGTGGAGCGCGGCCTGAGCCCGAGCCTGTTTCTCCAGGGCCGAGGTTCCTAGAGGACACACACCATCTCTGGTTGCAGGGAAGGGAAGGTTCCAGCCAGCCGCTCCCCTCCCCCTTCTCTAGGCCAGCTCCCTGAGGGGCCCCTCCAAACCCAGGGCTGAGTGGGAAAGAAAAGGAGGGGCCCGCAGTCCAGAGGTTAAGGGCAGGAAGTCTCCTTGAGGCAAGCCCGGGGGAGGCAGGATCAGCTTCGGAGCAGCTTCTGGCCACTGCCTAGGAGTCCGCTGCAGCCTTCGCAAACTGCAAGGAGAGTCCTGACTGTCCCCTGCTCCCGGGTCGCGGTCCCCTTCAGCTCTCTACAAGGCTCGGCTCCCTGGGGACCACAACTAAGCAAACACTCTCCCTCCTGTGTGAGGCCCTGGAAAGGCAGCTCAGAGGGTCCTCTGGACCGTGTTCTGTGGGAACCCCTTCCTGCACCGAAAGGGCAGCTCTGCATCTAAGAAGCAGACACCAGGCCGTTGCTGCTACAGCAAGTCCACTATGGGCTGGAGGATAGGAGGCGGGGGTGGGGGAGGCTCCTAAGGGAACCCTGAGGACGATAGGTCACAAAGAGAAGGGGGACAGGGTGCAGAAAACCAACCAGCAACAGCCAGACCGATCCTGGGCGATAGCAGGGATGACAGGCCCCCTTCCCATCATCGGCTCTCCCTCTCCCACTCCTCCAAGAAGGCTGACTGTCAGAGGCCACAGGGACGGTCTTGAGAGGCCCAGTTATACAACTCGCAAGGGGCCTCAGGTAGAAAGCCCAAGGGGTTCTATTAGCTGCCTGTGCTAGCAATTGCTCAATGGGCTCCAAGCCTCTCTAAGCCAGGGGCCACCTCCCTAGGGCCTCGAGTTCCACCGACCCAAAGGCAGTGTTCCATAGGTATGGCTGCTGCTGATGGCGATGCTGCTTTTTAGTTCAGCCCTCAGCTATCCAGAAAGAGAAAGAGGAGAATGAAGAGAAATCCTCCAGGAAAAATGGCCCCTGAGAACTAGCCAGCCTGGGCCCTCAAGTGTTCTTCCTCAGGCTTGAGAGAGAAGCCAGCCCCCTGGGTCACAGGGCCCTGCTTCCCCAGTTCACTAGCAACAGGCTGGAACCGGAGCACAATGCTGCCCTCTGTTTGGTGGACAGTCAGCCTCACCCAGGCAGGCCACCGCGGGGCACATCATCATAGCCTCGGGGCGGTGGGGTGCAGCGCACACCCCTTGCAACTGCATGCAGCAGCCTCGCACCCAGGCTAGGGGAGAGGCCAGCGTGCATTCCCTGTGTGCCAAGCACGGCTGGGCCATCCCTGCAGAGCAGCCAAGCAGCTGTGAACAGGAGGCTGAACAAACCTGCCTCAAGCTCAGGTCCCCCAGCCTGTTCCACAGCTGGTCCAGAGGCACGTGACGCCTGGAGCTGACCAAGTCAGCCCCCAGCCAGGCATCCCCTGCGGCCACAGCTCCCTCTCCGGACTTCCCAAGATCTCCTTGGCAGGAAGATCACTATCCATAAGTTCAAGGGAATAAATATTTGCCAAGCCCTTGCTACTATTCCAGGAACTACGCTAAGAGCCAGGGGACGGGCAGATTATTCAATGCAGTGAGCAAGTACGATGGATTTATTGAGAGAAGGTGATGCTTACACTGAGTCTTGAAGAAAGAATAGTAGGAGTTTGCCCAGGAAACAAGGTGGGGAGCATTTCAGGGTCACTGCTTAAGTGTGGAGTGTGTGCCCAAGGCAGGGGAGGCTGGGGACGCTGGGCCGATGGCCACAGGCGGGGCCCCGGCGGGCTCTGCCCACCGCACTGAGAGTAGCAGCAGGTGGCAGGAAGCCACTGACAACTTTCAAGCAGCGGTGACAGAAGGTCAGCTCTGCGTTTTGAATAGCTTCCTCTGACAACCGAGTAGAGGAAGGAGTCCGAGACAGAGGGGCCTGCTGGAAGTGTGGCGGAGTCCAGGCAGGGGACGAAAGGACCTCCTCCAGGGCAGCCTTCGTCCAGGAGCGGGAAACTGATGACAAATGGACCTGATGTGAAGCCGGTGCACCTGGCCCCCGCCGCTCACCTGCAGCTGACTGCGCAGCTGTGTCTGCAGTCTGACCAGGGAGCTTTTCTCTAACCACAGAGACGGTGCCCAACAGTACTGAGCAGGGCTCGGCAGGTTGGGACAGAGCCCTAGCGAAGAGCAAACAAACAAAATTGCACGCCCCTGGGCAAGAAGTGAAAGAGTGGCTCAGAGCCAAGCCAAATCAGAACCTGCTCCCTCGCAGTCATGTCACCTGGTCCATCTCTGTCCCCAGCTGGCTCCCCGAGGCTCTGCTTTCCAGCCGAGCATAGCACCCTCTCCACAGAACGCACTCACACACCCCAGGCCCCAGAGCCCCGCCCCCCTCTCACTTTTGGTTTAAAGCCCCCGGATGAGGACCTCCCAGGCAAACACCAGTAGGGAGAGTCCAACAGACACACAGACAATGCCCACAAGGGAACCGAAGGTGGCCTACCGCACGCTTCTCCTTCAGGTCCATGCGCCCGGAGTGCTGCAGGCATGCCCAGGTGAGTGTGGTCACCCCCGAAAGGAAGGCTCCGCCCCAACATGTACAAACCCCGGCGACTCTGTCACACTCACAGCATCTGTGGGTGGAGGAGGGAAGGAGAAAGAAATCACATCAGGCCAGGCTGCTGGAGCAGGTGGCTATTGGGAAACACGACAGAGCGGCGGACGGAGTGGTGCCACTGCCCACAGGGGCCTGGCCAGCCCTGTCCCAGAGCACAGCTCCCCACCACCACCACCCCATCGGCGAGGATGCTGGGGGAGGGGGTGCAAGCTTCTCATCTTTTAACCCTCATTTTCGGAGGCGTATATGTTTCCTCCCATCTGTACGCTTTCACTCGCTGACTCAGGCAGGAAAAGCCTTGGCTTATCAACTTTTTAGAAAGTAAAGGTAAGCTTTATGGTAAACTGGAATCTAGATACACCTGGAATCAGCAGGAGGTTGGTGGGGAGGGCAGTGGAGGTGACAGAAAGCAGATGTGCTCACCCCATGGCTGCCCCCAGGAGCCCAGCATCCATCTATTCCCACGTGCTGGGAAACGCACACCACCCGTGCCAACGCATCCATGCCCGTGGACAGCCGAACCCCTCGTGTGGTTTGCTGATAGGGCAGTGCCACCAGACACCTGGGCAGATGTCCACCAGGACATGCGATCCAGTCGGACTACAATCCCCACGCGACCCCTGACCCTCACCCGCCCATCCTGCAGCCAACGCACTTTCATGATCTCAGACCAGGGCGTGTTTGGGTAGAGTGCCACTGAGTCATCTGCTCTGGTGCCAGGTGCTGCTCCTGGAGAAAGCGCGAACCTGCTGACTAAACCAGTTCTTCCCGGGGCCGGCAGCAAAGCCTCGTTAAGAGGAGCTAGTCAGAGGCCCGGAGAATGATCCAGAAAGGTGCTGTCTAGAAACAAAAAAAGCTGTGTCCAGAGGAGCCCAGCCAGGAGGCCCAGGCTCCGCTGCCACCAACTCCTCTCTGAAGTCCCATCCAAACCTCACCAGGTGGCATCAGTGCCGATGTCACCAGCCTGCACTGCCAAGTCTCTGCCCACCCCTGCCTCTCCCGCCAGGGCTTTCAAAGCTGAGCAAGCCCCACGGGTCAGAGGCAGACAGCGGCGCTGGGAGCAGCCTCGCCATGCGCTGGCATTGGGTCTTGGCATCAGGCTGCGATGGGATCCTGAGGGGCCGAATCCACTTCTCCCCAAGGCCACACTGACTCAGGCCGCCCGGGCCCTGTTTGCAAGTACAGCTCAAGGTCCCCATGACACCCCATCCCAGCAGGGGCTGGATGAGGTAGTTGCCACACAGGCAAAGGCACCGGATGGGAATTGTGCGTAGCTCCTGCCAACAATGAACAAGGGAAATAACTCTGCGGCCAGCTGGAACCACAGAGGTCCAGCGAGGGCAGCCAGGAGCCGGCCATGTTTCTGAGAGTCTCTGTTTTCCCATCACTCCATACATGGGGTTCTGGGAGAGAGCTGTCCTCAACTGTCTGATCTGAAACCAGTAGCCGTGTCCTTAAAGGGCCAGTTCAGTGCCTGGTCCACTGGGGGGGCGGGGAGGGGGGGGGACGACGACAGGGGGGAGCACAAAGCCAAATACCCCTGGGTTTAAATCCTGACTCCAATACATATCAAATGCTAACTGACCTCAGAAAATGACTTGTCTCTCTGAGCCCCAATGACCTTGTTCGTAGAATGGAAACCGTAATACCTATTTCACAGAGGTGCAGCAAGAATTATGTAAAATATTACATGCAGAGGATCTAGAATAGTATTTGATATATGGTAGGTATTTTTTAATGTTTTTATTGATTTTAGAAACATTGATGTGAGAGAGAAACCTCGACCTGCTGCCTCCTGCACTCACCCCCTCACCCCAACCACACCCTGACTGGGATGGAACCCATAACCTGGGTATATGCCCTGACCTGGAATTGAAATGGTGACCTTTTGGTGTGGGGGATGATGCTCAAAAAACAGCCACACCGGCCAGGGCCATAGTAGGTCTTAATACATAGTTGTCATTATTGTTATCAACAAACAAGAAATATGATCAAAGTACTGCTGAGGTGAAAAATAAGGACTCAAAAGTAAGGAGAAGAAAAAGAAAAAGGCATAAAGATTGTAATCAAATAAGTAAAACTGTATTTGCAGAAGACTAGATTGTATGTATAAAAAATCTTAAGGAATACACAAATAAGATATCAGAACAAATAAACATGCAAGGTTGCAGAATACAAGGTCAAAATACAAACATAAATTAAATGTTGAAAGGCTATTATGAAATATAGAATAAAAAATGTAAATATCACAATAGTACAAAAAACATGAAATACTTGATGACTTTAACAAAAATACATATAAGACCTGTTTACTGATGAGATAAATTAAAGAAGGCCTAAATAAATGGAGAGATATACCATGTTCATGGATTGGAAGATTCAGTATTAAGATGTCAACTATCCCCCAAATTACCTATGGATTCAATACGATCTCAAAGTCTCAGCTGACATTTTTGTAGAAATTGACAAGCTGATTCTAAAATTTATATGGAAAGGTAAATGATTTTTGTCTTCTCTTTTTCAAAACAACTTTGAAAAAGAAAAACAAAGGACTTACACTGCGTGATTTTAAGACTTATATAAAACTACAGAAATCAAGACCTATGGCATTGGTGTAAGGAGAGACATACGGCTCAATGGGACAGAGAAGAAAGTCCAGAAATAGACCCATGCATATGAAAAAGCTTGACCCACACCTCATACCACACACAAAAATAAACTCAAAATAGATCACATGTCTAAATGTAAAAACTAAAACTATATAACTTCTAGAAGAAATATGGGGGGGGGTATCTTGGGATAAGCAGAGATTTCTAAGAACACAAAAAAACATGATTCATAAAAGAAAATACTGCATATATTTAATAAGTGTAAGGAATGATCATGTTTTCAGAGAATATTAGATGTTGTCCCTTCCCTCAAGGGATTTACATAATAAAGCCAGTTTGGGGCTATTGTGAAAAATGATAACAAAAATTCAAGTTGGCATTAAAATACTAAATGAGAATTGCAAATAAGTGCTGCGGGGTATGTGGGAGAAAGAGATCACTGGGGGGTGGGGGAGCCAGGGATTGCTCCCAAAAGAAGCAAGGCCTGAACTCTGCCCTTAAGAAAGTTTGAGTGAGAAGAGGGAGAGCAACCCAAGCAAGAACCAACAAAGGCACCAAAGAAATGCAGGAGCCTTTTTGAAAGATGCTGGTCAGAGTGGAAGGCAGCAAACAAGCCATGAAAATAAATGGCTGGATGCTTCCTGCACCTAAACTCAGAAACTAGCATAAAAAAGAACTGAATGGGGGCCCAAGGTTCAGGTTGAAGGTGAGGTAAGGGGTGGACTGTCCTTCTTAGCCCTTCTAATATCATCTTCATTAGCTGAGCTTGCATTTTAGCCACGCCCAACATACCAAAACCACAATTTGGCGGACTTGTTTTCATCCAAATGCTGTGCCCAAGGAGTACTAATGGATGGATTGATGTTCTGCTAGGGGAAGGTTTTTGTTTTTATTGATTTTAGGGAAAGAGGAAAGGAGAGGGAGAGAAACATCAATATAGATCAGCTGCCTCCTGTACGGCCGCTGCTGGGGATCAAGCCGGGAATCCGGTGGCCTCTTGGTGCATGGTTTGACACTCAACCACTGAGCCACACCTGCTGGGCATGGGGGAAGGTTTTTTGGGGGGAGGCGAGGGAAGGATTTTAATAACAAGCCTCAGTGTTCTAAGTTGGTGGCGTCCTAGTCAATAATTTGATCAATGACTTGAGTGAGGAAACAGATGGTATGCTAATCAAATCCTTGGATGGCATAAACCTGGAAAGTAGACTAAAGTCAGGATCCAAAAAGATCTCAACAGACTGAAATAATGGGCCAAATCTCATAGGTTCAATTTAACTGTAATCGTTTCAATATGAAGTCCTGCATTTAGGTTCAAAAGCCATTGTGTAAGACTACTATAAAAGCAATTTCAATACAAGTGGCATGGCTGTCCAAATTTCATTCGCAGTTAGGCCTCGTTAACAGATATGCCATGTCCCTGGAAAGAGAGGCTAAGTCTGATTTCTGTACCTATCCGTACCTATCCGTACCAAAATGCTCCCACCTGGAGTATTTTGTTCATTTTACGCACACACTTTAAGAAGGACAGTGACAAAACTGGAATGCTGCCGACAGCAGCAGTCAGATGGGAGAAATTATGGCATGAGAAATGGTGGGAAGAACTGAAGATGCTTAGATAGGACACCAAACCCCTTGGGTGAGTGTGATGGCTGCCGGGAGGAAGAAGGGCCAGGCTTGCTCAGGCAGGCTCTTAAAACAGGGACTAGGTCAGCTCGGGGAAGAGACAAGGAGGCAGTTTGGGACTCGATATGAGCTATATGCTTTACGTAATTAGAACTGTATTTTTTTAAATAGAAATAGGCTGCCCTAAGAGGCAATGAGTTCCCTATCACTGCAGAGATCTAAGCAGAGGCTGGAAAATTATGAAGATAAGAAATACATCAGATAGCAAAGAAGAGAAGACTTTAGAAAAAAACAAAACACTGCTTCTTAAAATGTTTTTATTGATTTTTGTAGAGAGAGAGGAAGGGAGAGAAAGAGAGAGAAACATCGATTGGTTGCCTCCTGTTTGCACCCTAACCAGGGAGCAAACCAAAACCCGAGCATGTGCTGCAACCTGGGCATGTGCCCGCCCAGCAACCTTTGACCTTCCAGTGCATGGGATGGCATTCAACCAACTGCGCTACACCGGCCAGGGTGAGAAAGAGATAACTTTCTATGGTCTTTTCTGACCCTGAGAGATTAGAAACTAAGAAATCCTGTAGCTTCAGCATATGAAAAGATGCTCCGTGTCAACTTTAGGATGTTTTATGATCTATTTAAAGACACCTTTGAGTCTCTCTCCAGTCTGCATCTTTTCCAAGTGTTTCCCACTGTTCTTCTGTCCTACTAAGGGAGACTTCTACCGTGAGTCTCTTTTTCAAGAGGATCCTGAAATTAAGGAAACTGGATTCATCTGATTACTCGGTCACTTTTGGCCTTAGGAGCTAGCAAAGCCCAAAGCCACCCGTGTGAGATGTGCTCAGGCTGATGCAGGCCTCGTGCGAGGCTAAATCTGGCCCTTCCCCTACTCACCACGCCATGTGACCGACTGTTTACTACTGTCTCGGCAAAGCTTGTTATTCCACCAACCCCTGATTATCAACCAAACCACACAATGTGGCCGGCAGGTCCATTCGGAAGAAAAGCGTTCCTGCCACAGCCATGGCCTAGCTTTTGTGTCCTTTAGTTCACCTGTGCTATTGTCAACAACTCTGGGCCTCCTGGGAAACCGGGATTCAAACAATATCTTTAAAGGAGCCTATCTTTTTAAGTAAAGAAAACCACTGTCCCGGAAACAACACAGACACGATAACAAGATTAAAAAAATATATTGACATACTAATGGATTATAGAATTGTACTCCTGAAACCTATATAATTTCATTAACCAATGTCGCCCCAACAAAGTCAATAAAAAAGAAAAAAAATATATTGACACACAACTACCAGTGGAGAAGCGCCGTCCATGACCTAGAACCTTCTCATCTGAACGCCAGGAAAGGGTTTAGAGCAGCGGTTCTCAACCTTCCTCATGCCTCGACCCTTTAATACAGTTCCTCATGTTGTGCTGACCCCCAATTTCATTGTTACAAATTGAACATAATTAAAGCATAGTGATTAATCACAAAAAACAATATGTAATTATATATGTGTTTTCCGATGGTCTTAGGCAACCCCTGTGAAAGGGTCGTTTGACCCCCAAAGGGGTCGCGACCCACAGGTTGAGAACCGCTGGTTTAGAGTCTCTGTGTCTTCCCAGCTCCAGCCGCTTGGTAGGAGCCTATACTTGACTTGCCAAATGAGGTTCCATGAAGCCTGGGGTGTACGTAATATTTGCATTAGCACTCCTCCCTCTCCCTATAGAAACTGTCCCCCAAGCCCAGCATTAAGGAAAGAGCATGGCGGGGGCGGGGGTGGGCGTGGGGGGGAACCAAGGATTGCCACCTTCATTTCTCATTAGTCCTGAAGGGGTTAAGCTTTCCAAAAGGCTGATTTCCAACACTTGGAGCTGGCTCTCCCTAGCAACTTCTCAAAATAGAAATGTGAAGGGCTTTCTGTTTTCTTGCATCTCAAGGCCCAGTCCTGGCTCTCCCGTCTAATCTTCTGATGTTGGGTCACCACAAACAAGGGGCAGGGTGCGGGTAGGGGTTCAAGGACAGTTAACTCTCAATTATTTGGCAGCTGATTACCAAGGGGGTGGTTTGTACTCCACCTCCCTGGTCAATGCACTTCTCCATGGTATCCAACTACAAATAGTTTTCCTTTCTGTAGTTCTTTTTATTTTATTTTTTTAAGATTTTTAATTAATTTTTAGTGAGAGAGGAAGGGAGAGAAACACAGATGAGAAACATAGATCGGCTGCCTCTTGCACGTCCCCTACCGGGGACGGAGCCCACAACCTGGACATGTGCACTGACCGGGAATTGAACCTCTCTGTGCACGGGATGATGCCCAACCCACTGAGCCACACCAGCCAGGGCTCCTTTCTGTGGTTCTGACAAAAAGAACCAGCAGCAAGGCAGCTAAAGCTAACATGGCAGCTAAAATAAGACTTGCAGAGCATTGGGGAGTGTACGCTACCCCCAGTGACAGGCTTACTGACAGTCTACGTTCTGATGCGTTCTGGTCTTCACTGTGATTTTCAAAATGTTTTAATCCATGATCCCTTTTATTTGATTCTTTTGTGCCATTGTTGTTTTTTTTTTCAAAGAAATGTAAACGGCCTCGTTGGAATACTAACCCAGTGATAGTTCTTTCCTCGGGGTTCTCACCCTTCCTAGGCCTCTGCCCTGCTCTCACACAGCCCGTGCCCCCCAAGAACATCGCCAATGACACCAGGGTGGCTCCCGGAAATGGAGGAAGAGGCTACTTGGCCCTGACTCCGCCCCTCCCTGCCTTCCCTGAGAATTATGGTAATCACTGATGGCCCAAAACAGAGAGAGAGAGAAACCACAAGAAATATTTATACAAGAAATCCGCCAATGAACTACCTACCTGCTGGTTCTATAACATTAATGACTGCAAACATGTCTTAAAAACCTAGTAAGTGCCAGACCCCAGGCTGGAGATCCCTTATATACCATCTCATTTAATGCTCCCAGCTACCCTGCCAAAGGCCCAGAGAAGTTAGGGAGCTTGAGTTCCTCAGCTCACGCCTGGCTCTAGTAGATAAACAACTCAAGGATCTGGACTTAGCTCACCCCGTGCTGTTGGTGAGCCTGGCCCTGCCTCTTTGCCTCTTCCAACCGTTCATCTCCACATCTGTAAAATAAAAACGTTGAAACTCCCCTCTTCTCAGAGTTCAAAGCTCACAGATAAGATGCATAGAAGACTCCACACTGATCTCCATAGCTATTGCCCATGTTTTTGGTGACATCTATAATAATAAAAGAGTAAATATGCTAATTAGACCAGACAGCCGAATGACCTTCTGGATGACCTTCCAGACAAAGCCAGAGTTGCGAGGGCCTCTAGTACTAAATAAATCATTGCTTAATCATAGCACATGAAATATACATGTGCTAAAAACAAAAAACCTCGCCTCTCCTCACTTCCATCCTCTGAGAGTGCCCAGGCATAACCGAGCTTTGCCACGAAAGCTGAGTGTCCTGGATAAAGCACGAGAACACTACCCTCTCCTCCAATAGGCAAACCCCCATCCTAGGAGGGGAGCAGATCCAGTGCAGAACTCCCTCCCTCTTCCCCCAAGAGCCGCACGAAAACTCCGGAGAGTGGGAGTAGCATCACGTGACCGCGTCAATGAACACGCTGGAGCCAGCCTGTTACACACCAAGGGATGGAGAGCAGGGTTCCCCTCTGATCCGACCGGGGCTCCGGGCAGGGGGGCTCGCCCCGTGGCATCCGAGGGCCTGACTGTAAGAACCGGACAGGAGGGGTGTGTGGCAGAGGAAGGGGAACACAGCGCCGAAATCAGTTTAGACTCCCGCAGTGGTTCTCCACCTTCTGGCCCTTTAAATACAGTTCCTCATGTTGTGACCCGACCATCAAATTATTTTCGTTGCTACTTCATAGCTGTAATGTTGCTACTGATATGAATCGTCATGTAAATATCTGATATGCAGGATGGTCTTAGGCGACCCCTGTGAAAGGGTCCTTCGACCGCCAAAGGGGTCGCGACCCACAGGTTGAGGACCGCTGGTTTAGAGGATGCCAAGGATTGTGGTCCTCGGGTTGTTTCGAATGAGTCTTTAAACGAGTCTGGAAAGGTAGAAAGGAAAGAAAAAAAAGCAAAAAAAAGCAGGGCATGCTTCAAATTGCAACGTCGCTGGCTGCTCGGGGCAGAGAAGCCCATCCGTAGGGAGGGGACCCAGGGGCGCAGCCAGCAGCAGGGCGGGCGGCAGCTGTGGGCGCGCGCAGGGGAGACAGCAGTCCGTGTCGGGGTCGCGGTGGGGCGGGGGCCGGGGACTCGCAGGGGCCAATACACACACGAGACGTCCGCGCTGAAAGCCCTCTGGGCCAGGGCCCAGCGACAGCCCGACAAGCCAACAAGCCGGGGGCAGGGTCTCTTTGTTGGCGGGAGGTTCAGATTGGACGCGGGACACTCAATGGGCCCAGCCAGGGCCGAGGGCAAGCGTGAGCAGCCGAGAGAAGGAAGCGACCAGGAGCTGGAGGCAAGAGCCAGTCCCCGACACCCCCTCGGAAGGGATTCCCCCAGGCCCTTCCCTGGGTGCAGACCCCAGACTCCAATGGCCTGGGCCAAGAATACAGGAGGCGGAAGGCGGCGCCCACGCCCCCTTGCTCCCTGGCTTCGGGCCTCGGGCCTTCTGGTACTTACCCGGGCCCGGGGGGTCTGTCCTCCTCGCCTGCGTCCACTCCACTCCCCTCCCTGCCCCCTCCTCACTTCGCGTCCCCTCCTCCAAGGGCCGCAGCCATGTCTGTTACTGGCAACTCTAAGGGGGCTTGGCTCCCTTCTCCGGCAACGGAGACGCCATTCGCCAGCTAAAGTCCTGGGCGCCCATTGGTCAGAATTAGAGATGGGCGGGGATTCTTGGCTTCTCATTGGCTGCGCGGCACGCCAGGCTGTAGCTGCAACCGCCCCTTTGGGAGCCTGGCGGAACTAAGTGCCAAGGGATGCCAGCGGGAGAGCAGGCAGCCATTGTGCATCTTTGGGCGTATCACCGAGGCGTTCACTGGTTCAGAGGCCCTGACCAGAGGCGAGGGCACAGCTTCCGCCTCCATTGGTTTGCCCTCGGAATTATTCCCTGCCCCCAGCCCGCCTTAGTTTTTGTCTTTTTTAAATAAGGCCCTTGGAGAGGGCCCCAGTCTCCTACTTCTAACCTTCCTCCTTGTTGCTGGGAACAAATGCCTAGAGACACTCTGCTCAGAGACCTTGGAGAGAGTCCCTAAGGGACTAATACTGCGTCCAAACTAAAGCTGGCGAATCGAAGGTAATACTGCCGTTCTCCCCTCAAAAGGGAAAAAGCAAGTTGAATTTTTTTTCCCCTAGATAATTAGAGAAATTGCCTAGGAGACCTCTCCTGGGAAAACAAAGCAAGCCTGTGTCAGTATTTACTTCTGTTTTCCCAGAGATCCAAGTCTGGAGATTTGTTTGTTTTGTGTGGTTTGTTTGTTTTTTTTAATCTGTTTATAAAATTGGAAGAAGGTCATGTGGCTCTGAGAAATAAGAGTCCTTTCCCCCTCAGTGAATTTAATTATGTAGTTAAAAACCTCTCTTCTCAGCTAGACAAGAAGGTGCCATTTGAGTACCTAATCTTGTATGTTTGAACTCTTTTAGCTGTTGCCTAAAACACTGGTAGAATCGTGTCACTGTCCTGCACGCAAAAATCCTCTGCTGTTTGTTTCTGCAAATGGCAAAGTCCATACCTCTCTGTCATTTAAAGTCCTCCTAAATCAACTCAGACTTCGCTCCAGGTTTAACTCCCCACAGGCTAAACTATCCTGCAGCCACATAGATTCACCACCATCCCCTAAATCCGTGATTTTCAACCTTTTTCATCTCATGGCAGATAAACTAATTACCACAATTCTGTGGCACACCAAAAAAAGATATTTTTGCCAATTTGACCAACAACAACAAAAAAAATAGGCATAATTTTGATTCATTCACACCAGATGGCTATTGTGTTGGCTGTTGTCATTTTTTTACTTGACAATCTAAGGAGAAAAAGGTCGGTGCCCTGACTAAATAGTCAGATATTGCATTTTAAAAAATATGTTTTTATTGATTTCAGATAGGAATGGAGATGAAAGAAAGATAGAAACATCAATGATGGAGAGAATCATTGATCAGCTGCCTCCTGCATGCCCCTACTGGAGACTGAGCCTGCGACCAAGGGCATGTGCCCTGACTGGATCCGAACCATGACTTCCCGGTTCACAGGTAGACACTCAACCACTGAGCCACACCGGTGGGTCAGGTATTGCATGTTTTAAAAATTCTTGTGGCACACCAGCTGAAAAGTGCTGTCCTAAATGCATCTGGGACCCTCCCACTTCTGTTCCTTTGCCCAAGAGGTTCCCTGTGGTTTGAAGGTTCTTTCCTACTTAACGGTCGTTGGCACCAATTCAACACCAATAAGAATCCCCAATTTGGGGTGTGGTAAAGAAGGAAACTTTATTTGGGCAAAACAGCTCAATTGTGATCCAGCAAGGCTGTGAGGCAGCCCTGGGCCAGGCCCCTCGCTGGCTGGACAGCTCTGCTGTGCTCCTCTGCCCCACTTTGGGGTGGTGGGCTCCCTGCTGGCCTGTGCTGGTCTGCTCTGCTCTGGAGAGACATCTTTGGTGTCTCAGTTCAGCCAGGGAAAAGCACCTTTATTCTTCCATGGAAAGGGAAAGTGCACTCCCAGAGCAAGAGAACTGACTTAGGCAGATGGTCCCTGATTGGCCCATCCTCATGCAAATGAGGACTCCAGATCCTCACAGTTTGATGGATCCAAAAGGCACTATCTTGCCAAAACCGGTTTGGCTCAGTGGATAGAGCGTCGGCCTGCGGACTGAAAGGTCCCAGGTTTGATTCCGGTCAAGGGCATGTACCTGGGTTGTGGGCACATTCCCAGTAGGAGATGTGCAGGAGGCAGCCGATCGATGTTTCTCTCTCATCAATGTTTCTAACTCTCTATCTCTCTCCCTTCGTCTCTGTAAAAAATCAATAAAAAATATATTTTAAAAACAAAAGGCACTATCTTGATTGGTTGGAATAGAGCTGCTCTGATTGGTCAGTGAAGAGGTTGATAGATCTATAGCTGCACAGCTCTGATTGGATGGGGAGAGCCCAGTCCTAATATTTGAAGTAGGATTCCAGGAACTCCTTTATAGAAGTGGCTCAAATGGCACAAAGTGCACATATATGCAAAACCCACGGACACAGACAATTGGTGGTGAAGGCCTGGGGCGGAGTGCGGGGGTAAGCTAGAAGG
Organism: Myotis myotis; assembly: GCF_014108235.1. Taxonomy (NCBI): domain Eukaryota; kingdom Metazoa; phylum Chordata; class Mammalia; order Chiroptera; family Vespertilionidae; genus Myotis; species Myotis myotis. The sequence goes on from NW_023416321.1 coordinate 2,973,082, forward strand.
GTCAATGGGGGGGAAAGGGACATATGTAATATTTTCAACAATACAGATTTTTAAATAAATTAAAGAAACAAAAACAGTATCTGGCACACAGTAGGTGCCTGATAAATGTTTGCTGAATAAATGAGTTGGTACCCAATTATCCTCTCTGTCTAGCATCTTCAGTTGCTTCCTTTTCATTGGATCTTTCCCCTAGCTCCGTGGTCGGCAAACTGTGGCTCGCGAGCCACACACGGCTCTTTGGCCCCTTGAGTGTGGCTCTTCCACAAAATACCATGTGCGGGTGCATGTACGATGTGATTGAAACTTCATGGCCCATGCGCAGAAGTCGGTTTTCGGCCTGGGCGAGTCTGTTTTGAAGAAGTGCTGTTGGATATTTTGCTCTGTTGACTAATGAGTCTGCCGACCACTGCCCTAGCTGAATAAACATTTACAGTTCTCACCTCTCTTAAAACAGAAGATGGAGGAGGGGGTGGGCTAGAGGGAAAAGAGAAGATGGGGAGAAGGAGGAGGAGAAGGCCTTCAGCGTTAAGTGGTCTGACCTATGTGACACTTTCTACCATGTAGCTAATGAACCATCCATCAAGTGGCTCTCTCCCGCTCTGTGATGTTATGTCACTGTTACACTAGCCAGTGTAGTAACACCCAGGACTTCACCTTAGCTGTCACAGTCCACAGGGAATCACTGCTTCATTCTTTTAGTGCCACTGTGGAATATTTAAGAGATTTAGCTGAAAAGCTCAACGTCACTCAACTTTAAGAAAGATGTCACAAAGTTGTTAAACCAGCCTGGAATGAACCCCTTCAGAACTGACCGATCACACCATACAGACTGTGTTGGCTTACCTCCCAATGGGTCAGCACAGATTTACTGAGTGCGCTGGATGCGAAAACCGAGAGGGTCCCTGCCCTCCAGTCAGTATGCTAGTGGAGGAGACAAGATCTTAAACAAATAATTACATCATCGGTGTGTGAAGTGCTGCAAACCAGCATCTCTCCTTGCATCCTGGTGACTGCATCTTGGGTGGCTTAGAAAGGCTTTCCTGAAGAAGTGATGTTTCAGCTGAAATTGGAAGTTAGCCAAGCAAAGGGAATGAGGACAAACATTGCAGGTGGAGGGGGCAGTGAGTGCAAAGGCCCTGGGGAAGGAGAGTAGGAGACTGAGGAACAAAAGGGGATTCCTACGCAACTGGAACAGGAAAGGGGAAGCGTGCAGTATGAGAAGCAAAGCTGGAGCACTCAGATGCAGCTCATGCGGTGTCTTCCGCACCAGGTTAAGAGATTTGAACTTGCCCGGCTGGTGTGGTTCAGTGGTTGAGCGACAATCTAAGAACCAGGAGGTCACAGGTTTGATTCCCAGTCAGGGCACATGCCCGGGTTGCAGGCTCGATCTCCAGAATGGGGCGTGCAGGAGGCAGCCGATTGATGATTCTCTCTCATCATTGATGTTTCTCTTTCTCTCCCTCTCTGAAATCAATAAAAATATATTTTTTTAAAATATATTTTTATTGATTTTTTACAGAGAGGAAGGGAGAGGGATAGAGAGTTAGAAACATTGATGAGAGAGAAACATCGACCGTCTGCCTCCTGCACACCTCCTACTGGGGATGTGCCTGCAACCAAGGTATATGCCCTTGACCGGAATCGAACCTGGGACCCTTTAGTCCACAGGCCGACGCTCTATCCACCAAGCCAAACTGGTTTTGGCAATAAAAATATATATATATATATATATATTTTTTTTATATATATATTTTATTGATTTTTTACAGAGAGGAAGGGAGAGAGACAGAGAGCCAGAAACATCGATGAGAGAGAATCATCGATCAGCTGCCTCCTGCACATCTCCTATTGGGGATATGCCCGCAACCCAGGCACATGCCCCCGACCGGAATCGAACCCGGGACCTCTCAGTCCGCAGGCCGACGCTCTATCCACTGAGCCAAACCGGTTTCGGCAATAATAAAAATATATTTTTAAAAAGACTTTTGAGGGCATAAAAAAACTCTTGGAGGGTTTTAAGCTTCAGAGTGACCTGATCTGACTGGCATTTGTACAAATCCTCAGTTTGGCTGCTGAGTAGAGAATGGATTGCAGAGAAGCAAGAACAGTTTTGAGAAGCCCAGAGAAGAGGCTGGACAGTAATTTGAGCAACACAGCCCCTGTGCTGAGGTGGTAGCAGCCTGGTTGGCAAGACACAGGCATGTTCGAGAGAGATTTCGCAGGTAGACTAGGCCAGAGTTAGTGATTCATGGGACTAAAGTTCAAGGACAAAGAGGGAGGAATGGCTCCTCAGTTTCTACAGCCTGGGTCTCTCCTGGTGTCAGTTATAAGAACAAAGCGCCTCTGTTCAGCTCCAGGTGCCTCAAAAAGGTCAGTTTAGAGCAAAGTACTAAGCCAAGCAGAAAACATACTTGTGTGTTTATAAGGCCTCCCTTTATCTAGATGGAGATAGGAGAGGTGAGTCAGAAAACGTGCGTAACTCCGCAGGGCTGCTTGGCATTTCTGAACAAGGAGTGACACGCTGACGCGCATCCAAGCAGCAACAAGCTTCTCCCCTCCCACCCAGCACCCCTGGCCTAGGACCGCCTTTCCGCCTCATCATTTGTTGAAAGGTGGCAGGGTGAACTGGTGACTGTGTAAGGTCCCCGGGCTGAAATTCTTTGAACACAGCTGAGATTGACATCACAATTCGAGTTAGAGTCCCTTGCCAGAAATCTCCGCGACAGGACCCACATTGTTCGAATGGCTGATAAGTATGGATCGTTGTTTCAGACCACTTGCAGGCTCTTGGAAAGGATGGACCGAATGATCAGAGCGTGTGACCGTTTACACAAGAAGAAACCAAATGTCCAGAATTGTATTTTGGGGGGAAAGTTTCTATCTCACTAGTAAGGAAAGAACATTAAATTAAAACGAACACAGGTGCCACTTTTTACCTATTCAGCTAGATAAAATAATAAAATGTAACAATGCCGAGGCTGTGGTTCGCATAAACTCATACATTTATACATTATTTTTTATTACAATGTACATGATTACAATATCTTTTTAAAAATATATTTTTATTGATTTCAGAGAGGAATGGAGAGGAAGAGAGAGATAGAAACACCAGTGATGAGAGAGAATCATTGATCGGCTGCCTCCTGCACGCCCCCCACTGGGGATCAAGCCTGAAACCCAGACATGTGCCCTGGCCGGGAATCGAACCGTGACCTCCTGGTTCATAGGTCAACACTCAACCACTGAGCCACACCAGTTGGGCTATTACAGTATCTTTGCTGGGCAATCTGACAGCAGGAAATAATGACCATGAAATGATCAATTGTGTCGGGGGGTGGGTACACCTTAAACTTACAAACTCACACAATGTTATATGCCAATTAGATCTCAATTCAAAAAAGGGGGGGGGGGGCTGGCTGATTTGGCTCAGTGGATAGATCGTCAACCTGCGGACTGAAGGGTCCAGGGTTTGATTCTGGTCAAGGGCACATGCCCGGGTTGCGGGCTCAATCCCCAGTGGGAGGCGTGCAGGAGGCAGCCCATCAATGATTCTCATCATTGATGTTTCTATCTCCCTCTCCCTTCCTCTCTGAAACCAATAAAAATACATTTTTTTTTTAAAAAGGGGGGGTGGGCAGAGAAAGAATAAGCTAAGCTATTGTAAGGGTTATCTGCGAGGGTCATGGTAGAGCTTGGAGCAGAGTATAGATATGGGGGTCACAGAGGATTGCCAGATGGCAGGTATCTCAAAAGAAGGCATTTTCACGAGGAAGGAAGCCGATGATATGGAAATAGGCACAAAGCAAGGAACAGCGTGCTGCTGCCTCCCAACCCCAGGGACTTGGTTTGGGAGAGGTGCTCCCTCCACTCACGAGCTGCAGGGAGAGTGGCCTCTTCCTGGGAAAGGGTGTCCTTTGAAGGCGCTCAGGCTGTTGGAGATTTTCCTCACAAAGAAGCAAGGCTTCACGATAGCACAGGAGGAAGGTTCGGAGGAAGACAGAGGTGGAGGCGATGGCCCGGAAGCTGTGAAAGAGGGGTCAATGGCCGGGGCGGCATTTGGGGTGATGACGGAGGATCCGGGCACAAGAGTCCTGGTGAAATGACCTGAGCTGTCGATTGATTCTCCCTCGGCCGGCAGGAGCCTTTCCTCTCAGCTGTGAGTGGTACTTGCAGACGCCGCTCCTCCTGTATCTGCAGCAGGTGAAGTCTCACGGACGAGGGCCTCTTCTCGAGCCCTTTGAGGACCCACTCAAGAGGTCCTGAGGACTTGGTTGTAAATCCTGAGAACAAGGCAACCCTGACACCGGCTGGCCCTCCTGGAGCAGTGCTGACACAGGGCGCACAGCTCCCCAGCACAAGCTGAGCGCCTGGCTGCCTCCCCTCGGCAAAATTCAAGTCTCTGGGTGACAATACGCGTGGGGAGAGGAAGCGGGTGGCAGGGGTGTCCTTTGAAGATGCTGAGACTATTGGTGATTTTCCTCAGCTCAGGCTCCGACCTCGCTTTGTTAAGAATAGTCCCAAATGGGAACCGCTCCAGTGTCCACAGGAGAATGGCGAGACAGACGCTGGTACATCCATACAAGGGCGCACCACGCAGCAGTAAAAAGAAATGAGCCGTGGACACACAGCCCGGTGTGAATGCATTCCGCAGACGTGAGGCTGCTGGGAAGGAGGCCGGCATAAAAGGTTACAACGTGCGATGCCATTCACGTGAACTTCTCGGACGGGGATGGGGGCAGTGAGGACTGACTTCACAGGGGCATGAGGGAGACTGCAGGGGGTGAAGGACATGTCTCTTCTTGATTAGCGTGAGAGCTACAGAGATTTACATATTTATCAAAACTCATCCCACTGTACACCTAAAATGTGCATGTTTGAGTGTATTTAAATCGCACCTCAATATGACCTATCTCTTCTTTCTCAACTGGGAGCGATTTGGCCCCAGGGTCATCTAGGGATGTCTGGAGACATTTTTTTTGTTGTCCTAACCGGGGGCCACTATTGGCCTCTAGTGGGTAGAGGCCCGAAATGTTGCTAACCCCGGACAGTGCACAGAACAGACCTCCACACCAAAGAATTGTCTGGTGCCAGATGCCGGTGATGCCAAGGCTGAGAAAGAGCAAAGAGCAGAGAGGAGGGCTGAGCCATGCGGAGGGAGGTCCGGAGCCTGAGCTGTGGAAATGGCCGAGGCACATTAAGGGAAAAAAGTTCCCTGATATGGATTTAAAGTCGCTCGTGTTTCTACAATGTAGTACATTCTTGCATCTCCCCAACCCCCCAACCCTCCCTAAAAACATCTGCATGTATAGATGCCTGCGTGAGTGGTTGGATTAGTGAAAAGTAAGGGGCAGAGGTATGTTTCACATCTCCGTCGGTGGCTGTTGGATAAGGGACGACACCCGTGGGATTGTGGGAGAATCCTGTTCAGCTGGGAACCAGAAGCAGCCATGAGAACGTCAGCTCCTGCGGAGAATTCTTCTGAATGGGATTTCCCTTAGTGTCTAGATCGGAAAGGACCAAGGAAGTCCCCCGCTGTATCTACACTACATTCCCCTGCTGTCACACGGGAAGCGGGCTGCCTCTAGGACTGTGTGAGGCAGCCAGCTTCCTCCCCGTGCAGCGGAACCTTCGCTGATCTGTAGACGGGGACATGTTGCTGCAACAGGATGGAGAACAGTAAAGAGACAGTGAAACACCCTGCAGAGCAGTGCCCTTTGTCAGTAAACAGTCAGGACACGGAGGATGACAGACACGCTTCCTGGAACATAAACAGCGCCTCTTGGCTCGCTCCTCTCCCTCTCAGAAAGGCTTTCTTCTGCTGGCTTCTGGGTCGCCACTCTCTGCTGGTCTCACCCATCCTGCTGGTTACTCCTGCTCCATCCCTTTTGCTAGCTCCCTCCCTGACCAGTCAGTCCCTCTGTGGGAGTGGGGAGGGCCTCCTCTCTTCTCTGCTAGTCTCTCTAGGTGGCCAAATCCGGTCCTGTGGTCCTGAATACCATAGACATGCTGGTGACGCCCACATATCTATCTCCCTGTCATTTCTATAATATCTTATTGGTTACACAAGGCAGCCCTATTCAGTGTAGGAGGGGACCACTCAGGAATTTAATGCCGAGAGGCACGGATCATTGGGAACCACCTAGGTGGCTGGCTGTCACAAGACCCTACGTAATTTGATCCCCACCCATATTTCCAACTTTGTTTCCTACCACTGCGGCCCTTGCTGCTCATCATGTTCCAGCCACGCTGGCCTCCTTTCTTTCTCTCCAATACGCCTAGTATGCCCCTGCCTCAGGACCTTTGCACTCGCTATTCCCTCCGCCAGAATGCCCCTGCCCAGGAGGTTTTCATAATCAGAACGTCCCCTTCCCTCAGAAGTTCCCTCTGAACCCCAGCCTAGCATGCCCCCTGTCACCACCATCCCAGCTCCTTCTCTTTTCAAAGTCCTGATCTCTGTCTGCTATATTCTCTTGTTTACTTGTTCATCGTCCATCTCCTCCACTCGGACAGAAGCTGCATTTGAACAGGAAATCGTAGCTATTTTGGTCACTGCTGTCTTCCCAGCACTGAGAACAGTGCCTGGCACATCCTCAGGGGCTTTGACAAATGAGTGAACAGAGGCTTTCCAAGGTCTCATGAAGTTCCCCGCAAGAGTATCCACCCATCTCCGGATTCATGCTTGCTTGCTTTTTTAACTGATTTGAGAGAGAGAGGTTGATTTGTTGTTCCACTTATCTATGCATTCATTGGTTGATTCTTGTATGTGCCCTGTCCAGGGATCAAACCCCAAACCTTGGCATATCGACAGTGCTCTAACCCACTGAGCCACCCAGCCAGGGCTGGATTCATGCTTCCTAAGCACCATTCTGATTCATCTTTTTGAGGTCCTCAAAACCAGCTAGGGAACATCTGGGAAACATGCGACTAATAATAATATCAGTAATAGGTAAGCTTTCGGTAGGGTTTACTATATACAATGCACTGATCTAAGTGCTTTGCATAATACTGCCTCAAAATAACCCCATAAGAATAGAAGTATTACCATTCCCATTTCACAGGGGAGAAAAATGAAGCCCAGAGGGTCCAAGTAACTTGACACCGGGTCACGCCGCTAAAATATGGAAGAGCAGGATTCAAGCCAGGAGGTCTGGTCCATTGACCAGGTTTTTTGATGGAGGAGTTTGGTTTTGTTTTCTGTTGTGGTTCCCTGACCAGGAATTGAACCAGTGACCTTCTGATGCATGGGATGACACCCAGCCAACCGAGCCCCACCAGCCAGGGCTGTTTGTTGCTGTTTAATGGTGATTCTGAGATATATAATTCACACACCACACAATTCATCTATGTAAAGTGTATCGTTCAATGGCTTTTAGGATATTCGCAAAGTTGTGCAACCATCACCACAACCAGTTATAGAACTTTTCAGCACCCCACAAAGAAACCCTGCATTCCCTAGCGGTCACTTCCATTTGTCCCCAACCCCCTCCCTCAGCCTGTCACCCACTAGTCTACTTTCTATCGCTATGGATTTATCTATTCCTGGACATTTCATCTAAATGGAATCAGGCAATATGTGTTTTTTTGTGACTTGCTTATTTCACTTAGCACACTATTTTCAAGGTTCATCCATGTTGTAACATGTTACTGGCCCTTCATTCCTTTTAAATACTCAGTAACATTCTGTAATATGGAGAGACCACGTTTTGTTTATCCATTCATCAGCTGATGGACAGTTGGGTGTTGCCACTCTGGCTATTATGAATAGCCAGAGAACATAAGAACACTTGTGTATGAGTTTTTGTATGAACATGTGCTGTCATTTCTCTTGGGTAGATACGTAGGAGTGAAACTGCCTGGTTATGTGGATACGACACTAGATTCTTAAATGCACCGCTCTGCAGCCTCCCGTAGTGAAAGACTACTATGAACCAAATGATCAGTTTGCTTATACACCAGCCTTGAGATTCTTAGCACAGTTGGCACCTGCATGACCTGAGGGCCTGGTCATTTAACCTAAAACAGACGAGGTGAGGGGTTGCCCCTTGAGCTGAAACGATAGAAAATGCCCCCAGAGCAAAAACTGTTGTGGGTCGCAAATGCCTTCTGTGAGGTCCTTCCCCCATAAGGTTGATGCCAGATCCTTGTCCAAAGGAAGTAAGGAGTTTGTATCCGTTCACCTGCACCTTTTTCATCCATGGCCCTGCCTGATTAAGAAACATGTGAGGCGCCCTGACCGGTTTGGCTCAGTGGATGGAGCGTCGGCCTGCAGACTGAAGGGTCCCAGGCTCGATTCTGGTCAGGGGCGTGTACCTTGGTTGCGGGCACATCCCCAGTGGGGAGTGTGCAGGAGGCAGCTGATCGATGTTTCTCTCTCATCGATGCTTCTGACTCTCTATCCCCTCTCCATAAAAAAATCAATAAAATATATATTTTTTTAAAAAAAAAAGAAAGAAATGGGTGAGGTGGCTGGGTAGTGTGTGGAGGGACTGCCCATACCTGAGAATGGAATATTCTTATTCCAAAAAAAATTGCTTACTTTAGGGGTTAAGTGCCACAGAGGTCTCACGACCTTTAGCCTGTCCTCACAGCACCTGAGGACAGAGGCTGCATCCACTCGTTGGGGTGGGTGGGTCTTTCCCCCCAGGGAGCTTGTCACAACTTGCTATGGAATCCACGAGACCAACAAGCCTGCAAGCAGGACAGGAGGGTTAGAAGGGGGTTGCCCCTGCTGGCACAGTAACGGTTGTGTGATCCACGTCAGCTGACAGACACCGTGCCCCCCCCCCCCGGGAAAGCGCTGCTCAGTGGAGAAGACCGCCCTGCGGCCAGGCAGCTCCTCCTGGGTGTAAAGGCCAGCGCACACAGGTTGCTGCCCTGGCTCTGTTCTGATTTTATCGTGGGAGTTGTTAGCCGGCTGCTGAGAACCAAGTGAACTTTAGTGTTCCTTGACTGTCCTCACTGGACTGCAGTTCAGATCTGTTTGCCGTCCTGGTAATAAACCCGGGAATTCCCTCCCCACCCTTCCTCTGGGTTCTCACCAAGCTTGTTACCCATGACCTCCCTCCGGCCTGGGACCTCCCTGGGAAATGGTGCAGAGTCCGCATCCTCAGACCCGTGTTCTAGAAGACAAACGTGGAACGCCCAGGCTCGGTGGTTTGCTCAGGATCACACAGTGAAGGGCTGTGGGTTGAAGCTGAAAATAAGCCCTGAGCTTGTCACTCATCGCGGCCTTCCCGCAGCAGGAGGGGCAAGCTGCCTCTGCCCTGCAGGCTGAGAGGAGCGGGCGTGCTGTAGGGAGTAGATGCCTGCTGTGCACACACCCCCCGCAGCCCCCCTCCGCACCCCTCTCCACCCCCGGGGCCCCAACTGACTGGAACGTGCCCTTCCAGCTTCTAGACTAGAAGGGAAAGACCGAGCTTAACGTGAAGGTACAGTATGTGGCTCTGGTTTTATCCTTGCCCAGGCTCTTCCAGGCTATTGTTGCTCTGTAGGCCACAGACTGAAAAACAGAAAAAGTCGTTAAGAACAAATTGACCTCTTGAGAGAAAAAGAAGAAGAAAACTTTACACAAGAGAAAATACAGTATGAACTATAGTCTAAATCCTCCTAACTGTGAATAAGTTACATGAAGGAAGGCAATTTTTATATTAAAAAAAAAAAAAAAAAGCCTGGCCGGGGTTGCTCAGTGGTTGAGCACCAACCTATGAACCAGGAGGTCATGGTTCCATTCCCAGTCAGGGCATGTGCCTGGGTTGCGGGCTCGATCCCCAGTGTGGGGCGTACCAGAGGCAGCCGATCCATGATTCTCTCTCATCGTTGATGTTTCTATCTCTCTCTCTCTCTCTCCCTTCTTCTCTGAAATCAATAAAAAAAATTTTTTTTTTAAAAAAAGGCAATTTTATTTAAGGACAACTACCAGATTCCTGCCTTGATTTTCACCCCCAAAAGCTGGAATCGTTGATGGCTGTTTATGAAACCCCTTTTCTATCTTTGGGTGACAAGGGCTTCGTGAGAGCGCGGAGTGTATTATCAGCTGTTATTCCACCTGGCCTCCTGCAGCCTTGTCTCGAGTTGCTGGCTGCTCAGTTATTTTTCATTGCAGCCCTTCCTTTCTTCTTGTGTCCATAGAAACTAGCAGCAATGCAGGGACTGGTCCCTCCGTGGGGCCTCCGAGATTCTCACAGCTTTGCTCTGAGCCCAAGAGCTCCCGCCTAAGCCAGAAATAGGGCTGGTGTACTTACTGGTGGTATCTCAAACCCTTTTCCATTTGAATGCTGCTTAAGACGTGTCCCACTGAGAGGGTCCTTGCTGGGGGATTTGGTTGGGGCCAACCAGAGGCCTCACACTTTGATGAGCCGGCTAGTCAGTCATTCCGCAGAGCAATCCATGCCCCCAGCATGAAGAGGCGGGGGTACTGAGAACCCAGCTTTGCTATCAGGCCAAGAACGTGCGTCCTCGATTTTGTTTCATCACTTTTGTGCCTTTTAAGGGTTTAAGCGTTTGGCCGACAAAGGAGTTTGTGAGACAGTTCCTAATAAGCAGTTAACACTTCAGTGTTCTTGCAGCTTGTGAGGCAGTGGGCCGTGGGGGATACGAGAGGGGCCTGGTTAGATAAACCCACGTTTGAGTTCCAGATCTGAAGCTTACTGGGCATGGGACCTCGCTCTAAGCCTCAGTTTCTCTGTGTGGATCACAGAAGAACCTTCTCATTGGCTTGTTGACTGAGCTACTGAACAGAACATGCTGAGCACAGTGCCGGGTGCACAGGAAGTGGTCAGTAAAAGGTACACTCGGTCACTGTAATGATTAAGGAAATGGAGACCTGAATTAAAAAAGGAGGGGGAATGATTTGGAAGAAAAGGAACTAAGTTAAATTCCACACAGAGTTTTATAAACCTCATGCTTAAAAAAAGTGATCAGATTTATTTTGGAATAGGGAATATACATGCATACACAATTTACAAGAAACAGAGAGGTATACAGTGAAAATCAGGGTTCCCTCCACCCCTGTCGCTACCTCCTCGTTCCCTTTCCCGGAGGCAACTAATATATGCGTTTCCTGAGCATCCTCCCAGAAATGATCGTAATTGAAAACTACTTCTGAGGGAAATTAGTTTTGTGAGGTTTTTAAAATATATTTTGTTTATTTCAGCGAGGAAGGGAGAGAGAGAGAGAGAGAGAGAGAGAGAGAGAGAGAGAGAGAGAGAGATAGATAGAAACATCAATGATGAGAGAGAATCATTGATTGGCTGCCTCCTGCACGCCCCCTACTGGGGATCAAGCCTGCAACCCAGGCATATGCCCTGACCAGGAATCGAATCGTGACCTCCTGGTTCATGGGTCAATGCTCAACCATGGAGCCACACCAGCTGGGCCTGAGGAAAATTAGTCTTGAAGGACACCAAGATGGGATGGCTTGCTAAACACCAAGCACAGCAATCTATACTAATAAAAGGGTAATATGCTAATTAGACTGGGAGACCTTCGGGACGTCCTTCTGGACAAAGCCATGGTGGCATAGCAGAGGCAGAGGTGGTTAGGGGCGATCAGGCCGCGGGGGGGGGGGGGGGGGGGGAGGCAGTTGGAGGCAAGCAGGCTGGCAGAAGGGGCAGTTGGGGGCGATCCTGCTGGTGGGGGGAAAGTTAGGGGTGATCGGGTTGGAAGCGGGGGGGCAGTTGGGGGCGATCAGGCCAGCAGGCAGAGCGGTTAGGAGCGATCAGGCAGGCAGGCAGGTGAGCAGTTAGTAGCCAGTGGTCCTGGATTGTGAGAGGGATGTCCCAGATTGGAGAGGGTGCAGGATGGGCTGAGAGACACCTCCCCACCCCCGCACGAATTTCATGCACTGCGCCACTAGTTTGATAATAAAGACAACTGCATGTGTGGTATTGTTGGACACCAAGTTTAGGGAGTGTTTTAATAGTGTATTTAGTGCCCCGCAGCCTGAGCCAGACTGGGTGCAGTCTTTCCCGCTATAATAAGACACACGGGCTCAGAAAAGCAATATGATTCAGGGGCAGGATTCAGAGCGCCCGGCGCATGGAGCTCTCATCTTTACGGGAGGATGTCAGGGGAGGGCGCAGCCCAACCGTGAGATCTGAACCCTGGACTGTGGACTCATTCCCGACATTCCCACTTGCCAAGCCCACATTGCCCACATTCCCCGGGGACTTGGGCCACATAGCTTGGCCCTCAGCTGCCGCAGGGTCCCAGGACAGGTTGCAGAGACAGGGCTCAGGGCCATGTGAGATGAGCCAAGGTTCCTTCCCGCATTCAGCCCCCGGCCCGCCTGCTGGAGTCCAGTTTCTGTTCTGTAAAACGCACAGATCTTATATTTATCCAGGATCGACTTGGTAAATTTAAACCTGCTCAAGTCCTAAGACGCACCTGTCTACTGGATAAACAGGGTATTTTGTGGCTGTACCGTTAATAGGGCGCCTGCGTGTATATATAGCGCTAAGACAGCTCTCTGGCCTCCAGTCTTCTGTCAGACAAACGAGCATTTAATCACCCTGACCTTGGAAACACATTCCAGTACTTAGCTCTACGTCCAGAAGTTTCCACTCGAAGCAAACCCGAATTCACTCAGCTGGGGCTCGTCTGGTAGCCTGTAATTAAGGAAAATAGGGGTGAGCATCTTCCATGTGCTTGAGGACATGGTCCCTTTAACACTAAAGGAAAGCCCTTCGAGTTCTTTCATCTTCCATCTGCATTCCATTCTGACCCTCCGTTACGCCTGCGACTCAGGTGTGTGTCCCCCCTAACCTGGCCCGCTGGTCAGGGACCTGCCCCGTGCAGGACATCAGAGAGCACCCGACAGCGTCCCTTTCTCTGTGTCTCATGCCCCTTGGATCCCACAGGCCTCTGGAGCTGCTCGCCCGCCCGACCGATTCCTCTCCAGCCCGCCTGTGGGAGCGGCCCCGGAAAGCGAGAGCCGGTCCCCCCTCCCGTTCCTAAATGTCAGCTGCGTGAGTAATGGTGCTCCCCCCTGGCCTCTGAGCGGTTCTGTTATTTACATTGATCTTCGCTCCAGGTGATGCTTGGAGAAACTTACTTTTCCTAAAGCCCAGACGCTCACGGGAATTTGGGAAACGGTAGAGCAGAGCCGAAGTTGATTCCTAGCCCCAGAAAGGCAGCCGGCAAGGCTTCGAAGCCACTTGCTTGCTTTCTTTGGAGCTCAGAGCAGAAGAAGGGAGGTATCTGAAACTGGGAGGCATCTCCTAAAACACTCAGCTAGACAGAAACAAAAAAAGAAGGATACGCAGAAGGAATTGGGAAAGTAGAAAGCATTAGACTTGATTGATAAGCAATCCGAAAACTATTCTTCAATGAGCCTAAAGAAAGCAGAAAATGTACATTATCAAGCAATCCTCGCAACACCTTACCACACAGGGCTGAGGACTCCGAAGCTCGATGAGATGAGATGAATTGTGCCCAAGTGTCCAGCACGGGGCCCTGAGACATAGCCCGTACCCAGTACAAGTTAGTTCTTCCGAATTGTATTGCTGGTAATAGGAAGAGTTAAAGGAGTCATAGAACTGACACTATTCTAGTTGCCAATGAAAAGTCTTAGCTATATGGTCATATAAAACGAAGCCCGTAAAGGGCGTCTATTAACACCAAAATTATAGGGTTTCGCGATGCCACGCTACCTCACCTCCTCCCGTGGTCAAACTGCTCAGGGGAGGGGCTGTTCCCAGTAACAGTCTGGTTGAGGTTGTTCGGCCACCTGGGGAGGGGCCTGGGGGGGAGCATCGCATCCCTGCAACCAGTCATGTTCCTCTGGGTCCTGACTGACAATTTTCTTAGTGTCACGATCCAGACGCCATAATAACAGTAACAATAATGACAGCGAACATTTTTAAGAGCGGAGGGCCAGGCTCCGACTTAAACACACTGCAGGCTTTATTTCACTTAGGCTGCTGAGACGGAATGTTCAGACACCGAGGATCTTTGCCAGAGGGGAGGACACCAGATACCTTGCAGCCGAACTATCTAAACCTGGAAAAAGTTTGAGAAGCGAAGAGAGAATGAACTCCATAACCCTCTGCTCTTGGGCCCATAAAACCCAAACAGCCTAGCAGAGGTGGGAGACGTGTTTCAGGGAAGAAGGCAAGAAAAACGCAGCTTCTGGGGTTTATGAGATAAATCGGAAAGTATTACTTCTGTTCTTTGGTAACCGCAAAGGATTGAAACTTGTGGTTAAAGATTTAGGGGTTAGGGAGAGTGAGAGGGGAAGGCTGCCGTGTTTGGTCCTGATTTCTGTTTTAGTTCCAGGGAAAGTGGGGTTTCATTGTATGGGATCCAACTGGATATTTCCTCCATGCTCCGCGGCTGGGAACTAGCAACCAACGTTTCCTGGCACTCAAGGCGAGTCCAGGCAGCCAGGTCGATTTTTTTTTTTTTTATTTTTTTTTTTGGAGCCAAAAGCCAAGCATTCCTTTCCAGTTAGTTCTCCAACCTCCGGGGGAAGAGCTTGCCCATCTAGAGTGACCTCTACTGGCAACCCCAGGGAATTGCCCAGTTTTCCGGCCTGTGCAGGAATCGCCCTAGAAATGGACTTCTGTCTCAACAGAAGCCTCTTGAGTCTTTTTTTAAATCTTTATTGTTCAGGTTATTACAGTTATTCCTCCCCCCCCCCCATAGCTCCCCTTCACCCGGTTCCCACCCCACCCCTGAAGCCTCTTGACTCTTCCCCCCACTGATTGCCCTGTGGTTGACGATGGCATGTAGGGTGGACAACATGAGCAAGTTGAAGTTATTCCACTTGCTAATGAACACCGTGGAGTGCGCTTTCATGTATGTAAACCAGGAAACCACTGAATGGGTTTGGATGTGCCCGACCTCGTGGCCTTGGCAGTGACTGTCCTGAGTTGGGATGAGACATTTGTCTACCAGGGGTCCATCCTGCTTGGCTGTGGGATGGCCGTGGGGTGCTCCCTCTCTAGAGGGGCCTTAAGACTTTAGGAGAAAAATAATGGTGATAATCTATACACTGCATTGAGATCGCTGGACGGTTGGGGATCAGGGTACAGCGAAAAGATACTGTGCAAATGGATCCACATGGGATTGCTCAGATGAAGAAAGAGGAAACGGAGATGTGACTGTCTAAAAGGTTCTGATTAAGAAACATTTTGCAGCGTTTTTACTAGTAACTTACTTTTTGATTTTTAGGACTCTGTTTTGGGATGTATTATGATCCCCCTTTTTCCAGGTGAAGAGATCAAGTCAGAAACAGGGGCTCTCACACGTGAGATCACACAGGCACTTAGCAGGAAGGCCACTGCTAGAGCCATCTCTCCTGTGCCCGTTGGGAGGGGCCTCCGTCCTCACCCTCTGTTTCTCCCGCGCCGCGCTCATCGCTCACTTCTAACCGCTGCCAATCGCTGTGGCCTGTGCTTTCCCCCTGCAGTAAAGATCTCAGGTCTGTCCCTCCTCCAGCCCCCCGTCCGCCTCCAACACGCCATCCTGGTCCAAGCTCCCTGAGGTGGCTGAGACAGGCTTCTGAAATTGTGGTTAAATATGTATGTGTTTGCAGGTTGTTGTCCACCTTTCCCCACAGGATGGAAAGCTCTGTGAGAACGGAACCTTGACCTTTGAAGTTAGCAGTCACCTCTAGTGCCTAGCTCACAATGCACATTCAGTGCGTGCTTGTTGAATGAATGAATGAATGAATGAATGAATGAATGAAAGGAAATGTGCTAATTCAGCAATTACATAGTCTATTAAAATACTCACGTGGAGGCCCCACTACCAGAGGTTCTAATTGGTCTAATTGAGCTGAGATGAGGTCAGGTATCAATATTTGTTAATAGTCAATATTTTTAAAAATTCTATCATGGTAGCATATACATAGTCACCATTTTAACCATTTCAGGTGTACCAGTTGGGGGCATTAAGTACATTCCCTTTGTTTTGCTACCATCGCCACCATCCATCTCCATGCCCAGGTTATGGGCCCCATCCCCAGTGTAAGGCCTGCAGGAGGAAGCCAATCAAAGATTCTCGCTCATCATTGATGTTCCTCTCTCCCTCTCCCTCTCCCTTCCTCTAAAAACAAAAACAAACAAAATCATGCGACCAGACTGAGTAGACTGTTAAAGTTACAATGACAAATCTGAGTGGGATCCTAGCATCGTCTGCAATGTTTCTTAAAGTGATATGACCCCCCCCCCCAAAGTCCAAAAGTTCACGTTCACACCTTCTAATCAAAACAAACCCCCTCGGGTGCTGACCCCACCCCTTTTACTGAGAGAACAGAAGCCTGGAATATAGAAAGACTGCATCTTCCCACCGCCTCTGCCTCCCACTGGCCCATATCTATTCCCACATGTGTGGCTGCGGGCCCCTGAAAAGGGGTGAACGGCAAGAACTTTGCTCCCCAGTTCCCACCTCTCTCCTGTATCCTAAAGTTTCCACTCTGCTAGATTGTTCCTTTCAGCCTTCACAGCCTGCCCTGGTAGGCCCCATATTTAAACTCCCTTCCCTGGCCCTCCAAATCTCACTCTTCCCTCTGCTCTGCTCTGTGTCATAGCAAAACTCCACAAAGACCTGTCTGTGCCTGCGGCCTGCCCTTCCTCACTTCCCATTCTCTCTTTTCCTCCGATTCCTCCTTCCGTCTCCTCTAATCTCTCTCACCCCACCATGCTATTGAGACTGTTTTCGTCAGTATCACCAACAAGCACCGTCTCTCCAGGTTCAGTGGTTGATTCTGTCTTCATTTTGTCCATCCTATTTTCTTTAAAAATATTTTTTATTAATTTTTTTTAAGAGAGGAAGAAAGGGAGAGGAAGAAAGGGAGAGGGAGGAAGGGAGAGGGAGACAGATGTATAGAAACATCAATGATGAGAGAGAATCACCTATCAGCTGCCTCCTGTGCGTCCCACACTGGGGATGGAGCCCACAACCCGGGCATGTGCCCTGACCAGGAATCGAACCTCGACCTCCCGGGTCATAGCTCAACCTCTGAGCCACGCGGTTGGACTTGTCCATCCTCCTTAGTGACATTGGACATAGCTGACTGGCCCTTCTTGTGGAAACAACTGCCCCATCCATAAAACAGGCTTTGTCATAATATCTGCCCTGTACGGTTCTTGTGAGGACCAATGAGATAACCTGTGCTCAGACTTCTCCTGGCCCTAAATCAGTGCTCAGTGCCAGCCAGCTGGCCTGAAACTTCGTGTTTTCATCTTTCACGAGAGAATAGATTCAGAAAATTCATGTCTAAGTAAAAGTTAATTTGCAAAAAAAAAAAAAAAAAAAAAAAAAATTAAAAAACAAAAGGACATCAAAGGCTCAAAATGAAAATTTTAAAAGGGATATGTTAAGGGAGAAACAAAGGGAGAGTCTAGGTAGAAATGTTTTCCTTTTTGAGTATCATAAAACCAATATTGGAGAAACGTCCCATTATTAAAATTGCTAGTGCTTCTTCTCGCGGGCGTAGGAGCAGTGGGGAAATTTCCACCCTTCGGATATATCACTTGCATTTTAGCTCAGAGCCAAAGTGGAATTGACTGCGTCTCCTTAATGCACAGAATGTGCTCGGATGAAAGAGAGATTTGGAAACTGAAGCTGAAGGAATAGAGAAGGGCCAGCCTCCTCTGAACTTGACCCTGGCATTGCTACAGAGCGCTGTCGGGACCAGAGTCCATTTGCTTATCTGGGCTTTTCTTTTTACTTCTTATTTACACTGTGCTGCCGAGAGGCGCCACCCACCCTGACCCTGACCACACCAACGGGCAGGAAGCTGAAGATCCCAGGGGCGAACACTGGGGACTAAGTCCCCAACTTCTCTCCCGCCCATAGCAAATCACAGTCTGATTCCTGTAACCAAGGACACATTGGGAAAACCCCAGAATCCCCACGACTCAATTATCCAATAAGCGTTGTCGCTCAAAGTCTGTTCCAAAGCTGACCAGCCTGAGAATTACCTGCCGCAGCTTACTTTAAATGCATATTTCAGGGCCCTTCCCAGAATATCTCTGGGATACGAGAGCTTGCATTTTAAACAGGTCCCCAGGTAACGCTCTTGTATATTAAAATGTAAGAACTACTATATTAGAGAAGAATTGTTGGCCCTTTTCTCCATTTTAAAAACCTCTGTTTGGTCTTAAGGGGACTCCACTTGATTCTACCTATTAGAATGCTAGCTATTCTTCAAGACAACTCAGATACCGCCTCCTCCACGAAGCCTTCTTGGACTCTCTCTCCTGGAACCCATTAACACTGAGTGCCAGCGCTCCTAAAGCACTTGTCATGTTGTGTCACATTGTTCGGAGCCAGGCTTTACCACCACTGTTAGTTTATAGAGTTCTTAGGGACACGGACTTGTTCGGTTTTCTGCTTATCCACCATTGTCCCTAGTTCTAAACCTTGCACACAGAGTTCCGTAAGAAATTAGTTGAATAAATGAATAATGTTTGATAAAACTGATTTGGGGGATGACCAAAGGGAAAAAAGAAGTGAGGGACGAGAGTGTGGAAAGGAGGTAGACAAGAAAGAAATTACAAAATTTTAACTGGAAAATGGAGACTGATCAATACTTTATAAGATAGGACGCCCTGGCAGTAATGTCTCTTAGTGGTAACTGAGGAAGGCAAGGGAGCTCCACTTCTCGCCATCAGACATACCTCTACATCTCTCTTTCCTTCTTTCCCTTCCCTCGTTTCTCTTTCCAGCTTTTTTCATCTGTTCTTTGCCTCCCTTGCTTTTTCATTTACTTTTCTTTAATGCTCCTCCTATCCCCCTACGGTGCCTTAAGCCAGCCTGTCATTTCATTGTCAAACATTTATTGGGGTGTATTCTTGCCAGGCACTAGGCTAGGTGTGGGGACCCAAGGAAAAACAGGACAGGGTCCCTGTCCTTGAAGAACTCATTGTCTGAGAGAGAAGGACAAGCAGATGGTCTTATGAAAACAGCAGCAGTGGAGTTGCTGAGGGCTGAGCTGTCAGCAGGGGCCAGCTACGGAGGGCCATACTGGGCATGCTAAGGACTTTGAACCTTACTTGTGACCTTCTGTTTCAATCTGTATTTTATTTTTAAGTATATATGTATATTTTATTGATTTCAGAGAGGGAAAGGGAAAGAGAACATCAATGATGAGAGAGAATCATTGTTCAGCTGCCTCCTGCATGCCCCCTACTGGGAATCGAGTCAGCACGTGCCCTTGACGGGAATCAAACCAGGACCCTTCAGTCTGCAGGCCAAAACGCATCCACTGAACCAAATCAGCTAGGGCTCAATCTGTATTTTAGAAAGCTCACTCTGGCTGCAATGTAGACAGTGACTTGGGGGGCGGGGAGGGCGGGAGGGATGATCAGTAGGCAGTCCCCAAGGAAGGATGGTGTGTGGGCCTGACCCGGTGATGAAGATGGAGTCAAGAGCCAGAGGAAGGGACGGCTCAGCATCAGAGGCCACCCTCGAAGCCTGAGAGGTGGATGCAGTCTTGGCTCACAACTTGAGCCAAAGAAATTCTAAGACGAAAACTTCCAGGATGAATTGAGCAGGTGGGAGTCGAATTTCAAATGACCGAGTTTAGGTTGTCGCTGGCTCTCTGGCTCTTCCCCCCAAAGGGAAACTCAGAAATGTGGGCTCCCAGGATGCGCCAGGGGTGGTCTTGAGGCAGCTCCCAAGGGAGGGGGGCAACAGTTAGGCTAGTTTCTTGTGGGCTTTCAAGGTTCAGTACATGCCAGGGCAATGCCCAGTTCTTACCAGCAGGTGGTAGCACCACAACTCACCAAAAGCAAAGCGCGGAAACCCTTTTTGATTAAAAACAACCGTAAGCCCCAACCGAAAGGAGGGCCTAGGGACGGGTGGTGATTAATTTGTGCATCCGGAGTAACCGAGGTCGCAGTTTGTCACTAGCAAATTTTGCTACAGTTACAGCAGGTTTTCACACCAGGGTAACGTTTACTTCACAACTTGCCTGTTGCTTCAATTTCTGTTTGCTATTTAACATCAGTCACACGCACATTCAAAATCCTACTGTCACCAGCGTGGCTTTTTTCTCTGCACAAAATGATCCTGGGCAGCGTTCTCTCAAGTTGCTGAATCTGTGTCTGTAGAAAAGAATTTTTTAATCAGAAAGACAATGTAACAAATGTTGAAGGGTGGCTGTTGTTGTGGGGTGTGTTTTTTTTTTTTTTTTTGGTCATCCACAATTGTTTTATTTCAACACAATTCCTATTTTTACTTTTAAACGTTCCCCTTCCAAATCTGGCCCATATGCGCGTATTTTTACAGAGACATACTCAGAGTCTGTTTTATCAGTGTTGCATTTTAAAAGGAAGTGCGTTCTTTTTTTTTTTTGGTTTTCTGTTCTCTTAGGCATCTAGTCTCTTCTGAGATCTCACCCACTTCCTTAGCTTCAAATATCACGTTGCACAGAGAGGCAGCCATGCCTTTATCTCTTGTCAACCTCTGTTATTTATTTGTCCTCCCATCCATCCACCCATGCATTCACTCCATGCACTGTGCTTGGGCTGGGACTACAGCTGTGAAAAGGCGTAGTCCTGCTGTTCTGCAGCTTGCAGAGCACGGGGTGGGAGGCAGTGGGGCATCAACAATGCTGCAAGGAGATCGGAGGGACAGTGGGAATTTGGGGAAAGAAACCCTAAAACTGACTTGGGGGCCCAAAGAAAGGGACAAAGGCCGACTGAGCAGAGGAAACTGCATATGCAAAGATATGGACACTCAAGAGACTGTGGCCCCTTCAGGAAACCACAGTGGTGTAGTTTGGGGGAGAGTGAGCTGGCTGGAGACTGCAGGGTAACGCCGGCAGGCAGGGGCCAGATCCGTAAGGGTCTTGCAAAGGACTTGAGACATTATCCTTGATAAGTATCTCTCCTGGAACACTCGTTCCTTCTCAGCCTCACCTGGATCTCAGCTTAAACCTCCCTCCTCTCTCTTCCCTGATCCTGGACTAAGGCAGATCCCCTACTGTGCGCTCTCAAAGCTGCCAGTACTAGGAGTGTCATCTTCTTAGAGGTGTGTCTTCCCCTGCAGGCTGCAAGCTCTGTGGCAGGTCATCCTGCTGTCTGCAGAGCAGATGCTCAGTTAATGTTTGGAGGGAATGATGGAAGCACAGAGCTTTTCCGCAGCATACTGGATATTTCTACCTGCATGTCTCCTGGAACGATCAACTCTACATTTCCACAAGGTGGTCATCATCACCTCCTCACCTACCCCTTCCCTGTAAACCACCCATTACCTCCCGCCCAATCAGCTACTCCCAACCAACAAGTTTCTTGTTCTCAAAACAAAAAATTGCAACTCTTCCCTCACGCCCCCCTCCTCTCTGCTCAGCAACTAAGTCTTTCCCTTTCATTTTTATTTTTTTCTGGCTACCATTCTAGAACAAAGTATCATAGTGTGGGGGGGGGGGGAAGGAGGGCATATATGGGTTTTAGAACAAGAAAGGTATGGGTTTAAATTTTGAGTCACTATATTTGGGTTCCCCTGGGTAAGATACTAACCGCCCTAAGCCTCAGTTTCCGAGTCTGTAAAATGGGGAAGTGATCTACCCTGTAGAAAGACTGTTATTTTGGTACACATTGAGTGGAGGTAAAAGTCCTCTTGTTCTTTTAACCTCATACCAGACATCTGCTCAAAACCCTCAGAGGTCAGGTCGCTTGCCAATGAAATCTAAGCCATAGATGTTGGCCTTGTCCCTCATTACTACCCTAAACTCTGGCGCATCTGAAATATTGCCCGATTCCATCACTCTTCTTCCCTGCTTCCACGTTGCAGTCCAAACACCCAATCCGCCCTGATTATTTGAGCACCAAGTAATTGGCCCCCTCCTCCACAGTCCTGTAGGTAGGTCGCTGGGCCTGTTTTGCCTTCAGTCTAGGCAACTCTCCTCTAGATGATAAACTGCTGAAAACAGGCTTTGTGAGGTCCATCTATTCCCCTGCAAAGCTCCTTGCGTGCAGTTGACTCTCAATAAGTAGTGAAAGAAAATTCATTTTCCTTATTTCGATGGGCTTGTTTTCTCTAGAATCAGACGTTTGCTTATTCTCACTTGAGCGTTATTTTGTTGGCTTCCGGAGAGCCCATTACCATTAGACACGTTCTGTTCTCTCCTTTAATTGGAAAGAGCTTTTGGAACAGAAAAATGAGTTACTTCTCCAAGCACCATCTTCTGTCACTCCACCCCCCCCCACCCCCCCACCCCGCCCCCCGCCCTCGCCCTCGCCCCGCCTAGTACTGGAATCAACTACTTAGCATTACCCGGAACCCGGCTCTCACCTCCACACCACCGTGCCTTCGTACGTACGTTTTGTACGTGCTGCTGTTCCCTTCGCCTGGGACGCCTCACCCCCGCTTCTCTGTCTAGCGAACTCCTACTCGTCCTCCAGGACTCGGCTCAGATATCACAGCAGCACCTTCTCTGGGAAGGCTTTTCTGAGATGCCCCCCCCCCATCCCCCACCCCCATCCCTTTAGCTTGCTCAGCGATTCCCCAAATAATTCTAGCAATACTTGATGCATTACTTGTTTACTTTTCTTCCACGCCCGTAGACCGTGAATTCCTTGAGGGCCAGGATTTGTTAGTCCTCTTACCTTCTATATATCTAGCACCGTGCTCAGCGGCGACGGGGAATTCAATCAATGAACAAATGCATCTGTTAATTCACCTAACCCTGCAGAGTTTGGACCAGATTCCCAAATATCTCAAGACCAACCAGGTCCTCTATTTGGGGTACTTCATGCTGGAGGGAGATTCTCCCCCCACCCCCCAAATTGCCTTGGTTTGGTGGAAGGGGAAGGGAGTGACTCGGCGGGGCAGAAGACTTGCTCCTTCAGGGTTGCGCTGTAGCTTACCGGCTCTGGCACCGAGTGGGTTAAGGAGACTCAGGGGCGGAGCCGTGTAGGTGCCACCTGCTGCGGGGCGGCCTTGCGCAGGCGCCCTGGCATCCAGAAGGTTTAACAGCGGTAGCCGGCCGCGGAGGAGCGCATGCGCCCTGGGCCTTTCCGCCGGGGGGAAATCTCGCGGGGGCGGGGCGGGGCGGGACCGGGGCGGGGGAGTTCTCGCGGGACTCCGAGAGGAGCGGAAGCTAGGCGGCTGTGCTGCTTCAGCGACCGGGCGGCGGCGGCAGCGGCGGCGGCGGCGACGACGACGGAGATTGTGGCGGTGACAGCGGCCGGAATAGGCGCTGCCCTCGGGGAGCAGCAGCGCGGTCGGCGGCCACTCACCGCTGTGGAGGGGCCGGTGCGGAGCGGAGCAGCTGCGCCACGGTGAGTGGGGCCGGCCGCGGCGGCGCTGGCTCGGTGCGTCTTCCAACCCCGCTCCAAAGCGGGAGTCGGCCCGTAGGGACCCGGCTCAGCTCCCGAGGCCGCCGGGCCTGGGGGTCGGGACGGCGAGGTGTGGGGCAGGAGAGGGGGTCCCCGGGACTCTGGACTCCACGTTTCCTCTTTTGGGGCGCTTCCTTCCTGGGGACTGTCCTCCCGGGGCCCTCGGCTCAGGACGGAGCCCCCGGACCCCGGAGCAAAAGGCCGGGGGGCTCCTAGTTCTATTTCATGCCTTCTTCATGGGGGTTTGCGCAGAAGGACCCCGGAGCAGCCCGAGAGCACGAGCTACTCCTTCTGTGAGTCAGTGTGACTTGGCCCGGAGGGGGGATCCTCTGCGGGCTGCACATGGGGCGAGTGCTGCCCCGTGGACCTGCACGGCCACCAGCTCTCCATCCCCTGGTGTCTCTGGGCTGAATTTCCGGAGGGAACCCACCAACCCTATTGATGCCGCGCGTTGGAACGTGTGCTGCCGGAGACAGTCCAGATGCCTGTGCTTCGGTCCCTCCCCCTCCCCTCGCGGCCCCCCTTTGCGAACTACTCGCTGAAAACATGTTTGTCAAGAAAAATAAGCAGCCGCGGTCGAGTGGTTGGAACGCTCTGAGGAAAGATTTCAGCGAGAGGAGAGCGCAGCGCGGGTGGTTTTCATCTGTGACGCTCGCCGTCCAGGATGGGCAGCCATAGGAGCTGCAGCTTGGCGAGGGGTTATTCTAGGCTGGCTTCGGAGGCCGTGGAAGCACAATTTGCAGCGGAGCTGCATGAAGTGCACGCGAGGTCTCTGAGTCCCGTGGGCTCTCGGGAAAGAGTGGAGAAGACACGAGGGAAATTAGCATTAGTCTCTCTGGCTTTCTTGTCCCCTTTTCACTTCGTGCTCCTGCACTTGTCGCCTTCCCTCGCTGTCTACTTCTCTCCCTGCCACTGACTAAGTGCTTACTTGTGTGTCATGCAAGTCATTTGCCCCCTCCCCCCACCTTTTTTTTCTAATCTACTTCCCTTTCTTCCTTGTAGTCTCCTCCGCTGGCAAAATTGTTCTGCTCCTTGCGCAGTTCGTGTTCTCCCTCATTTAATGATTCCGTGTTCTCTCCGGGGAAGGTAGCCTCTTTTCCTGCCTCACAAGCCTTTACTTTCAAGCGTGCACTGTGTTCCTTCAGGCAGCCAGAAGGGCTGCTAGAGAGCCATGCGAGCCTTCCGTTCTCCCCCTGGGAACGGAGAGGCTCAAAGGATTGAATTCATCCCTAAGTAATCAATACTGCACTAGGTCACGAGCGTAGCTTGCTTGTTTCGTTTGTGTTTTAGTTGTTTCCTTCGTCTTAGGATCATGCTTTTGTGCCAGCTGATGCTTTTCTTCCTGTGTCACTTTTGCATTAGTAAGGAAGACTGGGTCGATCTGGGGCTGTAGGACTTCTCACTGGCTTTTAGCGGGGGTGGGGCGGTGGTTAAGGTAAAAAAAACAACGAAAACAAAATGAAAACCTACCATATACCTATATTTCAATAGAATTAAGATAACATGAAACATTTAAGGGAATAGAATTTATTTAGACCTTTGATCAATTAGAGCTTGCCCATTGCAATAGTACTAATTTTTTTTAACCGGGCTTTAAAAGTATTTTATTTTCATATTTACATTTAAACTATAGTTGACATACATATTAAATTCGTTTCACATGTACTTTACCAGGCTTTTAAAAATCAGGCATCTATTCCTACAAATGCTAGAATCAGCCCTCTTTTTTATTGTTGTTGGCTTTTTGGGGGGAGAAAGAAAAGACTTTATTTGTCTTGCTGCCCCTTCCCTTGTTCAAAATTTTCTAAATTCCAAAATAAAAAAAGAAGTTAGCGCTTTTAGTCAGCTTTCTTTGATACTAAAAGCAAGCATTTAAATGCTTGAGGCTGTTCACTTCCTCAGCCAGTATATTCAGATGTGAAGGATTATTGGGTTTTAAATACTACTGGTTGATGGTACTTAAGAGATTTTTCTCAATAATTTCTGTTATTGTGTTGCATGTTGTGCAGCAACAGTTCTAATTATTACCTAGAGCAGAAGAATAATAGATTTTGGAGAAATGCAACAATACAGAATAGAGACCCACCATGCGCTCCTGGGAGAAAGTAATGGTTACTTACTTAATTCAGAACTTTTTGGCACTACTGAATGACCGTCGAGAGTCTTGGTTTTGTCAAAGTTGGCTTTTTCCCAGTTGTGTCAAGTGAATATGCATGATTTTTGTTATCTAAAGATGTTGTAGTGCATTATCTGGAACACAGAGTTTAAAATCTGGTTAAGGCACCCTTATGGTGGTACAGCAGTGATTCTTAAAATGTAGCAGGCATAAGAATTACCAGTGAGTCTTATATAAAATTAGGTTCTGGGCCTAAGGCCACTACATTGCAGAACTCCAGAAGGCACCCCCACAGTGAATCAGTCTCTGAATGGGGTGATTTTGATGCAGCTGGTCCAAGGATCAAAACTGTTGTTACAGAGTACAGGCATAGAATAGAATAATGAGACAAGTGTGGCTTTAAATTACTCAACTGAAATGTATACTTTTCTGTGTATATAGAGTAAATATTTAAAAGCCTAATAGAATACGTACGTGACTATAGATGTGATTAGTTTTTATATGTGTAAATGTTTGAGCTTTGTTAGGACTGATGTGGAGCAATTTAATTTTAAAGTTTATACTTAATAGGACTGTTAATTTGCCTATTAGACCATCTGTATGTAGTTAGAAGTTCTAGATGGACTGTGGAAACGTGCGGACTAATATTTCAAATGGGACCGGTGATGCTAGTTAACACCTCAGCGCTTTATGCCAGAGGCTCTGCTAAGGCCTTTGCAGGGGCGGTCTCTTTCAGTAATCAAAATGGCCTTATGAGGTAGATGCTATTTCCATCTTCCAGCTGAGGACACTTGCCTTCTTAGAATTCATTGCTTGGGATGGGCCGGGGAGGTGTGTGCTGGGAACAGTTGAGACATACTCTCATTAGGCTTCAGTGTTGAGTGTACTCCCAACCCATTTTCTTGGGAAGTGAACAGCAGCATCTACTCTATTGAAATGATTAGACATTGCGTTCACTCTCAGATTTCTTCCTTTTAATAAACAGTGTTGCGTATGTGATAACATATTTTTCTGTCTTTAAGGGAACACACCCTTTTGAGTCCCTTTGGCCTATGTGCTCTTTTCAGTGGATAGCCTGTTAAGCTGACATCTTCAAGTTTTCTCCATGAGGTGCTCTTTGGCACAGAAGTATCCGTTGTGCTTGGGTTTCATTTCTATCAAGTTGTATCTGACAAAGCCATAGTCACTTGAAACATGATTTTCACTTGTTAGTTTGTTTAGGCTTTCTCTAGGAAACCCGTGGTAGATGAATTGAGTAACAGCAGTAAAACAAGCGTTGAAAACGGTCTTGGTTTTTATGCTACGGCTGTTCAGTTACACTACAGTCGTCTGAAGTCCTGAATAACAGACATTTATGCCCTGTTACGACATAGTGCCTGGACAGTGACAGTGCTCTGGGTTTCTGTCTCACTTCCATTTTGCAAAAATGAAACTCCTTGCTTTTTTAGATCTGCCTAAGTATTGCTCAGGTTCCTATCATTGATGCATAGTCCTAACAATCAGACCTGGAGACCCTTTCAAATAAGCAATTGGGTCTGTGGAAAACATTGATAGGCCTGTAGCAGAGATTTTGGAGCACTTATAAGCAATTAAATGTAGGTACACACATTGGAAAGTAAGCAAAAGAGGAAAAGCAGTTATTAATGCTGGGGAAACTAAAGGACTGTCCTAGAAAAGAAGTTGCAATACATTATTTAAATCACCAGTGAACAATATTTCATGTTGTAATACTACTGCGTAAACCAGAATATGTGATATTACTGGGATGGGGCAAGAGGATATTAGCAGGGGTGGAATAGTTAGGGCCTCATCTTTCAGGTGATAGATGATGGCTGGAAAAAACTAAGAAGCAGCAACAGAAGCATATTACTTAGAAATATTGTAAGTGAATACAAAGAGAAAGCTAAAAACAAAATTGGGGGTGATTACTTGTGGGTGTTGGGGTAGGGAACTGCTCTTTTTCATAAATTTCAATACTCGGACTTTTAAAATTATATACATGGATTAGTTTGATAAGAACTACACTACAGAGGGTATAAGTACGGGGTTTTTGAAGACAGGCAAAAATAAATACTCTGAGAGTGATCTTTTTACATATATATATATATATATATATATATATATATATATATTTCATAGACTGCTTTCTTTGCTCTCTTTGGGCCAGTGCCACATAGGATATATCCTAGGTCTGGCCTGATAGAGTAAACATTGGATTGGTTTATTAGTTTACCTGTAGTAGAATGTTTGGCTTTTAGAATTTGACTGGAGGACTTTTTATTACTAGGTAATTTCTTTTCCCCTTGGTGATACTCATTTTTCTCTAATCTTAATATTCCCGCTGGTTTACCGCTTAGTCCATTTGCAGCTATACTTGATTAATGCCCCACTTGGTAACTTTAGAACAAAAGGATAATAATCACTCGTATCCCTCAAATGAGTTCTCTGCTAGGTGGTAATTATCCAAGAAGAGTGTCACTATAAATAATCTGTCCCCATTCTGCCAGGATTCGGGTTGTTTTCACCCTATGAAAACAGTGACTGGTGAAATAAGAATGAGGCTTTATTTTCCTTTTGTTCTGCAAAGGTCTAGGTTGTGTCCCATATTCAGGGCTGGAGACTGTACTACAGTAGTGATTGTCTGTGGTGCCCACAGTTCCCCATCACCGGGTACACACCAGAGGGTTATTACAGACTCTACCTGCACAATACAGTTTGCACCAGTACTCTGCTGGCTCTCAGCAAAGCAGTTGTTCTCAGGTAACTGAGAGATGTGTTTGACTTTCTGGCACCATCTCCCTGCATTTTCTTTTCCCAGACACAATTTCTGACAGCTCATTCTATAAAAAGGATTTTTTTCAAATGTAGATTAGAATGTCAGCTTTGCTCCTTAGGCTAGTTAAAAATAATGTGGAGGTTGCTTCTGGAATACTAAACCTTGGACATCTGTTTCAAGGGCTGTTGGAGACCCCAAAGTTTTGCAGGTCTTTAGGGGCCTTATTGCAAGAATAGCAGAGGATCCAGCAGCAAAAGGCTGAAAAAAAGGCTGTTGGACCTTCTCTGGTGTCTTCTGCTCAGTAGTAAACTGAATAAAAAAGTAGATCTTGTGTTCACTTTCTCCTGCTCTCCTAGGAGCAGACCAAGGTTTAGTTTCTGAGAAGAGTTGGAAGCAGCTCAGGACCAAAGCTTGCATTGCTTGCCTTTGACTGTGGATCGAGGACCCAGCATTTTTCAGAAAAGCAGGAAGGTCAGCAGGGAAAGGAGGGAGACAGGCCTATTTAACTGAGGAAAGTAGGGTGCATCCCCAGGGGCATGCCTTCTCTGAGTGGCTCTGTTTTGTGCCTGGAGAAGAGTGTAAGGAGTGAGGGAGGAAAGGTGGAGACCAAACGGGGCTGCACCGGTGTGGTTCCTGCTCACCGTGTACACCCAGCGGGAAGGAAGAGGAAGTGTGTTCTGGAATAGCTCGAGCTGCTGCCACCATTGGCCGGCGGGCCTGTCAGTCGCCTGGGCCTGAGGCTGAAAAGAGGAAGGAGATCTGGGCTCTTGCTTGGAAGGGAGGGAGGAGGGTTGAGCCAGCCTAACCAGGGGGCGTGGGGGCTGGGACAGCAGGCCTATTGGCAGGGCGGGGCTGCCTTCAATCCCGGCCACTTCTCTCAATCATCCGTCTTCTGATTCAGGGTGGCATTGTGTGTCCCGGAGTGCAGGAGCCAGTCCCAGAAGAGAGGCGAGGCTGAGCCCAGCGTGCTGGGTTGCTTCAGCAGGGAAGACTCCCTTCCCCCTGCTTCAGGCTGCTGAGCACTGAGCAGCGCTCAGAATGGAAGCCATCGCCAAATATGACTTCAAAGCCACTGCAGACGACGAGCTGAGCTTCAAAAGGGGGGACATCCTCAAGGTAAGTGTTGCTGCCAAGCAAATACTGAAATGGCCTCTGCTTGTACTCACCTACCTTCTTTGCCCGGTAACACACAAAGAAGCCGTGCTCCTTTCATTGCCCACATTTACCGTCGTGTGAGATCTGGATAGCCGAGATGGACGCTGAGTAGAATATTAAATATGACTTAAGAGGGTGGTGTGTGTGTGTGTGTGTGTGTGTGTGTGATGTATGGTCTTTAACTGCCTTTGTGTGAATGCCTCGAGTATTTCTTTTTGCTTGTTGATATTGGTACTATTTCAAGCGAAGTCAAAGCAATATGACTGTAGTAAGGAAGTAGGTTGATTTACCTTGGAGAGTTTTATTAAAAAATTAGGGGATGTTTTGAAAGACCTAAACTTGAAGTATTTCTGTAAAAGCACTCCATTAGTCTTATTTTACATAGTCAAAGATGTTTGCATTCTGGAATGTGATCCTGGTCGGTTAGGAATTAATTTCCCCTAGTTTAGAGAGGTAGTTTTAAATACCTGCCAAAACTCATTAAATAACTCAGTGTGTTTTTATTCTTTTTTGAAAAAAAAAACAATGGAGTTCTAAATAATAAGGTTCAGTTTGCTGTTGTACAAGTCAGATTTCAATATTCTTAGAAGAAACTTGAGGAGCAATTACCCCATTTTAAACTCTAATTGCACAAAAGAAACCTGCTGACAGTTTAGAAAAAAATAAGCTGCTTTACAGTTTGCAGCTCATTTGGAACCCCACTATTTACATGAGGATTCACTTTCCACCTGGCACATGTTAATTATGTTGTTTACTTAGTTGACTGGAGCAGCTTGCCCTTTTGGATATGTAACTTACTTTTTTACAAGGTGGGTGTTATCGAATAGTGTCAACTTTAAATGAGGAAAACTTGAACTTTAGTGTTTGCATATTCACCATGTCTCAAGTTTTGACTTTTTTCCCCCCCCTCTGAGCCTTAGTCTGATTGCTGGAAACTGCTACTGTTTGTTGACTATCCCTGAATGAAATGATTAGAATTTTACAAAGAGGAAGAAGGTGGAAGTGTAGAATTATGGTCCTTTTAAAAATAACTAGTTTTTTGTGTTTGTTTTTTTAAGCTATGCAGACCCATGGAGAGTTATATTTTGTTCTCATTGCCAAAGGCATAGAGTTCTCTGAAATTACTGCATAGTAGTTTAATGTTAAATGTGTAAGTTGTATTTCATAAAAGGTGATATTGAAGAGCTCTTTAAGGAGAAAAAAAACTGTGTGTTTTATTCAAAGCTGTTATTGTCATGCCAAACTCTCTGAGGGTATTTTCCAAGTCAGCACAAAATTGCCAGAAAGCAAACCAGCTATAGGTTTTAGAGTGACATATGTCTTCTCATTCTGTTTTCTTAGAGAGCTAGAAATCAGAGCAAATGCAACTTAGACCTCGAAATTACTCTGTATCATTGGTATACGGAGGAGGTAATTTGATGTTTTCATAGGTGATTACTGTTTTCAGCAGATAATCCGACGGTGATATCATAAGATTGGCTACTTCAGATATCCACGTTTGTAACCTGGATGAAAACCCTTTGGCGCCAAGTGTTGTTGTTTTTTGTTTTTCTTTTAATATATTTTTATTGATTTCAAAGAGGAAGGGAAATGAAGAAATGGAAACATCAATGATGAGAAAGAATCATTGATCAGCTGCCTTCTGCACACCCCTACTGGGGATCTAGCCCACAGCTCGGGCATGTGCCTGGACCGGGAATGGAACTGTGACCTGGTTCATAGGTTGATGCTCAACCACTGAGCCAGGCTGCCCGGGCATTGTTGTTTTTAAAATACAAACTGATGTCTCTATTAAACTTACCATAGAAACTTAAATGAAAGCCTGATGGTTCATATTTTTCTGTTAAGTTTATCCCATTGCATATTTAGCACTAAAGCAGCAAAGTAAAACAAAAGAAGGGATTTGAGGATTTTTAAGAATTTTCAGACAAGACCTTTCCGTGTTTACTATCACCGAAGTCTTTCCGAGACCGTGAACATTTTATAAGTTCTCCAACTTAAATTGGTAACCTCTTGGACAAGTATAAAACCCTTCTCTCCTCCCCCTATAATTAGAGGAGGTGACACTGTTTAACATTCCCCCAGAGAAGTCATGATGGGGAGAAAGTGAATCAGGGTGCTCCCACTTGCAGATTTTCTCTGGGCAGAGAAAAATAAGGATACTTGGTTCTTTCCAGTTTGGTAGATAACTGGCATATGAAGTCATAATGCCATTATTGCTTTTGAATTGTGGCCATTAGCTGTTTGTTAGTAATCTTGTGATTTTACTCCAAAAAAAAAAAAAAAAGTGATAATACAGTAGTTGCCCTTTGTCTCATAATTCTGTGTAACAGCTGAGTGAAGAGGAGGGCCATGAGGGACGTTTGCTTTGTGTTAAGAACTGTTAGTAAAAAAAACACCAGCAACAACAGTGCTTCCTTCATTTGATTATTCAAAGAGTAACTGGCTTCATTTGAGTGGCTCTGATTTGATTTGATAACTCTTTAGGATCTTAAAACGTGTTTAGAAGTGGCTGGAATAGCACTGACCAGTTTAACTTGATTAAAATAGGGATATATGTATTTGCCCTCTCTTGATAAAGGGGGCATGAGCATATTGCTGTTAATACATTTTATTTTAATATAATGATAGAAAGGGACTTAGCCCTCTGCTTCTGACAAGAGTTTGGAAGGATCGCATCCTCCCACTGTCTTAGAGTTCCTGGTTAACTTTTGGTTAATGTTGATTCCTGTCCTCCAGCAGACCACTTTCTTACTTTCTATCTACACATTGACTTGTACTGCCCTGAGAAAAGGGAGAAAACTAAAGACATTTTACTGGAAGCCTGAAATAGAACTGCATTACTTTCCCTCTTATAAAAGCTTGTATTTTCTGAGAAGAGCACTGGGGCATAGAAATGGGAGGAATTGCTCTTCTCTTGCAGGTTTCAGGCTTTGCGTGGCTGAGCTGAACCTCAGTTGCCCCGCCATTGTAGGGCAGGCTTGAGAGTGCTAGGAGCTGTCCACTGAACAGGGCCCCTAACGCACATACGTGTCTGAGCTCACCTGAAAGTCGCATTTGTCACTTAGGGGCTATGTGCACATGCTTCAAACAGTGCTGCACAGGAATTAAGAACCGTTTTGAGCTCTCGAGCCTGTGTTCATTCCATTCTTGTTTTCCATTAAGGCAGACCTTCAACTCAACAAGAGAGCCGACAGTGGACCATCTACTCGTCTGGCACTACCTACCTATCCCGGTTGCACAAGCTGCTTTAGAACTAGATCTTGGGTTCACACTCAGATCTTTGAAGTTTTCTTCTATCTCAGCACTGATGTCTCTATTCCACTGTCACATTTACTGAGCATCTCCTTGAGCCACATCCTGGGATAACTTGCTTTGAGAGTTGGGGAAGAAATAGATGATGTACTTTTTCTCTTCAGGTATTCTTAAAATCAAATGCGAGAAATGAAGATTAATATCTGAAACAGTATATGGCAGTATGTAAAATTAGAGGATTTTTTGAACAGAAGAAGACTTTTTAAAATCTATTAATTTTGACTTACTATTTCACAGATGAGGAAATGGTGGCCCATAGAGGTTAAATGATCTATGCAAGATCACAAACAGTACTTTGTAGTGCACTGGTGTTTAATGAAATGCTGAAGTTGTGTTACACCTGTAACTGCCAAAGTAGTTAGGAAGGGAAGAGATGGGTAAGACCTGAAGTCAGAGAAAGCTCTGAGGAAGAAGTATCACTTGAACTGGACCCTGTGAATTAAATAGGGTAGGGCTAAGAGGAGGGCGGGAGCGGGGGCTTGGGGGTGGTGGTTGTACTTGTGTTTGAGATAGGAATGCTAGAATAAGGTTATAGATTGTGAGTGACGTAGTGGAGAATAAGGTAGAATTGGAGTCAGATTAGAAAAACGCAGTAAGAGTTTGATCTTTTCCTTAAGAAGCATCTGAAGTTTTCAGTGGATGGTGAAAGTTCCCTGTGTGTACAGTGGGTGACAGAGAGGTCACCCTGGAGTCCCAGCCCGGAAGGTTGCAGTAGCCAGCTTGTGAGCTAGGTAAGTGCCTGCATAGGTGTCAGGACTAGGATGAAGCCGGGGTGGTTTGAGAGAGGCTGAAAGGAAAAACAGGGGGATTTCTGCTGGCCAGCTGGGGGCATCTGAGTAAGTCTCCCGTGTAACTGAGAAAAGAAGACGCATTGAGGATGCTTCCGAGAAAGAGGATTTACTTGGGTCCAGTTTTCACAACAGCTGGATTTCGGTACACAGCTCCCTTTCAGGTGTTTCAATGACCAAACCTAAAAAAATAACAGGTTGGGGCTGTTTCTTTTTTTCTTCACTATTTTAGTCTGGTATTGGTATGCTTTAGCCTGCTGATAATGCTTATCAATCTTGTTGACCAAATCCAGAATATTGCATTTACTCTTTTGAGAATGAAGACTATTTCAGTTCTCTTCTAGCAGGTAATTTGATTGCCTTTCATTATATTCATTTATTCCCCTGTCATCTGGATGGACTATTTCCAAGTAGGTACTAAGAATGAATGAACTTTCAGTTCCTATACAAGACTCCTTTTGGGAGGCTGGCTGAAGACCAGTCATCCCTGTTTGGAGAAAGAGATGTTTAAGGAAATGCAATGTTCCTTTGGGGTTTTTCAAGTTTCACTTCTGTGAGCCATGGTAGTTAAAGTCATTACTGAATAGCTACCATTTATGGAGCATTTACTCTATGCCAACGGTTCTCAACCTGTGGGTCACGACCCCTTT
This sequence comes from Myotis myotis, assembly GCF_014108235.1. Classification (NCBI taxonomy): domain Eukaryota; kingdom Metazoa; phylum Chordata; class Mammalia; order Chiroptera; family Vespertilionidae; genus Myotis; species Myotis myotis. The sequence continues at coordinate 3,007,173 of NW_023416321.1, forward strand.
GGGGGTCGAACAACCCTTTCACAGGGGTCGCCTAAGACCATCGGAAAACACATATATAATTACATACTGTTTTTGTGATTAATCACTATGCTTTTTTTTTTTTTTTTAAATATATATTTTATTGATTTTTTACAGAGAGGAAGGGAGAGAGATAGAGAGCTAGAAACATCGATGAGAGAGAAACATCGATCAGCTGCCTCCTGCACATCTCCCACTGGGGATGTGCCCGCAACCCAGGTACATGCCCTTGACCGGAATCGAACCCGGGACCTTTCAGTCCGCAAGCCAACGCTCTATCCACTGAGCCAAACCGGTTTCGGCCACTATGCTTTAATTATGTTCAATTTGTAACAATGAAAATACATCCTGCATATCAGATATTTACATGACGATTCATAACAGTAGCAAAATTACAGTTATGAAGTAGCAACGAAAATAATTTTATGGTTGGGGGTCACCACAACATGAGGAACTGTATTAAAGGGCCGCAGCATTAGGAAGGTTGAGAACCAGTGCTCTATGCCATGAAGTTATACATAATTTCTGAATTGGGGCTCTAAATCAGTCCCATCTCGTGACTGCAGAAACAGGCACAGAAGTTAAGTAACTTGCTGTGGTTCACACATCTGGTAAGTGGCAGAGTTGGGGTTTGTGCTCAGGTCTGGCTGCGAAGCTTGCTCTACAGTATGATAACGCCCTCTTAACCGTTGGGATGAGTAAACCGGAAATGTAAGGTATCTGCAGTCCTGCTTTGCACTTGCCAGGCATGGGCAGCAGCTTCTACTGAGTGACTTATTGGACATGCTATCTAAAGTAAATTGACCTCAGTGATGAAAACAATGAAAAAACAAACAAATAAAAATGAGTTCATTTTTGCCTGTCAGATTAGTGAAGGTAGTAAAAATTGACCCCTACCCTTTGGTGGCCACTGTGTGGAGAAATGGGTATTGTCACCTCCTGCCAGTGGAGATTTGTACCAATAAAATCTTTCTGAATATTGGCTTGGTGATATATACCAGAACATAAAATGACCTGGCAATTCCATTTTTATTTTTATTTTTTTAAATATATTTTATTGATTTTTTACAGAGAGGAAGGGAGAGAGATAGAGAGTTAGAAACATCAATGAGAGAGAAACATCGATCAGCTGCCTCCTGCACATCTCCTACTGGGGATGTGCCCGCAACCCAGGTACATGCCCTTGACCGGAATCGAACCTGGGACCTTTCAGTCTGCAGGCCGATGCTCTATCCACTGAGCCAAACCGGTTTCGGCAAATTCCACTTTTAAGAGTTCTTAAACAAATCTTAATTTTAAAAAATATAGACATTATGGTGTTTATTACAATTAGTCTATATGTGCCACCTAGAAAATAAAATATTTAATTAAATTATAAAATGTAATGTGCATTTCAAAGACGCTAAAATGTATAAAAAGGGCATCTTCCAATCTATGGAATAACCATTTGGGGGGGGTACCTAAGCCTATCAGTAGGGAGTTACATAAACAGATTATGGTTTTTTAAAATGGAATACTCTGAAGGTGTTAATATTGATGTAAATCTGTATCAACACAATAATATCTACAGTTGCACAGAGATATGTTAAGTGAACCCCCTTTTAAAAAGTAACCATATAGCTAGTATATTGAGTGCTTAGTATGTCCTTGCACTAAACTAAGTGTTTTACTTGCATTCCCTTTTATTTTTTGTTTTGTTTGTTTTGTTTTGTTTTTTTTTGCATTCCCTTTTAATCCTTACAATAATCCTGTAATGACAGATGCTGTTATCCCCATTTTACTGATCAGAAACCTAAGGCTTATGTTAAGTAACTTGCCCAGGTTCACATATTAGGATTTAGATCCAGGCCACTTTGAGTCCAGATTCCATGTTCTTAACCACTACCCTTAAAGGCCTTTTCATGCCCAGATGGTGTTAAACTAGAGAGTGAGCCCATTTATAGAAAATTGCTGTCTATTCTGTTTGCTTATTTAATACATAGACTTTTTCTAAATGGTCCCCTAAAAGACGTTATCTCCAGGGAGCTGGATTCCTGGTGATTTTTACTCTCTCTCTCTCTCTCTCTTTTTTTTTTTTTTGTATTCTTTAGTTGTTTTACAACAAAGTTATATTCAAATAAAAAGTAGTTAACATTTCACATCTATCTTACCCTGATGGATATTCCAGGGAGTTAAAGAGTTAAAGTGCTCCGGTTCGGAGTGGGTTGGTTTGTTTCTTAATGGCTGAGGTTTAACCTACTTTAAATCCTTAGGCTAAAGTTCACTGTAGCTATACTCAGTGTCATTAAAACCTAGAGACCTTTTAAAAAGTGATTCAAAATGACATTTTGAGGAAAATCTTGGCCCTTTTGGTCGATACTCCCTCAGTTTCAGCTCCTTGTGGGTATGGAATGAGAAACATCTATTGTATTGTGAAGAACACATTCTCCAGGCTACACCTAACTTTTTTGAATCCCAGCTCAGCCAATGGCCATTCAGGCATTGTGATCTTGGGCAGTTTGCTTTGTGCTTTGGTTCTCCCTTCTGTGAAATGGAAACAACAGCACTTACCTTCCTAGAGTCACAGTGAGATTCAAAAGAACGAATATATACTCGTGTGCTTAAAGCAGTGACTAGCATAAAGCAGACAGTAATGCCTGCTGTCATTAATTTTATTAATGTTATTCAAGAGTGTAACTTTGATAAGGGGATGTCAGTCCAACCGCTGACTCAGGTAACCAGCAAGTCACATGACTCTGCCCATTTAAATAACTGGCCAGGTGCTTGTCCTGATACTACCTCAAATTCAGAACTGTTAAAATCTTGACCCAAAGCTCTGCTGAACGCACATTATTGATAAAGGATTGTGTGTGAAAGACAAGTCGTTTCTCCATTCTTAAGTCTTTGGTCTCTCTTATCACCCAGATCACTTTTTGAAATTAAATGAACAAATACATGTTTCATTCATTGTTAAATAATGTAAAAAGCAAAGTTTTCACAGAGGAAGTCATTAGTTTTTCTGTAACCTTTCAGAAAAAAAAACCACAAACATTTAATGAATATAGCCATAGTTACCTTTACTATATTTTCTGGGTCTGACAAGAAACAGTGAAACCATCTTCAAAACTTTAATAATGAAAGTAAGCAGGTACTTCAGCTTTGGAAAGAAGATGGGGTTTCTGTTTAAGTGTACTCAGCGTCTTTAGAAAGCAGTAGCTCGGAAGGATTTCTATGCCAGGCTAGCAGAGAAGATCATGATTAAGACTCTCAAAGTCTCATGTTAAAGCTGAGTGAGAGAGTAAATCTTGAACCTGCAATTGATATGAATTTCCCAGGAGTTGTGCTAATACTGTCTACATGGGATATCCAGATGAATGGCCTCACATAGGGAAACCAGTTAGCCCTACATGTATTTCCTTGAGATTAACATAATTAGTTTCCTAAATTTCAGTTACTGGTGCAGAAAGAATCAATGTTCTTTTTATGTTTTCATTAACTTGGAAATTCATATTCTGTGTTCAGAAGCCCTTTATCTGTCTTCTTTGAGCACCTACTATAACTTCACCCACTTGAATAGCTGTTACCCTTAAAAACTGTAGAAGTAATTTTCAAATTTAGCTATTAATTTGTTGGTGGTGTATATTAAAGTGTAAGATATCTGCATGTTCTTCCCCTCACTCCTTTTTTATTAGATACTAGAGGCCCAGGGCACGAAATGGTGCGTGGGTAGGGCCCCTAGGCCTAGCCTGCGATCAGGGCCATCTTCCGCTCGCTTGCCAGTCCCCAGCCCCGCCCCAGTTACCCGTGGTTCCCTGTTGGCCATCCAGCAATCAGAGCCTGCGGGCTGGAGGGGAGGAATCGAGAGATGGTCAATGCACCTCATAGGGAGTGGTCGAGTGGTCTTTCTGGTCATTACCCCATTATGGTTGCTGGGCTATTTTTTTTAAAATATATTTTATTGATTTTTTACAGAGAGGAAGGGAGAGGGATAGAGAGTCAGAAACATCGATGAGAGAGAAACATTGATCAGCTGCCCCCTGCACACCCCCCACTGGGGATGTGCCCGCAACCAAGGTACATGCCCTTGACTGGAATTGAACCTGGGACCCTTGAGTCCGCAGGCTGACGCTCTATCTGCTGAGCCAAACCGGTCAGGGCTGGGCTTTTATTATATAGGATTAAAGGCCTCACAAAAAGGGTTTGCTTCTCATCTACAAACTCTCAATTACAGTGGGGCCTTGACTTACGAGTTTAATTCGTTCCGTGACGGAGCTCGTAACTCAAATTACTCGTATGTCAAATCTTAAAGTGAACGAGTGAGACATGTGATGCTGGGCTGATGTTGTGGCGTTCACTGTGACGTTCGCTGCGCCAACTAGCGGTGGGGTATCTGAAGCTGGCTCGTAACCCGAATTTTAGCTCGCAACTCAAAGCAAAAAATCGGCCGAGAGACGGCTCGTATCTCAAAAAACTCGTTAGTCGGGACACTTATAAGTCAAGGCCCCACTGTAACCTGATGAAAAATTATTCTTGTATTACCTGCTTTTAGGATTGGGTTTTATATATAAAAGAATAGCAACCTCAATTTGTAAATGAACTATAGTACAAATTTCCTTTTAATGTAGGTGTTTACAGCCATAAGTTTCCTACTATGTCTACTTTAGCTGCATCCCATAAAGTTGGATATGCAGTTGTTTTGTTTCATCCATCTCATCTCTTTCATCTCATCGAAGTATTTTCTCATTTCCCCTGTTACTTTTTTTCTTTGACCCATTGGTTATTTAGGAGTGTGTTTAATTTCCACATATTTGTGAATTTCCCAGAATTCCTTCTATTGTTAATTTTAGTTCCACTTTGCTTGTAGAACATACCTTGGGTGATTTCAGTCCTTTTAAATTTATTGAGGGTCATTTTATTGCCTAGCATATGGTCCTGAGGAGGGTCCCACTGTGTGCTTGAGTTGGTGTTTTATTCTGCTGTTGTTGGGTGGTGTTCTATAGATATCTGTTAGGTCTGGTTGATTAATTATTTTTACCTTGAGTATGTCATGATAGTAGGTAGAATTTTGATAAATTCTTAAGACTATTTATCCAGTATCTTGGTGAATCATAGCAACAAGTTCTTGAATACTTCCTGGGTGAAGGGTACTGTGATTAATGCAAAGGCTTGGTTCACGACACACATAATATTTAGTAATACACTGTTTTACAGGCACACACTGGGTATCCTGACTGAGTCACACTTAGTCAGACATGAGTATCAAAGAGTTTTCTAAGATAACTTAGAAATGCTCATGACTGCTTTGTCCATCCAGATATGCCTGACTTGCTAAGACTTCTGTTTCTAACATTAGCAAAGCGTATTATCAGCTCTGAAGAGTTGTTGGTGTTGTCCTAGAACACTTAAACTTGGAAGGGTAATTGCCTTTCTGTGTATTTGGCAGTTACAAAAGTAGACATGAGCCATATTGATAATAGCATGGCATATGCCAGAGCTTCAAAATAATCAAGATACTTCTTTTACATTTTGTTAGAACTTTAGCTGAGTGCCTTCAAACTCAAACTTCACATCCCTGACACCACTGTCCCCTTTAAAGAAATATTTCGTGGAAATAGGTTTCTGCTACATATTTGTATGTACAAAATATTGAATAGTTGCCGAAACCGGTTTGGCTCAGTGGATAGAGCGTCGGCCTGCGGACTGAAGGGTCCCAGGTTCGATTCCGGTCAAGGGCATGTACCTGGGTTGCGGGCACATCCCCAGTGGGGAATGTGCAAGAGGCGGCTGATCGATGTTTCTCTCTCATCGATGTTTCTGACTTTCTATCTCTCTCCCTTCCTCTCTGTAAAAAGTCAATAAAATATATTTAAAAAAATATATATTGAATAGCATGTTTAAGGGGGGCTTTTTTAAATAGAACTTTCTATGAATTGAAAATAGCATGAGCCTTCGTTTGGCTCAGTGGATAGAGCCTGTGGATTGAAGGGTCCCAGGTTCAATGCCAGTCAAGGGCACACACATTGGTCGCAGGCTTAATCCCTGGCCCTGGTCGGAACGTGCGGAAGACAACCAATTAATGTCTCTCTCTCACATCGATGTTTCTCTCTCTGCCCCCCCTCCTCACTTTCTCTAAAAAATCAATGAAAAAATATCCTTGTTGAGGATTAACAACAAAAAACATATTCTGGTGTTTAGAGGTGAGGTCCTTGGGCAAAACTGGGAAGGGAGTGGGAATGCAGAATGCTACCGTGGACTAGGATTAGAATTGGGGAGGAAGGGTCTCTTTCTCATAGTGCTCCCCTTTCTGCACGAGGCCCTTTGCTTGTGGACCTTTGATTTCCCACAACCTCTTCATGGTGCTGCACCTTCTCTAGCTCCAGCTTGTGCAGAGACAGAATGGGGACCTGTTGCCAGTTGGTTACGTGTTTTCACTATTGAAAATGGAAGGGCCAGAAGAGTGCGAGTAGAGCAGCTCCGCCGGGTGACCTGTAAGATGTTGGTCTAGTGCTGACTCTTCTAATTTGGGCCCTTGTGTCAGTGCGTGTGTAATGTGGTCTTGAGTGAAATGTGCAGACAGCAGCATCTGAGGCACATCCAGAGAGCAGAGGCAGCGTTTCTTTGGATTCAGCAAAACCATAATTATTGTCTTTTCAGAATTCTGTTTCACATAAATAATCTTAGGCCAAGCCTTGCCCTTATTGTGAAGTCATTTTGATCCTTTGTGTGAACTGGCACCAAAATTTTGCACAATTTGCTACCCTCACCTGAAAAACTCTACTGTGTTTCACCGATGAACATTTTTGCCAATAGTGTCCAATAATGGATCAGTTAACCTTCGTGGCTATATTTAAACAAAATTTGGTCAGTTTTCAGTTGTTGTATAGTTCCCTGAACTTCGTCACATCTCCTGGTCTTCAGTCATGTTGTTCCTTTTGTCTGGTATAACTTTTGCCTCTTCATTTCCCTCATTACTTAGAGCAGCGGTTCTCAACCTGTGGGTCGCGACCCCTTTGGGGTCGAACGACCCTTTCACCTGGGTTGCCTAAGACCATCGGAAAACACATATATAATTACATATTGTTGTTGTGATTAATCACTATGCTTTAATTATGTTTAACTTGTAACGAAAATACATCCTGCATATCAGATATTTACATTACGATTCATAACAGTAGCAAAATTACAGTTATGAAGTAGCAACGAAAATAATTTTATGGTTGGGGGTCACCACAACATGAGGAACTGTATTAAAGAGTCGTGGCATTAGGAAGGTTGAGAACCACTGACTTAGAGCAAGCCCAGACTCCAGAAGTCTCTCTCCTACAGGTGCCCCTTCACTGCTCCGTAGCTCCATCGTGTGCCTCTGGCCACCACATATTTCTGTTTCTCAGATCTCAGGGTTCCTGTATCCCAGTATTTGCACAGCAGAGCGAAGGAAGCGCTGAAACCCACAGCAGGTTCCTCCTGCTCAGTGTAAATGAGGCTCAGTCTTTGTTACCCACCACTGCCTTGTCAGAGGTCAGGCTTCATTCTTATGTTGCCTCAGCTGTTTTTGCGTTTATTTAGGCGACAGGGACCAGAAATAGGAACTGTTGAGTTTCCATTGTAGTTTTTTATTCCTTTAGTTTGTGCCACTACCTCTTGGTTAGGTTTCTTGGCTACTTTTCCTTTGAGTCTTTATAAAGTATAATTGTACTTTACTGTGCATGTGACCTAAAGAATACTCAGTCGGTTTTATTTTTAAGTTAATGTCCAAAAAAATTCCCATTTTCCACCAGTTTTTGTTTTTGAATGTTTATTCCATCCATAATCATGGTGGCATTTTATTACAGCAGTGATCCATACAGTAAGAAATATCTCTATGGAAGGAGGCCCTGAACACTATGGCTTTCTTTCCTAAATTTGTTTTTTATTTTCCTTGTATAAGAAAAACAAGGAAAAATAATAGGAATAGTTTACAGTAACCCTGATGATTGTTCTAACCTGCAGTTTACACAACTCATAAGAGAAAGTGCCAGAGACCAGCTCCACAGAGGCCTAGATTGGGAGAAGAGAAGGCTTTTCTTATCATGTACTAGAGGCCCAGTGCAGGGAGTCCGTGCAAGGGGCTTGACCCTCGCAGCCATGGTGGCTTGCCTCGACCCTTGCAGACCCGGCTTTGTCCGGAAGGTTGTTCACTGTCCAGTCTAATTAGCATATTACGCTTTTATTATTATAGATTCTCTTGAGTTTGCGTTGCTGGTAAAGGTGAGGTGGATTGGGGGAAAGAATTTCTTGTTTTTCAAGCTTTGCTAGGACACTGCTTAAAACAAGTGTTTGAACTCTTCCTGTGCCCCTGTATTTCCAGGGGTGCTTTCTGACCTCTAATTAGCACCACAGCTAGGACTGGCAGCATGCTTTGTGGTGCCAGACATAGCTGTAGCCAACCTGGAGCAGGCCCAACCGAACAAGATACTGAAGTCAAAATGAGCAAGTGGTGCAAGTACTGTGAGTCAGAGTCTGCAAAATCTGCCTGAAAAGCAAGGCAGACGGCTTTGACTAGCGTCTGAAAATCTGTTCATAGACTGACATTTCAGTTCTTCTGAGTCCTGGGTAGTGGGTTTCAGTCAACAAGGCACTAATTTTTCTTTTTAAATTTGCCCATAGAAGCGAGACCTTGGGATGTACATACTGGTGATAAACTTGGAGCTTGAACATTGTTGCATCGGTGATCTGTGTTAACAGTCCATATCATATTAAAAAAATAATGAATTTGTATCTCTAGAGGGACCTGGCTTTAGTCATTGGCTCCATGAGCTGACCTGAGCTTTAGCTTTAAGCTTTCATTAATTTTGAGTGGCCAGTGCCTCTTCATTAGTAATATGATGGTTCATGTGTTGATCAAGTAATGCTGTCCTTAAAGCCAAGGAGTATGTATGTTTTGAGTTATTTTTCTAGTAGTGGTATATGTCTAGTCAGTCAGTTTTTTAAACACCATCTCTATCATGACTGGTGCCATTCTTAAATAGGCTGGTGGCTAGAGTCAGCCAGTCAATCTTTAGCCGACCTCGCTCATGCCAGCCTGCAGTGTTTGTCTCAGGAGTCTTATATTGACTAACCAGTTGAGCTTAAAAGAAGCAAAGGGGTGAATTGGAGTTTTTCTCAACATAAAGTTAATCAGAACCTTTCGACATAGTAAAGCCAACATATGGTTGTCTGTGCCTTAAAATTTTACATCTTCGATTTTACTAGAACTTTACACTGCTACTCCTTGTTCCAACTTAAAGTCATTTAAGTTAAATAGTTTTGCTATATCCTATTTTGAACTCTTCGGTTATGAAAATGTAATGGTAAATTGATATAAAATGGAACACATCATCATATATAGTTTACCCTGAATAACGCGGGTGTTAGGGCTACTGACCCCCCCCCCCCCCCGCCACAGTAAAAAATGCTTGTATAACTCGACTCCCTAAAAACTCAGGTTGCCCTAACCGGTTTGGCTCAGTGGATAGAGCGTCGGTCTGCGGACTGAAGGGTCCCAGGTTCGATTCAGGTCAAGGGCATGTACCTTGGTTGCGGGCACATCCCCAGTAGGGGGTGTGTGGGAGGCAGCTGATCGATGTTTCTCTCATGGATGTTTCTAACTCTCTATTCCCTCTCCCTTCTTCTCTGTAGAAAATCAATAAAATATATTACAAAAAAACAAAAAACTCAGGTTGTCCTGTGGTATCCATGGGAGACTGGTTCCAGGACCCCACCCCATCGCCCGTGGACACCAAAAGCCTCTGATGCTCAAGCCTATAAAATGGCATAGATCAATGCATGCAGTTGGCCCTTAACATCTGCAGACTCCAGACCTTGGATCAAAAAATAGCACAGGTATTTATTGAAAAAAAAACCCACATATAAGTGGACCTGTGCAGTTCAACTGTACATTCCTAAGATTTTTTTTTTCCAGGTCAATCAGCAAGCTTTTGAGTTGCCAGGGAGACAGTTTTTGTCTACTAGGAACTTGGCGTTGAGCTAGTGAGGCTCTATGTGCCTGTGAAACAATTAGTAAAGAGAACAATTATATGAAATAGATCCTTTTAAAAAATACATCTGATTAAACACTGATTTAGAGGATTTGTAGTAAGATAGAATCAGATGTAGTGAAGGAAGTTGGTGGGGCTTACAGGTAGGAAGTAAGAGTGTACTGATTCTAAATGGCTGAGAGTTGGATAGTAGAAAAAAATGGCATCTCAGGTGGCAGAATTCACTGAGGGTTGGAGTGTATATGGAGTGAATTTCAAAGACAGTGATCAATTTGGCAGTCTCTCGTTCGTAATTTTAAAATATATATTATGGTTCCTGATCAGTACCCAAACCTAGCCCAGTCCACTGCCCAGAAATAATAACTGATTATATTTGTCTTTCCTAGTATTTTTTTATTGTTTACACTATTGCAGATATCCTCCATTCCCCATTTCACGCTGCTTTGCCCACCTCCACCCAGGAACTCCTATAATAATTTATCTGGATACTTTAAAAGTCAAGGTCATACTGTATATGAAATGGCCTTTTTGAAAATATAAGTATTTGCCCATTGTGTTAAGCCATTGTTTGCAAATGACAGAACACACTACTCACACTAGTCTAAACAATAAAAGGTATGTATCATTGGCTTATAATAATCAAAAAGTTCAGAGATTGGATAGAAATCAGATAATGGTTTAATCAGGGCTCCAGCTCAGTGTCTCCCATAACTTTTTTGTAGCCGTGCCCTGTGCTGTGTGTTAGCTTTGTTCTAAGGTATGTGTTTCCTTCCCACCTCCAGCAGAAGTCCTGAGATTGGGGCTGATTGGCTCAGGTAGCCTAGGACTAAGCTGGTCACTGGGCCTGGGGAGAGAGACTTGCCCTGGGAGATTTGGTTGGGGGTCAGTCCCACCCAAGCCTCATGGCTCTCCACAGAGGCAGAATAGAGGTTAAGAAGACCACTCATTGTCTGCTCCACCCATGCTATTGTAAACTCTTCATAAATAACATTTGTAACAGCTGCAGAGTATCTCATTATATGAATGTCCCATAATTTAACCATTCCACTACTGGTGAGCATTGTAGAATGTTTCCCCCGCCCTATTTTAAGTAATGCTTAGTTGGACTTCCTTATTATATTTAGAGATGTTTTAAAGGAAAAATAAGGCTTGATTAGATGTAAATATGAAAGGAAGGGAAAAGGAGAAATAACTGAAAGTTGTATTTCCATAGACGGATGCGGGGGTTGCGTAGTGTGGAGCGTTGGGAGGACTTTTGGTTTGGACTGCCACATGCTGAGTGAGATCCGTTGCTGTAGTGGTTCTCTTCATCTTTTTGGTGCTTCTGAGCAACTCCTGGGTACCCACCGGTATGAATTATTTCCACTTGCTGTCTTCTATTTTATATTTAAAGACCAATTGTACTGATGGTGCTTTTTTTTTAAACAACATCATTTCTATCCCCCATAATCCCATTGTACTTTGATTTGAACCTTTTGCCTTGTTATCGTTGGTACCATATGCTCAAACCATTCAGTCATTATACCACGATTGTAAATGCAACATCTTACCAGAATAGCCTGTCCCTGCTGTCTCCTACTAGTTTCACCATTTAGCTTCTATTAAAAATACAGAACTAATTTATTCTGAGTAAAAGACCAGTGTAATTTTCTGTACCATTACTTACAACAGAATAGAAGTCATTGATAATCAGATTCTGTCCAGGAAGATGAAATGATTCTAATTTAGAGGTTTTGTGGTTTTGTTTTGAGACAGCTAACAGTAGATCTGGTGTAAGATGACCCATTAGCTTCTGTCCCCTTCGTGGACTTCTCAGTTTAAATGGAAGCATCTGGGTGGGCAGCAGACGGAGCTAGAGTAGGATTTAGGATTGGAAGCAGACACCTGCCAGTTTGTGAAGCGCACATATGCTCAGTATAGCAATCATTTGATACTAGAACTGCCAAGGAATGTCCTAAAAATAAGGTGGCTAGGAACAGAGGAGAGGCTTACAAGATTAGTTTGAACTTTCTTTTTCTTCATGGTCTGCCATCAGAAGTTTGGGTATTAGGTTCAAAACTGACAAATAAAAAGAATTTATTGCCCTGGCCAGTGTGGCTGTTAGTTGGGCATTGTCCTGTGTAGTAAGGTTGCCAGTTGGATTCCAGGTCAGGGCACATGCCCAGGTTTTTGGGCTTGATCCCCAGTGTGTGTGTGTGTGTGTGTAAAAGGTAGCCAATAAATGTTTTGCTCTCGCATCCATGTTCCTCTCTCTCTCTCTCTTTCTCTCTCTCTCTTTCTCCCTCTCCCCCCTTCTTCTCTCTCCCTCTCCCCCTCCCTCTCTCTCTCTCTTTATCTCTCTCTCTCTCTATTTCTCTCTCCCCTTTCCTCTCTCTCTCCCTTTACCCCTGGATAGGATGGAAAGATTAGGTTGGATACCAAACTGTGAGAGAGATACATCGATTGCCTCCCACCTGTGCCCCGAGCAGGCCGGGGAATGAACCTGCAAGCTAGGTATATGCCCTTGACTAGTAATCCAACCTGTGACCCTTTGGTACATGGCCAATACTCTACCACCTAGCCACACTGGTCAGGGCTGTCCATAGCATTCTTAATCCAATATAACTCTATTCCTTCAGCTTCAGAAATTATAAACCCGGAATAGAAACCTAGCTAGATCATTGATTCTGTGAAGTATTGGTCAAAAACAGTCAAGCAACACTTTGTGGGATGTCTGTTAAAGACTGTGTCAAAGAACATGTGGCAAAGAAGTATACATAGAGGTTACAAGCATGGACGCTGGAATTGGTCAGACCTGAGTTCCAGTCCTACATATTCCATTTACAAACTGTGTCTCCTTGGGCAAGTTATCTGGTGTATTTGAATGGACCTTAGATTCCTCATCTGTAAGGTGGAATAATACCTACCCAGCTTATGGACTTATGAGGATGAAATAGCCTAATTTGTCTTGGATTGTGGCACATGATACATGTTTAATAAATGTAAGCTGTATTTCAGTATTTTATTAAAGGAGAGATTAACTCATTCCTTGAACAGGTGTTAAGTATCTATTGTTTATGGGTCTGATAAAACCAGACGCTACTCTGTGAAGGACATAGGCGGGTACACCCTGTGGTAATGCTACATTAGTTTCAGTTCACCAGGAGAGGTGTGTGCAAGGTACAGCCTAGAAAGAACAGTGGTGGTGATAGATTTCACACCTGATGGGTCATTCTGCCAAAATTTTTTTAAAATATATTTTATTGATTTTTTACAGAGAGGAAGGGAGAGGGATAGAGAGTTAGAAACATCCATGAGAGAAACATCCATCAGCTGCCTCCTGCACACCCCCTATTGGGGATATGCCTGCAACCAAGGTACATGCCCTTGACCGGAATTGAACCTGGGACCCTTCAGTCCACAGGCCACTGCTCTAGCCACTGAGCCAGACTGGTCAGGGCTCTGCCAATTTTTTTAAAAAAATAATTCTTTATTGTTGAAAGTATTACTTATGTCCCCCTTTTCCCTTATTGACTTCCTCCCGCCTGCGCCCCCCCCCAGCCAAGTTTTGAAGAGAGAGATAAGACTGCGTTAATAAATATGGAGAGAAGGGCATTCCAGGCAGAGAGCAGAGGAATGAAGGTGAGGGGGGAACTGCAGGTAGCTTTGCTATAGTCAGAACTGAAGGTGAGGGGGGAATTGCAGGTAGCTTTGCTATAGTCAGAATGCGGTCTTTGTGGGGAGATGGCAGGGGTAGTTGGAGAGGTGGGCAGAAACTAGCATATGCTAGGCTGAATATTGGGCTTCATTCTTTTTTTTTTTTTAATCCTCACCCAAGGATATGTTTTTTATTTATTTTAGAGAGAAAGGAGAGGAGAGAGAGAAACATTGATCGGTTGCCTCCTGTACAGGGATTGAAACCCCACCCAGGTATGTATCCTGTCTGGGACTGGAACCCACAACCCTTCGGTGCACAGGACAGTGCTCCAACCAACTGAGCCCACCAGCCAGGGTGGGAAGTAATTGAAGGATGCTGAGCATGGAACTAACATCAGAGCTGTTTTTTAGGAAAGAAATTTTTGCAGCAAGTGGTAAAGGGAAATCTGTCTGGACATGACACTATGTAGAGACATCTAATTAAAGAGGACGTGTATCTGGATGATAGAGGTAAGTAGACTTGAGGAGGGGTAAGGAAGAAGATTGGCTAAGGCAACTTGGCGGCTGTGGGCGTTGTTACCTGAGAAAGGTAATATGGGAAATAGAAGTTTTTTGGACTCTCGTGAGTTCCATTTGGTTATAGTTAAGATTGAGGTGCTTGTGAGTCATCCAGAAAAAGAGATGTATCAGGCAGTTGAATGGGTTGATTTGGGCTACCCAGATTTGATATATCCCAGTAGAGTATAGGCCAGGGGTGGGCAAACTTTTTGACTCGTGGGCCACAATGGGTTCTTAAACTGGACCGGAGGGCCGGAACAAAAGCATGGGTGGAGTGTTTGTGTGAACTAATATAAATTCAAAGTAAACATCATTACATAAAAGGTTACGGTCTTTTTTTTTTTTTTAGTTTTATTCATTTTAAACGGGCCGTAGTTTGCCCACGGCTGGTATAGTCAGTAATGAAAGTTTGTGTAGAAGTGAGTTTTTTCTGAAGTGAAACTGTATGTTTAGAAAGATACCTAAAGGAGAACCTTGAGGAATGTCAAACATTTGAAGAGGAACCAGCAGTGAGCAAAGGCTGTGGAAGCATTCCTGCTGTCCCTGAAACCGAAAGGGGCCATTGTAAGACTTTACAGGAATATCTTAGGTTGACTTCCTGGTGTGCAGTCATTACGTTGAGTCTCTGGTGTACATACACCCTGGGTCAGCTGAGTCTTTGTGTTCTTTAGCTGATTTGCTCTTAGGACAAGCTTAACAAAAAATCAGAGTTGTAATTTCATAAGAATGAAACTTAGTAAAGCATTTCCAAATATAACATGCTTTGCCTTCAATGTACTTTTGCATTCCTGAAATAATGATCAAACAGTATATCTATCACTCTCCTCTACACAAGCCACATAATTTCAAAAGTGGGAAAGGTATTCCAGAGAGAAAGCTTAGAAGCAGAAGGAGCTCCTGGGAGTGGAAATGGTAGTAGCCTACCCCCTGTAGCAGATTTTGGAGGTCAAGAAGTAGAAGACCTGGCAGTTAGCTATTAGTGGGTGGGCATTGGGGCATACATTGACCAAAGAAGATAATTTAGGTGTTGAAAGCCTTTGAGAAAGGGCCTCGTGATTCTTAATGTTGGAAACCAGGAGATCTATGTGATGGAAAGTAATCTCCCTTTCCCCCAAAGCAGACACACGTACCTTGCGACAGGAATAGGTTTTGAAGTGTGGTGAGCAGAACAAACTCTGCTGAGCACCTTTATTTCATTGCTGGTTTCCTCCGTTACCGAACTCGGACAATTCCAAATTGTCTTTCTATCCTCTACTCCCCAAATGAGCAAACCTTTAGCTTGTCATTACGGTACTTCACTTGGCTGTCAGTATTTTCACATTAGTAATTGGGTGCTCTTGGCTGGGGTGGAGGGCTGCTGTGCCCTTTGTAAGATTGGCCCACACACCATTGTACTCAGGTCCCCCACAGGAGCAGAGGCACGCTGGCTGGATTTTTAATGCAAAAGCATGTGGGCGGGTGGATATATAGTGTTTGGCTTTTTCAAGGCAAGATAAAGCCCATGCACCTAATGGGACTAGAGGGGATAAACTTGACAACACATGGAATTTTTCTTTCTGTTTTTCTTGTCCTACATCCAGCAATTTAAAATACTAAGAACAGGGATAAAGTGAAAATTATTCCATACCTGTATCTATTGTTTATTGGTAATAATCAACACATTAAATATCTGCTGGATCCCAAAATCTTACTCTCTTTATGCATACAGTACATAATAGATATATTGTATATCTGAGGTAGCAAACTTTTATAGGGGTGGTTGATGATTTTTTTAAAAAGGCTGGGAAATTCTGGGTTATCTCGTTCGAGTACTTGTAGTCAGCCCGTGTGTCTGTCTGAGATGTTAGTGCACTTTCTTTCTTTTTCTCATCTCTCAAATTGGGCTAAGGGTGATAAACTCATAAGCTCATTCACCAATCTGAAGTGCTTTAGGAATATATGTGGGTACTTTTAGAATTATGGCAAAATATGTGACACTAATACTTACCAAGAATATATGTAATGCTTCAAAAATACAGGGTGTCCCAAAACAATGTACACACACTTTAACAGCTGATAACTCACTTAATTTTCACTCCTTTTCAGGTTTAACTGATTTGAAATTATGGGTGAAGCCAGACAAAACTTTGAACAAAGAAAATTTATCCTCAAGTGCCAATTTTTTTTATGGGGATATATAAAAGATAAAGTTTACAGTGCAAAACGGGCAACGTTCAACAAATTGAGGGCACACAAATATTGAACAAAATCATTCTTGATGTTTGTGATACCGTTGCTTCACGTTATCAGCAGTGCCTGGACCAGAACAGTCATCAGTTTGAAAACAGGTATTGGCAAAAAAAAATTATTCATTAGATTATTCTGTAGATTCTTTTAAATTTTGAAAATGAACTGTATATTAATAAACACTGACTTTATGATTCAAAGTGTGTATACATTTTTGGGACTTCCTGTATATATTTATACAGTTCCCCTACAACAGGGAACTTTGAGGTTGCTTAAGCATGTGCAAATAAGCTGAAAACAAAAAAATGCCAGGGCACCCTAGCTGGTTTGGCTCAGTGGATAGAGCATCAGCCTGTGGACTGAAGGTCCTGGGTTCGATTCCAGTCAAGGGCACATGCCTGGATTGTGGGCTTGACCCCCAGTAGGGGGCATGCAGGAGGCAGCTGATCAATGATTCACATCATTGATGTGTGTGTGTGTGTGTGTCTCTCCCTTTCTCCCTCTCTCCCTCCCTCAATACAATTTTTTTTTTTAATGCCAGGGGGCCCTAGCTGGTTTGGCTCAGCGGGTAGAGCATTGGCTTATAGACTGAAGGGTCCTGGGTTTGATTCCAGTCAAGGGCACATACCCAGGTTGCAGGCTTGGTCCCCAGTGCAGGGCATGCAGGAGGCAGCCAGTCAATGATTCTCGCTCATCATTGATGTTTCTATCTCTCTCGCCCTCCCTTCCTTGCTGAAATCACTAAAAAGAATATATTTTTTAAAAAATGCCAGGGGTGGGACAACAGGAACCCTAAAATATTTACCACATTATAATTTACAATATTAATTTGTATGAGAAGAGTTGCTCAGTTAATAACACACGTTTATGAACATAATATGTTTTTTCCATGAAATCATGATGTTTTCAGTGATGTTAAAACCTAAATTAGGAAGATTTTTTCACCCCTAATTTGGTGAGGAGTTTATTGTCCTGCATGCCTGCCCCAGCACTTCCCTCACAGTTTTTAGGATGGTTCCTCAAACTGTTTAGGGTATTTCCCTTTATCCAAGTGTTTAGGTATTTTGAAATACAGTCTCACGCGATGTGATGACATTTTGGTCAAGGGTGGACCACGTATATGACGATGATATACTACTTAGCCTAGGTGTGCAATAGGCTACCCCGTCTAGGTATGTACATGCTCTCTGATCCCACAGCACAATTGCCTAATGACAATTCTCAGAATGTATCGTTGTTCAGTGGCACAAGACTAGATATATGCCGGAAGTAGTATGATGTTGTTTCCTGACAAATTAAGTAGTTGATGAAGAAGTGATAGAATTTGCCTTGGCTGGTGTGTTTCAGTGATTGGAGCATCGGCCCTGTGCACCAAAGGGTCTCGGGTTCAGTTCCCCATCAAGAGCATGTGCCTGGGTTGCAGGTGCACTCCTCTGGTCGGGGCGTGCAAGAAGCAATCACATCGATGTTTCTCTCCCTTGCCCTTCTCCCCTTCCTCCCTCTCTCCCTTTCATTCTCTCTGAAAAGCACTGGAAAAGATGTCTTCTGGTGAGGATTAACAACAACAGCAAAATAAATGATAGAATTTATGATGACATTTGTGTCTGGGCCCATTTTTCTTAGCAGTTCTTTCCCTTCCCATGCAGAGTAGACTATGTTGACTTCTTTTTCTGCCCTTATGCTGCCCAAAGGAGAAATACTTATTTGTATCTTTGCCACTCCGTAGTTTTCTTTGTTTCAGGTTTCCCCCCCTTTTCCAGGAGGCAGATTAGCAAAATGTTTTTAGAACAAGACAGACCCAAATTGAAGCAAACTGTAGTTTCGCTTTTTATTGACTGTGTTTGTAGTCAAGGCACTAAACCTCTTTGAACTCTAGTTAGTTCTTCTGTAAAATAAAAAGACCCTCTCTGGAAAGGGTTGCCCTTAATATACTTAAAAATGTCTTAAAATAGGTACACAATACAGTGTACCTTTTTTACATTTTAATTTTAAAATAAAAAAGAAACTACCGTTACAAGGGCTCCATCCTGCACTCTTAGTTTATGAGGAATTTGTGTAAGGCTCAGACGAGCTAAGGGACCTGAGCAAGGCTAGGGAGGGCAGTGTGGATGCCACTGGATCTCAGTGTCCTTTTGGATCCACTGCACTTTCTTTTATGCCATTCATTTCTCACTGTGCAGACACACATGGTAATGGTGGTGTTTTGCTGTTCTGTGTGAACTGATCCTGAATTTGACCTAAATTGCATGGGTAGAGATTACATTTGTATAGACTGTTAAGGATAGTTCTGTGGACACTTTCTAAAATAGGGTAATTACTTTGCCCATACTTATGACTTCATTTACTAGACTTTATAATAGGAAAATGGATTGGAAAACCTCCTAAAATTCCATCTGGTCCTTTGATGTGTAAAGGGTTTTCAGTTACCAGGAATTGTTCCAAACACATATAAAACTGGTCCCTGTTGTCCAGAATTGTCTTTCTAAGGTGGGGGGATGCCTGTGTGTGTGCGCGCGCACACACACACACACACACACACACACACAAGTGGTTGCAATCTGTTGAAATCATATTTTTCAGATTTACGCTATTGAAGCATTTGCTTATTATGAGTAAAAAGAAAACCAGGTGTAGAAATTCATTATGTAATAATCACGTTTCCTCATTTACATTTGGGAGATCATTTATCGCTTCTTTTGAAGAAGAACTAGAATATTTTTATAGCATACTGTCTCCCCAACAAAGGTCTTTCTTTGCAATATAAATCAAACTGTCAAACACTTACTGAATGCCCAGAGGATACTGAGATTAATAGATGAGGCTCCTACCCTCAAGTAGCTTAATCTAGTAGAAGACAAATAATCCTATATAATAAAAGGCTAATATGCAAATTGTCCCCTCCACCAGGAGTTCAACCGGGAGTTCGACCAGGGGATGGGGCCGGCCAGCCAACTGCCCGCAGCCCCTCCACCCAGCCTGATTGGGGTGGGCCGGCCGGACCCCACCCGTACATGAATTTGTGCACCGGGCCTCTAGTTACTATATATTGAGACAAGGATGATGATACAACTGTGATAATAATACAAAGTTCAGTGGTAGCAGAGAGGAAGTAGTCCTTAAGTTAGGTCTTAAGTTTGCCATCTTAGGCAGAGAAAACGGCGTATTCCAAGTCTGAAAATCGTGAAACATCTTGGCAGTTGGGAAGCTACTTGCAGTAGCTTTAGTAACAGAAAGGTAAGACTGGAGACTTAGGCGAGGGCCAGATAATGGAGAGCTTTGTGTTCAGTGCTATACACTTCACACCAATCAGAAAATACTGTGAACTTATACGAAGTGATTGGTGGTGTTTGCTATGTTAGTCAAAGGTGAACTCTCTTAAATTGATCTTCTCCATTCTTTTAAGTTAGTTATTAGCACACTGATAAGTATAAAGGAAGTAATGGTTTCATTAGGGTTTTAAAGAACTAATTCATTTTACTAAGTATCTCCAATATTATGGATGTTTTTGTTGTTTTTTAGTCTCGTTTTAAGTTACATTATGGCCTCTCTCCATTGTGCTTGTAAGGATAGTTGAGTATTGAGTGTTTAGTATGAAATACAAAGAACAGTGAACAGGGACTGTAATTGCAAAGGTAGGTAACAGTATGATGAGAGAATTTGTCAGCAAATGCAAAATTGTCTTTGAGGATAATAGACAATACCACTTTAGCTAAATTGTCTCAAAAAAGTTTGTGGCATTGGAAATGGTACCTTCAGCTGGACAGACCCTATTCACTGACTCTCAGAAGCAAAACCTCAGTTGTCAAGCTTCACTCACTTTCAGCAGAGTTCCTAGTCTGCTTTTATGTTGCCTCAGTTTTAGGAGCACACAACCAAGGAATACCAGACATTAAAAGAGGAGGAGCCCTGACCGGTTTGGCTCAGTGGATGGAGCATCGGCCTGCGGACTGAGGGGTCCCAGGTTCGATTCTGGTCAGGGGCATGTACCTTGGTTGCGGGCACATTCCCAGTGGTGGTGTGCAGGAGGCAGCTGATCGATGTTTCTCACTCATCGATGTTTCTAACTCTCTATCCCTCTCCCTTCCTCTCAATGAAAAATCAATAAAATATATTTTTTAAAAAAGAAGGGGAAACTATTGAAGGATATTATGCAGAATGGCAGTCTAGCTTTTAAAAAATAATAAACTTTCTTTTTCAGAACAGTTTTAGATTCACAGAAAGTTATACAAAGAGTTTGAGTAAACCCCACACCAAGTTTTCCCTATTATAACATGTTATGTTAGTATGGTATATTTTTTATAATTAGTGAACCAATATTAATACATTATTATTAACTAAAGTCCATACTTTACTCAGATTTCCTTAGTTCTTCCCTAATGTCCTTTTTCCGTTCCAGGATTCCATGTGGGATACCATATTACACGTAGCTGTCATGTTTGCTTTCACTCATTCTGGCTGTGACAGATCTGGTTTACATTGTAATGATGTTATTTTGATTTATAGACTTGAGAACCTTCTGAAGGGGACAGAATGAAAGCGGTGAAGAAATCACTGTATAATAATCCAAGGGGAGGTAATGGCAGCTTGGATTGGAGTGGTAACAGAAGTAGAGAGGTGTTCTGATTTGGGGTATATAAAAGCCATGAGATTGGAGGAGAAAAATCAAGCAAATGAGTGTAGATAGAAAAGAAAATAGCCGAGACCGGTTTGGCTCAGTGGATAGAGCGTCAGCCTGCGGACTGAAAGGTCCCGGGTTCGATTCCGGTCGGGGGCATGTACCTGGGTTGCGGGCATATCCCCAGTGGGGGATGTGCAGGAGGCAGCTGGTCGATGTTTCTCTCTCATCGATGTTTCTGACTCTCTATCTCTCTCCCTTCCTCTCTGTAAAAAATCAATAAAATATATTTTAAAAAAAAGAAGAAAAAAAAAGAAAAGAAAATAGGTTCAGGGGATGGAGCCCTTGGGACCTTGAATGTTTAAAAATTAATGAGATAAAAAGAAACTAGCAAATGAGACCAAAAAGAGTGGCCAGTTAGGTAGAAAGCAAACCTAGAAGGTGGTGTGTCCTAGCAGCCAGTGTTTCAAGGCAAAGGAAATGAATGCCTCTATTACGTGCTCTTGATGGGCCAAGTCAGATGAGGACAGAGAATCGGCCTTTGGATCCAGCAGCAGGTGATCATTGATGACCTCTGTGAGTAGTTTCAGTGAAGTGGTGAGGGCAAAAGCATGTTTGGGTTCAAAGCGAATGGGTGGGCACAGGGAAAAAACACTGCAAACTGATATTTAATTATAGGTAATATGTATGCGGAAGTATTTAGGAGAAAGTGGACTGATGTCTGCAACTTTGAAATGCTGGAGGGGTAGATAATGGAAGGGTGTACAGATAGATAAGTAGTAAAGCATGTATTGTTAATGGTATAATTTAAATGATGGGTAAATGTGTGTTCATTGTAAAACTCAACTTTGCTTTGCGTTTGAAACCTTTTATAATAAAAATGTTGGGGGCCGGGGAGAGAACAGGAGGAAAGAAATTGGAGACAAGGAACACAGGTGTAACTATTCTGAGGAGTTTCAGTGTAAAGGGAGGAAAGAGATCGGGCAGTAGACTCAAAGAAGTCTGTTTTCATCCCAGTCCCAAAGATGGGGGAAACAGAATTATTTACTGATAGGAAAGATCCAGTAGAGAGAGAAAAAAATCAACGATGTAGAAAAAAGAAAGGG
Source organism: Myotis myotis (assembly GCF_014108235.1). Taxonomy (NCBI): domain Eukaryota; kingdom Metazoa; phylum Chordata; class Mammalia; order Chiroptera; family Vespertilionidae; genus Myotis; species Myotis myotis. The sequence continues at coordinate 3,029,327 of NW_023416321.1, forward strand.
AAATTACTGGCTTGATGATCGTGAGCAGACAAGTAAGGATCTAGCGCATAAAAGTAGGGTTTTATTTTGCTAGGAGCTTGGACAAAAGTAATGGAAGGCAGAGGATAAAGATACAGGTACAAGTATTAGTATAGATGTGTTAGGAGCTTTGTAAGATCTCTTTTAGTTGCTTCTGGTGGGGTTTTTTTTTTTTTTTTTTTTTCTTTTCCAGTGAAATAGGAAGTGAGATCATCTGCCTGGGAAGGGGCAGTTGAGGCTTAAGGGTGATGAGATAGTCATCTAGGAGAGAGCTGAATCAGGGAGGGAAGCAGAGGAAGAGCCCACTGGAGGTCTCCTGAGGTCAAATAACTGAGCTAATGTTTCAGAAAGAGAATGGTACAAATGAGAGGAAAGACACTATCAAATTTTTTAAAAGAAAGAAGATAATTTCTCATAACTGATGATGTGAAGGGCCCACCAAATACCCAGCATAACGAACCAAAACAGATCCTCATTGAGATACATTATTGTTAAATTTCAAAATGACCAGAAAAAAAGGTTCTTAAAAGTATCTAGAAAAAGGAAACAAGTCTCTGTAAAGAAATGCTAATGAGACTGCCAGTAAACTGCATGAACAACTCCAAATACCAGAAAACAATGTCTTTCAAAATCTGAGGGGAAATGCTGTTCAGCTCAGGATTCTGTTGAATTCTATACTCAGTCGAACTAGCATTCAGGAATACGCATAGAATCAGAGCATTTTCAGACAGACAAGCCAGGACTCCAGATGCTTGCTTTCCAGGCATCCTTTCTTGTACAATAAAAAAGAATAAGGAAGACGTGAAATCTAGGAATCAGTACATTTAACTGAGGAAAGTATTAGAGGAAAAATCCCAGAATGATAGACCTATTGAAGAGGGAAATGGGTGATCCAGACATTTAATACCATCCTTGACAAGTTGTAATAACTTAAAAATGTAATAAAGCCAGAAAAAAAAATTGTTTTAAGGTTGTTAGATCTCCAGGAAAAGCAGAAAGCCATCCAATAATGGAACTTTGATTTTTTTTTTTTAACCAGCTTAAATTTTTCTCCCAGAGCTGTAAACTGTGACTTTGACCATGGATAGTCAACTGTAGAAAACAGGGGTTTTGGTTCTAATCCGTTCAAATTTGATAGCTTAATCATTATAGGTCTATTATGCAGACCTATTCATGACATTAATACTCTTTTACCACACGAATGGGGATTATAAAGGTTTGATGACACCATTCTGTGGCTGCAGACAGTCATACTTAGGTAATCATAGTTCTGATCATTTTTGTGACTTGGAAAACTACTTGTTACCATGGGCAAAAGAGTGAATCCTATATGCTTGCATTTCCAGGTAGCACGGATGTTGCTGCTCTGTTAATTCCGGGGCTGACCCAGAATCTTGAAGTGGTACACCAGTTTCCTACTTGAAATGCTACATGAGATCAGGACGTTCTTGTAGCCTGGAATTGAGGGTCTGACAGACCCATTGTTCGCATTGATACATCCTGTTATTTAGTCCTTTTAGTCCCTCAGTTCTCTGCAGGTTGTGACGTTTCTGTGGGATGAAAGTGCTGGTTTTCCAGGGAACAGTGTGTAGGTGCCTAAAGAGATAAAACTAATAGGCGGAGCAGGGCGAGGCTTGTCTTTTTTTGATGGTACGAGCCTGAGCAGCGGGGTTCTCAGCCCGCCCAGCCCGCTCCGCAGCCTGCTGTCTCTGAGCTGTGCAGCTGCCTGAAGGAGGCCACAAAAGCTAGTTAATTGTTGGAGAGGCCTCCATTCCAACAGTAAAAGGAGGGGTGGTTCATCCAGCCTGCCTGTTAACAACAGCTATATTTGTCCCCAGTCCATTAGAGAGGTCCTTAGAAAAAGTTGTCATGTCATGAACATTAATGTCCATTTTTCTTGATGAAAGTGCCCATATTTGGGATCTTATAATATAGACTCCTAATGTCACTTGTGGAAGTAGAGAAAAGTGTCAGTAATAACTGAGTAAGCATGTGTCTGGGTATACTAGTTAAAATTGAGTCTTTTCATAGATTCTAAAGTTTTTCTGCACATTCTATAGCCATTTGAATTGGTTGTGTGAAAAAAGTGGTTTTGTGTAGCTATTTTTAATTGTACAGCAATTAAACATTCCCTAGGTTCTCAGAAAATGGGATCATTCTTCATAACTGAAGGATTATACCTTTTATACATTCTCTTTCTTTTCTTTAAATACGGTGGAGGATAATTAAACTTTATCTACTTTTTTAATTCTGTCACCTTGAGAAACCTATGAGATGGCATTAAATTTGATATCTCACCCTATACTGTGTTTGCTTCTGTAAACAGAGGGAGCACCTTTGGTGGGAAGCAGTGAATTTAGAGTCTTGAAATAATGTGTATGGGTGTTGTTGTTTTTTAATGTTTATTTCAGAGTCCCTTCAAAACAGCCAGATTCCCCCTACCCTAGCCTACATTTCTCTCCATTGCCTGGCTAATGCAGGAGCCCTGTTGCCACTTTTGTCTCCCTCAGATGTGCCTGCTACACAAAAGCCAGGGTCATGATCTTAAAGAAAAAATTCAGTCCATAATTTCCCAGAATCCTTATTCTACCGTCAAAGCCCTACACAGCCTGGCCTAGCTCTCTGTCTCTCAGGCCTCCATGGCCCCGCTTCACATAACCCCCGGGATTCAGCGTTTCCTTCTAGACTCCGTTACCCTCCCCCCCGCACAACTGCTCGGGTTCTCCCCCTGCTTGGAATGTCTCTGCTCTCTCTAGTCCATGTCCTTCATCGCCACTCCCAAACCTAGCGGAGGCCTACTCACACCTAGCGCTTCCCGTGGCAATTCCACTGCCCGGGTGAGTTTTCGTTGGCACTTGTCTCTATGCATGATTAGATTAGGTCTCCCCAAGTTATGCTCTTCTATAAAGCACCCTGAACTTTTCATCATAGAACTTTCTATACCTGAAGTTGTAATTACCTTGCCTCCTTGCTGTCAACTACCTGCAAGTAAGGATCATTTCTTTCTTTTCTAAAAAAAAAATATTTTTTTATTGGTTTCAGAGAAGAAGGGAGAAGGAGAGAGAAAAACGTCAGTGATGAGAATCATTGATTGACCGCCTCCTGCGCGCGTGCACACACACACACACGGGATTGAGCCTGCAACCTGGGCATAGGGGGAATCAAACCATGACCTCCTGGTTCATAGGTCGAGGCTCAACCACTGAGCCACGCCAGCTGGGCAGGATCATTTCTTTATTGTATCTCCAGGACCAAGCACAGCCCCTGACTCAAAATAGACGCTCACTACATATTTGTCTGCTCCCTGAGTCTTAATATACATTCTTAGTTGTTTTATTAGAATACAGTCCTAAGAATGGCATTACTGGGTTAATACGTATGAAGACTCAGATGTTTAATTTTAATACATATGACCAGTTGATTTTTGTGAAACCTTATGTCTTTTTATACTCTCACCATTACCACCCCACCACCATCATTCAGTATTAGCTTGTTTTCATCTCTGCCAATACGGTCATTCAGAAAGAGGAGGCAGGGGAAGGTCTGTCACATGGAGTGATAGACACAGACAACTGGGCTACTCAATCTGGTTGTTCCAAGCAGGCCCACATGAAGGCCTGTCCTGGAAGATTTCTCTAAGACTCTTCAGCTTTCCTGATGGCACTCGAGCAGCGTGGAGGAGGCAGCGGGCAGGGTAGCTGATCTTACCCTGTAGGCAGTTGCTGTCCGGCAGTGGAGCAGCATTGCCAGAGTGGTTCCCTACAGCAGGTGACTGTCCACAGTGACCGTAATGACCATTTGTCACTTAAATTTGACAGCTCCATCACAGGGGGCAATGTGCAACCTATCGGGAGATAGCAAGTAAAGTGTGATTAAACAACTATGATTCCCTCTTTATTGAACACCAGTTAAAATAAAAACGGGACGATGACTTGGCTTACCGTGCCTGCTTACATATTCTGACTTGCTCTACCTTTAACTTCTTGCTCTATTACTGCACTGTTTGAAGTGGCCCTTTTTCTAGTTCCTCCAGACATGAATTGAATTTTCTGCATCGACCATGAAGCTAATTTGGAAATGTAGCTGTGCCTTCCATACCCAGCACATCAGCAGCAGCTCCCCTTAGCCCACTTACTGTGTACTTTTATTGTTGTTTGTGTACATGGTTCCCTTAGCTTATAAACACTTCTGAGGGCAGAAACTGTGTCTTTCGTCCTTTTTTAAAATTTCCATTGAAACTGTCTTTCTTTTTTAATTCCCATGGCAGCTTTCTAGCACAATGCTTTCAGTATAGTAAACACTTAAACATTAACTCAAATGCAATTCAAAGAGGTAGTTCCTGTAAATCACTGTGACAATCTAGTAATGACAGACTATAGATCCTAGATTTTCATACCTTTATCCCCTTTCTCAATTCCCCATAACTAGCTCAATAATAAACCGGATTATTTGGCTGCTTAAGCATTGTGGACCTTGTAAAGCAAGGCTCTTTTTTTTTAGTTCTTCATCCATGTAGTTGGTAGAATTTGGGTACTTCCTTCAGTGCTTTTGCCCTGTGACAAATGTCACTTTATATAAGAACTATCTCCTTAATGAATTCCGAAAGATAGAACTGATTTGAGGGCAATTTCAATCAGGGTCCCAGTAGGAAACCCAGGACACACTTAAATTGGCTAATTTGAGTAGACTTGAATAACGAGATTGTTTACAAGGTGTGGGCAGGGTTCCTCTGGAAACCACCAGGGATGATGCAGTGCCCAGAATTAGTAACCAGGTTACCGTCTTAAGGCCTTAAGAACACAGTGGGCCAGAAGGGAGGTGCCAGAATGTGGAGGAGGGAAGGACTGGGTCAGTAGGGCTACGACCTTCAGTTGAGGGTCCAAGACTGTCCACTGACACCTCCACAGAGGGAGCCTTCTGCAGGCCTTTCCATTGGTGTTACCCCTGGGAGCCAGAGAGCAAGAGAGCCTGTCTTTGTGGTCCATACAGATCCAGGGCACACAAAGAGAAGGGTAGGATGTGGGAGGTGGAAAATACCAGCACAGGGGTACCATCTACCTTTTAAAAGTATGCTTTCTGCTCTGGCCAGTGTGGTTCAGTTGGTTGAGCATCATCCCATTCACCGCAAGCCGCAATTTTGATTCCTGGTCAGGGCACATACCCAGATTGTGATACATACAAGAGGCAACTGATCAATATTTCTCTCTCAAATCTATGTTTCTCCCCACGTCCTGCTCTCCTCCTCTACCTTCTTCTCTCTCTAAAATCAATAAAACATTTTAAAATTTAAATAAATAAAAATAAAATGATGTGTTTTATTCCTGGTGGCTTTAAAAGAGAGAAAATTACCCAGAAGCTCTATAAAAAACGTTTTTCTAAAGCTTTTCAGAAAAAAAATGGTGGTCAAGAAGGAAGACTACTGAGCCACATGTAATCATCAATCCCTTTTGATTCCACCTCCCAAAAATATCTTGACTCTATCACCGTACCTCAACCGCACTGCCCCACCCCAGTCCAAGCACACCCATCTTTCACCTGGACAGCTAGAGCAGTCCCCACCTGGTCTCCCTGCACTTCATTCCCACAGCCCAGTGCGGGGGGGGGGGGGGGGGGGGGGGGGGGGTGCAATATGTGTAGTGAAAACAACTATTCCGTGCAAAACAGTTCAGTTGTGATACAGCATGGCTGTGAAGCAGCCCGGTGGGCAGGCCCCTCTGCAGCTAGATGCTCTGCGCAGGCCTGCTTTGTGCTGCGCCGGCCTGCTCCTCTCTGCTCCAGGGGGCCGGTCTCACCAGTCTTCAGTGGAAAGGGAAAGTGTGCTCCGACAGTGGGGTGTTCGAAAAATGCACAGCTGAGTGTCACTGTTCAGTGCCTTCTGATTGTCATCCTTAGCATACCGGCTTGAACTCGCTCATTTGCATACTGCAGCCTTTCGCCTAGACACCACAGGAGATCCTGTGGGTCTCTCCTCAAATTCACTCTCTGACCGTGTCCCCCTCCCTCCAAGCTGGGTTTCGGTTCCCTAATCCTGTACTTAAAGGAACACTAATCCACATTTTCACTCTAGTATTGTAATGATCTGTTTAATTGCCTGCATTCACCTCCATCCTGGGAATAGGATGAGGACTTACGACTTCATCCCCAGTCCCTCTTTGCCACCAGACTCCTGATGTGAAGCTAGATTAACTGCCTCCGAAATGGAAAATGCAGTGGGAGGCAGCTTTCTTAAGTCAGAATGGTAGCGTTTTAGGTGTACGGACCCCTGGCCTTGAGTTTTTCAGTCATAGCTCCTTATGCAGCTGTCGGCGATTAACTCGGTGACTGATGTTGCTTTGTTTTTTCTTTCAGTTACGTTCTTGGAGATGGCTCTTGGGTCACAGAATGACTGTAAATTGACAGACCCTTTAGTTCACATCTTGAATCAATAAGGCCTCAAGTGAAATTTAATAAACTCTGTTGTCATCAATTGAGGGGGGTGTTGGAGCTCCTGTTTCATTTTATTATGCCGAAGCAACGGGCCTGAGTAGATAGATCCTGGAGGGCGAACCTGGTGAATGTGAGAGCAGGTTTGCGCATCGTCAGGAAATGGGTGACTGCTGCTCCCTTGGCCTAAGAGGCTTTGATTTTTATTTTATTGTGGGGTTTTTTGTTTGTTTTTGAGGAAAGGGTTGTAGAATTTGACCTAAGATTGAAAGCCTTCTGTTAGTAAAGAAGGTAATGACAGTAGCTAAATATACATCATTAAAGTAAAGAATTAGCCAAATTTGAGATTATTTTGGTTATTTTCAGTTAGGAAGTTCTGAAACCATTAGTAACGGTTTTGCTTTTCAACTTCAGGAAGCTCAACTAGTCTATTAGTGAATGGCCACCACCAGTGTGGCCAAGAGAACAGTTCATCTCTCCATTTGCTTGATAGCAAGTTGGTAAGTCCGCCACGTTCATTCCACTCACAGTCCTACACAGGCCGAGCAGAACTAAAGGTGCAAACAAAGAATATAAGCTAGTTCACACGTCATCCAGGAAGTTTTCCTGTATCCCTGAATGGGAGTTAGGTCTTTCTCCTCGGTGTTTGGAACTCAGATATTTTCTGTTGAATTGATAGTTACCATTGTACCCATAATTCCCTCTCTCCTGACACTCATCACATGGTGTTGCAACTAGCACTTTACTGGGTTCTAAGCTCCTTGGGAGGCAGATCCATGTGTCCTCAGCTCACCTGGCTCGGGGCTTGTTGCATGGTACTTGCCCAGTACAGGCCATCAAATGATTGCAGAATTTTTCAAATGCACAGAATTTTCTTGAAACTCCCTGATGTCTATCTCTATGTCTCTTGTCTCTCTACCTCCTATACCCCCTCTGCAGTTGAAATTCTGGTATTCTGAGAGCATTTCACTCTTCTGTTAAGCAATCAACTACACCAAAATAATATGTCTTCCTTGAGTCAACAAAACACAAAAGACAGTTATTTTGAATGGAAACTCTTGGTACCCCTTTGGTAGAAAGAGTTCGTTTTGGGTTATTGCCTGTGCATTTAAGTTTCACTGCCTCTAGGTCTATCTGGGTGGAATAATAACACATAAGTGTGAACTACCTTCCTGTTTTCTTTCTTTTCTTTCTTTTTTTTACTTTTATTGATTTTAGCGAGGAAGGGAGAGGGAGAGATAGAAACATCAATGATGACCATTGATCAGCTGCCTCCTGCACACTCCCCACTGGGGATCGAACCCCCAACCCAGGCATATGCCCTTGATCAGAATCGAACCCAGGACCTTTCAGTTTTGCAGGCTGACGCTCTATCCACTGAACCAAACCGGCCAGGGCAAACCTTCCTGTTTTCTTAAAATATCATGAACAGCTTTCTTATTGACAACTGAATCTGGAGAAATTGATAAGAATATCCAATTTGGTTTATTTATCAGAAAAGAAATATCCTGAATTTGGTTAGTATAAAATAGTGGTAATAAAGATGTCAAAAGGAATTATATGTTATTAATGACCATGGTCCTCCATTAAATACTATAAAGGTGAAACTGAGGCAAGTGACCAGACATGTTGTAAGTTCTGAACTGAATCTTAAAAGATCCAAATATCTAAGGAAGAGGACAATCCAACCAGAAGGAAAACATGAGAGAAGTACACTGTGCTTAGAGGCTGGGGAGGTGACTGGCCTAACTGAACTGAAGAGTTCACTTTAGTGAAGTAGTGGGGGAGAAGGCCAGATAAATAGGTCATGGCCAAATTACATAAACTGGAAATGGAAAGCCAAGCTAAGGATAATTTGGGTTAAGGCTTTTTAATGGAAAAACAATGGTATTTGAAACTGATTTAGGGCACTAAATAGATTGAGGTAAAACCAATTCAGCTTTAAACTGTGATGCCTGGACATTTGGTGGGCCTTGGTCTCTTGATCCAGTGTTCCCTCTTCAAACTCCTCCTCATTGATAGTGGCTGCTTAGAGAGAGTAGAAAAATCTAGCTTGGGCAACAGGAAAGGAGGTACTATTCAAATGGCAGCCATATAAAAGTGATGAATGATTTTACCAGTGGAAAGTTTTGGAATTTGGGGATTTTTTTCCCTTCCCCTCTCTCCTTCCCTCCCTCTTTTTCATTCTTTTCCTTTTAAAATTGTTTCAAGGGCAAAACTTAGCACCTCTCACCATCGTGTCTGTCACTAGTAATCAGAAGGTAGACTTGACCAACAAATACACTTGGACTTCTTTAGTTTGGTAAATAGAATTGTTTCCTAAAAGAAAATAGCATTAAAAAAATCAAGGATTTAGGACTCCTGGATCCCAAAAGAAATGAATCATGTGGAAATACCAATTTCAAACGGAACATGGCATAGATACTGTACTTTTGCTGAGAGAAGTCATTACCATAACGTAAACTACCCCCTTGATTTCATATCATTACATAAATACTTTTTTAAATGAATAGGTTTTCCTTAAACCATGTAATAAAACAGCATAATTTGATGTTTACACACAATTTTATAACCTGCCAATATTAGGAGAGTTTTAAAACTTCAAAAATGCATCTTATTTCTTCTCAATTTCTGGCCTTTAAGGACCAACTACCTGTCAGGAGTCTTGACTGGGTCAAACAGTGCTTGGCGTATCTTTTCTTTGGTTGTTTTTTTGTTGTTGTTTTGTTTTGTTTTTTTCCTCAGCATGGTGACTGGCCTGGCAATGTGAACTTGAGAACTGTTGCTCTCTGTGTGCCTGGATAAACAATTTAAGGTTTCTGGTAGGACCAGGAACTTTAATTATTAAACTACCTTTAAGTTGGTCATCTCATCATTAAAATTCAAAATAACTTATCTGCAGTGTGGGTGTTTTTCATGATTTGGCACACAGTAGACAGGCAGCGTAGCCAAGATGTTTTTCATGTTGAGCAAAAACTGTAACAGATGGAGGTGGTGATTATAAAGCACTTATTTAAAATGTTAGTAATGAATCAATGTAGTTTGAGGCCAAGTCAGTAATCCGTACTAAGGGAGCCTAAGTAAAGAGCGTTCTAATAGTCTCTAATATAGTATACACGGGCAACTGAAGAGACTGATTTTAAATGGCCCTCCCAGGGCTGTTATTCTAGCCAGGGCCTAGAGAATTTTTCTTAGAGAGTAAGTCTTTAAAAAGCCTCTGTAAGTCATAGCAGTATATCAGTATTTTTTCTGTGGGGTTGATTGACCTTTGAAGAGCTGGGGAAACCTCGCCAGCTTATGTTGAATTCTGTGATGCAGAGACCAGCTATAAGTGGTATTTTGGGATTTTCTGTGTGTAAGAACTTAAATATGTAATTGTTTCCATCTTTCCTGCACAAATGCTTTTTACAAATTGCTTCACAAATTGATAAAACTTTGAATAATTTTCCCTGAAGAAATGTTGAACCCATGCAAGCTGTTAGAATTAGAGTGTATGTTGAAAGGTTTATTGTGACTACTTACTCTTCCACAACTGTACAGCTTATGTTTTTAACAAAGAAAAAAATCATGATTCCTTTTCTTATTTGTTTGTCTACAGATTAGTCAGGCAAGAAAATGTCTTAATATTTCAAAAGACAGCAACCTACAAACAAAATACTTATTTATCTACCATTTTACTAAAAGACACCTTTTTCTATTATTTGTGTAGAATATTAAGTGCAGTTCTTGTCTCCCAGTATTGTATAAAAGGGAGAGGAAGGGAATGAACTATTGTAATCCTTGAATTCTGCATTTAAAATCTTTTTGTGAGTCAGCACAGAATCATGTGTTTTCAGAATAAAACAGGGCCCTCGTCCTGTGTTACCATGTGGCTGTCAGTGCCCATGGGCAGCATTACATCAACCATACCTAACTTCATGAAGGTGAAACTCAGCCCCAGAGCCCCCGTGTTCTGTTAGCTCTAATACTAGTGCTAATATGTGCAACAAAGTAACTATGGGGAAGTCCGTGTCCACTAGGACAGCTTGAGTGTGGCTCTGTGCTGCTGGCTATGCTGCTGATTACATTTTCTCATGGAATCTGCTCAGTTGCCCTGGAGGCAGGTAGTGTTGCCACTTTATAGCTGGGTAAACCGAAATGTAGAGAATGGTCATTTGCACACTGTCGCATGTAGCTCATTGTTGATGAAAATGGAGTTTGGACCCGTGTGTTCATCCTCTTGTGTCCTGTGCTCCTAATGGGTCAGAGACCTAAACCTTTGACCTCTAGCTTTTTCTTTCTTCCTTTCTTCCTTTCTTCCTTCCTTCCTTCCTTCCTTCCTTCCTTCCTTCCTTCCTTCCTTCCTTCCTTCCTTCCTTCCTTCCTTCCTTTCTTTCTCTCTTTTAACTATATGGAAAGTTTCTATTTGGTATTGGTGTAGATGGGAATTTGCATTGCCTTTAGAACAGTCTCAGGTTGGAGTGAGGGACAGGGGCAGGAGCGATTAATGTTACCAGAATCACATACTGTAGACAAGTAGACGTGGAATGCTCTGAGCCAGCCGTCACCAACCGGTGGTCCGTGAGGTCCGAAAGGTTGGCAACCACTGCTCTGAGCTGTCCCTGGGAAGACAGTTTATTTCTGAGAATGTCCTTTCCCATAGAGTAGCGATGGTAAGTCAGCGCTGTGGGGGTTCCTGAAGTCTCACTGTGTTATTTTCTGCTTCCCTCTGTATTTTGGGGGCTGTGAAAAACTTGTTCATCGAAACTTCTCTCTTCCTCCTTTCGTAACCTCATCTCTTGATCAATCTGCTTCCGTTAAACCAAAGTGTTTTGTGTGGCTTCAAAGTCATAACTTGAGGGAAAATGCAGGTTGGAATAGAACATGCAGCTGTGGGGTAATAGCTAAAAACATTCCTTGGACTTTTCAAAAACTGAATGAAAATTGGTTGTTGAACTCAGCCATTTATTTGTTAAGAGGTACTGACCGAGTGCACAGTAAGCTGCCTGCCTTCTGTCATGGGGAAATGGTGGCAGGGGCAGCTTCCTCATTCTCAGAACTCTAGTCAGGCTTAAAAAATCACTTGTGAGGGATGTGAGCGTTCATCTAAAACCATAGCAAATTAAACAGTCTTTGTAGGTAGGTGCAGACTCGTCCACATACAGTCCTGGCCCTTTCTCTGCTCCACAGTAGACTCACTTATGTTAATTTGTGTCCTTTGCTGTTTTAAACGTGAATAAAACTTACTTTTAAAAATATCTTTTAAATTATGTGCCATCCTAACTGCAAGGCTTGCATGTGAAAGCTGATGTACCAGTGGAGCGGGTGGGCGGGCAGCCTGGCCCCTGACTGCCAGGGTGGCCTGCAGTTAGCAGGGACACTCTTTTTTTTAAATCTTTATTGTTGAAAGTATTACAGATGTCTCCCTTTTTCTCCCATTGACCTCCTGGTTCATAGGTTGATGCTCAACCACTGAGCCACACTGGCTGGGCTTTTTTTTTTTTTCAATAAACACATTCCATATTTTCCTGCATTCTTGGGGGGGGGGAGAGAAAAGCATATTAAACACCAAGTAATAATTTTTTTCTTTATTGATTAAGATATTAGATATGTGTTCTTAACCCCTCCCCCCCAATGTCCCTCCAATAATTTTTTTAAATATATTTTTTGGGGTGTGAAGAGAGCAGAGTGCCTGAAGAATGGCTCCTCTGTGTAGAACACATCCAACAGCAACGTGGGCTTATTCTTCACAGGCGGCAGGATGCTATGACTTTCCTGTGACATTACGCCCTATACATGAAAAAATATTTTTAATTGATTTCAGAGAGGAAGGAGAGAGAGATAGAAACATCAGTGATAAGAGAGAATCATTGATCTCCTGCCTCCTGCATGCCCCACACTGGGGATCAAGCCTGCAACCTGGGCATGTGCTCTGACGGAATCGAACTGTGACCTCCTGGTTCGTAGGTCAACACTCAACCACTGAGCCACGCCAGCCAGGCCCAAGTAATAATTTTGTTCTGCAGAAAATCATAGTTCTGAATTCGTACCAAGTCTGGGAATTGCCCTGGAGTGTGTGTGTGTGTGTGTGTGTGTGTGTGTGTGTGTGAGAATTGGGGGGAGGGGGGCACTTTTTAGGGGCAGGTTTGCCTCTTGGTAAAGATGATAAGAAGAATGTGTTGCTGTATGATCTTCTGCCATAAAACAGTTGTCCTTAAATTATAAGTAACCTTTTTCATGTGATTACCTTATTCTGTTTTGATGACCAAATGGGTCTTAATCACCTCCTGACTCTCCTCTGTTCTTTCAAGAAATCTTTAGAGTAAGTATACAACTCACTGTTTCAGGACTTTTAAAGACATTTTGAAAAATTTATTCATAAGCCTGAAGTTTTTTATTAGTATTATTATTAGTATTATTATTATTATTATTAAATAATGCTTTATAATATAATTGCTAGGCCACATTTTTTCTCAACCCCTTCTTTTTGGTAGATAAAATCTTGGTTTTAAGCAGCTTTTAAAATAGCGCCTTTGCTCTCAGGCTGTTGAGTCTGCTGTGACGTATGTGGGGTGGCAGCTGCCTCCCGAGGTCACAGCGTCTTATGTGATGCTGGTGGCTCAGCCTTACTGCTCAGACATGCCAGTGTCATCGTAGCAGGGAGCGCCTTAAAGACACTCCCAAACCATCATCTTCCATGTGCACTTTGTAATTGTCTAGAACAGAACAACTTTGCTGGCTACAGCACAGGTTACTGGTTTTGAAATGCAGACTTTAAAATTAGGAATGTATTTGATATATATTAGTTTGTATCATCATAGTATTCAATAAAATAAAAATTTTTTGAGGGAAAAGCAATGTTAAAAAGAAACAAGTTTTCACCACGGAAGCTGATGGGGCTTACCAGTAGCTGATTTTTTTCTGAGCTCTCAAATTCACACTGGCAGAATTTACCACTTTATCTTGCACACTTAAACTCAGTCGCCTACAGGCAGGGCCAAAGGTTAACCAGCCTCAGTGTTGTAAAACTCCTCAGGACATAACTTCTGGTTCTGAGAGAATTATCTCTGAGGCTCATTTAATGCTGGGCTATTTGCTGGTTAGCTCTCAGTCTTATCTAAGGTCCTGTCTCACTCTGAAATGCCTATACATACACATCATACACTCTGAAGCAATCTAGATTCTAATTTGGCAATGAGTACAGCATTGTTCAGTACCTTGAATAAACCATTTGTAAAGAATTTTACCAACTTCCTTTTAGAACTTTGCTGGGTAGTGTACGTTGATTACCACTGACTAGTCCATCAGCATTTTTCTGGGCTCACCGTTTTGGAGTTTGGCTCACATCTCTATCTTCTCCTTTAAGTTACCAACTTTTTAAAAATGCCTCCTGCCGCCCTAACCGGTTTGGCTCAGTGGATAGAGCATTGACCTGTGGACTGAAAGGTCCCAGGTTTGATTCCGGTCAAGGGCACGTACCTTGGTTGTGGGCACCTCCCCAGTGGGAGGTTTGCAGGAGGCAGCTGATCGATGTTTCTCTCTCATCGGTGTTTCTAACTCTCTATCCCTCTCCCTCTCTGTAAAAAATCAATAAAACATATTTTTAAAAAATGCCTCCTGCCCTTTGCTGTTTGTTAGAAATCTAGAATTCAAAGGACGGCCTTTGTTCTATACCTAGACCTGTCCTGCAACATACAATACTCTACAGATTACAAAGTCATGGTCTAGCCCAGTGGTCGACAAACTGTGGCTCGCGAGCCACATGCGGCTCTTTGGCCCCTTGAGTGTGGCCACGAAGTTTCAATCGCACTGTACGTGCGCGCCCGCATGTGGTATTTTGTGGAAGAGCCACACTCAAGGGGCCGCAATTTGCCAACCCCTGGCCTAGCCTATCTGTGGAACTAACAGGGAGCAGGATTGGAGAGAACACTCGTTGGGGATCTGAAAACATACCTGAGTCACTGCTGGAAACCTGGAGTAGTCAGGTCCCATTTCCGAGTCTGTTCACTCAGTGTTTGCTGTTTTCTAGAATCTTCACTCCCATACTGATCTGTTACTTTCCCCATCATCCTCCCTTCTGCTGTTCTGCTGAAGGTTTAATGCTAGATGCTTGGGAGTCTGAACTCTCATTTCCAGGGACAGTTCCTTTTTCTTTTTAACTCTCAGGGTTGACATAATGCTTGAAATTTCAAGAAGATTTTCTTGCATCCATGTACCTGATAATACTTCAAATAGCACCTTTTACAAACAAACCTAACGGCAACATAATTGCCTTGGTGGCTGCCCTTTAAAGAGTGAAAAGGACATAATTGTATGTGTATTTCTTATTTCTTTTTAGGTTTTGAATGAAGAATGTGATCAGAATTGGTACAAGGCAGAACTCAATGGGAAAGATGGCTTCATTCCCAAGAATTACATAGAAATGAAACCACATCCGTAAGTTGGCCCCTACTGTCTCCCAAGGGTCAGACCTGCTTGCTTGTTTCCAGTAATGTTTTTAAACTGAAATGCATGTTATACTTTTATTCAGCCTTCCCAGGGAATTAACAAAGCATATTGATTTTGCATATTCATGTTAATAATAGTATATAATGATAATATAACAGTCAATAATAAATAGTGTATGTTTCAAAAAAAAAATAGTGTATGTTTCAGATTAATAGTATTTGCTGGTGATCTTTCACTAATGAAACAATTGTTTCATTTAAAACAATAGTTTATATACTATTACATAATAATAGTATATATGTTTTTGATTATTAATAACTATCAGTGATCTTCAAGTAATAAAACAGTTTTTCAGGTCCATAATTCTTTTTCTAAGAAAGCCTTAGGGCCAGATGTTTCATAGTTCTGTATTTTTGTTTTTTAGTTTTAGAAAGGGTACTAATCACAGGGTTTTATATTGATATGTTTGATTTTCCTATGAGACCATATCTTAATAATCTTTGTATCCTCAGAGCACAATGCTTGGCCTATAATGGGTTCTCAATAAATGTTTATTGTACTCACTGCCCTTGCTCTCCACTTAATGTTTCCATTTCAGAGAAAGAAAAATGCTCTTACTTTAAGCTGCTGAGAGCAGTGAACTTTTTTCTTTTCATTTATTTTTTTCTAGAGCTCCTCCTGTTCATAATGATATGTGACACGGTGGGACCCTGGGAGCCCTAACAATCACTGTCCTCCCACCCTCACTGACCACCTCTCTCATTGGTCCCGCTCCTACCCCTAAAGCAGTCTTTTCGTGCTTAGTGTGTCAGGGGAACTGAGGCTTCCAGTGCTCAGACTAGACTGCCGCTGAGGCATGAAGTTCTTTCCATCTACTCGGTTTAACACAAGTGATAAGACTTTTAGATAACTTGATCCACTTTGAGTATCAGCCCATTTGTCCCTCTCCCCCGTTGTTACGCTCTAATGTGTACCAGCATTTCTCTTCCTTCAAGTACGAGAGCAAGATATTAACCACACCATATCTTTTTTTTTTTTTTTTAATATATTTTATTGAGTTTTTACAGAGAGGAAAGGAGAGAGATAGAGAGCTAGAAACATTGATGAGAGAGAAACATCGACCAGCTGCCTCCTGCACACTCCCCACTGGGGATGTGCCCGCAACCAAGGCACATGCCTTGACCGGAATCGAACCTGGGACCTTTCAGTCCGCAGGCCGATGCTCTATCCACTGAGCCAAACCGGTTTCGGCAACCACACCATATCTTACACAGAGCCCACATCATCTAACATCGTCTACATCATGTTACACAGAGCTCACCTCACCTGGCACAGAGCTTACAGTGTCATAGAATTAGAAGGGACCTTTAAGATTGTCTAGTTTATTCCTCTTTATCCTACAAATCAGGAACACTTCTAGTATTTTTATTTCAATGCTAGTAATTTATGAATATAGTTCTCATTATAAAAGACTCATAATATAGAAAACTCTAGAGCAGCCGTGGGCAAACTACGGCCCACGGGCCAGATCCGGCCCGTTTGAAATGAATAAAACTAAAAAAAAAAATGACCATACCCTTTTATGTAATGATGTTTACTTTGAATTTATATTAGTTCACACAAACACTCCATCCATGCTTTTGTTCCGGCCCTCCGGTCCAGTTTAAGAACCCATTGTGGCCCTCGAGTCAAAAAGTTTGCCCACCCCTGGTCTAGAGCAATGTATGAGTTTCTGCCCATATATATACCCTTTTCAGAGGTAACCACCACTTAATAATTAAATGTGGGCCAAATGCTACCTTAGGAACTGAATCTGTTCTAAAAGATTATTCACTTTCTATAAAATGAAACAAATGACGCAGGAGCTTCACCATAAAGCTATCTGTTGGTCAGTAACTCTTACAGTTCTTACTATGTGGCAGAGACTGCTAGGTGCTGGGAAGTTAGGTACAGTAGTTACATTATGGACGAATGCAATTTCCATGTCGTTAATATGAAGCTCTTTGAGAGGTCACACCCAGAAAGCCTGAGCCTGGACAGAAGGCGGGGTTCCCTGCAGTTGGGAATGGGAAGACACCTTTATCTACAGACATTTCTGTAATGAAATTGTGAGGCACTCAAATATACCTCTTTTACTTCAGAAGACAGGCACCTTATAATGGCTCAATAGGAGTTTCATTGAATGATTTACAAGGTGAAAACCAGTCTAATTTATAAACTTTTAATTCTAGTTTTTGTTTGGAATTTGTACTGTCTTATAACTTATATGAGTTGGGTCTCTCACCACGCCCCCACCACCACCACCACTACCAGTTTTTTGTCTTAAGATTCCTTGGAGAATTTGTCTTCATTTATACTCCTGGGAAGTATACTAAGCACTGCTTTGCATTCTTATAGCTACTTAACATCAGTGTTTGCTTTGGGGGCTGTGCAGGCTTTTCATGGACAGATGATGGAATGCACTGGGGCTAAGGGAGAAGCTGTTGGGTAGTGGTTACCGGGAGTGGGTGGGGCTCCTTGGATCGCAGTGCTCCCTCCCTCCCTCCCTCCATCCCTCCATCCATGGAAGCCAAGTAGCATGTGCAACCTGTTCATTCAGTCCTTCCTCAGAATGGAGCAGGGCTGGCTAACCTGTAAAAGGCAGATAATGAATATTGTGGGCTTTGTGGGCCACATGCAATCTCTGTCATGACACATACACCTCTTCTTTTGAATTTTTTAAAACAGCCTTTAAAAATTTTTTAAAAACAGTCTTAGATTATGAGCCATACAAAAACTGGGCAGATTTAGGCCAAGGGCCATGGTTTGCTGACACCAGCGCTAAATCCAATGATAACAAAATCAACTTAAGTTCCTTTTCATTTTCATATTTCCAGGCTGAAAGGGAATTCAACAGAACACCACACTGTAATTTTTGTGTTAAACTATTAAGAAAATATAAGAATCCTGGCTGGTGTGGCTCGGTTGGGTGTTGTCTCCTGCACCACAAGGTTGCCATTTGGATTCTCACTTAGGGCACATGCCCGGGTTTCGGGCTCAATCCTGGTAGGAGGCATATGGGAAGCAGCTGAACAGTGTTCCACTGTCATATTGATGTTTCTCTCACTCCCTCTCCTTTCCCCTCTAAAAATCAGTAAATATATTTTTAAAAAAGAAAAATAATAGGAAAGGCTACCTTTCTTAGAAAGTAATGGTCACTGACCTGATTGGTTGGCTAGCCTTTAGGGAGAGTCACTCTCACACCTGGTTTCTCACAATAAAGAACTTTGATTGAATAATTGATCAGGAAGCATCCAGCCCAGTCAGTTATGGTTCAGTGGCTGAGCGTTGACCTATGAACCAGGAGGTCACAATTCAATTCCCAATCAGGGCACATGCCCAGGTTGTGAGCTTGACCCCCAGTGGGGGGTGTGCAGGAGGCAGCCAATCAATGGTTCTCTCTCATCATTGATGAGATGTTTCTCTCTCTCTCCCTCTCCCTTCCTCTCTGAAATTAATTTTTTAAAAAGGAAGCATCCAGTACAGGTGCTCTTCACAGACTCTGGCTGAAAATCTACTCCACGGTCTAAGTGAGTTGTTAAATAAGACCATGGCATTGTACCTATGCTGTGGCTGGTCTTACAGGCATGTTTCATGTTACAGGGCTGCTCTGCGGCTGGATACCAGTAAGTACAGTTAGTGTCCATTTCATAGCTGTGGGAGAGCACAAAGTACCAGTCTCTTCTCCCCTCATCCCTCCCTTCCTCTTCTTCACCCCACCCCAAAACCTTTGGTTTCTGTTAGGAAGAGGGAAGTTTAAAATGGAGTATGACCTAATATAGCATTTGAGTTAACAAATTAAACACAGACTATAAAGTGATTGTTGGCATTAGTGTTGCAGGATGAGTTGTAGATACTGGGGGTGGATCCAACTATGAGCTTTCACATTAAATGCATGTGGGTGGGGGGCCTATGGGGTGCAGTAAAGAATTAAATTGCAAAAGAAGCGCCTCCTCCCATTAGCTTCTCCTTTGCTATTTGTATAATAGCAGAGATGGTATAGACCCATCTTTCTAAAAGTTTTTAAATTTTTGAACAGAGCCATGTGGTTACAAATAAATATCACCATTAAAAGAGGCTAATCAAATTTATAAACAGCATAAAATGCTATGGAAATGTAGGTTGATAGTATTTAAATGTTGTAACAGAGTAATAACATTCTTCATATAGTCTAATAGTCCTTATATTGTGGGACATCCTTGGCGGGGGTGAGGGGGAATGTGTGTGTGTGCACGCAGCACGTGCTTAGTAAAAATAGGAGCAGATACAAAATAAATATTTACTTAATAAAGTCTCCAACTAATTTTCTATGTTTCAATCTGTGTGCTTTTAATGGAGGTATGTTTACTTTGTAAAAATTCCAATTAGTAGTGTACTTTACTTCACTAAAGTTCTTGTTCTTTAATTGAAAATAAAATTGAGTTAATTTTAAACTGGGGGCAAGAAAACCCTGTAGCCATATTTGTCTGTCTATCTGTGCACCATAAGGGAAGGTCTAAAAACATACACATGTAACTGCCAACAGTTGAGGCCTCTGGGGAGTTTGAGCGAGGAGTCTTGCTTATTATTTTTACTGAATGCACATCTCGGGTATTTTAATTTATATTTATTACTTTTAAAAAGTAGGAAAGGAAAGAAAATGCCTGCTGCTGGGAAGGTCTTGGGGGTTTTAGGAGGAAAGAATGTGGCTGTTGAGTAACTTCACCCCACCCCAGGCAGATGCCTATGGTGCGAGTACATTATAAACTTGACAGTACCAGAGATTAAAATAGAAAACATTCAGATGGTCTCAATACTGTTAGCTCTCCTTTCATAACTGGAGCTCGTCCTGTTTTATTAATATGTGATTTTTCTTGTATAGCCTGACTTCCAGGCACTGGAGGACTTACCCTTGAATTATTCATAGAAGCAGGAAGATAGATTGTACCAGCTCCTAGCAGCTTGGCATTAGAGAAGCAAAATGAGAAAGACACATGTAGGGTAGGTAGATTTAGGAATGTTTAAAGGTTACTAATGGCAACTTCTGAATGTTAATTACCATGTAAGGAGTTCAATGAAGCAGACAGGTCTTTTTAAAAAATACATGTTTTTATTGATTTTTTTAAATTTTTATTTTCTTTTAGAAAGAGAGGAAAAGAGAGGGATAGAGAAACAGAAATGATGAGAGAGAAACATCATCAATAGGTTGCCTCCTGCACTCTCCTCACTAGGGATCGAGTCCGAAACCCAGGCATGTGCCCTGACCGGGAATTGAACCGTCAACCTCTTGGTTCCTGGGACAACATTCAACCACTAAGCCACACCGCAGGGCAGACAGGTCTGCATTAGCTCTAAGAAACATAGCTGCTTTTAAAAAAATAATCATAACAATATATTAAAGACAACTTTGAAAAGAGAACATTGTTTTCGCAGCTTATCCATCTTAATTAGTTTGGTTTTTATGTGAAATACTTAGGCAGCTGTGACTTTAAGCTTTTAAAGTGTTCTCCTCCTCTTCCTCCTGGTAAGTGACAGGCCAGTTGCTCACACAGTTTTCCATGAATTCACCCTCTTTCTTGTCGCCAAGGTGAATTAGCATTGAGAGCAAAAGAATCTAACTTTCTCCAAATGAAAAATCGACTTTTGCAACTAGCTGCCTATACACATGATAAATAAATTACGATGTTCCTGATGGCTCCTAAAAGGTAAACTTGGAGCAGGGACAGCAGAGACTGGCTTTGAGCGGAAGGCCAACCCTAGTTACTAGTGGAGGCTGCCCTCTCACAGCCTGAACCTCTTCCCTTCGGGCTGTTACAAGAAGTAACCCTGTCTCCAGCCTCTGGGCCTTCCCGCTTTCCTGCCCCATTTCCCACCCTAGCAAAGCTGCAGCCTTATCAGATGGCAGCAAGAAGGAGCCTGTTCCCCTCTGCTTCAGTCGGTACCTGGGATGTGGACTTGCAATGAGTCAGTTGGGAGCCCAGGGGGCTTTGGCCCCGGAGGCCCATTTGTAAGTGTCTACCTTTACAGGAAGAGTGCCTTCTGGGTCACTTTCTGGAGAGTGGGGTAGGGGAAGGCGTTTGAAGGGAGATAGTCCATCTCTCAAAGGAGGGCCTGACGGAGTGGCGTGATTGGGCATGTTGAGACTGAAGGGTAAAGAGGGAGGCCCTACCCCTGTCAAGGAGTGTTGTTACATTTCGGAGGCTGCATATCCCACTTCTTTCTGGGGAAGCAGATGTTGACCGGCTTGCCTTCCTTCCTTAGGTGGTTTTTTGGCAAAATCCCCAGAGCCAAGGCAGAAGAAATGCTTAGCAAACAGCGGCATGATGGGGCCTTCCTTATCCGAGAGAGTGAGAGTGCCCCTGGGGATTTCTCCCTCTCTGTCAAGTAAGTATTTCCTGTGTTGGTTGCCGGGATCCTTGTCTCCCGATGACCTGAGTTGGGAAGCCATAGGCCAGGTGTCTGATGACACACACCAAAGGTTGCAAACTGGTAGTATCTTACAAATCAGGAGATTTTACATTAAAATACTGCTTTCTGGCCCCTCTTAAGAATGTGTTCTAGCAGCACTGGGTTTTGATTCCCCATGGAAGCAGTCTAGTAGCTGAACAGCAGCAGCACTTTGGACAGCACGTGCTTGCCAGTTTTCCCTAATCCCCACCACTCCCTAGTGTCTCCTTACACACAGCTCTCCTCACTCCTCACCCTGTCCTCTGGGATCCTGCAGCTCTCTCTAACAGCTGCCTTTTTGAGCCCCCACCAGGCATCTAGCTTCAATCTACCAGCAACAGCCTAGGCCTGTCACATTAATTTAAAAGGTCACCACAGGGGTTTGGGGTGTTGTTGGTTGGTTTTATTGGTGTGTTTTGGTTTTTTTTTTGCGTTTCCCTGTGGTAAATTTAAATGTGGGAAGGAGTTGGTGAACAGAGACTAGAGAAGGCAGAAAGTTGTATCACCCTGAAGTCACAGAGAATATAAATTGGAACTTAGAAGATTCTAAGCAAATCAGCCCCCACTTGTGACATAAGAATATTTCATCAAATTGTCATTTCCATATGCATTTGATTCAGTCCTTTTCTAAAAGTTAATAATATAGAATCATAGGAACCCCGCCCCTAAGAATCTTACAAACCAGTTCATTTATATGATAAAGCAGTGATTCGTTTTACTTTTTATTTTGTGTTAATCCTCACCTGAGAATATTTTTTCTATTGATTTTTAGAGAGAGTGGAAGGGAGGGGAAGAGACACACAGAGAGAAACATCCATGTGAGAGTGCTACATGGATTAGTTGCCTCCCACACTCGTCCCAACCAGGGGCTGGGGATCGAGCCTAAAACCGAGGTACATGCCCTTGACCAGGATCGAACCCGGGACCCTTCAGTCTGCAGGCCGATGCTCTGTCCACTGAGCCAAACTGGCTAAGGTGTAAAGATTTTTTTTCTGTTTCAAAAATTAATTGAATATCTTGTTTCATTTTAAGACCAAATATATAGTTAAAGTATAGACTTTTTAAATATAAATTTAAATTTAGAATTTTTTTTTTCTCAGTGAAGATATGGGAGGTGATTTCAGGTGGCGTTTACAGTACCTTACAGATATGTTTCCAGCGTAGTTTTTAGTCTCAACATGAAAAAGTCAAACTGGATTTAATAATAAGTTTTTCTCTTCTAACAATGGCTTTTTTTAGTAGACTTTATTTTTTAAAGCTGTTTTAGGCTCACAGCAGAGGTGAGTGGAAGGTACAGAGATTTCCCCTTCACCCCCACACTCCCCCATGCTTTTGGTGCTTGACTAAACATGCAAATGAGGGTCTGGCGAAGAGCACCTCAGATGCGAGTGTCAGTGTGCTTCTTCTTAATTTGTTTTTCATCATCTGTTTTCCTTACATTTTATCCTGACCCGATTGTAAACGAAACAGCATCGGACGAGGAGTGTGAGCAGCCAGTAAACTCCCTGGGCTTCCCCATGGCCGGGAGTGCTCAGCTGGGGCCTTGTCTGGTTGCCACTGATCACAGCACACGGCAGGAGGCTCCCACACCCCTCCCTCTTCTCAGATAAAAGGTTGAAAGAGTCATGTATTTATTGTTTTAGAAATAAGATTTGAAACCAATGTCGTTAACCATCTTGATCAACGCAAACACCTTTCCAAAGGAGGTGCAAGAATCCCGTTCTCCGAGGCGTTCTTTAGTTTCAGGATGTTTGAGTCTGTGGTGGGAAGCACTGCGGTCCTTTCAGAACCGAGCTCGCTGCACGTGGATGGACTCTGTGGGGCCAGAAGTCTCCTTGAATACGTCCTTCCTCATAAAGCTTTCTCCCAGTCCTTCTCTTTTCTCGCTTGAAATAGCAGAACTGCAGGCCTTTCGTCATGACATCGATGAGATGTGGTTGAAATTTAACTCGTGCTTAGACAGTCCGCCCATGGTAAAATCGGGTTGTTTCAAGTCGTCCTCTAAAGTACTGTTCCTAACACTTTGCATCTCCTCAGTGGCTTCCTGGGAGCTCGGTGCTGCCACCTTCTGGGTTGTTCAGTTTCTTTAGCTTTAAGACTGTCGGTCCAGAAGAAAGACTAGTTTCATTCATTTAACAAACCTCCTTAGATGCCTTTTGAGGGCTGGGCAGTGAGTGGGACAGGCAGAGCCTTTGTGGAGCTGCTGTGCTGGCCTCGTAGTGCTGTGATGGTGGGCCATCCCGCTCAGTCAGCTCTGCGTGGGCCCGTGTGGAAGGGAGCACTTACCTTGACCAGGTGATAGAGGAGCCTTTTCGGGGGCCAGGAGGGCCGCCTGGACCTCTTGTTGTCCCAGTAGATTATTTTGTTCTGAGACCTTTTCCCCATGCGTAGAACTAAAATCCCTGAATAGAAAACATGACTTGCCCAGGTGGTGTGGTTCAGTGGTTGAGCATCAACCCAGGAACCAAGGGGTTGCCAATTCGATTCCCAGTCAGGGCACATGCCCAGAATGAGGGCTCAATCCTCAGTGGGGGCCATGCAGGAGCAGCCAATGGATGACTTCCTCTCTCATTGATGTTTCTCTCTATCCCTCTCCCTTCCTCTCTCTCTCTCAAAAAAAAAAAAAAAATCAATGAAAAAAATATTATTAAAAACAAACAAAACACATGACTTTACCCAGGTACAGAGAACTATTGAACGTATGTCCAGTTTCTCCTCTGCATACCTCATTCCCTTTTCCACCTTTTATAAAAGTCTTTAAAAATCACATAAGATTTTATTTATTTAAATCACCCAAGATTTTAATTTTTCTTAATATTGTTATTATTCTTTTTTGCACTTGGAAATGTAATTAAATCACACTCCTTGCCTTAAATAGGCTGTTTCTTTCATTTGGTACCATGTGGGGCATGCCATCCCTTAGGACTTTTATTTATAAATGTCTTCAGAATTAGACTGGTGGACAGGGTTTCCTGCCTGGCAAGGGTGCTTCATGGTGTCACTGGGAGTCATCAGTCCTAATGGAGGGGCCTCGGGAACCCTGTGAGCATCCTAACCCTCCAGGCAGGAGTCACGCTGTGTGGCAGCCCTGGGCCGTGAGGAGTGTGGCCTCCTTGATGGGCAGGTGGCCTGGGCTTAACCAAGGCTGAGCCCCCTAACCTGGTCTCCTATCTATTCCCTGCCTCCCCCCAGGTTTGGAAATGACGTGCAGCACTTTAAGGTGCTCCGAGATGGAGCTGGAAAGTATTTCCTCTGGGTGGTGAAGTTCAATTCTTTAAATGAGCTGGTAGATTATCACAGATCTACATCCGTCTCCAGAAACCAGCAGATATTCCTCCGGGACATAGAACAGGTGCCACAGGTAAGCCTCAGAGAGAGAGGTGGGTCATCCTTAGCAATGAAAACAGCTCCTCAGGCAAGCAGGTGCCTCTTCAAAGGATTGCTTCTGGGGCTTCCACACTCAGTGATCAAAGTGTTACCCTTAATTCATGCCAAAGATTTGAATCTGAAGTAAGTAAAATAAAATAGGTTTGCCTTCTCCAGAGGCGGCTCCTCCGGGCACTGCGTTGCCCGTTGCCCACCTGCAGCCCTAGGAAGGAGGGTCTGTAACACACTCTCCAGTACCCTTTCCCTGGAAGCATATTGTGCAGAGAGTCCTACCTGGGAGGGAGGGAGGCTCACTCTCCCTTCTCTATTCCAAGTCCTGAAACCCTACCATGTGCCCGCTGAGCACACCTCGTTCAGTCAAGCTCTGGACTTTCTGACCCTATAAAACTGTCAGGATTTTACAAGTGCTACAGTGGTAGGGACTGAAGCATTTTCCAATCCTGGGGTATTAAACCAAACCTGATGGCCATTTCCAAAGTTCTTTCCCCTTGAAGCAGCCCTTGCCACTCTCTGCTTAATAATACGGCACAACTGGCCACCAAAGCGAGACCTGCCCTAATAATTTCTGAGCATTGGTGAAAAGTCACACTGTCCCATGTAAACTTAGAACATGTACAAATAAAGGGGGTGGGGAGGGGTTGGGGATTTACTGCGGGAAATGTAGAAAAGTTGGCACTCCTCTGTAGGCCCCCCATAACCAGTCCCACTCAGGACTGGCCACGCTCAGGACGCAATGTGTGTGTTTCTCCCTGCCCCTCCTCTGCAGCAGCCGACGTACGTCCAAGCCCTCTTTGACTTTGATCCCCAGGAGGATGGAGAGCTGGGGTTCCGTCGGGGAGACTTTATCCACGTCATGGATAACTCAGACCCCAACTGGTGGAAAGGGGCTTGCCACGGGCAGACCGGCATGTTTCCCCGCAATTACGTCACCCCCGTGAACCGGAACGTCTAAGAATCAAGAAGAGATTATTTAAAGAAAGTGAAAAATTTAAACACATACAAATGAATTAAATCCATGAGCTGCCTCTGACAGCAGCCTGAGCAGGAGCTCCGAACACCTGGCGGGGTCACCTGGTGGCCCTCTCACTTTGGTTGGAACTTTGGGGGTGGGAGGGGAGTTGGATATAACAATGCCAAAACTTACCTATGAATTAAGAAAGAGTTTTTATTACAAGTTTTCACTGCTGCCCCCAGTTCTCCTCCTGTGTCCTTTTTCATCTTTTTTCTCTTCTGTCCATCAGTGCATGACGTTTAATGCCACATATAGTCCTAGCTGATGCCATAATAAAGGAAAAGAAACCAAGTGGGCTGGTATCTTCTCTATGCAAAATGTCTGCTTTAGTCAGAATGACTGAAAGGACAGCCACTGCCGGGTTTCCATAGCGACGCGGGGGGTGGGGGAGTGGCGGCTTACTCTGTGCCCGAGGGGGCAGGACGGGACTCTGCCCTCCAGCCCCTACCATGTATTTTGTCAGAGTTGGACATGGAGGGGCAAAAGGAAGGCGGGTTGCCCCCATACCTTCCTGAGAAAGTTAAACTGCAAGCCTGTCTCTTTCCGGCATTGCTTTCCCTCCCGAATGGCATCACTGAGCATGTTGTTTTCATAGTGCCTTTTTCCTTACTTCAAGGGTTGCTTCTGAGTGATGTTTTCTGTTTGTTTGGTTTACAATAAGTTAAAGACAGGCCAGAGCTTTTCAGCCCGTGTGTCGCCTAGTCTGTGTAAATGCCTTTCCCTCAGTGGGGGGAGCACAGGTGGAGAAGAGCAGGTGCAGGCAGAAGTGGAGGGTGTGGCCTGCTGCCTGTCCCGAGCCAGGAGTTGCTCAGGTTCGGCTTTAATACTTGTGAGCCCCGGGAGGTGACAGGAGTGGAAGCCAGTGTCTGGTCGCTGCCCAGGGAGCAGTGTGGCAGCTGCCGGGGCAGGAGGACAGGCTGCAGCTCTGCCCACACTGGACTGGGTGTGGCTGAAAGGGGGTCAGCGTCCTTGACTTTGCCATCTCAGGTGTTGTCTGCCCCCCTCCTTAATCCCCAGAGACCCCTGACTCAAACCCTGGAGCCAGCAAGTTTCAAACACAGGAAAGCCGGAGGAATTTAGACTGTCGCTCTCCCTCGGTCAGGATGCGCCGTGTTCCTACATCCAGGATGCAGTGGAAAGTGAGCTTCACTTCATCTTTCTTGCTCTGCAAACCAGGGGTACTGTTCATGCCTTTTCTCTCTCGTGTCCCCACCCAACCTGCCCAGGTGAGCCTTAGGGCAGCGTTCACGAAGCAGCTGGGTGGTTTTCCTGTCTCCATTCACAGCGGGCTGTGTGTGTAGCTGCTCCACCCCAGCCCCCCAGAACTCAGTGTCTCCAAGAAGCAGGGAGAGCAGGAAGGGAAGACTGGAAATGTAGGCAGGCCGAGTCCACGGAAGAGCTCTCTGTCCGCCTCCTGTGCCAGCTGCTTGCCCCTCGGAGCCATGTGCCTGTGAACTTTCTCCACCCAGTCCCTCCCCACAGCACAGCCGGCCCGGAATTGGTGGCTGGTGACAGCCTTGGGTTCTGAAGCGGTCGTCGGAGTCTCCTTGGCCTCTGGTCATGGAGCTGGACTCAGAGGCCCAGGAGGTGCTGCTTCTCTGGACAGAATTCGGCCTCTCCTCGCTCCCTCCCTGATGGTAAAGGAATCTGGCATTCTGCACCTGGACCACGTGATTGTTTTATTTTGGAATTGGTGTATATCATGGAGCCTTGCTGAACTAAGTTTTGTGTGTATATATTTAAAAAAAAATCAGTGTTTAAATAAAAAGACCTATGTACTTAATCCTTTAACTCTGCGAATAAAACTTGGTAGTTAGTGATTAACTGTGAATAATAAACCTACAATGACTTCTTCACTCTGTATCTTTTTTTGCCTTCGCCTTAAGATAAAAACCTAAAAACTGTCAGGGAGTCGGGACTTGGGTCCTTATTTCTGACTCACCAGCCCCTTAGGGGGGTGGGGGGAGGCCAGGATCCCTGGGCCCCTGGAGGAGCGATGCCCACCTGGGCTCTTGGAACACTGGGGGAGCTTGTCCGCAATCAGATGTCCAGGCCCCGCCCTCACACACTCTAGATTGGGGTGGAGGGCACAACAGGTGTTCTTGTCGGTTCTGATGGAGACCGTAGACCACACTTCGGGAACTGTGGGGACGAAGAGCACAGCTGACTTGGTTCTTGTCCCTTCACCCACCTCCTCTCCTTCCTACCCCCTCCCCACTTCGTGAAGGCCAGGACAGAATGGTCTGTGCAGAAAGCAGTCTTGTTGTTTGTTTGTTTGTTTTCAGAGAGAGGGGGGGAGGGACAGAGAGAGAGAAACATCAATGATGAATCGTTGATTGGCTGCCTCCCCCAAACCAGGCATGGGCCCTAACCGGGAATCAAACCATGACCTCCTGGCTCGAAGGTGGACGCTCAATCATTGAGCCACACCAGGCAAGCTGTGCCAAAGCACTCGTGATGTGCCAAGTAGCTAAAACATACTTGTCTGTTTTTAGGGCGAGCCTCGGCCCATTCACCCACACAGCACTGGCTACAGAAGACCAACAAATAAGATTTGTTTAGAGAGTGAACGGAAAAGAAACGAAACCCAAGGAATTTCCACTTGTATTCTTGGTCTGGTTCCTAAATAGAACCCAGCACCCGACCTCAGCTGTGGCTGCCCAGCTCAGACGGCGTTTTCAGTTCCTTCTCGGGGACCGTGCGTGAGGGGGACTCACCCAGCACTGGCCTGCGGGGAGCCGCTGGTCGCACGGTCCACCTAGGCCCCTCTGCTTCGAAGCTGAGCAGAAGTCTCCAAAATGGGGCTATTGACGTGAAAACTCAAGGCAGCCACTGCCAGTCTCCTTGAGGCTCTGCGCTGTTCGACCAATGGCCTCAGAATTTCATGGGGAAATGGCTGCTTTTGTGCAGTCTGTCTGGTTACAGGCTTCTTGGTGATGGCATCCTCCTCCGACCGTGGATGTGTGATTCCTGGAGAGGCATCTGGGTGGGAGCGTTTGGGAAGACTCGCCGCCTCTGGTGACTAAAAGCTACAGGTGGGTGAGTAGCTACAAGGCCTGCCCTTGCTCTCTCTGCAGAGTGGCCCTGCCGCAGCTGGAGCTTGGTCGCCCTCCTGGCGCCCCTCAGACTTGGCGGCCTAGGAGTCTGTGACAGAGGCTCGTCTTCCAGCGTGACGGTGGCCCTGGCTCCGACCGGGTGCCCCAGGCGGTCTCACGGCGCCTCTCCTCTCCTGCCCCGTTGACCTGCTTACGGTAGGTGGTCTTCCAGTCAGAACGTTTTACTTCCCCAGAGTGCCCGGGTAACCAGGAAAAATGAAAGTGGAGTTGTATTTGGGCACCTTGGATGGAAATACTTCTAACTCCTAGACGCTGTGGTTACGTGCAGTGCAGATGCCCCACACCTGAGCCCTTTTACACTGAAGAACAAGAGAGGATGGACACGCTCAGAGTCGGCCTCAGTTGGGGGCTTAAATGCGGCTCCAGGGGTGACCGGCTCCTCGCTCCAGCCAGAGCCCTGAGGCAGATGAGTGACGTGCTCTCCACCCAATGGCCCGAGTCAAAACCCTAAAGGACCACCTCCCCGCTGTCAGGAAGTAAGTGCCATCTGTGTACCAGCAGCACTGACTCGTGAACAGTAAATGGTGGTGGTGACCCCACTCGCTACTCAGAGCACTCCAAGCACCCCTCCCAAAGCTGACGGCGTTGGCTTAAAAGGCACACAGTATCCAGGCCAGAGAGAGACTCCTGGGACCGTCTTTCAAGACTTGGTTCTGGCCCAGCCAGGAAGCAACACTGGCCTCGGGTCTCCAAGGACAGTCTTACTGGTTAATACAGGCGGACCTGGGAGGTGTGGACTTGGGCCCAGCCCACACAGTCAAGCCAGGCACAGGCTTTTTGCTGGTGGAGGGTCTGTGAAGCTTGGCAAAGCGCAGCGTAGCGAGGCAAGGGGTGCCTGGCCCCGTGCCCGGGTTTCGAAGGCAGTCACCCCAGGTGGCCTCTGGGTCTGAACAGCCTCCCACAGGGCCTGCCTCCCTCCCGGACCGATGTGGCATGAGTGCCGAGCCAGGCCAAGTGCCCTCAGGTCTGAAGCCAAAGGGTGAAGGGCTGACCCCTTCCCTTACTCCTCCCCTAACCCCTTCCTGTGCCGGGGAGTCAAAGGGTACGGCGCCCCCTTTTCCGTTTAGCCCACGCCAGGCTTCTGTACGCGGTGCCCGTGCTTTCTCCGGCGGTGACGGGTGTGTTGTGTGCGAGCTGATGGGAGCGAGAATTCCAGACAAGCAGTGTGGTTGGCAGTCGGCAGGGGGAGCGTGAAGCAGATGGGACTCGAACCAGGTCTCGGGGGAGATTGGTTTGAATAGAACACGGAGACCCAGCCCACGCGGCAGGCGGCACAGTGTTGGCAGAGGGGTGTGGTGGGAGGAGCACGGTGTCCCCTGCAATGAGGAAGAGTCCAGGTGGGTTGGTGGGGCTCGGAGCCCAGGCCGAGCAGTGCCCACGCCCCCTGCCGACGCAGAGGGTTCCACAGGCCCGGGCGGTGAGCCGCAGGGTGAAAGCTGACTTAGGGGTGCACAGGAGAGACCGGGGGGGGGGGGGGGGCATGGGGGAGGTGCGAGGTGCTCGCTCAGGGGAGCGAGGAGCTGTGCCAACCTCCTGTGGAATTCGCGTCATACGCGCCACTTCTAGGCCTGGCTGGGTGCAGGAGAGCAGGGAGCCACCAGCTCATCGCGGGTGAGCTCTTAGTCACAGCACCACCCCGCCCTGACGTCCCGGGGCCACACCGGAAACCAGGCAGCAAGAGAGGCCCTGAGAGGCCCAGCTGAAACGTTAGTTTGGGGGAAGGAAATGGAATTGCTCATCGTGATCGAAAATGCGCGGAAGAGGCACGAGGCCAACGGTCTGGTAGCCGAGGTGGCGGCTCCTGGAGCCCGGCCCCGCTGCCCTTACTATTTTGACCTCGTGTCCTTGTTCAGTCACTGGGCAGGTGCTTGTTGAGAAGGTCACATGCTTCGTTCAGGCCTCTGCTCAGATACGAGTCCCCACTCAGAGAAGCCCTGCCTACATGTGATCAGTCGTCGCCTGGCCTCCAGCACTGCCTTTCTGCACCGCCTGCCTCGCCGCCTCACTGGGGGCGCACATTCTGCCCACCTTCCCCACCAGACTGTAAGCTCCTGGGGGCAGGAACTCGCTCAGGGTTGCATCCCTCGCAGCTGGAAGAGCGCCTGGGACATCCGGGTGCTTATCCATCACCCGAGGTAAGAAAAGTCTGTCCCAGGCGCTGCTACACATGAGGCCCATGGTGCCGGCAGCCCAGCCTGGCCGTCTGCTGGGGAGGCAGCCAGATAATGCCTCGGTGGGAGGACTGGCACAATGAAGAGGAGTGTGGGAGTCTCGAGGTTGGGGAAGACCAGACAGTTATGCATAAACAGAGCTAACCACTGAACAGGATGGTCACTCTGTGGAGAGGGAGGGGCGCATGCAGGGCAGGAGGCCTTGGGCAGGAGGCGCTGCAAGTTCCAGAAAGACCTGCATGTAGAGAGGGGGAGAGAGAGAGATCGGGGTCCAAGGAGGAGCTGGCTCAGGCAGGGGCAGAAGCTGACGAAGCGGGGCCCTGTACGCCTCAGGAAGGAGCTGGAAGTGGGAAGCCCTGGGGGCTTGGGGTTTGGGGCCATTTTAAGGATGGCTTTATTGAGATACAATTCACTTGTCACCAAGTCACCCCTTTAAAGTATACCATTCGATGGTGTTTAGCACTAGTCACGGTTATGCAATCAATTTTGGAACATTTATTTCAGAGAGAAGAAGGAAGAGGGAGAGAGAAAGAAACATCAGTGATGAGAAAGAATAATTGATCGGCTGCCTCCTGCACGCCCCCTACTGGGGACCAAGCCCAAAACCCGGGCATGTGCCCTGACTGGAATGGAAATGTGACCCCCTGGGTCATGGATTGGCGCTCAACCACTGAGCCACACCAGCTGCGCAATTTTGGAACATTTTCGTGATCTCCAAAAACAAAAACACAGGCTCAGTCACTTCCCACTTCCCCCAACCACCACCGGCCCCAGAACCACCAGTCTACTTCCTGTCTCTATGGATTTGCCTGATCTGAACATTTCATATCAATGGAATCATGCAATATGTGGCCCATAAGCTACGGCCCCAGGCGAGACCTCACACTCCACTCTCC
Organism: Myotis myotis; assembly: GCF_014108235.1. Taxonomy (NCBI): domain Eukaryota; kingdom Metazoa; phylum Chordata; class Mammalia; order Chiroptera; family Vespertilionidae; genus Myotis; species Myotis myotis. Next base: position 3,061,242 of record NW_023416321.1, read on the forward strand.
GTGAGGGGAGGGGAGGAATGTGGGGTCCAGCCTGAGGCCCTGAGGATGGGGTGAGAGAAGAAGAGGGAGCAGCAGAGGAGACTCCGGAGAGGCCGGCGAGGCAAACCAGGGCCAGCCGGGGCCGGGGCCGGTGTGTCCAGGACGCTGCTGCAGGGACTTGCCTCTCTGGCCGTTCTCGTCCAGACCCCTCGTCCTCCACCCTGTTGCTGCCTCCTGCCAATCCTGATCGTCCCCAAACTGCCCTGTCACCCTCCCTCTTCCGCTGAGAAACCTTGCCAAGCGCCAGGTTGTCTAGAGGGCAAAGGGCAGACTCCTGACCCTCAGGATTGGTGACAGGGGAAAGAGCTCGAGACGGGAGTCATGGGACCCAGGGCCTCCTTCCAGGCTGCGTGACCTTGGGCAGGGCCCTTCACTTCTGCTCGCTTTGCTCGGCTGTGGAAAACAAGCCGATGTCCCCGCGTTGGCTGAGGAGCAGACGTGATTGTGTGCTGTGAAGTGCAGTGGGACTGGGCCCGGTTCTGACCTTGGCAGGCCAGGCGCTCCGAGCCTGAGCCACGTCTCGAACTCCTTGGCCCCCGGAGTCCCTCCTGGTGTCTCTGGCGTTTGCCATTCTGATCTGAGGCCAAGGTCTCGCTTCCCCTCTGCTTGTCTGCTGATCCCCACCCTGACATGAGACTGATTCTACAAGCCCACATCCTCCGAGAAACCTTTCCTGACCAGTCCTCAGACTCAAAACCCCAAACAGCTGATCATGTTAAATGTATGAGCCACCTCCAGAAGAGCCGACATCTTTACGATGTTGAGTCTTCCTATCCAAGAAAGGACACAGCTGTCTTTTCCGTTTCAGTTCCTTTGGGAATGCTTCAAAGTTTTCCTCCAATATATAAATTGGGGTGGGGGAGGGGCCACGGCAAAGATCAGATTCCTAGCTCTGGACCCCACTTGTTGTATAACCCGTTTCCTCATCATTATGATGTGATACAAGGTCCATCTGCCTCTGAGGGTTTGGAGGAGAAGTGACTAATACATTAAAATATCAAGCACAGCCCTAGCTGGTTTGGCTCAGTGGATAGAGTGCTGGCCTGTGGACTGAAGGGTCCTGAGTTCGATTCCAGTAAAGGGCACATGCCCGGATTTCGGGCTTGATCCCCAGTGGGGGGCCTGCAGGAGGCAGCTGATCAATGATTCTCTCTCAGCATTGATGTTTCTATCTCTCTCTCCCTCTCTGAAATCAATAAAATACATATTTTTTAAAGTAATCAAGCACAGCCCTGGCCGGTTTGGCTCAGTGGATAGATAGAGCGTCAGCCTGCGGACTGAAAGGTCCTGGGTTCGATTCCGGTCAAGGGCATGTACCTTGGTTGTGGGCACATCTCCGGTGAGAGGTGTGCAGGAGGCAGCTGATCAATGTTTCTCTCTCATTGATGTTTCTAACTCTCTATCCCTCTCCCTTCCTCTCTGTGAAGAATCAATAAAATATATTTTAAAAAAATATATCAAGCCCTAGCCGGTTTGGCTCAGTGGATAGAGTGTCGGCCTGCGGATTGAAGGGTCCCGGGTTCGATTCCGGCCAAGGGCACATGCCGGGTTGCGGGCTCGATCCCCAGTCGGGGGCATGCAGGAGGCAGCCGGTCAATGGTTCTCTCTCATCATTGATGTTTCTATCTCTCTCTCCCTCTTCCTGCCTCTCTGAAATCAATAAATATATTAAGTGTATATATATATATATATATATATATATATATTAAGCACAATGCAGGAAGTATGGTACTTACTCAATTCATGTTTCTCTTCGTTGGTCCTTCCATAGCAGATAGCCTGGCTGCCACCTTCTCCTCTCCTCTTCTTCCTCTTCTCTTGGTCGGTAGTAGTGGGATGCCCACCTTTTAGCCTCTCTGTGGCTTCCCGGACCACTTGTCTCAGCCACTCTAGCATTTAGGTGTCTCAGCCTCTCTAGCACTTAGGTGCCTCAGCCTCTCTAGCATTTAGGTGTCTCAGCCTCTCTAGCACTTAGGTGTCTCAGCCTCTCTAGCATTTAGGTGTCTCAGCCTCTCTAGCACTTAGGTGTCTCAGCCTCTCTAGCACTTAGGTGTGGCCATGTGACCAGGTTCTGGCCAAGAAGATCCACGCAAGTCTCATGGGGCAGCTCCAAGTCCCTCCCCCAAACTCCTTTCTCCTTCAATCCTTCCTCCACCCTGTTGCTGGAATTCCAGCTGCCGGTTTGGGTCAGACAGTGAGGACCACGCCCTGGGGTGGTGGCCTGGTGAACTGCAGGGAGCCAGAGGCCCTGGGAAGTTAGTGGAGACGGCTTCCTCTGGGCTTTGATGGATTCCAGCCACTGTTCTCGTGGGGCTCTGTCACTTTCCTGCAGCCGAGTCTGATCCTGACACCCCACTGTTCACGCCTGTCTACCGAGCGGCCCATCCCCACATTCCCTGGCGTCTCTTTTTCTCCAGAATTCAAGGGGCCTCCGAAGCAGGTGCCTCTCCAAAAGGTGAGCGAAGACATCCAGAGATGCCCCCACGGCTTTCTCTCAACTCCCCTGTGCCTAGAACTCTCCTCCCCACCCATGCTCCCTGCCTGTACATTCCTGCAGGGGGTGGAGGCGGGTGTGGGAGAGGGACATCAGCTCACTCTGAGCCAGAGCGGGGTACCGATTCTTTCCGCCCCCTGCATACCACAGGTTACTGAGCATTTTGAACATGGGCCTGTGCCAGGTACTGGAGACAGAGATCATCAGAAATTTACCTGGGAGCTCAAGATGTGTGGCTGTGGAGAGGGCAGGAGAGGAGAACCACACTTGGATGGGGCCAGGAATGGCTTCACAGAGATGCTGAGGGGAAGGGAACATTATATATACAAAAGCACATGCATTTTAAAAAGAAAAAGACAGAAAATAGCAGGTATCGAGGGGATGCGAGGCATTAGAACCCTCATCCATTGTTGCTGCAAATTTAAAGTTGCTGTGGAGACCAGTTTGATGATTCCTCAAAAAGCTAAACAGCCCTCACCGGTTTGGCTCAGTGGATAGAGTGTCGGCCTGCGGACTGAGGGTTCCGGGTTCGATTCCGGTCAAGGGCATGTACCTTAGTTTCGGGCACATCCTCAGTGGGGGTTGTGCAGGAGGCAGCTGATCGATGTTTCTCTCTCATCAATGTTTCTAACTCTCTATCCCTCTCCCTTCCTCTCTGTAAAAAATCAATAAAATATATTTTTAAAAAAAGGCTAAACAGAGAATTACGATATAATCCAATGATTCCACTCCTGGGCGTATACCCCAAAAATCTGAAAGTAAGAATTCCAACAGGTCCTTGAATGCCACCGTCTGTTGCAGCATTATTCACAATAGCTATGCGGTGGAAAGCAACCAAGTGTCCATCAAGACATGAATGCATAGCCCTAACCAGTTTGGCTCAGTGGATAGAGCGTCGGCCTGCAGACTCAAGGGTCCCAGGTTTGTTTCCGGTCAAGGGCATGTACCTTGGTTGTGGGCACATACCTAGTAGGGAGTGTGCAGGAGGCAGCTGATCGGTGTTTCTCTCTCATAGATATTTCTAACTCTCTATCCCTCTCCATTCCTGTCTGTAAAAAATCAATAAAATATATATATTTTTAAAAGACATGAATGCATAGACAAAATGCAGTTTATAGATGCAAGTGGAATATCATTCAGCCATAAAAAAGGAATGAGGTTCTAGTACATGCTACCATGTGGATGGACCTTGAGAACCTTATGCTCAGTGAAATAAACCAGTCACAAAAGGACAGCTATTACATGGGTCCACATATGTGAAAGAGCTACAACAGACAAATCCATCGAGACAGAAAGTAGATTTGCGGTTACCAGGGGCCAGGAAGAGAAGGGAACGGGGCATTATTGCTTAATGGGTAGAGTTTCTGTTTGGCGTAATGAAACAGCTTTAGAAACAGCAGTGATGGTTGCACAACACCGTAATGCAAGGGATGCCACTGAATTGTATGCTTAAAAATGGTCGGTTGAAACAGTAAATTATATATACACACATACACAGAGTGCACGGGCTCCCGCATGCTGAATGCTCGAAGGAACAATCATGACCACAGGACCACGGCCAGAGAGTTTTAGGGGAATGGCTGAGGCTGAGGCTGAGGCTGGAGGGCCTGGGGGGCAGATGCCCAGGGACTTGGTCTCATAAGATCAATACCGTGCGGGTTTCCATGGTGGTTTCTATCACCACTTTATCCTCTTCAACTCCAAGCACTGGGTGACCCAGTCCTGCTCTTGGAGGGCTGGATGAATGGAGCAGGATGTAACAGGGCCAAAGACATGGTCGTTTTTTGAGACATCCATGTTGTGGCATGTTCCAGTGGCTCTTGACTTTCCGTCACTGAGCTGTGCACCATCGTGTGGATAAATGACATCGCACGGTACTCTGCTGGTGAACCGCTAAGCTCTTTCCAGCGTGGGCTGCAATGAACATTCTTATTCATATCTTTTTGTCAACCTGTTTTCAGTTCTCTTGGATGCATGGGCGTGTAGATATTTAACTTCGTGAGAAACTGCCTGACCTTTTCCCACGCGTTTGTAGCATTTTACACTCCCCCCGACACTGTGTGAGTTCCGGTAGCTCCACAGCTTTGCCGCCGTTTGGTGGTGTCAGTCTTTGGAATTTTAGCCGTCTCGTGGGTGCATGGTGGTGTCTCATCAGGGTTTTAATTTGCATTTTCTTTTGATTAATGGTGTTCCGTTGCTTATTGTCCATCTGTATCTTTCCTTGTGAAATGTTGGTTCAAATATCTCGCCTAGTTTGTTTATTGGGTTATTCATCTTTTTTATTGTTCAACTTAACAACCAGATTGGAGGTTGCCAGAAGTAGTCATCCTCGATTCTGGTGGGACCAGAAGTCGTGGGGGAAGACGTGGACTGTGGTTGACACGGGCACGCCAACGCTTCCTTCATGATACGGCTGCACCCACGCTCTCCCTCTGTGCATTTGGGGGCAAGAGAAGACTGGCTTCGCTGAGACACAGCAGGAAACGCCTTCTCAGGAAAGCTCAGAAATGGGTGATGGGTGAGGTGGATGATCTGGTCAGAGAACCAAATACTGAAAACCAGAAGGCGGAGGCCAGGAGACCCCTCCCTTGAACTTGGAAACCTTTCTCATTGGCCTGACATGGACACTCTAGAGCCTCCTGGCGTTTGGCTCTGCTGAGAGCAAGAGAAGAAAGTGGAACTGCATAAGAAATCAGCTTTTGAAAGTTACTGGACAGTAAATCCTCTCTCTCTCTTTCTTGTCTTGGTGAGCTTACTGATGTCTGAGTCGTTTGCTGAGTTATTCCGAAAGGACCACAGAGGAACAGGATCCAAGGAGCCTCTGTCTTTGGTGCCTGCAGGCCGTCAGGACTTCTCCGGAATCCTCCAACAGTTGTTGGTTTTTCATGATTTTCTCTAACGTAAAGCCCTAGAGTTTAAAAATAAAATAGTAAATAAGAGTGATGGAAACTATGTCCACAGAAAAACCGCCACATGCGTATTCAGAGCAGCTTTACTCACCATTGCTAAAAAGTGGAAGCACCCAACATGTCCTTCCATAGGTGACTGGGTAAACAAACTGTGACACACCCAGACAGGGGGCTGTGACTCAGTATTCAAGAGAAATGAACTACTGAGCCACGGGAAGATACGGAGGAAGCTTTGATACCTGTTACTACGTGAAGAAAGTTAGCTCCGACCGGAGAGAATTTCTCATTTGTTCATTGCTGTATCCCTAGCATCTAAAACAGTGTCTGGGCCTACAGACCCTCAAAACATGATGGGAAACAGAGGTCCTTCCTTCCACCCTGAGTCACAAGAAAGGAGAAAGACACAAGGGCAGCCTTGGATGACCAGCTGAGACTGGGTTCCCAACTCAGTGTCTTTCCAAACAGGGGCCACCAACCAACATTCTTATTCCCAGGCCACACACCAGACCTGGTTTGTCAGGATGAGCACTAATATGCATTTTTATTTTTATTAAATACTAGAGGCCCTGTGCACAAAATTCGTGCATGGTGGGGGGGGGGTTCCCTCAGCCCAGCCTGCACCCTCTCCAACCTGGGACCCCTTGGGGGATATCGGACTGCCGGTTTGAGCCCGCAGGGATCGGGCCTAAACTGGCAGTCGGACATCTCTCTCAGAATCCAGGACCACTGGCTCCTAACCACTCACCTGCCTACCTGCCTGATTGCCCCTAACCACTCTGCCTCGGCCCCACCACCGTGGCTTTGTCCAGAAGGATGCCTGGAAGTCCAGAAGACTTCCAGTCTATCTGGTCTAATTAGCATATTATCCTTTTATTAGTATAGATACTTTCATTGATTTCAGAGAGGAAGGGAGGGGGAGAGAGAGATAGAAACATCAGTGATGGGAGAGAATCATCTATCGGCTGCCTCCTGCACGCCCCCTACTGGGGATGGAGCCTGCAGCCTGGGCATGTGCCTTGACCAGGAATCAAACCGTGACCTCCTGATTCATAGGTTGACGCTCAACCACTGAGCCACGCCAGTGGGGCCTAATCTGCATGTGAGAACCCTTGCGGTGCTTACTAAAAACATACCTGTGGAGGTACAGAGGCAGCAAGGCATGGACACCCTGTAGTTCAACCCTTTATCTTTACAGATGGAGAGGCTGCAGCCCAGGAAACAGTGTCTCACCAGAGAGCCACAGCAAGCCACCTCCTGGCTCTCGGGCCTCTGCCGGTGGCATGGCTGACCCCCCACTCAGGCAGCAAGAGCGTCTCCTGCCTCTGCTGGAAAAGATCACCCCCTTGGGCAGCTGATGAAGGCCAACTCCGTGTGTCAAGGCCACGAGGTATTTACTCCCCTGAGGAGCGAGGAGGTGGGGGAAGTCCAAAGGAGCTTTTAATAGGCCTGTTTAGGGTAAATGTTGATGAGGTCACAGGAGGATTCACTTCCCTAACCTGACAGGAACCGTTATTTTCCTGTTTCTCTTTTCACATGATATGATTTGCTTAGAATATTTAACTTGAAATGAAATGACCAGATTTCAAATATGCAAAAACTAGAACCAGGTGTAAGCCCAGGAAAACTGGCACCTGCCATTACTCTCCTCTCAGCTCGGCCACCAATTTGCCATCTGACCATGGGGACCTTGGACGCATCGCCTAGTCGCTCTGGGCCCTGGCCCCTGGCCATGAGTCTTCCCAGCTCTGATGGCCTGTGGTCCTCTGAGTCTAACTCACTCTACAATCAGCCTGCAGCCAGAAGCCCTGCTGGCTCTTCTGTGGGCTTGTTCTGGGCCAGGAGGACAAAACAGACCCAACGATTTCTATAGCTGAAGAGAGAGGTTAGTGGTCAGCCCATAAAACTAATGGGAAATAGAGATGGAGCACAAAGCCTGGGGAAATAAGGCCGTCTTCAAGCAGGGAGACAGCAGAAATGACCCGGAACAAAGGGGGCCCTGAAGGGCACTGTGGGGACACTTTTTAGGAAATTAAATTTTGGTACCAGGTTCTGCTCACTGTGGACCACCTTAACTTTTTTTTCTTTTTAAATTATTGATAGTTATGCTGAGGGAAAGAAGCCAGGTATAAAGGACATCGTGTATAAATCCATTTATATAAACTTCTATAAAATGCAAACTAACCCATCATGACTGAGAGCAGATCAGAGATTGCCTGGGGAAGGGGGAGGGAGAAGAGAGGGCCAGAGGGAGGGACTGCACAGGGGCATGAGGACTCTTTGGGAGCATGGATGTATGCTCACTATCTCACGGGGATGTGCACCACACGTCAAAACATAAAATTGCTCTCTCTGAATGCATGTAGTCAACTGTATGTCTGTTATATCTCAGTGAACCTGTTTTAAAAACTGTAATGAGCCTAGAACATCTTGTCAGACCAGAAAGCAAGCAAACTAGTCATTTTGTTAAAAGGATTCATGTGCCAACGTGAATAGGACCCACTGGCCAAAGATGGGAAAATGGGAGCAACAATTAGGATAATAACTATAGTGGATTGAAAAAGAATAAACAGCCCCGGCTGGTTTGGCTCAGTGGATAGAGTGTCGGCCTGCGGACTGAAGAGTCTGGTTTCAATTCTGGTCAGGACACGTGCCCGAGTTGCGGGCTCAATCCCCAATAGGGGACATGCAGGATGCAGCCGATCAATGATTCTCTCTCCTCATTGATGTTTCTATCTCTCTTTCCCTCTCCCTCCCTCTCTGAAATCAATTTTTAAAATATATTTTATTGATTTTTTTTTTACAGAGAGGAAGGGAGAGGGAGAGGGATAGAGTTAGAAACATCAATGAGAGAGAAAAATTGATTCAGCTGCCTCCTGCACACTCCCTACCAGGGATGTGCCCGCAACCAAGGTACAAACAAGCCCTTGACCAGAATTGAACCTGGGGCCCTTCAGTCTGCAGGCCGACGCTCTATCCACTGAACCAAACCAGTTAGAGCTGAAGTCAATTTTTTTTTAAAAAGGTATAAATCCATGTGTGTTCATAATGATAATATTAATAAACTTCATTGATCAATATCCTTTGGACATACTAGGGACCCAATTATTTTTAAATTGCTAAAGGTAAAGAATTATGCACCTAGCATGTCTTTCTTATATGAAGTGTACTTCATGTAACCAGTTAGCCCTGTGGTCGGCAAACTGCGGCTCGCGAGCCACATGAGGCTCTTTGGCCCCTTGAGTATGGCTCTTCCACAAAATACCATGTGCGGTTGAAACTTCGTGGCCCATGCACAGAAGTCGGTTTTCGATCTGGGCGAGTCTGTTTTGAAGAAGTACTGTTGATATTTGGCTGTTGACTAATGAGTTTGCCGACCACTGAGTTAGCCAATGAAGGGAATGTTCCTCTTCACAGGTACTTCAGCTAATAAAGCTAAAATGGTGTCATCATTTACAACCCTTTATCAAGGCCATGGTCACCAATGGCTGAAAACATCACAAAATGAGAAACATGCAGGTATTATGATTCTCCTCATGGGAGCACACAATACCACAAAAGTAGTCTTGTACAAAAAGTCAAACCGATCTGACTAGACCTTTTAGATGTAACCACCAATATGCAGAGAACACGGGAGGGCAAGGGAAGATGTTAAAACAACGCCATGGGGCCCTAGCCGGTTTGGCTCAGTGGATAGAGCGTCAGCCTGCAGACTGAAGGGTCCCAGGTTTGATTCTGATCAAGGGCATATAACTCGGTTGCAGGCTTGATCCCCATCACTGGTCGGGGTGTGTGCAGGAGGCAACCAACTGATGTGTCTCTCTCCTCATTGATGTTTCTATCTCTATCTCCCTTTCCCTTTCTCTCTGAAATCAATAAAAATATATTTAAAATATAATATATATATATATATATATATATATATATATATATATATATAATTTTTTTTTATATAAAACCGCCATGGGGATGCCACTAGCAAGATCTAAACTGAGGAAAACTCTACAAGGCAAACTACCTATTTTCTTAAAAAAATAAAAATAAGCCGAAACCGGTTTGGCTCAGTGGATAGAGCGTCAGCCTGTGGACTGAAAGGTCCCAGGTTCGATTCCAGTCAAGGGCATGTACCTTGGTTGCAGGCACATCCCCAGTAGGAGATGTGCAGGAGGCAGCTGATCGATGTTTCTCTCTCATCGATGTTTCTAATTCTCTATCTCTCTCCCTTCCTCTCTGTAAAAAATCAATAAAATATATTTTAAAAAAAATAAAAAATAAAAAAAATAAAAATAAAAATAAAAAAAATAAAGAGAGAAAGGAAAAGGGGAAAAATGAGATGAAAATGAAAGAAGTTGAAAGTGAAAAAGAGAAAGAGAAAACATAGATTTTAAAAGACTTAAGTTGCAATGTATGGTCTGGATCTCAATTCAAACTTTTTTTTAAAATGACATTTATAGGCCAATCAAGAAAATTTAAACACTATTTTGATATTAGGAAATTGATATTTTGGGGGGGTGATAGTTTGGTGGATGTTTGTCTTTTAAAGATACATTCTGAAATGCTTACCGGTGAAATAATAGGATGTCTAGTATTTACTTCAAAATAATGTTGGAGGGTAGGGGTGAGGTAGGTCCAGGTATAGAGGAAACAAGACTGACCATGAGTTGGTTAATTGTTGACTACATGATGGTTCATTAGGCTATTTTCTCTACTTTTGTACCTGTATGAAATGTTTTATATTGTGCAATAACATGTTTTCAAATTGTGCGTCAAAATCATTGCACTAATGTGAAAAATGCAATTTTAAAATCAGGAAGAAATACTGTCTTGCAAAACGCTGACGTTACTTGCCTGAGAGCGGTAGGATGAGTCATTTCCCTCTTCATTTCTACATCTTCTGTAATGTGTCTACATAGTTTTATAATGAGAAATACTCCTAGTAAACCCTAGGGGGAAACAAAACCTCTATTTTTGCCGTCCTCTTCCCGGTCTTAAAAACCCACCTATTCTCTCCTCCTTTTCCTCCAGGTTTTTGCTTAGCTTCCCGCCATCTGTTCAGCGCTCCCTAACTTCCCACCCGCCCGCAGGCTGATTGAGCTACCACGATGCTTAGCACAGCGAATTGGGGGGGGGGGGGGGGGGGGGGAGGTGCTGACTTCGGAACCCGCTTCCTTCCGATGCTTGAGTAACATCCACGCACGCGCGCTCTGCAGGACTACACCTCCCAGGAGGCTCTGCGCCTCGCAGGGGAAAAAGCCTTGGTAGCGAAGGACTACATTACCCAGTGACATCTTGTGGGCGGTGTTATCCGGATGACCACTGTCCAAACATTGGCCCAAAGTCTGTCGGAAGCTGCGCGGTGATTGGCCCAGGCGCCCGTCAGTTACTGCCAGGCGCAGTTGACTTTTGCTGTTAAGCCTGCGTGAGGAAGGAGGGAGAGCAGAGCTAGTAGAGCCGGGCGGCGCCCTCCGAGCGGAGTGAGTGACCTCTACTTCCGCGCGTCTCGCCGCCCGTTCGGACACCTGCACCGTCGCTCCCCGGAGGGAGCACACATGCGCAGGTATTCACGCGGGGGCGGGGACTGTACGCACGTGTGTCATGCCCGACCTGAGAAGCCTCTTCAGGGACGCGGAAGGCAAAACCCCACGCACACTCGGGGCACCTGTTCACGCGGGTGCCCACCTCGCGGGCATCGTCTCGGACTCAGGAAGCAAAAGCACTCCCGAGGCACACCTGTGTCTACACGCGGGTGCATCTGCAGAGAGCCCACACCCAGACACCCGTGTCTACACGCGGGTGCATCTGCAGAGAGCTCACACCTAGACACCGTGTCTACACGCGGGTGCATCTGCAGAGAGCTCACACCTAGACACCGTGTCTACACGCGGGTGCATCTGCAGAGAGCTCACACCCAGAGACCCTTGTCTACACGCGGGTGCATCTGCAGAGAGCCCACACCCAGACACCCGTGTCTACACGCGGGTGCATCTGCAGAGAGCTCACACCTAGACACCGTGTCTACACGCGGGTGCATCTGCAGAGAGCCCACACCCAGACACCCGTGTCTACACGCGGGTGCATCTGCAGAGAGCCTTAGCTGAACACATGGGCAGACCTCCCAGCTGCAGACCCAGACACCCGGGGCTTCCGCAGTAAGAGAAGGGGGCGGCAAAGGCACACACACCCCCACCTGCCCTGCCACTCACACCAGAGGCCCCCCATCTTCTGGGTGCTGTGTTGTATATACCAAACATATAATCACATTTCATTTTTATTTTGTCTCTTTAAATTATTGGTACAAGAAGGAAATTTTGAACAGCAGAAAAAGTAAGGCCACCACAGGACTATCTTTAAAGCCCTTTCAGGTGTATGAGACTTTTATCACTTTGACAAAGCTTATCAGGTGTGGCAGCAGCCTGGGCTAGGCAGGGCGGGCGTCATTCCCACTTTCCAGAAGGGAAAACTGAGCGCAGGTTAAATAAACCTGCCCAGGGCCCCTGGGAGAGGCTGAGATCTAAGGTGAGGTCCAGCTATGCCGAGCTGCTGAGTTAGAGAAATACCTCTTTTCCCCCACAGCCGGGGACCGGGCAGTCCCTGGGAGCGGGAGAGGCTCTCCCTCAGGCTCCTGCCCTGTTTAACCTGCTCCTCACAGGGGCCTGGAGAGAAACAGCTGGAGTTACTGTTACGGAGAAGTGGATGGGAAAGGCCAGGGGTCCTCCTTTGAGGGAATCAGAAAAGGTACCAAGAAATGGGCACATTCCTGGCAGGGCGTGGGGGTTTCACATCATTGACGTTTTAATAAAATGTCATCTTAGGATACTTTGCTGATAGAGCTCCGTGGAAATCTCGTGCTGGTTTTGAGGGTGGGTTGGAGTATTACTTTGGTATTTTCAGAAAAGTGAGGGCTTGGGGCTGAGGGAGTGGTGGGTACAGAGTCCAGGGTGGGTGAGAGAAGAAAATGAATTAATGGTGGGCCCCGGCTGGTGTGGCTCAGTTGGTGGGTGTCCACCCATACCCTAGAAGGTTGCTGTTCAGTTCCTGGTCTGGGTTCAAGCCTGGGTTTCTGGCTTGACCCCAGGTAGGGGCATGCAGGAGGCAGCTGATTGATGTTTCACTCTCACATAGATCTCTCTCTCTCCCTCCCTCCCTTCCCCTTCCTCTCGCTAAAAATCAATTAAAAAAAAAGAAAAGAATCAGTGGGTTGTCATGGTGTGGTCACTGACTTTTCTATTACTAAAGTATTCAAGACCTAGATTAATTCTGAGTTCCCTTCTAACGTCATTTTATATTTAGTTTTAGTTGGAATTGGGGGTGGGGGCATAAAAAAGCCAAACTATATAGAAGTGTATTCAGAAAAAGGCAGAAATCTACCTTCCTTCTTCCCTTGCCAGCCCTTCCCCCAAAGGTAACCTTACCAGCCCGTGGGGGGTGTTGTCACAGACTTTTCTCCTATGAGTTATACAGCGAAACAAAGTGTATTTAGGTCTTGCTATTTTTCTTTTGCAAAGATGGGGTTATACTACACATACTGTTCTGAAACCGGCTTTTTCTTTCACGTTTCAATCTATCATAGACATCTTTTCCGTGTGTGTCGCACTGGCTCATTCTTTTTAATGGCTGTATAGTATGCCATACATGGATGTGACTCAGTGTATTTGTTCACTCTCCATTGATAAGCATTTGTGTCAGACCCAGTTTTACAAACAGTGATGCAATGCATGCCATTGTACACCAGTGCTAGTGTGTAAAACCCCTCTCCAACAATGGTTCTCAACCAGGGACAGTTTGGTTCACATCAACTGGAATTGGCAATCGGTGCTCATACGTCTAAAACCTGAGCAGGGCAGAAGTCCAGACCTATAACGGTATTCTCTCTGTTCTGTGCTGCGTCCGAGGCAGGCGCTGTTTCAGATGGCTGGTCAGGGAGGGCTGCCCTGAGGGGTGATGTGTGAGCAGAGACCCTGAGAACCTGATCTGGTGTCTCCTCCTGTTTTTTGCATTTAGCTTGAAGCTGATGGACATTGTATGGGCCGGAGGCAGGGATGGTCGGCTATGACCCCAAAGCAGATGACAGGAGTATCTCCAAATTGGAGGTGGCAGTGTCTGGGTCTGTGTCTGGACTTGTCACTCGGGCGCTGATCAGCCCCTTGGACGTCATCAAGATCCGTTTCCAGGTACCCTTTCCCCCTTTTCCCACGTGATGGACGGACTGGAGGTCAGGGTCACTCTTTCATGCCAAAGCAGTTCCTAAAAGCTTGGAATTTTGTCGAGAACGTTGCCTTCGTGGCCTTTCCTGAAATTTCTCCTTCTCCTCCAGCCCCGCCCCTCCTGTCCTGACCTTTGTGTTTTCGTTCCAGCTTCAGATTGAGCGCCTGTCTCGCAGGGACCCCAGCGCGAAGTACCATGGGATCCTGCAGGCCGGGAGGCAGATCCTGCGGGAGGAGGGCCCGACCGCCTTCTGGAAGGGTCACATCCCAGCCCAGCTCCTCTCCATCGGCTATGGAGCCGTCCAAGTAGGTGCAGGGAGCCGCCGGGCCCCTGGGGCCGGGTTGCTCAATGGGGCAGCACAAGGACGAAGGGTCGGGCAGCAGGCGGCGGTCAGCACACTTCTCACGTGTCCAACGGGGAACCTACCTGACAGATGGGCCGAGTCAGACTGAGCTGTACCATAGGCCTTCCCTTCCCCGCGCCCCCCACCCCAGAGACTGGGCACCCACTGAACATTAGGGAGGCTCTCTTGACCTCACGCTCCCAATGGGACTTGGCAAATGGTGACACAATGCTTCTCACTTTTCAAAATCGCATTTCCACATCTGTGCTTCCCTGAACTTCCCAACAGCCTTGTGAGGAAGGTGAGAGCAAGCTGTGTGTGGGTCGGAGAGGCGACGTGAGCTGTAGGCAGTGGGGCTTCGTTCATCCTCAGCCGAGGGCCGGTTTGTCTCAGAGCGTGACACGTGGTGTAGATCCCCTGTCCAGTGCTCACGGTGGGCCAGGCCCTGTTTTAACCATTTCACCTCTGTTCCCTCACAGCAGTACTTTGAGATAGGTTCTGTTGTCATCCCTATTTTACAGACAAGAAGACTGGAGGCAGAGAGAGCTTAAATAGTTAACCCAACCAAAGTCAGCAGCTAGAAAGTGGCCCTAACTGGTTTGGCTGAGTGGATAGAGCGTCAGCCCATGGACTGAAGGGTCCCGGGTTCAATTCCGGTCAAGGGCATGTACCTTGGTTGTAGGCTCCATCCCCAGTGGGGGGTGTGCAGGAGGCAGCTGCTGGATATTTCTTTCTCATTGATGTTTCTAACTCTCTATCCCTCTCTCTTCCTCTCTGTAAAAATCAATAAAAAATGTATTTCAAAAATAGTTTTAGAAAGTGGAAGAGCCAGGATTCCCCCCCGGAAAGCTAGCACTAGAGTAGTCCCTACCTGCCCTTTCTACAACATCCCATCTGCGCATTTCATAGCTGTCCCATAGGCGCACCTGCCACAGGTGCTGCAGCATGGGAGTCAGTACAGCCACCTGTGCTCTAGGACCCCAAGCCGCCTCGAACTGGCTGGAGGGAGATCTGAGCGTACGCGGGTAACACCGTGGAACATGGAATAAGCAGAGTTCTCCCATCAGAATCCTTGCTTCGGGCGGAATGCTGCTCAGTGTCACTGCCACTGGCTGCACTGGAGGGGTCCCCTGCCAAGGCTCATATGATGGCCACCTTTTCTCAGGTTTCAGGAAAGTAAAGTTAATGAGTAGAATTTTTTAAAAATATATTTTTATTATTGATTTCAGAGAGGAAGGGAGAGGGAGAGAGATGGAAACATCAATGATGATGAGAGAATCATTGATCGGCTGCCTCCTGCACACCCTCCCCCACTGGGGATCGAGCCCTCAATCAGGGCATGTGCCCTGACCTAGAAACGACTGTGATCTCCTGGTTCATAGGTCAACGCTCAACCACTGAGCCACGACAGCTGGGCTAGAATTTTCTGATATAAAAGTTTTATATTTTCTTTTTTTTTTAAATATATTTTATTGATCTTTTTACAGAGAGGAAGGGAGAGAGATAGTTAGAAACATTGATGAGAGAGAAACATCGATCAGCTGCCTCCTGCACACCTCCCACTGAGGATGTGCCCGCAACCAACGTACATGCCCTTGACCGGAATCGAACCTGGGACCCCTCAGTCCGTAGGCCGGTGCTCTATCCACTGAGCCAAACCGATTTCGGCAGTTTTATATTTTCTTAACCTTTTTGAGTACTTGGCTCTACTCCAATAGAATCTAAAATGGCATCTGAGCTGCACAAAATTATGTCTATTGTATTGTCACTGCTCAGGACGACTCTTTCCTTGTCCCTGGGACTGGGCCCCACCTGGTCATGGGTCAGAGGCGGTGTATTCGGGTGCCTGTCAGTGACCTCCTCCTGCACTCTTACAGTTTTTGTCGTTTGAAATGCTGACCGAGCTGGTGCACAGAGCCGGCATGCACCGTGCCCGCGACTTCTCCGTGCACTTCGTGTGCGGCGGCCTGTCTGCCTGCGTGGCCACCCTCACCGTGCACCCCGTGGACGTCCTGCGCACCCGCTTTGCAGCTCAGGGTGAGCCCAAGGTAAGTGGCCTGGCCAGAGGAGGGGCGCCTGAGGAACCGAAGGTGGCCCAGGAGTTGGGGCTCTTTTCCTGGGAGGGAACAAAGCTGGACGAGGGGGGTTTTCAGTCTACCTGTGGGTCCCTTTGTGAGACCTGGAACCGTGCTCAGCACCTCGCACTGTGCTCACGGCCTCACGGGGGAGCCAGAGCCTCCAGGTGGGAACAGGACAACAAAGTGGGCTGGGCAGGGATGGCGCCTGGGAATGTGAGCCTCCAGGTCAGATGGCTGGTCGCGATGCTATGGTGAGACTGTGTCTAGTTCCCACAAAGGATGGGTTGGAGGAAATGGGGTAATGAAGTTCAGACTTCAGGAAGAACTTACTGAGTGAAAGCAAGGGATTAAACCCTGAAGTAGACCTCTCCACCGTAGTCTGTTTTTCCTGGACATATGGTGATAGTGCACGCGTGCGCGCGCGCGCGCGCGTGTGTGTGTGTGTGTGTGTGTGTGTGTGTGTGTGTGTGAGGGCGAAAGGGAGATGTGCTGTGACCTGGGCATCCTGGGGCCCGGTTTCCCTGCCCGTATTTGTTTCCTCCACGGACGCTGCCTGCTCCCCTGTGCTTGGCTGTGACCTTTGGGGATTAGTCCCGTCAGCCACACAGATTGCCGCCTCCTGCTTTAGCAGTGACAGCATGTTCCCGTGTCCTTTTTAATGGCTGTGTCATAACTCATGTACCCAGTCACCCGAGGGGGGATGTCGCGTCTTCTGTTCCAAAGGACACGCACTTTGTGCCCTCACGTGTTACTGGAGCCTCTGGGGGGAGCGGGGTTGCCCGGGGATGGATCAGTCACGTAAACAGCTTGGAGGGTCACTGGGAAAGCCCGCTTGGGATTTTGTCCAGCACGTCCTGTGTCCTCTTGGCAGGAGAAGTAATGCTCCTGGGTGTGCAGGAGCGGGGACGTGCACGTGGTGGGCTGTGTTCTCAAGCTAAAACCGGCGCCGCGCTCACTCGAGTTGCGTGTGTGCATCCAGGTGTACAAAACCCTGCGGGCCGCCGTGGCCACCATGTACAGGACCGAAGGCCCCTTGGTCTTCTACAAAGGCCTGAACCCCACCTTGATCGCCATCTTCCCCTACGCCGGCTTCCAGTTCTCCTTCTACAACTCCCTGAAGCACGTGTACGAGTGGGTCACGCCAGCCGAAGGAAAGAAAAACGGTGAGACAGCCGCACGGGAAGGAGCTAGGTCTCCCTTCACCCCACTCCCAAGACATCACGTCTCCTTCTGCATCGCGTGGGAAAGAGAGATTCCTGTCAGAGCTTAGACACCACAGGCTCTGAGCCCGCTCTGCCATGCGGCCGCTCACACCCATCCCTGGCACCAGCGACGTTTCCAACTACCGCTCGTGGCTTTCCTTTCGGTGAGAGGTCCACCTTGCGGACTGCCTGCGAGGGGCTGTGTGTTCTGCTTGGTTTTGTTCTGGAAGGTTGTGCAGGAGGAGGGCCATCCTGTTCCCCTTGAGCCTGAGCTGAGTGACATGGCAGAGCCCAAGGCCCTCACGGCCTCCAGCGGCGGAGGCAGAGCACCAGTGACTCTCACCCGTGCTGCCAGCACCTGTCCCACCTGCGGTCCCGTGTCGTTCTTGCCAGAAGTGGCTGTGTCTGGCTCTCTGTTTCCTGGATTAAATTTCTTGGAGAGCAAGGATGGCTTGTGGGTTTTTGTTTTATGTGGAGGACAGAGTTCATGACCTTGAACTTGTCTACCCGCAATTGCATTTTCCTCATTTCCCCCCTCATTCTCACTCCTCTGGTTCAGGGAACCTCAAAAACCTGCTCTGTGGCAGTGGAGCTGGAGTCATCAGCAAGACCCTCACGTATCCCCTGGACCTCTTCAAGAAGCGGCTGCAGGTCGGAGGGTTCGAGCAGGCCCGAGCCAGCTTCGGCCAGGTGAGCCGTCCCCTGCCCACAGCTCTGATCCTGCCCGCACTGGGGTGGGAGGGGCCCGGGGGGAGAAGGGCAGGGCAGAGAGGGAAGCTGAGTTCCAAACGAACACCAGGCCTGACCTTGGACTTGGTTGTTCATGAGGTCACTGCCTGGACATCGTCATCGGAGTTACTGGAGTCTATGTGGGGAGCATGGTCGCCTGGAGAAGGCCGGGCGGGAGGGTGGCACTGGTCAGGCTAAGAGCTAAGGAGGGCCAGGTTCGGATCTGCTGCCCAAGAGGGACCAGGTGGGATGGGGGGAGGGGCAGAGGTCCTCTGGGAAGAGGGTCCAGAGCTCTCACTGGGTCCTTAAGAATCAGAACCAGCGGGAGCCTCCTGGGCAGGAAGGAGCTCTGTCCAGCGCTGAGTTCCAGGCCCTTCAACTTGGAAGAGAAAGAATGGGGTTAACTTTCTCTGTCTCTTTTGCACCCATCCCTTCACCCGGCACGTCTGTATTGGGAGCTACGCTGTGCTAGGCGTTGTGCTGACAGAAGGATAGAGCCACGTCCCTGTTGTATCCCCTCCCCTCACCGGAGCTACCTTCCTCTCCCCAGGTTCGGAGCTACCAGGGCCTCCTGGATTGCGCCAGGCAGGTGCTGCGGGAGGAAGGCGTGCCGGGCTTCTTCAAGGGCCTGTCCCCCAGCCTGCTGAAGGCTGCCCTCTCCACCGGCCTCGTGTTCTTCTGGTACGAGTTCTTCTGTAACCTCTTCCACCGCGTGAAGAAGGCGGACAGCTAGCCTTGGGGCCGGAAGGTGGCCTGAGGTCTCTCCCCAGAGCGACCTCCTGAAGTAAGACTTGATCTGCCATCTCTGCTGCACTGAGAGGCACCGCCTGGTCCACCCTGCGGCCAGCTGTTGGAGCGTGACGGGCACTGGGAGGCCGCAGCCTCGACCCCACCAGCTTGGAGGCCACCAGGAGGGCAAGGGCTCTCTCCCTTGGGACCCGGGGAGGACGGAGGACGTGGTGGGATCCCAGCCGCTCCAGTCAAGGAGCTGGACGCCTCCCCTCCGTCTAGCCCGCAGCCTAAGGCAGGTGGGGACCCTTTTTCCTGCCAGGGGCCATTTGGATATTTATAGCCTCATTCGCTGGCCATTCAAAATTACCATCTTAAACATTAGCCTGCTGTATCTGGTCAGACATTTAACTGACTCGCCCCTGATGCCTTGGCAGGGCCAGACCAAATGATTTCTTGGGCCTTATACCTTTCCCACCCCTGGTCTAAGGGGAGCAGCTGCCTGCACTTAGCCCGTCTGCCTCCAGAGCTCTCCGGACCCTGGGTGGGGCCACAGCCTAGATTTGATGGCAGGGACTCGCCAGAGGCAGGGGTCTGACCCCACACCTGGGCTCTGGTTCCCGCCAACTTGCTTAATAGACACTAAGGCTAAAAGCACAGTCCTTACCTTCCCCCTCCACCTTCTCTCCTGAGTCACACCTCCCCTGGACACCAGCTGTGCCCGGCCGTCCCCAAATTCCATTTTCTCAGGAGTTGCAGGGCTCAGGCAGCTTGGCTTCTAGTTCTGGGAGAGGAATCCAAGCTGAATTGGTTACTTTCTGACAAGCCACCCAACCCCCAGGACCCCCCACAGCAGGGGCTCTGGGGAAGGCAGATTCTGCAGCCCTGTAGGAAGTGGGGGGCTGCGCTGAGGGGAGGAGGTGGGTAAAAGCAGCCGCCCTTTACCCCAGTTGACCTGGGATGGCTCCTCCTTTGGGCCGGGCAGCCCTCCTGGGTGGTAGGAGCACACAGCTGGGCCAGTTGCTGAGCATGTGGCCGGGTGTCTCCTCTGTGACCCCAGAAGGGCCCTGCTCTGACGCAGCCCAGTGAATGGGGTGTCAGAGGGAAGAGGTTGGGCAGACAGCCTGGTGAGGGTGCAGTAGGTGCCCAGGGGAGATGCGCATAGGAACCCAGCCCATCCATCTAGGCACGGGGAGGAACTTCAGTTTCCGGGGGTCAGGGTGGGGGTGGGGGGTGTGAGAAGAAAATCTACGGAACACAGCCACCTCTCATCCAGATCTCCCAGCCCCGAGGGGCATTGGACCTGTGGGTGGGCTCTGTAGTGGGAGCCAGGCTCCCACCTGCCTCCTCCCCTCTGGGCTCCAGCTCCAGGCCACTCTGACTCATGAAGGCGCCAGCTGGGAGCAGGCCTGGGGTTCCCCCCGCCTCGAGCCTGGGCCCCTTCTCTCCTTGTTGCTATTTCATGTCTTGGCTGGGGCTTTGCCTGCTCTTGGCTGCGGATTATGAAGGTCCAGGCTGTGGCTGGAGGGCACTCCGGCACCCACAGGGGTTTGGGTACTTAAGTCCTGGGCTTGGAGCTGCGGGGAGGTAGCTGCCTGGATGTATTTTCTACAAAAGTCCATTGAAGTAAACTATTTTCTTCACCGCTCCTGCTCACGGTGCCTTTGCTGCAGCTGAGGGCTCGCGTCCTCACCCATTTTCTGGTGACAGCTTCGGCCTCTCCTACCAGGAGGTGAGGACTCTGGCACCAGGAGGCCGCCATCCACGCTCCTCTAAGCCAAGGGGACAGGCGGTTCTTTGCCGCCACCTCTGTGTGCCCGTCTGCAACCCAGGGCGGACTCAGGGATGGCCCGTCGGCTGCAGCCGGCGCCTCTGCCAGCCACACCAAGGAAGACGCAGCCAGGGGCTTGCTCAACTTCAGGGTCACCCCAACACCTCGGGGTTGCGAATTGGCACCTAGGGGGATCCTTTCCCCCTTGATTTTCAACTTAGTTTACCTGTAACGTCTGTATCTGGAGTAGGAGAGGGGCAGTGGAATTTGGTCCAGCCCTCAGCCCCTGCCCCCCCTCTCCTAACTTGGGGGGTGGAGGGAAATGCGCCTGGTGAAGCCCTACCCCTCAACCATCTCTGCCCTTCCCCCTGGCTCCCTCCGGCCGCCCGGTCAGGGCCACGCCCCCCGCAGCCCCTCCCACGCCGCGCGGTCCCGCGGCGGCTCCTGACCCGGTTTTCACCTGAGCCCCGGCGTGGGGTATCGCTTGAGACCCAGGGCTTCATGCGGGCGGAGTGGCAGGTCCGGTCCAGCGCCGACGAGCTGTCCTGGTCCCGGACAGGCCGGGGGCGAGCCGGGTGAGAAGAGAACGGGGGCAGTGCGAGCGGTGTCGCGGGGGTCCCGGCAGCCCGCCCCTTCCCACGCCGGGGGCCTCGGGGCAGGCCAGGAGGTGAGAGCGGAGTCACGGGGCTCCGGCAGGTGGCGCTGGCGGGGCGAAGCCGCCTCGGTCCTGCCCCACCCATGCCCCGCCCACCAAGACCCTGTCCCGCCACAGCCCCGCCCCCACCCAGAAGATCCCGCCCATCACGGGCCCGCCCCCACCCCGCAGGCCCCGCCCATCCCCGGCGCCGCGGTAGGAAATGACCTAAGCCGGGGCCAGGCGCGGTTCTCTCCAGCGGTGGCGCGGACGTGGGTGCCGCGCGCCATGCCCGCCGAACGGCCTCCGGGCTCGCGGGCGCGGCACCGGCCGGGCAGGTGGGTCCTGGCGCTCACGCCGCCTCTCTCTCCCGCGGGACACCGGACGGCGGGTTCTGCTGCGGGTCCTGCACCGCCGGGAGCGGCGTTCCGGGCTTAGGGAAGCTGCCCAGGTCTGGAGACCCCTAAGGTCGTCCCCCTTGACCAGGGGGGTGGCACCGAGTCCAGAAGGGGGGCTACAGTTCGGGACTACCTCGGAGAGACACGTCTTCCCGCGCCCCTCTTTAAGAGGAAGGACCTAGAATGGACCAGCTCAGGGACTGGAGTCCTGAGTGGGCAGCGCTGGAGTTCTGCCACTCGGGAGGCTAGTGTAACCGGTCCGTCCCGGGGCGAGCTGGTCAGAACGGGGAGTGTGGGCTCCCAACCAGCTGGGCGGCAAAGAAGTGTCCACCCACCCGTTCAGGCCTGCCCTACGCGAGCCGTGGAAAGGTTCTGAGGACTGAGAGGGCTCCGGCTGAAGCTGGGACAGCTGTGCGCAGCTTGGAGGCTACTCCCCCCCCGCCCTCCAGCCTTCTCATTCGCCCAGAATCTTGCGGGGCCAGCAGCTTCAAGCCGATTTATATGGGCAGGCAACTGTCTACACCCGCAGCCCAGCGCACCCCACCCCACCCCTGGTATCAGCTGAGAGTAACTCTGCCTCCAGTCGGACGGGAGGGTAGGCGCTTTCACGCTTCATCTCTCTGCTCTTATGTAATCCCAGAAGCTACAGGGGTTCCTAAACTAAACAGCAGGTGCTTGGCTCGTGCCCAGTCTCCACCAAAAGCCAAGCTTGGTGGACACTCGGCCAACTACCAATTGCCAAGGACTGCCCAGGAGTACCTGTCCCCAGCAGTGGCCAGCCCCAGCCAGGGCCTGCAGTCTGGGAATCCCGGCCTCTCTCTCCACATCTGAGGCCTCCCCGTCACCTCCCCTCCTACCCAGGTGCTGTCACTAACCCTGCCAGTAAGGAGCTGCTGGGGCCAATGGTCATGGGGGACCCTGGTAGAGAGGAGTATAAAATCCAGTCTTTTGATGCAGAGACCCAGCAGCTGCTGAAGACAGCACTCAAAGGTGAGCTTGGGGAGCCCTCCTGAGCCTGGGTCTGGAGCTGCAGACACGGGGCCACGGGGACAGGAACGGAGGACAGCCCTAGCCTGGGAATGTCCAGCCCTCTCTCTCCCTTCAATTTCTGTGAATAGGAGTCAGCACCATAACTCTCAAACCAAAAGAGAAGCTACATTCAGGCCAGTATTTGGGAGTGAATCATAGTCCTCTCAGAATGTAAAGCCTTCCTAGTAGCATTTACATGCTCATGAAAGGGGCGTGGGGCACGGAGAACACAGTTCCTGCTCTTCAAGTCCTGAAATTGGACCTGGTTTCTGCGTTGCTGCAGCCAGCGCTCTTGAACGTGCAGAGCTGCCTGAGTCGGGACAGAGGATAGAGTGTTCTGCTTGGCAGGGGAGAGAGGGTCATTGTCCTGGACCGAGGCCTCCCGCAGCACTCAGGACAGAAGCTTGGCTCGGTTAACAATTGGCAGTGCCCATCACATGCCACGCTGAGCTTGTGGGGGAGGCCCTGCCTGGCCTGCTCATGTCAGGGGTTCATGGGCGTGTGTTATGAGAACACTTGCTCCTGTAAAGTTGCTGTCACGTAAGTGTTCCTTCCTCAGCCTAGTGCCACACGATCTGTCCTAGGAAACTAGCATTCTTTCATTAGTCTCTCAGCTGCATAACCTGCCCCATTGCCTCTGATTGGGCCGCAGGAGGCTCTGGGCGGAGCTGTGCCTGCTTTCTGATCTCTAAGTGGAATGTAAGCATCTCATGGTTGTGCTCTTCTGTAAACATCTCCAGTCCTTCTCAGGAGCAGGTGGAGGCAAATGTGCTAATTAAGAGACTGCCTGCCTGTCTCTACTCCAGATCCAGGTGCCGTGGACTTGGAGAAAGTGGCCAATGTGATTGTGGACCATTCCCTGCAGGACCGCGTGTTCAGCAAGGAAGCAGGACGCATGTGCTATGCCATTATTCAGGTTGGGGAGCGTTGGTGGAGAAGAGGGGAGACACTTGGCTTCAGGTGTGGGCAGAGATGCGAAGGACTTTCCTCAGAGGCAGAGAGAGTAGGACGAGAGGGTCCTCAGCCATGGAAGCTCAGGTGGGGTTGTGATGGCACTGCCCGCCCCTAATGCCACCATCCTTCCTCTGGTTCACAGGCAGAGAGCAAGCAAGCAGGCCAGAGTGTCTTCCGGCGTGGACTCCTCAACCGTCTACAACAGGAGTACCAGGCTCGGGAGCAGCTGCGTGCCCGCTCCCCGCAGGGCTGGGTCTGCTATGTCACCTTTATCTGCAACATCTTTGACTACTTGAGGGTGAGGCCACTGCAGCCACCCTGTGCAGCAGGCAGCCTGTCTCCTGAGGCCACTAAGCCAGTGCTTTGACCCCTGCTGTCCCCGACAGGTGAACAACATGCCCATGATGGCCCTGGTGAACCCCGTCTATGACTGTCTCTTCCGGCTGGCCCAGCCCGACAGTCTGAGCGAGGAGGAGGAGGTATGTGGCTGGGCCCGGAGGCTGTGGAGGTGGGCAGGCTCAGAAGACCAGCCCAGTGTCCATGGAGGCTTGAGGCATCACTTCCTGGGGCAAGAGCTGGGGGGTGGGGGTGGGGGCAGTGAAGGCCTGTCAGTACAGGACAGGCTGCCAAGTCTGGAACTGACCCAGAACAGAGAGCAGCCAAAACCTCCTGGCTCAGAGGCTTCCCCCCAGCAGGAAAGCCAACCTATAAAATGGCGAGAGCTTTGGCAGCTGTGGATACTGCTGGCCAGAAACCAAACCGGGGTCAGGCAGCGTGGGGGAGAGGAAGCGGGGTTCAGCTGCAGTTTGCAGACAGGGCCTGTGTCTGCCTGGCCCAGATGAAAGACCGTAGGCAAGTCTCTGAACTTGCTTCCTGTCATGTAAGATACGGGTCCTACCCACTGGGTGGTGAGGATGGAGGAAAATGCGTGTCTAGGGCCATGCAGTCTGGCACGCAGTGAGAGCTCGGTAAATGGCTGCTCTGTGACAGGCTGGCCCTGCCAGAGGCTCACCTCCCACTGTCCCTGCAGGTGGATTGCCTGGTGCTGCAGCTGCACCGCGTTGGGGAGCAGCTGGAGAAGATGAACAGGCAGCGAATGGATGAGCTCTTTGTCCTGATCCGGGATGGCTTCCTGCTCCCGACCAGCCTCAGCTCCCTGGCCCAGCTGCTGCTGCTGGAGATCATTGAGTTCCGGGCAGCTGGCTGGAAGACGACCCCAGCTGCCCACAAGTATTACTACAGCGAGGTCTCTGACTAGGCCTCCAGGCCAGGCTTCCCTCCCAGCAGCACTGGCCTTGCTTCTCCCCACCTCCCCCCTGGCAGCAGTCTTTGCCTCTCCAAAGACTTTTCCCCTTCCAGCAGCTCCCAAGAAGCTTCCCACTTATTCAGGGGTTCTGCCCTGAGCATCTTCTCCTCCTCCTGCAGGGGTTGGGGAAAACACTACACAGACCTGCCCCCTCCTCCCTCCCCCTCAGTCTCTCCCATACCTCCCACCTGGCCCGGGAAGAGAAGGGCAACTCCTAACAACCACTGCACTGTGTAACCACTGGCACCTCAGTTTCCCATCTATAAAATGGGTACCCATCGCCACTGGTAGGATGCTTTGGAATGTCAAGGGGGCAAGGTGCAGAGCACAAGTCACACAGAAACTTTTATACGTTTTGTATAAGGACCACTTTGGAAACAGGCCTATTTCCTCCAGTCGTTTTCATGGGTGGCAGTACTATATCACATGCTACACAGTTCAGGGTGGGAATTTCCTAATAAACCTTTCGGATACTAAAATGCCTCCTTTCATCACCCAAAGGTCCACCCCAAGCAGATGGAAGAGAAGGCTGGATGGGCCCTAAGTTTCTTGGGGGAAATCCAAGTCCATGTATTGCCTCTTTGCAAGGAGATGGGGCAGGGAGAGCGGGTTCTAGCCCACAAAGGAAAGGCTAAAGCAGTAAATATACTGCCCCATCCTTCCTGTGAGGCCCGCCCTTAAGAAGGAACTACATCCTTAGCACAGGTATTTTTCACTGTAGCAGCGGCTCACGTGTCTTGCAGCAGAGAGCCCTGGGCGCTCCCGGAGCCCCTACCCCTCCTACCACCAGCGGTAGTGGGCCAGGGCACGGTTGGCCTCGGCCATCTTGTGCATGTCGTGCTTCCTCTTGACCACAGGGCCCTGGTTGTGGAAAGCCTGCAGCAGCTCCTGCGACAGCTTCTCCGGCATCAGCGTCCGCCGGTGCTTCTTCTCCCGGCACTCGGTGATCATCCACTTCATGGCCAGGAAGCGGCGGCGCCGGTCGCTGAGTGGCACAGGGACCTGTGCAAGACAGGACGTGGGCCAGTGGCCCAAGAATTAGCCAGGGATGCAGCCTCCTTCCTCCACGAGTGCTAAGGAGTGGCCACAGGTTCCCTCTGGGTCAGAACTCGCAAGGCCCCTGAGGAGGGGGACCTGTCTTTTCCTCTGAGCTCCCCTCACCCGTGAGCGCAGGGCAGCGGACAGAGGCATTCTCTGAGCAAATGCGCATTAAGCACTGACCTCTCTACCTGTAAATGGAAGCTCAGCCAAGTTGATAACAAGCACCAACTGGGAAAAGCCCCACCAGCTGGGTGACTTAGCCAACTCAGATGACAGGTGCCTAAAAATAAGACCCTCTTGTCCAAGAATCATTTGCCAGGCCCCCACTATGTGCCAGGTATCATGCCGGACCCTAGGGACACAGACAGCAATAAGAAAGTCTCTATTTTTATGAAGTTTACACTGAAAAAGATGAGAACACCCACTTATGACAAGGAAACATAATTAAATACTATAATGAGGGCACCTAGTTCAGTTCAACAAATGTGATGAAGCATCAGTTACCAGTCCATCACTATGCTAGACACGGTGTATAAAGGATGAGATATAAACAGCCTCTCACCATGAGAAACTGACAGAACACAAGATTTTTTGGGGGGGCCAGGGGCTCCGGAAGTGGACACTTGGATACTTCGCTCCCTTCCATTTTCAGTCATATTTAACGCTATGGGACTCACATGATCAGATCCCGATAGTCTCTGGCCCCTAGAAAGCTACTCATCTTGATCCAACTCTGGTCCCTCCCACCTGCAAGAACCCCTCCCTGCATCTTGTCCCTGCCTGACCACTCACCTGATAGAAACGGCCACCCTTGAGGATGGGAGCCAGCCCAATCACGGGCTCGCAGTTTTTCAGTGCCTGGTGGAAGATGGTGTAGGGGTTGCGTTCAATGGTTGCCTGTTCCTCTGAAGAAGCAGCATGGAACTTCTTGAACTGCTTCCTCTTCACAGCTTCCAGAGTCTGCAACGGGACACAGTGGCAGGGGCTGCCCAGGCTTCCTGGACGGTTTCCCCAGCTGAGCGAGCACCTTGCCCTTCACTCCCATCATCCCGCTCTCCTAGAGCAGTGGTTGGCAAACTGCGGCTCGCGAGCCACATGTGGCTCTTTGGCCCCTTGAGTGTGGCTCTTCCACAAAACACCGACTTCTGCGCACGAGCCACGAAGTTTCAATCGCACTGTTCGTGCATGCCCGCACGTGGTATTTTGTGGAAGAGCCACACTCAAAGGGCCAAAGAGCCGCATGTGGCTCGCCAGCTGCAGTTTGCCGACCACTGTCAGAGCAATGCCAAAGCTCCTAAATGCCGCCTCCTCTCCTCCACCAGGACGGGAAGAGCCGCTGCGATTTGGGGACGGGAGGGGAATGGCAGTTGTTCATCCTGCAGGGCTTCATGAAAGCCCCCAACACACACACACACACACACGGGGAAGTTCATTTCAATGACAGGTACGAGAATCCACGCTTTTTCATGCTAAACTGAAAGCCAAGTACAAAGCTACAGGAGAAAGGAAGATGAGAGAGGAGCTATTTACCTGTGTCATGAGGGATCTTGCCAGGACCTTGTTTCCTCCTTTCATCATCATGTTGGTGAATTTGCTTCAAGGAGAAAAGCAGCAGGTTTAGCTTCCAAGGCTGTGTCCCGGAATCCTTGCGGTAGATCCTCCCTGGGCCTGACCGGGGGAACCAAAGGGCCCCGTCTCACCTGATCACCGGGTCTTCAAACACGGAGCTAGTGTTCGCCGACCGGGCGGCTTTGATGGGCTGGGTCTTCCTGAGCTCCCGCTCAAACTTCTCCTCCTCCGTCAGCTCTGCCCAGGGCTTGCGGTGATAGTCCTTATCGATCTGCGGATCCCTGAATTCCGGGCTGTAGCGGCTCCACCTCACCTGGGTGAACCTGGGAGACCGGGAAGAGGGGGCGGCGGGCAAGGCTGACTCCACAAGTGCGAAGGCTTGACTTAATAATAGGCAGGCTGGCCAGCCCACTGACTAGTGAGCGGCGCGGCCACCGCTAGCCCAGCCCGAGCAGCAGTAAGTCTGGCTATCGTCCCAAGAGGTAGGAGGGCCGCCCCCAAACAGGCCAGGAAGGCCGCCTCCTGAACCTCAGGGCGGACGCCCGCCCATGCACCTCTCCCCCCAAGTCCCAACACAGAAAACCCCAACTCTGAGCTCCTCGGCAAGACCGCGCTTTCAACTCGGAGTCAGAGCCCCCGCGGGCAGGGGGCAGCTACCCAGCCTTCAGATTGGCCCCAAGTCACGCTGCTGGTTCAGAGCTTCGAACCCCGGCACCCCGGCCTCCAGGCCGCCTGCAGGTCCCGCGCGTCTCGCCTGGGGCCCTGTCCTTCCTCGCAGGCCCCTCGGTGCGGACCGAGCGGCCTCCCAGCTGCCCGCCGCCCTCTCACCCTGGGAACCGCAGGACAGCACTCCGCACGCTCAGTGTCAGGTCCGAGGACCCGAGCACAGCCTTCACCAAGGGAGCAGCCATCTTGGTTTGCCTCGAGGACCCCACCAGGACTGCCCTCGGCGTGCCTGAGCGAGTGGCGGAAGACGGGGAAAAGGCTCCGCGGGGCCCTCAATCTGCGCGTCGCCCCATCCATCTGGGCGTTAAGAGTCTCTAATCCCGAGGCCCAAAGGCAAGAATCAAAAGGAAACACTCGCCCTCCCGTGATCCGTCGCAGGCAGGCGCTCGCTCCTCTCAGGCCCCCATGCAGGCCCCGCCCAGGCTCAGCTCTCGCAGGTTGTCGCGAGGTTTGAGGCCGCGGGCCCGGCCCGGGCGGCTGCAATATGGCGGAGGCGGAAGGAGAGAGTCTGGAGTCCTGGCTGAGTGAGTATCCGCGGCCACTTTTGCATGTCCTCGAGCCACCACCGAGCCGCCCCTCCGTGCACCCCTACGGCCCGTCCCGGGGCCCCGCGGCGGCGCCGCCTGTCAGCCTGGGCCCGCCGCCGCCAGCGTCCCGCGCTCACGCCCCTTCCCCGGCTGGGCGTCTGGCCCCCGCCCGGCACCTGCTCCCCGGGCTGCGGCGCCTCCTCCCGCTCCCACGCGCGTAGGCGTGAGCTCGGGTCCGGTCCCGGCCTCGCGGGCTCCGGGAAAGTGACAGCCAAGTGCGGCCGGCTGGCGGGGAGGCGGTGGAGGGGCTGCGGGCGGCTCAGTCCCTGCCGAAGGGACGCGCTCCGGTTTGGGCTGAAGCTCCGGAGCGGCGGGTGCTCGGAGCACACGCACAGCTGCAGAACCGGGACTGTGTGTTCGAGACGTGCCCGCTTCGCGCAGGCGGAATGTCTGAGGTGCGGGTGTTCCAAAGCCCCAGCACCGAGCTCTGCCCCGCCCCGCCCCGCGCGCCCTGGAACAGCTGAGCGCAGCGGCCTCTTGCTCTCATCGCGAGTCCAGCTTATGAGCCGGGGTGCCCTGCTGAATGGGCAGCGGGTTAACTTTGCTGCGGGCTGGCGCAGGCTCCTGGGGGCTTCCTAGAGGGGACCAGCTGGACGTGGTGGAAAGGCGCGGAGAGATGCCTAGACATTCCCTCTGCAGAGATCTCAGCCTCCAGGCCCTTGGAGGTGATGGCAGTTTCCTCCGAT
The DNA here is from genome assembly GCF_014108235.1 of Myotis myotis. Lineage (NCBI taxonomy): Eukaryota > Metazoa > Chordata > Mammalia > Chiroptera > Vespertilionidae > Myotis > Myotis myotis. The sequence goes on from NW_023416321.1 coordinate 3,090,668, forward strand.
TGCCTGGCCTTTCTTAGTAAGAAACGGCCTTCAGGTGGTTGAACCTGGGGTTACATTTGCAAAACCTTGGGTTGCAGGCAGCTCACAACGCCTCTGGACCTGTTCTCCCGGACCTGTTCTCCCGGAGGCTCAAAGTGCTCTAAGCACATTCCTTTATCAAGTTTCCTAGTGAAGCAGACATTGTCACAACTGCACAAAAAGGGGACACCCGACTCCAGTCAGACCACTTGCCCAGAGCCACCCAATCAAAATCTAACCGCTCTGGACTTGGTTCGATGCCCAGATATTCATGGGGACACTGGAGCAGTTTAAGTGGCCTACGCTGAGTTCAATAGGTTTAGAGTTATGTTTTGAAATAGGAGAGGGACAGACCTGTTTTTGAGGGAGAATGGAGATGATGAGGGGAATGGAATGGTATCTGCAGAGACTACAGATGTCCCCGACTTAACCATCGTTCGACACAGTTTTTCGACGTTGCGATGGTGCTAAAGCAATAAGCATTCAGTAGGGACCGTACTTCAGATTTTGAAATGTGGCCTTTTCCCAGGCCAGCGTTTTGCGGTAGGATACTCCCTCCTGATGCTGGGCAGCGCCCATCGGCCACTGAGCACAAGTGTAAACAACGGGTGCCTATAGGGCACTGTGCTGCCAGTGCTTTTGGATATTGTGTTCTAGGCTAAGCAATAATGTTGGGTAGGTTATGGGTGTTAAATGCGTTTTCGACTTACGCTGTTTTCATCTTATGAAGAGTTTCTCTGGATGTAACCCCATCGCAAGTCTTAAGACTTAAGGTGTGAACTATCCCAGGTGACTGAGTGAACCATTGTTCGGGCGGACAGTCAGGGCGTTTGGCTGGTTCACGCTGGGCGTTGCTGTGGGAGAGAAAGCTGGGAAGGTACCTTCGGAAAGGCTTGCGTTCCAGCCCAGGAAGTTTACATTCTGCATTTACCAGACCCCCACTCCTACTCGACCTTGTGAAATCCGTTTTTAGGAAAATTGCTACCGGAGTTTTATATAGGATGGATCGGAGCACACGTTCTGGAAACTGGTGTGAGGGAGGTGGGGTGGGGGCAGAGATAAGAAATTAGGGGAGAAATTTAAAAAGACATTGAGGAGGAAGGGACTATGGACTGAGAAATGGGTGAGGAATGGGAGAGGCGAGGGAAGAGAGGTCAACAATGGGAGTTCAAACCTGGGTGCCTGCAAGTCGGGGCAGGGAGCTGTTTGGAAACAGGGAAGTCAGAAGTGGTGACCTCGCTTTTAGACCCATTTCTGAACCCAAGCAGCCGTTATAATTACACACTATCTTGTTATTTGCTCTGGTTGTGTCTCGTTTGTTGCAGCAGGATTGAATGCATTTTTGACTTTCGATATTTTCAACTTACAAAGAGTTTGTCTGGATGTAACCCCGTCGTAAGTCAAACGAGTTATTGGTTCCAACTATAGCACGTGAAGGAACCAGTGCTCGGGCTCCAGCACATCTTCTAGGGCAGGCATGTCAAACTCCTGGCCCTGCAGGCCGCATGCCTCGTTTATTTGGCCCGTGGTAGCTTTTGAGTCTGACATGCTTGTTCTAGGGCAGTGATGGTGAACCTATGACACGTGTGTCAGAGGTGACACGCGAACTCATTTTTTTGGTTGATTTTTCTTTGTTAAATGGCATTTAAATATATAAAATAAATATCAAAAATATACATCTTTGTTTTACTATGGTTACAAATATCAAAAAATTTCTATATGTGACAGGGCACCAGAGTTAAGTTAGGGTTTTTCAAAATGCTGACACGCCGAGCTCAAAAGGTTCGCCATCAGTGTCCTAGGGCCTTGTCACTCCATGTTTTGCCAGGATTATTACAGAAGCCCTGCTGCGTCCAGGGTAGGGCCGAGTCCGGTACTTTCTCTGAAGACCCTCAGAGCCTGGCGCTGTGTGCTTGATGCTCTCTGGGTGCCTAACGAACAAACACTTGGTGATTGACTCCGTTTCTCTTGATTCAACTTCTTTTCTTTTGTAATTATCGCTAACGGTTGACACCCACTCTCTTTCCGCCCCTGTTCTTGCCTCTGCCTATTTTTGAGCGTTTTGCTCCATAGGACTTGTCTCTGGAGCATCTGAGCGAGGATGGGATGGCGTAGCCAGTGCTGCTGGATCTTATCAGGGCCCAGGACAGTCGAGGCCAGTGATGGAATTCAGCCGAAAATGAGAGGAGGGAACTAGAGGCACAGACACAGACGAGAGTAAGGCTTTCAGTAAAGTTCTGAATATAGAAACCTCGAGTCAGAGTAGAGCCCAGAGGGGCAGTTCTAGAAGGCAGGGTCTGCAAGGGAAGCCCTGGTGTCCGCTGTGTGCCAGGTGGTGGTGAATGCTGAGTGGCTGGCAGCTCGTGTGCACCTGCTTGGGGAGGCAGTGGGCGGACGGGGTGATCCATTCACCCAGAGTGACCCCCAGAGGTTCTTCAGTCCTGTGGCTGCTGGAGGGTTGCTTTCTGAGCTGGAGCGCCACGAGGTTCTCCCGAGTGGCATTGGCCATTGCTGAAACCAGAGCTTTTTGTGCCCGTGTAGGCACAGCGCTCCCTGCAGGTTTGCAGTAGAAAGTTCTACCAAGATGAGAGGAAATGGGGTTCTAGAGAAGTTGAACACAGTGAAAAACAAGCAGGCCCTATTCCTGGGAGCAGGAATGCTGTCGAGATTCTAGCATGTCTGGGAAAAACACGCTTGTGGTGAATGCCTGTTGCGTGTGTGCGTGTGCGTGTGCGTGTGTGGTGAAGAGGAGGGGGGACCACATCAGACCGTATTGGAAGATACTTTTCCAGTTGTGAACAGTGGAAGTGAGCAGGCTGCTTTTCTTATACAAGCATGTGACTGTCCCCAACATAATAGTGATGGGTGGGATGGCTCCTCAGACCATCTCAATTTTGTGTTTCTACAGCCTCTTGACGTCATGTGAGAACTGTAAGCATCTCAGATGTTAGGGTTAGTAACAAAGCCACGCTAACACCTGCGGCGGTTTCAGAGAACCGGTGGGAGAGACGGGCTGCTCTGGAAGGTGACAGTGGGTCACTATGGCAGTTAATAGCCTCTCTTGATAGAATTAGTTCCTCTTTCCTTCCAGCTTGACATTTTGAAGGGCCTGCTGATTCTCTTTTCAAGATTGAGAACACACATCTCTCCTCCCTCCAAATGTGAACCTAAACCGTCCGAATCCTCCCGCAGCCAAAGCAGACACTGCCAGGCGGGTGTAGCATCCGGCACTGCGGCCGTGGCTCAGCCCAGGGAGGGCGTTGGGGGGCATGGCGTCCCTGTTAGGATTTGCCTGTGGAGCTAGTGGCTTTTGACGTTAAGAAATCAGAACTCGGGCACTTCTAACAACACCCCTGGCCTCCGTCGCTCTGTGCGACCCTGGTGGGCGTGTTTACAGGACCAGCCTTCCATTTGGCTTCCGAACCTGAAGCCCTGAATTCAGCAAACAGCTTAAAGCTTCTTTCTGGAAGAGCAAATTAAAGATTTGACTCAGAGATGGGAACACGTTTTTTTAAAAATAAATGTCCCCAGTAGTCTGAATGCTAGCACTGTAGCAGAAGGAAAACCTAGCGGGAACGCTCTGTCCACAGCAATGAGAACGTGCCTTCTGAAAGCCTTGATAATTACCAAGAGCTGGGAACACATTTAACCACCTCAGCTGGGGCATTCTCTGCCGGCACAGGGCCGGGATTACAGGGAAAGGAAGGTCCACACCACGTATCAGGAGACTTGGCACTGAGCACTGACTTTAAACTCCAGTGACCCTCTGAGGACACTCTGACACTTGTCTTTGTCCTTGATCACGGAAAACCACTAACCTGAGGGTACTCACTACTCAAGCGTAGATTCTGTTTCTGTGACCCTAGGGACAGACAGCACAAGGTATGGTGCTCAGTAGGGGTTCAATAGATGTTGTTAGTGAGCATTGTGTGAAATGTAGAACACATTTAAAGCATTAAATAGGTTAGGTCTTGAAAAGTTTTTGAAGGTATGTGGGATGTACATTTTTTATCAAGTATCTTCTTCTTTACTTTCTCCAGGAAACACTTCTTTTCTTTTGTAATTATCAAATTTTTTATTAAAAATTTTCTTCGATTATAGTTTACATTCAGTATTATTTTGTATTAGTTTCAAGTGTACAGCACAGTGGTTAGACAATCATATATTTTACAAAGTGTTTCTCCCCTAATATTTCCAGCACTCACCTGGCACCATACCTAGTTATTACACTGTTATTTTTAAGTTAAAAGGTACGTGTTTCCAACTTTTTTCCTTTTTATTGAATTTATTGTGGTGACATTGGTTAACAAAATTATACAGATTTCAGGTGTATTAGTCTATTATTGACTATATTTCCTATGCTATACCAGGAAATACTTCTTGATCACCCCTACTTGCTTAACACTTAGCTTATTTTTACATCGCTGGAGTTATCCATATTTTTTGTTATATTAAACATTTCGTGTAGGCATCTACTTGAATATTTTATTTATTTTTAAAATTTGTTTTTATTGACTTTAGAGAGTGAGGAGGGGGAGAGAAAGTGTGTTTGTAATTATTTGTGGTGTTTTTAAATCCTCCCCCGAGGATATGTTTCCTTCATTGGTTCTAGAGAGGAAGGGAGAGAGAAACATTGATCAGTTAGTTGCCTCCAGTATGTGCTCCAACTGGGGATCAAACCCATGACTGCTTGGTGCATAGATCGGCACTTAACCACTTAGCAACCCGGGCCAGGCCTGAATTGTCTCCTCTGTGACTTTCACAACATGGCAGCAAGTGGTGCTGTATGTGACTCGCTGCCTGACCCAACTGTTGAGGCTTTTGTTAGAGAAGAAGTTTGGAAAAAAACTATCTTCACATCCAGGCCTGAAAATTATGGGGACGATCTTCTGCTCTGTCCTCCTTGCTCTTTGTAACATTGTCCTCTTCTTGATTCTGTCCCAAGATAAGGCCACCAATCCTTCCAACCGCCAGGAGGACTGGGAATACATAATCGGCTTCTGTGACCAGATCAACAAGGAGCTGGAAGGGTGAGTCTCCGAGCTGTGAGGGGGCAGGTGCCACAGTTGCCTGGGAAGGTACCAAACCGAGGCCGAGGCGGTCTAGCCAGAGGGCCGCAGGGTCAGTATCTTGAAAATGTGGTTGCTTATCTCCTAGGCCACAGATCGCTGTCCGACTGCTGGCCCATAAGGTCCAGTCCCCACAGGAATGGGAGGCGGTCCAGGCCCTGACGGTAGGTCTTTCATCCATGAGCCAGGCCTGTTCTGGAGCATGTTAGATGTTTTACAGATGTGTGCGCCCTTGTGCCAGGCACTGAGGCTTCAAAGATGGCTGCCCGGCCATGAGGCCTAGTGGGAGAAGCAGAGGCTGAGGGAGGGACCAGCGGCAGGGCCCTGAGCCGAGGGTGGGGCTCAGAGAAGGCTTCTTGAGAGATGCTGACAGAGCTGTCCTGCCAGTTCAGAGCTGGCCAGCCGAGGAAAAGTGGAGGTGGGGATAAGTCATTCCGGAGCAAAAACAATGCGTTACTAGTGAAGGCGTCACAGCAAGGGGCAGTCTTAGAGTGTATTCAGACTAAGAGGGTTCAAGGCATGGGTCCTCTCACCCAGACAGAGGAGTCATCCCAGGGTTCTGCCTGACCTCACCGAGGTGCGAGGAAGGTGGAAGAGAAGTGGCCGTGAAAAGGGCGCTTAGGCAGCCCACGCGCACGCCTCTGTCGCGATCGAAGTCGAGCGGCGGCCTCAGACGGTGGTGCTCAGGGTGGTTTTGGACGTTCGGTGATAGATGGAGGCGCTTTGGTTTCACGTCACAGATGCTACTGGCATCAGGTGGGTAGAGGCCAGGGATGCTGCCAACACCCTGCAGCACAGGGAGGCTTCCACAGAGAGAAATGCCAGCGCAGATGTCAGTAATTGCACAGCTGGAAAACCCCGCTCACAAAGACGGAAGCACGAAGGGGACCTCTGGGCTGGCGAGCTCCTTGGCATAAACTGCAGGCAGAGGGGAGCTTGTAGTTGTGTGGCCCAGAGGAAATAAATGGAAGCAGGGGGAAGGAACCTATGTCATCTAAAATGTGGAAACGATTAAAACTTCATCTCCCACCTCCCCAAAATGTCCATCAGCTTGTGGAAAGAACCCTGGACCTTGAGTCAGAATCCTTCTCAGGGCCTCATTTTCCTCATCTGTAAAAATGGCAGCATCTTGCGGCACCCCCACCGAGCCTCCCTGTGTGTGGCTACAGGTGCTGGAGGCGTGTATGAAGAACTGTGGGCGGAGATTTCACAACGAAGTGGGAAAGTTCCGGTTTTTGAATGAGTTGATCAAAGTCGTCTCTCCAAAGGTCAGTGCATTTTCCTCATTTCTAGGAACTTCCTTTGTGTTTCTCCCGCTCTCCCACCTACTAGCTGTTACTGCACAACCAGCATCTCCATGGATTTGAATTTCTTCGCCTCCTGTCTTTGGAGAGCTGGGCCCTGCGGGTGGCGGTTGATACCACAGGCCACAGGGACAGGCAGACCTCTGGCGGGCTCCCAGCCTAAATACGACAAGTGACGTGGCAGCAGCGGTATATCGGGAGGGCCTGGATAGCACAGGCCTTTGGCTCCTAGCACAGAAGCCAGTTGTGTGGCCGATCTCACGTGGATACAAGGAGCTGGCCTCTCTTACTCAGCTGCTCAGGTTCTGTTGCTCACTCGTGTTGCTTACACTCTGGGCACCCACTTACAGCAGAGGGAACAGTTCTTGGGCTAAAGACATTGGCTCTTTTGAGATAAAGCGTAGTTGTTTCTGGCAGATTGTGCATGGAAATTCAGGGTCAAGCTCCTGGCCCCCTGCCTAACCACAGATGGATACAGCTCCGCCCCAAGCAGTGTCCTCCCCCCCCCACCCCTGCTGCCTCACACCTGATCCCTGCTGGTTTCCCATACGTCTGAGGGCTCTAACTTTTAGCAACCACCCATTGCTGTGAAGAGAGCCTTCCCACTGTTTCTGCCTCCAGACTCCAATTACCAGTTTTCCGATTTCCTTTTGCCTCTTAGTACCTGGGGGACAGGGTGTCTGAGAAAGTGAAGACCAAGGTTATTGAGCTACTTTATAGCTGGACGTTGGCCCTGCCAGAAGAATCAAAGATCAAAGATGCCTACCACATGCTGAAGAGACAGGGTATGTGCCTACTCCCGCCTCAGCCTCCATGCAGCCCAAAGGCTGGCCAAGGCTAGGAAGAATGAGGGGGTGTCTGCTGTCCCCATGCTATGTCCCTTCCTCCCTCCTGAGGACAATGGGACAGGCTTGGCTGGAGGTTAATGGGAGGTGTGTGTAGCCTGCTTGTCCCTGCCCCTACGGGTCCTGATCATGGGTGTGTCCCCTTGCTGTGTGAGCAAACACTCTGCCCTGTGTCACCTTTCAGGCATAGTGCAGTCTGACCCACTGATCCCTGTGGACAGGACACTGATCCCCTCTCCACCACCTCGTCCCAAAAACCCTGTGTTTGATGATGAGGAGAAATCCAAGGTAAAGTGCATCCAGCCTGCAGAGTCCTCAGGCGAGGTGTGGCCTCGCTCACGCTGCGGGGAGCTCCAGTTCCCCAGGTGGAGCGCTGCCTTTGCCTTCACCTTTGATACCCTTCTCGTCCAGCTTTTAGCCAAGTTGTTGAAAAGCAAAAACCCAGATGACCTGCAAGAGGCCAACAAGCTGATCAAGTCCATGGTGAAGGAAGTGAGTGGGCCCTGGGCCTTGGGTGTGGGATGGTGGAGCCCATGACGCAGAGAAGCCCTTTCCCTTGGCATCAGGCCTGCTCTTCGCCCCTGCCACCAGCCCACACTTGGAGAGGCTGTGGACGGACTACAGGAGCAATGGTGGATGGGGACAGGACTTGTATTTATTTTTTTAAATATATTTTATTGATTTTTCACAGAGAGGAAGGGAGAGAGATTGTTAGAAACATCGATGAGAGAGAAACATCGATCAGCTGCCTCCTGCACACTTCCCACTGGAGATGTGCCCGCAACCAAGATACATGCCCTTGACCGGAATTGAACCCGGGACCTTTCAGTCCACAGGCCGACGCTCTATCCACTGAGCCACACCGGTTACAGTGGGACAGGACTTTTAAAACAAAAACCTGTTAACGGTCTGAGGCCCGTGGTTTCCAAGCACCATGTTCTCTGGTGTGACCCATGCCTCGAGGGATTGTGTGGGGCAGTGGGACTAGTTGAGCTTTCTCCTTGATCCTTTGCAGGATGAGGCACGGATCCAGAAGGTGACCAAGCGTCTGCACACTTTAGAGGAGGTTAATAACAACGTGAAGCTGCTCAGTGAGATGCTGCTTCATTACAGCAAGGAGGACTCGTCAGAGGCAGATAAAGAGCTCATGAAGGTAGCTCCCCCACCACGAGGACAGCTGGGCTCTGGGCAGGGAGCCAGCCTTCGCCAGGTGCCTGCTCTGTTGAAGATGCTGCTGCACATCTGATGGTCCCTAACTTGCCCCGGGCAGAGGAGCTGCATGTGCACGACTCTGACTGAGACCTGTTCTCAGCCTGGCCTCCTGCAGAGGCCCCCGTGCCCTAATGTGGCACCTCAGTTCTTGGCCACAGATACTTTGAAGTCTGAGTACATGCTGGCAGGGATGTACTTGCCCTTGTCCATCCTGGTGACTTCTCTGCCTAAGCAGGTATTTGGGTGTCAGTGCGGTGCAGGCTGGAAGCAGAGGACTTGTGCTCTGAACCAGCTCTACCAGGAACTGACCGTGATGCCAGGAGAGCCTGTGATTTTGTGGGCGTGAATGCTAAAGGAGATGATCTCCAAGGTTGTTCTGTCTGGGTCTCTTTCAGGAGCTGTTTGATCGGTGTGAGAATAAGAGGCGGACATTATTCAAACTAGCCAGCGAGACAGAGGACAATGACAATAGTTTGGGTGAGTGGAAAGACTAGTTGACAAGTACGACCCAGGAATTGGATTTGTGTGTGGAGGGGGAGTTGTCGGGGCCAGAGATGAGAAGTCTCTTTTCTACTCTAGGGGACATCCTGCAGGCCAGTGACAACCTCTCCCGAGTCATCAACTCATACAAAACAATCATTGAAGGGCAGGTCATCAATGGTGAGGTGGCCACCTCAACCATGTCTGACTCTGAAGGTAAAATGTTTCGGTTCCTCATTCTGAAACCCTCCAGACCAGCCACCACCCCCGCCTCCAGTGTGTCAGCCCACAGGGCTCAAGGGGATTCTAAATGGTTCTCCAGCTTCCCAGAGGGCAGGGGGTCGGACAGGGCTTTCTCCGCCTGCCTTCACTTTTCTACTTGGCATGAATGCCCTGGGGTTAGGCCAGAGGCTGCATAGCCACTCCAGTGCCCCTAATGATTCCTGTCCCCTTCCATTCACTCCTCCAGGACACCACCACTCCAGGAACCAAGGCACTCTCATCGACCTTGCAGAGTTGGATGCACCGGGCAGCTCAACCCCCGTTTTGGCCCCCGCCCCACCCTCCTCCGGCATCCCCATCCTCCCTCCACCCCCCCAGGCCTCAGCACCTGGGCGCAGCCGCTCGTCCAGCCAGGCGGAGGCCCCCCCAGGGCCCAGCAACACAAGCAGCGCCCTCTCCTTGCTGGATGAAGAGCTGCTCTGCTTGGGTGTGTCCTGGAGGAAGGCTGTAAAGGGCTTCTAGCAGAACCAGGAGAGAGAGGGCATGGGATTAGGTGGCCTGTATGGTGCCCCGGGTACTTCGCAAGGATAGGGAAGCTCAGTTGTAGGGAGAGAAAGTCAAGTTCAGTGTCCCTCACGTGTCTGTAGTCGACTCTGGGTGGAAACGGTAGACCCAGTCTTACTCTGCTTCCATCTTCCTTGGAACACCCCCCAAATGTCAGGCCTCCCCTCTGGAGGTCGCCTGGGGAATACATCCTTTTACTGTGGGACCCCTCCTCAGATGGTGGAGCTGGAGTTGCCCAGCCCTGCGCCTCTGCTCATCACAGCCATCTTTGTTCTCAGGCCTTGCTGACCCAGCCCCTACGGCTCCTCCCAAAGAGTCAGCTGGAAACGGCCAGTGGCCCCTGTTCCAGGTAGGTGTACAGGTGACATCACTGAGACACTGGACAATCTTGTCAGTATCTTTCCCAATTAGTCCTTAGCCCCTGGGGCCCTGTCCTTGGAGGGCTGCTAGTCCAGTGGGATTGCAAAGGAGCCAGGAGTGGAGAGCCAAAACCCTCCACGCCCCTGCTCACTTAAACTTTCCATTCCCCATAGAACGAACAGTCGGACCTGGACTTCTTCAGCCCCAAACCTGGGACTGCTGCTTGTAGCCCCTCAGATGGGCCTGTCCTCCAGCCCTCAGCAACCCCTGCAGGCAACTCCCAGCCTCCACTGCCACCCCCCTTCCCAGCTCCTGTGGTCCCAGCCAGCGTTTCTGCTTCAAAAACAGGCTTTTTGTTCCCCACTGGACTGGCCCCAAAGGCTGAGCCCACAGCCCCCGGGTACCATGGCTCAGCTTTGAGTGACAGCTCCCTGCACCAGTTGGATGCCCTCGATCAGCTTTTAGAAGAAGCCAAAGCGTAATGAGTGGGAGATGGGGGTTGGGCTTAGAACCAATGGGGTTGGGGATGTTCTTTTGGTCTGATCTGAGACTGGAATCTGAAAGCTAGGGGGTACATAGGAGCCAGCTCTGGCCTGGGGGTGTGGGAGGTGCTTTGTGAGAGTTGGCCCAACAGTTCTGCTTGGTCTCTGACTGGCCTTCTCCTTCCTGCCTCCCAGGACCTCAGGCCTGGTGAAACCCATCTCCTCCAGCTTCTTCCCTGGGGCCACCGCCTCCCCTCTGATCCCCAGCAGCACCTCAGCTAGGCCTCTCCTGCCGTTCTCCACGGGGCCTGGCAGCCCTCTCTTCCAGCCACCGGTCTTCCCATCCCAGGGGAGCCCCATGAAGGGGCCTGAGCTTTCCCTGGCCAGTGTCCATGTCCCCCTGGAATCTATCAAGCCTAGTAGGTGTTGGAGGCTTGGAGTGGGAGAAGTGGGGCCCCTAACTTACAGCGTTGTGGGGAGGGGTGGGTTGGTGCAGGCTGTCCTTGCCCGGGTCCCTTAGAGTCAAACGTGACCTGTTCCCTTATTGTCCTGGCTAATGCGCAGTCTTGTTAAGTTCTGACAGCAGTCCTTTCCCAGACTCCTTCACGGAGCACTGCTCTCCCCACTTGGCTGTAGCAGACACCCCCGGGTTCTGCTGGGGATTGTTGACCTGCTCGCTCCTTCCACACCCACGTGCCACCTTCTTACAGGCAGTGCCCTTCCTGTGACAGCCTATGATAAAAACGGCTTCCGCATCCTCTTCCACTTCGCCAAGGAATGTCCACCAGGACGGCCCGATGTGCTGGTGGTGGTTGTGTCCATGCTGAATACGGCTCCTCTGCCTATAAGAAGCATCGTGCTACAGGCTGCAGTACCCAAGGTACTTCCCAGGGCCTCGAGAGGCAGAAATTACTTTTATCTTGACCCCACTGCATTGAGTGGCCAGCAGGCGGCAGTATGTCCCCATTGTGACCCTACTGCAGGGGTGGGCAAACTTTTTGACTCGAGGGCCACAATGGGTTCTTAAACTGGACCAGAGGGCCGGAACAAAAGCATGGATGGAGTGTTTGTGTGAACTAATATAAATTCAAAGTAAACATCATTACATAGAAGGGTACAGTCTTTTTTTTTTCTTTTTTCGTTTTATTCATTTCAAACTGGCCGGATCTGGCCCGCAGGCCGTAGTTAGCCCACGGCTGCCATACTGGGTTCCACCTGCCGCCTCTTCAAAAGGAGCTTTCTCTTCCTCTTTAGTCAATGAAGGTGAAGTTGCAGCCACCCTCTGGGACGGAACTCTCTCCATTTAGCCCCATCCAGCCACCTGCAGCCATCACCCAGGTCATGCTGCTGGCGAATCCACTGAAGGTGAGCTGGAAGCCCCAGGTTAGGATCTTGTCATCACCACCTTCAGCCCTGCCCACCTAACCAGAAGCGCCATGGTACTGTAGCATTAACCCTGTCCCCCTCCTCCCCTGGTTCAGTGGCAGAGTGAGGATGGGGTGGTGGGATCAGGGCCTGTCCCCCAGCACGAAAAACCTCGAGGTTATAGTCTCACACACTGCCCCTCTGTCGCAGGAGAAGGCAAGGCTGCGGTATAGGCTGACCTTCGCCCTTGGGGAGCAGCTGAGCACAGAGGTGGGTGAGGTGGACCAGTTCCCCCCTGTGGAGCAGTGGGGGAACCTATGACCCTGAAGGATGCGGTCATCTCCACTCTGAAGCCCAAGTAGGCCGCCCCGAGACAGACAGGAGGGCTCTCCGGGTCGTCATTCTCCGTGTCCTGACCACAGCTGGAGCTTTGGTATGGAACAGGGGCCCTGGGCATTGCTGCCAGGAGCTTAACTGTGATGGTCTCTCCTTTGGCCCCTTAAAGGACCTGTTTTTATCTACCTGTGTGACTTGAAGTGGCCATGTACTGTTGGGCGGGGTGTGGCCCCGGACTCTGCACTGTCGCCCTGGGAACACAGACTTAAAGCTGGAGTAGGTTTTCCCCTCGTGCTGGCACCCTGCTGCCACAAGAGAGGAGGTCTCTAAAAAGACTTGGGGCCCTTCCTCAAAGACCAGGTCCTCACTCCCCACCTCCACCATGCTACTCTGTGCTCCCCTTGCTGGCAGGCTCCTACCTCCAGGAAGGTGGGCAAGGTCCAGTGGTCCCAAACGGGCCTGGGCACGAGAAAGGAGTGGGTGTGCTGCCTTCCACGGGCAGTGCCAGCCTGGAATGGCCACTGGATAAGGTTGTGCTTGTCCCTGGCGATGGCAAGCTGTGTCCTTTGGACATCTCAGCAGGACGTGGAACTCAGCCTATTAGAAACAGAACTTGGCCCCAAAGCAGCCTAAACTAAGGCTGAGAGAGAAGACAGAAGAGAACCGTTTCCCCTTCTCCGAAGCAGGTACTCGGAGCTTTCTGCGAAAAGTGTGCCTCCCGACGCGGGACCAGGCCAGCCTATTCACTACCTCTTGCTTGGCATGAAATAAACTGCTGTCTTGCCCTTCGAGCCCCTGAAGGGAGGACAATTCCTGCCCCCCTCTACGTCCTCCTGCCTTGGCCTCCCTCTACCCCCAGATGGCCTGTCAGGACAGAAGTCACAGACAGGAGGCCTCAGGGTCAGGCAGTTGCACTAGACTTACCTGCTGCCCAGAAACTGACTGTCCTCAGCTGCAGGGGGTACTGTCAGCGAGATGTTGGGTCTGGAGATGGTGAGATTGGGGGCCAGGCTTGAATCGAGTCACCAGACCTTATTGCTTGAACAGTGCTCAGCCCAGCTAGCTTGTGCCGGCCTGTAGGCCTCCCAGGGCAACAGGAAAGTGAGAACCACCAGCTGGGGAAAGAGGACACAGCTCACCTGAACTCAGCTGGACGGGCTCAGAGCCATCTCCAGGGGAAGGCGGCACAAGCCACGCTCCTGGATTCCTCCCTGTTCCTTGCCAGGCTTCCTCACCTTCCCCTTCCCTCCCATCTCTGGCAAGCAGGTTTCACTGCTTCGTTAAGATAGGTCAAACGTGAACTGATTTCACTCCTTACGGAAAAAATCCAAGAGTTTCCCAGAGGCTGGCTGCCGCAGCCCTGGAAAAGTCTATGGGATTGCTACCTGGAACTGTACCTTTACAATGAGGTTTAGACGTTAAAATTATTTATGAGTGTGACTGTTTCATGACAAACAGCTATACTGGATATATCAACTCTGCTGCCCTTATTTTACTGCATGTTAAATAAAACCATTTTCAACCTACTTGGAATTCTTCTAATACAGATGCCATTCACCCCATTGGGAGGGGGCTCCACTGATGAATTCTAAAGGTAGACATCACCTAGGTTTTTGGGTTTTTTTCTCTTTCTCCACCTACGTTTTTGTTAAAAAGTACAGGGTCCTGGACCTTTTTCTTTTTTAAAAGAGATAACCAGAAAGTTAACAGATCAGTGTTTCGGATGATTCTCAGGTGAGGCCATATTTCAAGGTCCTGTCCATGTTTCTAATTATAGGCAGGAGGGCACTGCACTCACCATAACTTGTGGGGGTGCCTTTTTCTCTAGGAGACAAGTCACTTCCACGTCAAAAAAACACAATAAGCATTTTCTTAACTCTTATGCATCAGGTTCACAGGGGATGTAGATAAACTCCCTGGCTGAACTCTATAACAACTTGCCTTATTTTTGCAAAAGAAAACATTTATTCTTTAAAAAATGTATATACATTGCCACACACAGATACCATGCGGGAACAGCTCTCAGCCGGCCTCAGGAACCTTCCAGTGAGCCTTCTTTTATAATTGCCCGAGCCAGATTTCGTGCGAGAGAAAGCCTCAGCATTTCCACCTTGGTGGTCTCTATGTCATCATCCTAAGGGCAAAGAGAGCCAGCATGAGGCACAGCAGGAAGTGATCCTTGAAAGCTCCCATGGGCTCTACCCAAAAGCAGACAGAGGTCACTTGGCATTCAGCAAGAGCTTCCAGCAAGTCTCAATGCAAGAGCTGAAGGCACAGGACCACCACAACTGATTTGACAGCAAAGAACAGATCAGAACTAGAATCACCCCATTTTTTCCTAAAAGAAGTTAGTGTGTCATGGTTACAGTTTATGAGGCACGGGAGTTTGTAAGGGGCCAGTGTTTGTGGAAGGAGGTGGGGGGAGACAGAGATACAGGGAGCCTTTTTTCATCTCTATTGTGAAACCAACCCAGGAAGCTAAAATGACCTGGAGTTGCTGGGCATCAGGTTCTCCATGCACCGGTCGTCGTGAGGCCAAGTCCTCCAGACATCTCAGCAGCTCGTATGTTTGCTCTGCTGAGAAAATCACCTAGGAGAGAGAAGCTGCTTCTAGCTGAGGCCTACTGATTTGGGCCTTAGCCCAAGTTCAGAGATGGTCTTCTTTGCATGCCCTTGGAGAGGGGTTCTTTGTATATGCAGCCCTGGGAGGGAAAAGCACCTCTATTCTCACTCGCAGCCCTAGGATGGGCATGGTCAGCAGGCAACGGCCTCATTTTAAATCAAGTCGTTTTTCTTGGGTGGACATTAGACTTCCAGAGTGGGTGCTATTGGGGAGACCTATCAGGGAGATGACGTATGTTTGCGCATCTGCACCAGTGACAGAGGAAGCATTGTCAAGGACTACAAAACGGAGCAGAAAAGCATTGGGGGCTCAACCTGTACCTGTTTCTGTTCCAAAAGGGGTAGGGCATCTGTTAGGAGTGTCATCCAGAAAGACCGAGGGGCGATCTGAGAAGTCATCAGTGACAGGAGAAGAGAAGCTGCATCAACAAAACGCTTGTCCCCATATAATCGGTGGAATTCACGATACTTTCCTATTGAAAAAAGAGCACTAGGTCACCTCTGGCCCTAAACAAGAGAAGGCAGACGCCAGACCAGCCATTCCATAGAGCAGGGACATTCTTCAAAGCTGTATCCAAGTTCAGGCACTAACGAGACCACATACTTTGAAGAGACTCAAACCAGCCAAACTTCGGAGAATGTAAGCATTAAAATAAACAAGAGTTACAGGTTCTAACAGACTGAACAAAAATAACCCAGGAGTCCATTACTTGAGGTAATAAAAGACTAAAAGCAGGGATGAAGGGAAAGCCTTCCATACACTGGGATGCCAACTAAAACAAACAATGAGAGGCAGAAAATCAAAGAGGGTGGAAAGTTCAATGAGGAACAAGACATTTAATTCCTGCCCTGACTAGTTTGGCTCAGTGGATAGAGCGTTGGCCTGCGGACTGAAGGGTCCCAGGTTCGATTCCGGTCAAGGCCATGTACCTTGGTTGCAGGCACATCCCCAGTGGGGGGTGTGCAGGAGGCAGCTGATCGATGTTTCTCTCTCATCAATGTTTCTGACTTTCTATCCCTCTCTGTAAAAAAATCAATAGAAAATATTTTTTTTAAAAAAGACATTTAATTCCGAAGTATCCCTCCCCAAATTATTAAATCAAAGGGAAAGTCAGTGCTGCATGGAGAAACAGCTGGTGGATGCCACTTTAAGTGATCAGAGTGAAATCCAACAAGGGGACATAGCACAACACATCACCTCGGCAGCATTCCTGCCCCGAACACATACATCTAAATCTGATCACAAGGAAACATCAGATAAACCCAAATTGAGGACATTCTACAAGAGAGCTGAACTGACTCTTCAAATGTCAAAGTTAAGAAGCACCAAGAAAAGTAGAGGCACTTAAACTAGTGAATTTGGGTAAAGTGTATATGAGAGTTCCTCATTCCTTACACTACTTTCACAACTCTTCTCTAAGTATGACATTACTGGAAAATAAAATATTACCAAAAAATATACTTTGCAAAGTCTGGCACACAGGGTTCTATGTGGTTTGGAGTTTGGGCTTAACAGAAAGGAAACACTGGAGAAATCTTGAGCAGAACGTCCAACCTTCACAAGTGTCCATCTGTGACAACTGTCTAAGGGACAGCGCCCCAGGAGACTCACCCAAGAATGTCAGTCGGTCACTGAGCATCATGGCCGGCCCCAGGTTGTCAATGAGATCCAGATCAGAAAAGCAGCCTCGCTCACAGTAATCCCTGAGGAACCTGCAAGGCCAGACCCGGAGATCAGAAAAGCAGTCCCAGGCCCACCTCCTCAGCCTCCGCATTTCCCAGACAGTTCCCCGAAGCTGATGCTGGTTGAACCCACCTGTCCGACACCAGCGTGGCAAAGGCAGCATCTTTGGCGCGAATGCTCCACGAGAGGGCGGAACCCAGACGATTGTTGCGGACAGCTTTCATAGCTAAGATCTTACAAATGCTGCGAACTTTGCAGGCAAAAAGGGAAAAGGTGAGTCCTTCATCCTACGAATCATTCCTAAACCCTGCTGGGAAAGGACCAGCCCTCTCACCTCCTCTCGGCCTTCCAGTCTCCCCCACAGGCCCCAAATGCAGCTTGGTTGGCAGAACGGGTTATAAATTGCCTCCTAGTGTTAATAGTATGACCCACCCTGACAGGATCGGCTTTGTGAGCTGATTTGATGTCAGGGGTAGCAATAAGGTATTTCTTGCTCCCCCCAGATCAACTCTTCCAATATGGTTCCAGGTGCCAAAAATCCCATCATCCCTTGGGTCCTGAATGCCCCATGCTTTCAGTCATGAACACACAAGTGCCTCAGGGAAGAATAACTTAGGCTTTTATCACGCAACAATGAGAAGGGGCAAACTTCATTTCCTCCCTGTTCTTTCCAAACCACCTCTGGTCCTGCTTCCCCAGAGCCAGCCTTATCTAGCAACAGCAACTCACTCGGGACAGGCAAACCCAAAGCTGACCCAGCCCTGACCTCTTGGAGTAAGCATGAGGGAAGTGGGTGAGTAATGTTTTTAAAAAGGCAAGTGCTCATCTGGATGTTGTGCCTCATTGACTGAGTGCCAACCTATGAACCAGGTGGTCATGGCTCAATTTCCAGTAGGGGGCGTGCAAAAGGCAGCCCATCAATAATTCTCATCACTGATGTTTCTCTCTCTCCCTCTCCCTCCCTCTCTGAAATCAATAAAAATAATTTTTAAAAAGAAATAAGTACCCTAACCGGTTTGGCTCGGTGGATAGAGCGTTGGCCTGCAGACTGAGGGGTCCCGGGTTCGATTCCGGTCAAGGGCATGTACCTTGGTTGCAGGCAAATCCCTAGTATGTGGTGTGCAGGAGGCAGCTGATCAATGTTTCTCTCCCATCGATGTTTCTAACTCTCTATCCCTCTCCCTTCCTCTCTGTAAAAAATCAATAAAATATATATTTTTAAAAAGAAGTAAAATAAAAAGGCAACGTGCTGGATTGCTTCTAGGTCCCAAAGAATCCCTAGCTCGTGGTCCCGCCCCAGTCATGTTCCTGTGTTCGGTTTCCTTTTTTGGCAGCCGCTTCCTGACCTCTCTCCAGTCTAGGTAGCATGGTATGAACAGAGGCCCATGCCGAGGGGAGGGCCAACTCACCTTGCTCAGTCATCTGCCGCTGCTCACAAATCCGAAGCACCTTGAGGGCTTTCTGCTCGGTGCTCAGAGGGATGCGCTCAATGTGCAGCTCCAAGGAAACTCGGCCCAGCTCAGGGCAGTAGTCAAAGTAATCCACCCCCAGCTGCCACAGGCTGCAAAGGTCCAAGGAGGACAGACATGAGGGCCTGTCTAGGTGCTGCCGTGGAGCTCTGGGATTGGCCCCCAAGATGGCTCATCTCTAGACCACGATAGCCTTCAGGGAACACAGTCCAAGTTCCAATGCACCCGCATGCTGAAGAGCACCCTGCTGTCATCCCGTGGGGCCTCCTACCTGTGATGAGAAAACAGCCCCGAGGCATATTCTAGCAGGAGGAACTCTCTCATGTTGGATCCAAAACTGGAATAAAACATATGATGAGACCAAGACTCCTGGTCTGCTCCATTCAGAGCCCCCTTCTGCAGCCCAACATTCCTTCTAGGCATTCAGCTCACCCCTCGAGAGCCTGGGAGGTGGGGGGAAAAGGGTGGGCGTGCCATGCACACTTACTAGAGGTTGTGGGACTGGAGGAGTTTGCAGTGATCCAGCAAATCGGTCAGGTGGGCCACAAACCACCAGTTGCTTAGGGCGATGCTGTAGGTTCAGACACCAAGGCAAGAAGGAAAGTCAGGGTGAGAAGCCATGGCCCACATGAGTGGGATATGAGCAGGAACCCCACATTTGCTTTGCTGAAAAAGGATGGGAGGGCCCTGTCACCGTGGCTGTGGTTGATCCTTGACCTATGAATCAGGAGGTCATAGTTCGATACCCAATCAGGGCACATGCCCAGGTTGTGGGCTCCATCCCCAGCAGGGGGTGTGCAGGAGGCAGCCAATCAGTGATTCTCTCATCATTGATGTTTCTATCTCCCTCTCCCTTCCTCTCTGAAATCAATTAAAAAAAATTTTTTTTTTTAAAAAGGGTGGGACAGTAATGAGAGTGCAGAGTGAGAAGTTTCTCTGTTACATGGGGACTGACGAGGGACCACCAAAATGTCACACAATGAGATATAATCCAGGGATCCAATCAGATGCAGAAAATGAGGACTGAGACTAATGAACAAAAAAAGGACTAAAAGATTGGTGGTTTCTGATGCTCAATGAAACACGGAATTCAGAGGAATATCTTCATTTGCATCTGGATGTGATGTTCCGCACTGTAAAGCTGTTGATGAGTGTACTTTGTGAAGACAACTATATACATGTGATTTCATTTTTAAAACCATCTTGTGTTTAAGTATCTATTAATACTTTGTATAAAGTTATTTTTTGCTCAATTACATGATTTATAATTTTATTGTGTATGTGATTTTACAATGAAGGTTAAAAGTCATTCTCCAGCCCTGGCTGGTTTGGCTCAGTGGATAGAGCATCGGCCCATGAACTGAAGGGTCCCGGGTTCAATTCTTGTCAAAGGTACATGCCTGGGTTGCGGGCTTGATCCCCAGTAGGAGGCATGCAGAAGGCAGCCAATCAATTATTCTCACTCATCGTTTATGTTTCTATCTCCCTCTCCCTTCCTCTCTGAAATCAATAAAAACGTATTTTTTAAAAAGAAAAGTCATTCTCCAAACCACACTTTTTTTTTTTTTAATATATTTTATTTTTTTTTTACAGAGAGGAAGGGAGAGGGAGAGGAATACAGAGTTAGAAACATCGATGAGAGAGAAACATCGATTCAGCTGCCTCTTGCACACCCCCTACTGGGGATGTGCCCGCAACCCAGGTACATGCTCTTGACCGGAATCGAACCTGAGACCCTTCAGTCCGCAGGCCGATGCTCTATCCGCTGAGCCAAACCGGTTAGGGCTAAACCACACTTTTTAAAAAAATATATTTTATTGGTTTTTTACAGAGAGGAAGGGAGAGGTATAGAGAGTTAGAAACATCGATGAGAGAGAAACATTGATCAGCTGCCTCCTGCACACTCCCCACTGGGTATGTGCCCGCAACCAAGGTACATGCCTCCGACCGGAACCGAACCTGGGACCCTTGAGTCCGCAGGCCGACGCTCTATCCACTGAGCCAAACTGGTTAGGGCATCCAAACCACACTTTAATCAAAATCTAGAATCATCTGGGACCACTGTTAAAAATGAACGTTTCTAGAGCCCTCTAAAGCACTTAGAGGAGACAACTAGCAATATCAGCACCTGTTTGTAAACTCTGCAGGGTCATTTTGTAGCGAGCACACGAATGCGCTTACTGTCAGTGTGTATGCGTGACTCTGAGTTATATTTTTCATTTGTTACTTGGTGTAGGCCTTTCTGTATTTTGTAGGTAATACTTGGCTATTTTTTAAATCGGGAGAGAGAAAAGAAACTTTAATGGTTGCTTTCTATAATGCAAAATCAACCCAAGTAAAGTGAACGGAGCACACTATTAAGGCAGATGCAGTTTCCCAAGTGTAATCATTCATTAATTCGAACAGTATGGACTTTGGTGAAAGGCTTTGGATCCAAATACCAAGAGTGCCCCTTGTGAGCTGGCAGGGTGACCTTACCAGGGTTCACTTTCCACATCTGTAACATAAGCATGAAATAACAGCACCTATCTCAAAGGTTTGATGCAAAATAAGTGAAATAGCCCATAAAAACTCTCAGCCTAATAAATGTTAACTATTATCACCACTTTACACACAGATGACTGTATTGGCCTTAGGACTGATCTACCAGCCTTGCCATTCTCCGTACTCTAGATTGCTCGTTCTCAAATATAAATTTCATGGCACTGCCCTGCCAAAAATACCTAGTGGCCCCTATTATGATAAAATCAAAAATACTGGGAATAGTAAAATTGGTCCTTGATAATCTCACTTCTCTCCTACCCGTCATTATGTCAACTCACCTCTCACCTTAGCCTTTTGGCTTGAAGGCATTTACAGTCCCTTAAGCAGGTAACAGTCCTATTTCTTTCCTTTGAAGGAAGACCTGTTTGTTTCCTTTTAGTTCAACTCCTGCAGAGGGCTTTCAGGGCACCAGGAGGCTGCCATCTTGCCCAGTTCCCTGCTTCCTTTTGCTGGAGAGAAAGGAACTGGCTTTTAAGGGAAGCTGCAGGCCACAGGGGAGGAAATGAGCCCTGGAAGGATTCCTGCCTTCTTTCATCTATGGGGGTAACAGGCAAACTCGTGGCCCTTCAGCAGGGGCCTCCGCAAGCCTTTATGCTCTACTTCAGGATCACTAGCTCTTTCTGCCCCTTCGCATCTGGCATAGTTGACACCTGGGGGGAAGCAGGTGCCTGTAGAAACCTCCCTTCTAGTGCCTTTAGAAAGGACTCCCCTCCTCTCATTGCTTTCCCAGGGTCGTCCTGAACCCAGCTGACATCACACCCACAGCAGCAAGGCTTCCTTACCACCAGCCCACTGGCCCAACTCCAGACTGATGCTCTCGGCTCCCCTGGGAACTAAGCTTGGGTCTAACCAGTACAAACCATGAGAAATCAACTGCTTGCAAGACCCCAAGTCCAACTCTCCCTGTCCAGGAGGGAAAATTTCTAAAACTCTGCTACTCTCTGAAGACACTGCAGCCCTTCTCCCAATTCCTGGGATGAGGTCCCAAGACTTGCTTTTTCGCGCCTCTTTCAAAATGGGGTAAGAAGTAGCTTCCTGATCAAAAAAACCCAAGCTCCAAGATTCACAGCTCACAGAACCACCTCAGATCCTCCTGCTTGCCAGGGCAGAGGTGCCCAGACTGAGGGCTTGTGAGCCTGTTCTTTCTTTCCCTGGTGTAACTGGCATGCAGGTGATGCCTTCTAAGCCATTTATAAGAGCCAGCCCTCTTGACTGGCACTTCTCTTTTTCTCCTACTGTCACCAAAAGAACAGGATGCTTTCCCTTTTACTGTCTTTCCTCCTTGTTCTGCTCAAATCTATTTTGTTCCTAAAAATGCAGCCGTGGCTATGCAGGAAGCGCCGGTGGGAAATAACCCGCCGCTCTGACAGGCAGCACGTTTAGGAATGCCCATTGTTCCCAATCAGAGGCCAGGCCACACAGTAACGTGTGTGCCTTTCTAGGTCATTCTCACTGACTCCTCCACTCAGATGCCCCACACCTGCCATCAGCCAAACTCTGTCTTCCTCCAGCTCCAACTAAAGTCTCTATATTTTACAGGTCTTTAAAAAACATACTGACACAAAACCCATTTCTCCAAATCTAGCATCATTTTCTTGAAGCCTTGGCTTTCTTTTGCCCAAAACAGGAAGAGCATGTAGCCGGAGGGGACCCTTCCCAGTGCCCCGATCTACTAGGATCCACCCAGGCGAAGAGTGAACCTGGTGCTTGAGGAAGGCCGTGTGCTGCCGTGCCCACTTTCTCCCTCTGGGAGTCTTTGATGCAACAACCACCTGTCCAGGCTGCCCAGAAGGGAGGGTAAATGCTTCCTGACGTACTTCCTATACATGGATTTCTGGAAAGCTTTACCTCCGACTCATTATGCATAAGACTCCCTTTCCTATCTCGCTGAACGTTGATCACAATGATGAGATACCCTTCAGGGGAGAGGACTGATGTAGAATACCTGCTCTGGCCCTAGCCAGTTTGGCTTAGTGGATAGAGCGTCGGCCTGCAGAATGAAAGGTCCTGGGTTCGATTCTTGTCAAGGGCACATGCCTGGGTTGCGGGTTTGATCCCCAGTAGGGGTGTGCAGAAGGCAGCCAATCAATGATTCTCTCTCATCATTGATGTTTCTCTCTCTCCCTCTCCCTTCCTCTCTGAAATCAGTAAGAATATATTTTAAAAAAGAAAAAAAGAAGCCCTGACCGGTTTGGCTCAGCGGATAGAGCGTCGGCCTGCGGACTGAAAGGTCCCGGGTTCGATTCCGGTCAAGGGCATGTACCCTGGTTTCGGGCACATCCCCAGTGGGGGGTGTGCAGGAGACAGCTGATCGATGTTTCTCTCTCATCGATGTTTCTAATTCTATCCCTCTCCCTTCCTCTCTGTAAAAAATCAATAAAATATTAAAAAAGAAAAAGGAAAAGAACACCTGCTCTGAACAGACCCAGCCAGGAGCGCCATGGTGTGGGAGCCTTAGCTCATTAGAGAGACTGTTGAGAACTGTCGTCCTTTAAGGTGGCTACATGTCTAAGGTTCCGAGTAATAGACTGGCTTTTTCTGGTTTGTAAGTATCAAAGTAATTTCCTGCCATGTTATTTTAAGTGAACATCCCTGAAATGGAAACTGTTATAAACATGTTCCTCAAGCCTCAGAGGCCTCCACGCTTGTCCATGGAGAAGCCATTATCCACCTACACGTGGCTGGAGAGGGAAGCAGGTAAAGACATCAGCAAGGAGGAGCAGGACAGCCCTGACTGGTTTGGCTCAGTGGATAGAGCGTCGGCCTGCGGGCGGAAGGGTCCCAGGTTCGATTCTGGTCAAGGGCATGTACCTTGGTTGTGGGCACATCCCCAGTGGCGGATGTGCAGGAGGCAGCTAATCAATGTTTCTAACTCTCTGTCCCTCTCCCTTCCTCTCTGTAAAAAATCAATAAAATATATATTTAAAAAAAAAAAAAAGCAGGACATTCTAGAAAAGGAGGGCAGTGACAGCTGCACAACATTGTGAATGTACTTACTGCCACTGAACCCACCTAAAGACGGTTAGAATGCCGGTGGCACAGCGGGTCCTACCTGCACTCCTTGATCACTTGGTGGATGTCAAACTCGAAGGCCGCCATCAGGATGTTATCCAGGGGCTCTGGGTTGCTCTCACCTCCCAGAAACAGGTCAAGGCTGGACTGTGGGAAGGTGGTGACCCAGTCAATCCCCGGACGGAAGCAGAGACTCTAGGGGGCTGGCAGGGCTACTGTGCAGGGAACCCTGATGGGCCCTTTAACAGGGCCAAAGGAAAGCCCCTTGCAGTTCTCCAGGAAGGTCCAACGCAGAGGCCACACACTGAAAATGACCGAGCAGGGAGCAGAGCCCCAGGACCCCACCTCCCCAACCCACCCCATGGAGCTCAGACTCACCTGGGCATAGAAATGCAGATCAATGGGCTTGACTGTGGGATGGGAGTACAAGAGCCGGGTCACTAGGAAATGATACCAGTTACTCAGCAGCTCCTTCTGCTCCAACAAGGCAGCTTCGTCTCCCAACATGATCTGAGGAGAAAGACGTTTCCCCTCAGCTCCAGGGGAGCTCTCTGTAACTCCTGAGCTCAGCGAGCGCACCTGGTCTGAATGCCCTCTCCTTCCTCGGAGAATGGATAGCCCTGGCCAGGTAGGACCAAGTTTCTGCCAGCACTGGGCTGGCCGCCACAAGCCTTAAGCGAAGACATCTTGGACCCGCCCTGGATTTGTTTCCCACACCTTGCAGAGAGACTCCAGGTGAGGACTGGAGACGAACGTGCCATCCTGGAGGTGCCGCTCACATTCCTCATGCCAGTGCTGCCACTTGAGCTCGAGCTCTGTTAGGGTCTGCGTGTTACCAGGCTAAGGGAGAGAGGCAGTGAGACACCATCACCACATGAACCCCTTGTGCTTAACGAATGAACCCACCCTCCATGACCCTCAGAGCAGGGCTGCCCCCACGTACGCTGAGAACGGGCATTGTCCTCATCAGATCCCCCAGGATTCGGCACATGCCTGCAGAGGTGGGGCTGGCATCGGCTTCCTTGGAGAGCATCTGCCGGGCCTCGTCCAGCCTGCCTTGCAGCACCAAGATGGTCACCTGGGGGACACCCAAGAACATGAGCATTCATGGGAGGCCCAGAAGCCCTCCCCAGAGTCCACACTCTGGCTTCCTAGCCTTGGGGAAGTGTGACGGCTCCTTCCCTCCAGAAGTAATCGAGCTCATCCAGTCTTATGGCTTTAATCTGAACCATGCTTCCCACCTCCCCCCCACCACCACCACCCCAGCCTCCAGGTCTAGGAGCTTGGTGTCTGTAGCCAAATTTATCCCTGAGGCCCAGCAGAGGGGACCAGGGCCCATGTGCCACAGTGTTTCTATGGCAGCCTTCTGGACCAATGCCTGCCATGGGGGGCAGGCACCGAATTTGACACGGCTGCAGGTGAACCATGCTTTTGAAACTGACAGTGTAGACCTAGCTGGTTTGGCTCAGTGGATAGAGCATCAGCCTGCGGACTGAAGGGTCCCGGGTTCAATTCCGGTCAAGGGCATGTACCTCGGTTGCAGGCTCAATCCCCAGTAGGGGGCGTGCAGGAGACAGCCGATCAATGATTCTCTATCATCATTGATGCTTCTATCTCTCTCTCGCTCCCTCTCCTTTCCTCTCTAAAGTCAATAAAAATATTTTAAAAAAAGAAAAAAAAGAAACTGACAGTGTAACCCATTACAGTTTAAACAATAAATGAAACAAAAAATATCAGCAGTATCAAATAAATCATTGGTTCATAAAGGTTTCAGTTCAAATACACATACGTATATACATATACGTACACTTGATGTAAGTGCAGTCAATCCTCTTTATTCAGAGTCCATATCTGTAAATTTGCCTACTTGCTAAAATTTATCTGTAACCCCCAAATCAATCCTCGAGGTGCCATCACCATCACTTGCGGATACGTGCAGAGCAGCAACCACTCTGAGTCACTGGGTGCGCACATTTGCAGCTGAGCGAACAAGGTAGCGCTTTGCCTTCTAGTATCAGCTCTCACACTAAACAAGTGTCTTTCTCACAATCTATTTAGTGCCAAGATTGTTTGCATTTTTATGCTTTTTGTTGGGCCCCCAAGCACAGTGCTAAATTGCTATGCAGGGTCCCTAAGTGCAAAGAAGGGTGTGATGTGCCCCAAACATGATAGATAAGCTTCGTACAGGCACGAAGTGCTGTACAGTGCTGCTGGCGTGAGTTCAATGTCAATGAGTCAACAACACAATTTAAATAAGGTGCCTTTAAACAAACATAAGAGGACTATATAGTGATCAGCTGACAAAACGTTTGTGACCAGAGGGTCTGTATTTCCCCTAGAAGCAGTGGTCCAGGCACCTTTATAGACCTATCACGAATAATGAAAATCAACAGTATACGCACACAAGCATACATGTATAAGTCAATTTTTTTTTTTTACTAGATGTCATGTTAAAAAAAAAAAAAGCCAAGGACATATATATGCTGACAAGTCCCCAATTTTTCTCTCTAGCCTGGCCTTCCTTCTCTGAATTCCAGACTCACATCTCCTACCGCCCAGTCAGTGTCTCCACTTGGCTCTCACAGGCATCATAACATGCTTACAAAAGCACCCAGTCACCTCCAACTCATGAACCTGATCTTCCCAAATTCTTCTACTCTCACACACCCACATTCAGTCCATTAGCAAGCCCCACCACTTGTCTTTAAACTGCATCCAGACCCTAATCACTTCTCACCAGCTCCTGTGCTCAGCTCCTGCGCTTGTCCAAGTCACCCCCGTCTTTGCCTGGTGCAGTACCATGCCCTCCACTCTGGTCTCTCTGTGCTCTGGCCTCACTCTCCTCAGGAGAGCAGCCGGAAGAGCCTTCCAAAGCCTAAGTCAGGGCATGGCGCTCCTTCGCTCAACTTTCCAACATCCCCCTGACCCCACCTGACCCAGGAATAAAACAGAAGCTCTTTACTGTATCTATCAACTAATTTATACCCAATCACGCCCTTTAACTAATTTAATCATAACAGCCCTATGGGTAAGTGTTGTTACCTCTACAGTACAGATGAAAAACTGAAGGCTGTGAAGGGACTCACTCGTGACCTAACAGCTAGGAAGAGGCAGAGCCGGAATGCTAACCGGGCAGTGTGGCACCACGGAGCACGGTTCCTCTCTGTTAGTTATTCCCGCTCTGAAAGCTAACATCCTTAGGACAGCCCAGCGGGTCCTCTACGACCTGGCCTTGTCCTTGACCCCCCAACTCTCCCTCTTGCTCCCGGCTCACTGGTCTCCTTGCCGTCCTCGTCCCACTCTGCCTCACGGACGCAGCATTTACAGGCCCCGCTGTTGGGAATGCCCTTCCTCCCTTCATCTGCACAGCTCCCCTCCTCAGCTCCTTCTGACTCCCTCTCCCACTCGCAATTCCCTGCTTGCTTTATGTCTCTCCAAAGCCGTCACTATTAGACATGGTACATGCTTTACTTGTTTCTCTATTTCCTACTCCTGTGCAGGAAATGTCTCCGCAAGGGCAGAAATCTTTGCTTTCTTTGGTCATGCTTATGCCTTGCAAAGAGTAGCCCTCAATGAAATCTCAGTGAATGAATGAATCAGATTAAAAATCTGGACCCAATACTTCCTGAGTGAAGGCTCTCCCCTTAGCTGTACTGATGTCCTGGACCAAAGGCCCCAAAATAGCCTCAAAGACAACAAGTCTTGACCTGAATTCCAGATTTTATAAATTTAATCAACTTTCCATTATTCGGGTCAACTAGCAACCCCCTCCTTCGTCCCTCCCAATTGGGTCACAGGTCAGTAGAGGTGAGTGGAAAAAGTATTGCTCTCACATACATACACATGCACATCCCGGGCACACATGATGACTTACAAACTGATCATCCAAAATGACTCTGGGATCATCAATCTTTTTGTTTTTAATAGCTTTATTGAGTTATAACTTACACACTATAAATACTCACCTATTTAAGTATATAATTCGTTTTAGTAAGTTTGCAGAGTTGGGCACCATCATAATCATTTTAGAACATTTCTATCCCCTCAAAACAACCCCTCAAGTTCATTTACATCAACACCCAACCCCCAACCCCAAGCATCGGTTTTGTATTCACGTCTTCTCTCCCTTAGGTGCCTAAAGAAACCAAATTTCCCTTCTCACTGGAAAGTCTACAAAGCATTACTTTTTTAACATGATAACTTAGTTCTAAACTTTCCAGTGGAGCAGGGAAGAAAGGATCTAAGGGTGTTTCCATAATTACAGACAGGAAGAGCCAGGCCAAGTATAGGCAGGCTCAGTAAGCAACCCTCAGGCCTGCCTGCCAGCACTGGGGAAAACAGGACTTGAGGTGGGTGAAGGGGAGGCCCAGCTTGCACAAGGTCCTTACCAAGTTCCAGAAGTTCTCATGTTTGCTTGGGTTCTCGCTGCCCAGAACATCTGCCAACACACTGTCCACCTCGCACACGTGCAGTCGGACCCAGTCGAGGAGGAGGAGGAGGAGCGGGCCGGCTGCGGGGAGAGACTCTCGTCACACATTCATGTGCGGCAAATTCCACTTTCTCATCGTACAGAGAATGTAGGGCAGACGAGCTTTGTAGAAAAGGGGTATCCCTCTTAAATGAGTATATACGTGTGGTCCTGAATAAAGGACTGGACTAGCAAATGGGCTTTTATGGAATACGTCCTGTGTCAGGCAGCAACAGCTTTCACTGAATCCTAGAAAGGGTTGAACAGCCTGGCGGGTGTGGCTCAGTGGTTGAGCTTCGACCTATAAACCAGGAGGTCAGGGTTCGATTCTTGGTCAGGGCACATGCCTGGGTTGCAGGCTTGATCCCCAGTGTGGGGCATGCAGGAGGCAGCCAATCAATGACCCTCTCTCTCCTCACTGATGTTTCTATCTTTCTGTCCCTCTCCCTTCCTCTCTAAATCAATAAAAATATATTTAAAAAACAAAAAAAGAAAGGGTTGAATACAAGGCCCAGACCTCACCACCAACACCACTCTCACCCCAGCCTCCAGACTCTTCATGACTAGTCAATACTCAATGGCTATGTAAGTAGCAGCCATTTAGGAACTGGTACTGATTAGGTGCTACATTTGCAACAATAAAAACATTTTTGACAGCCCTAGCCTGTTTGGTTTAGTGAATAGAATGTTGAACAATGGACTGAAGGGTCCTGGGTTCAATTTTGGTCAAGGGCACGTATCTTGGTTGCAAGTTCCCCGGCCCTAGTTGAGGTGTGTGCAGGAGGCAACCAATCAATGTCTCTCTCTCACATCGATGTTTCTCTCTCTCTCTTTCCTCTCTCTCTAAAAATCAATGGAAAAATATCCTCAGATGAGGATTAACTCACATACACACACAAAATCTACTGCAGAGAGGCATACCAACAAGAAATTGTATTTTTCAGTTCCTTAGCAGATGAATAAACAGCTAAGACTGCAAAGAGATTATTAACACTTATTCCTGGATAAGAGCAAACATAGACCCTTAAAAGAATACAAAAAAGGCCTGTAGTGCCCTGACCGGTGTGGCTCAGTGGATAGAGCATCGGCCTGTGGACTGAACGGTCCCAGATTCGATTCCGGTCAAGGGCATGTGCCTTGGCTGTGGGCACATCCCCAGTGGGGGGTGTGCAGGAGGCAGCTGATCGATGTTTCTCTCTCATCGATGTTTCTGGCTCTCTGTCCCTCTCCCTTCCTCTCTGTAAAAAATCAATAAAATATGTTTAAAAATAAAAAAGGCCTGTAGCAATCCCACATCAGCCCACTCACTCCAGGACACTGTACTGACCACAATTTAATTCAAGACCAACAGACTAATTCAAAGTGGACAGTTAACACACAGAGTTTTCCCTATCCCAATCATTAGCAACAGAACTCAAAGTGACTTTGCCTCCCACAGCCTAACCTTTCCGCAAATCCCTAAAACTTTCTTTTCCATTTCCTTTTTTAAAAAAAACAAAAAAACAAAAAACAAAAATAAATCTGTCTCACATTTCTGGAGGCTAGAAGTCTGACATCCAGCTGTTGGCAGGTTCGTTCCTTCTCAAGCTGTGAGGAAGCCACTGTGCCTCTCCCCCAGCTTCTCCTAAAACTTTCTGAAGCTGGACCATCCAGGACACAAATATCGATGACCACCCCTTTCACACACTAGTTTACTGTCTGTTTTCTTGGTATTTGTCCAGGGTCATCCGCCTAACACTTTAGGTTTCTGGGAGGCAATCTGTCTGATTCTTTCTGCAGAACCTGACAAAGCGGCAGGCTTCTCTGGCTGCCATTAATGCTCGCTGATGGGTGTGCTGATGAAAAGAGCATCCTAGGCAACAAAGCACCCATCACGACACAGAGGAAAGACAAAGAGGACGGGCCGGGGACAGCTCTGATGCTGACAGAAAGAGTCCATGCTCACCTGGGGCAACTTCAATGAAGAGAATCTCACAAAGGTTCCAAATGAGCTCCATGGCAGACAGGATGGAGACCTGAGGGAGAAATGGAGACACGATTTTGACTGAAAACATTCCCAGGATTTACTCTTGGAACACAGGAACCAAGCCGGGCTTGAACCACATGATGGTCAACGTTCACTGAGTACTCCTATGGCAGGGTTTCCCAAACAGTGAGAATTTTAGAAGATGGGATGCAAACTAACGTGTGTTTTTTTAATGGCTGTGGTCTTAGTTTAACGTACATTAGAAAAAAACAGCTGCCCTGGCTGATATGGCTAAGTTGGTTGAGTATCGTCCCAGGAACCACAAAGTTGCCAGTTGGATTCTGTCGGGCACATGCCCAGATTGAAGGTTTGGTCCCCAGCCAGGGCACTTAAGGGAGGCAACCAATTGATGTTTCTTTCTTGCAGCGATGTTTGTCTGTCTCTGTCTCTCTCCTCCCTTCCTCTTTCTCTAAAACCAACAAAAATATATTTAATAACTAGCTCATCACACCCATGATCTTGATGATATGATTTAGAAAGAGGCTTTATTTGAGTAATAAAGGAGAGATGATTTTTAGAAAAATATTCAGTAATATTATGAGAAATATAAAGATAAAGCAAAAATTATAAAGTTGATATTCAAGGGAATGGAGTTTAGAAAATAGTCTACGAAAGGCCAAACCCAATATAAGACCCCAAAATAAACTTGCCCTTAGAAATATACATTCTTCCCTTTTCCACCACCCTTCTATGCACAAACACAGAATAGCTTATTTGTAAGGGGAAATAAATGCTTTCTGACTTGAGAAACAATGCATCATTCCCTATAAATGACTGAGTTTGAATAGCATCAAGATTCTGCCATAGGCCCTAACCGGTTTGGCTAGGTGGATTGAGCGTCAGCCTACAGACTCAAGGGTCCCAGTTTCGATTCCGGTCAAGGGCATGTACCTTGGTTGCGGGCACATCCTCAGTAGAGGGTGTGCAGGAGGCAGCTGATCAGTGTTTCTCTCTCATCGATGTATCTAACTCTCTATCCCTCTCTGTAAAAAATCAATAAAATATATTAAAAAAAAAAAAAAGATTCTGCCATAGACTTTCCCTTAGTAAACTTCTTTCGTTTGGTTTTGTTAATCCTCATCTGAGGATATTTTTCCATTGATTCTTACAGAGAGTGGAAGTGAGGGGGAGAGACAGAGAGAAAAACATCGATGTGAGAGAGACACATCATTTGGTTGCCTCCCACATGAGCTCCAATGAGGGCCAGGGATCGAGCCTGCAACCAAGGTACATGACCTTAACTAGAAATGAACCGGGGACCCTTCAGTCTGCAAGCCGAAACTCTATCCACTAAGCTAAACCCGCTAGGGCAATAAACTCTTGATGTGAAAAAAAACACACGATTCTGCCATAAACTATAGCACAAGGAATGCCGTCACTAATATTGTACTAACTGTAGGGTACCAGATGGGCACTAGACTTATTTGGGGGATCACTTCGTAAATTATAAGTCTAACCACCTGAAACTAATATAAAATAATCCTGAACGTGAACTGTAATTGAGAAATAAAAATATTTTTTAAAAGAGTCTACCAAAGAAAGAGAATTCTTTAAGTCCTCATCCAGTTCCAACTAAAGGATGAGAACTTGCAGCCCAGTAAATGCTGGTTTCATGAGTTGAGTACAGTTTATGAGACCAAGCAGTGGCTCCAAAAGCTCAGCTCTCTACCCTCAGGTGACACAATGTGGTGAGGATTTATATTTCCCCTAAGAAGTGAAAACTCAACAAGTATTTATCAAGCACATCCTTTGTTTCAATATGCTAGGCCTTGAAGGGGCACTAGAAGTTGAAAAAGATCCTTACCACCCCAAGGAGATGCCTGTCTACCTGGAAAGAACAGAGGGCTGCAAAAAAGAGTGATTGCAAAGCCACTCCAGGTGGGCGCCGAGGACACAGGAAGACATAACAGTGCCAACAACAAAGGCAGTGCCCTTACCTGGCTGCTGAACTGGCGACTGCTGGCTGGATCTTTAGCAGCAACTAATAAAACGTAAAACATTTTAAGTGAGCAATGGAACTTTCAGTCGCATTGTTGTAACTTCACATACCAGGTTCTGTAGCTTGTGCCTGTTTCTTCTAATGACCACCATTTTCACTATAGATTTTTTTTTTAATGCTTCATATCTTTTTGTTGTACATCAATGATTCTCAAACCAAGACCCTGAAGTTAGAAGTGGCACATTTAACTGCGACACAGCAAACACTGAGCCCACCATGTTATACAGGACTAGCTGACATCCAGAAGTCACGTGGCTCTCGTGGTTATGGTGACTTTAAATCACCAAGGTCAAAGAACTGGGGATGAAATTTTTAAAAATCCTTAATTAAGCCCAGCTGGTGTAGCTCAGTGGCTGAGCATCAACCTATGAATCAGGAGGTCAATGTTTGATTTCTGGTCAGGGCACATGCCCAGGTTACGGGCTCCAGTTGCAGGAGGCAGCTAATCTATGATTCTCTCTCATCACTGATGTTTCTATCTCTCTCTCTCCCTCTCCCTTCCTCTCTGAAATCAATTAAAATATAAAAAAAAAGAAAGAAAACATTGCTTAAATCTATTTTTTTTTTTAAATCCTTAATCTGGCCCTTTAGGCTTCCTTGTACCTGTCAACTTTGTACATTCTAACTTGAAAAACATACTCAAGATGATTGACAAAAAATTAAGATAGAAAAGTGAGAGTTTTGAACTGGAATGTCAATCAGCTTTTACCTTGTAGTATTTATATCCAGATAAATACTTTAATTACTATCACATACACACACACACATAAAATCCTTACTTGCTGCCTGGTGCATTTCCTCCATGCACGCTCTTATGACTGATCGGTAGTTTTTACTCACTCGAACCAATCTACAAAAAATGAAATGACATCCAAGATGAGTCTGGAACCTTTGTGGTAACAGAAAGATAGAATAGGTGACAGGAGCTTGCTGAAAGAGCCAAGTTGAAGGAGCTCTTAATGGCCAAAGAGGGAACAAGTTGAACAATAAAAGAAGTAAAATACAATACAATACATGGAATAAAGTAAGTATCCATGATTCCATACTGATATTGTTGCAGATGAGCGCCAATGATGGACACTAAAATCAGTGGTTGAAAATTTGAGAAGATTTGCATAGTCTTAAAGTTTCTCTCCCAAATACTTATTAGTTACCAAGGGAAAGACTATAACTTTATAGTGAAGAAACTGCATTAACCAAGTGATCAAGGTCAACCTCACCAGTAATAATAAAACATCAACATCATGAACCCCATGTACTGAGAACACATCATACATGTGGCATTCTTGCTAAAAATCATTGATGCAGTTAACTTATGAACCACAGCTCAAACAATCCTAGTTTATAAATAGTACAATAGTTTTCTAGTCTTTTACCAAAAAAATACCTTAACAGTAATTCTTTACAAACAAAACAAAATTTATTTTTGTATTAATTTCAAAATCTTCCAATAGTGTGACCTCTTTCAGTGACTCTCAGGTGCTTATTTGATCTAAATTTTCTTCTTTGGAGAGTAAATGAGTAGGAATATAAACAAAGAAACCTTATCAAGCCAGCAAGTCAATCAACACCATTTGCACATTCCCTGTAAGACACTTCCACTGCTGACCACTTACAATGCATAGCGCAGAACTGGAACAGAACCAGGAGCCCCTCATTTCTCCAGGAGGGCCATCCACCATGCAAAAGGTCAAGAATGCATCTCATTTGGCTGTTCACAATTTAGTTGTGCACTGCAGCACCTATTAGCAGCCTACTCACTGAGCTTTCCTGGATTTTCCAGTCAATTCTTCTTCAATTCTCTGGAGGCCCACAAAGATTCCATGGGATTCATTGAAGAGTTTTCTCAAGATGTGAGAGTAAACATCTACATCTTTCCGGACGATATGGATAAAAGGGCAGCTTGGCACCGTCTCTGATTTTCCTAAAACAAGATTAAAAAAAATTTTTTTAACATCTATCAGCATCATAGAAGAACCCACTATAATTTTTTTTACTATCTAATTACAAAAGCTTCAACTTTCAGCCACTAATTTCATTTATTAAAAATTATATAAATGACCACTTACCAAGTATCCACACAAGAATTTCTAAAAATAAATGCTTATTCTCTGACTTTACACCTCAGCTCACTAACATAGTTAGAAACTACCTTTCACCTCCATCAATCAAACTCTACTGAAAAAAGTAAATCACTTAATATTAGCCTATTTTGTAAAACTCAGTAAGATGCCTGGCCAGCGTGGCTCAGTGATTGAGCATCGACCTAGGAACCAGGAGGTTCTGGTCCGATTCCCGTTCGGGGCGCATGCCCAGGTTGTGGGCTCGATCCCTGATGTGGTGCGTGCAGAAGGCAGCCGATCAATGATTCTCTTTCATCATTGATGTTTCTATCTCTCTCTCCCTCTCTGAAATCAATAAAAATATAAAAGAAAATAAAAAGAAAAGAGATTCTCTAAAAAAGAAGAGAAAAGCCCTGGCCAGTGTGGTTCAGTTGGTTGGGTGTCGTCCCTGTTGCTGTTTCAATTCCAGATCAGGGCACATGCCTGGGTTCGGCTGGCTCCCCAGTAGGTGGTGTGCAGGGAGCAGCCAACTGCTGTTCCTATCTCACATCCATGTTTCTCTCGCTTCCTCCCCTTCATCTCTCTAAAAGTCAATTTTAAAGAAAAGAAGCTCTTCTCTAACACATGGAAGAATATTGTTACTTTTTCCCCCCCCTGGACTGAACATCTGCCAGGTCTCATAAATCAATGAAACTCTTAAACAGCTAAAGTTTTAAAAATAAAAAAATGGTGTAAAATAAGTTCAACTGTATCATGTCTCAACTAGTCAAATCTGAGCGAATAAAGGAGAAAAAAGCAACAACAACTAAATGTGCCCAGATAGATCATCTGTAAGAAAAAATAATAGTAAGTACCTTTTTTGTTGAAGGCGGTCTCACACACCAGCATCTCCCCTGGACCCCAGTCAAAACACATTTGCTTCTTCTTGGAATTCACTCCTGGAATCAACTAGTAAAGAAAAAAAAATAAGGCACAGAAACTGTTATTAAAGGCTTTGCTTCCAACTGATTTGCAAGGACAATCCTCGAAGTAGGTGGTCATGAAAGTTAAGTGCTAATCCATGTAGACAGCTGAATGTGGCTGAGATCAGCCCAGTCTATTCGACCCTGAATAAGCAAGTGAGCGTTGTTTGGGCACCTCAACCCAGCCTGCATTTCTCAACTGCTGATAAAAAGGAAAGCTACACCCTAATCAATTATTATAAGTTAGTAATCTGCAGTTTGGGGGGGGGGGGTTGTTTAAAAAATAAAAAGGGGCCCTAACCGGTGTGGCTCAGTGGATAGAGCGTCAGCCTGCGGACTCAAGGGTCCCAGGTTCGATTCCGGTCAAGGGCCTGTGCCTTGGTTGCGGGCACATCCCCAGTGGGGATTGTGCAGGAGGCAGCTGATCAATGTTTCTCTCTCACCGATGTATCTAACCCTTTATCCCTCTCCCTTCCTCTCTGTAAAAAATCAATAAGATATTTTTTTAAAATAAGTAAATAAAAAGGAACTGAACTATTACTCACTAAAAGGACACCCCCCCCAACCACACAGCTTCTATGCCATCTCTCTGAAACAGGTTAACTGCTACTAAGATCTCATGCCTTGCTTTGCCCAGTTCGCTTTGAAGTTAGTAAAATAAAAAAAATAAAAAGGGGCCCTAACCGGTTTGACTCAGTGGATAGCTTTTTTAGCCCTATTTTCAATTTTTTGTTTTGTCAGATATCGCTTTGCAGTCTGATGGCTTTCGCTGAAAACGGTAGGCATCTCTACTTTCTAAAAAGCAAAAACACAGGGTCAGGCAACCTGCAGTTAATGGGGTTTACAGGTTACCTAGGTTACCGAGAGCGAGAGGTGGAGACCAAGCTGTAATGGGCAGAGAGACGTGCCCTGGTCCCGCGGCCCGAGGCTGCGGGAACTTTCATGTGAAAAATGAGGCGATGAGAGGAGTGCTCTCCAGGCTGGGGGGGCGGTAGGTAGGAGCGGCAGGTATTCGTGTCTAAAACATCACCGATCAGCAACACTGGGCATCTTCTCTTGAGAGTTCAGATAAAATTGAGAGCAACAGAGCAATACAAAGAAGTAATCCCCCGAGAGAATGAATATGGTTAGTAAACCCTGGACAAGCACAAGCCAAAATCACGGCGCTGCGATGTGAAGCTTAGTTCGACTGGAAGGAAAAAACACACCAATCCCTCTGCCAGGTCCGAGCGCGCTCAGGGAGCCTTGGCCCGATGGGAAAAGCGAGGGAAGCAGGAAGGCGGGAAGGCAGGGGAGCGAGGGACGGGGTGCGGCCTGCGGGGCCAGGTAGTCCGAGTACACGGAGCAGCAGAAACCCAGAGCCACGGCGACCCCAACGCGACCACCTAGCGAATGTGACTCCGGACAGCGGCCACTGAGCTGAAGGAAGGGGAGGGGCGCCTCGCGGGCGGCGTTGAGGGAGAGACAAGCCTGCAGTGGCTGGCGAAGCAGACTCAACCCTTGGTCCGCGCGGGCAAGCAAGACCCTTCGGGGCGCCCTTACAGTGACTATCGGCTCGCCATCGAGCTCCTCCATGGCGCCGCACCTCAGCTGCCTGCAACTCGCGGGGCCGCCAAAGCTCGCGGCTCGGGCCTCCCGCTCGGAGCCGGCTGCGACAGAGGACCCCGCCCAGGCTCCTCTCGCACTGCCTGCAGGTCCAAGTCCCCAGCGCTGCAGGGGTCCCTCCCGTCGGCGACGACCATCCCTCTGTGGCACGCTACACGATTCCTTCCTTTCTGGCCTCGACAACAATTCAGGGAAAACAGCGCCAGGGGCCGTCTGTCCTCGGAGTAACCCTCCCGCCTGGTCAGGCGCCGCCGCGGACAGCCCCGCGCCCGTCCGGGAGAAGGCCCCCGGAGAAGGCGGGAGCGGTGGCGGTGCTT
The DNA here is from genome assembly GCF_014108235.1 of Myotis myotis. Lineage (NCBI taxonomy): Eukaryota > Metazoa > Chordata > Mammalia > Chiroptera > Vespertilionidae > Myotis > Myotis myotis. Next base: position 3,127,696 of record NW_023416321.1, read on the forward strand.
TCGCGCGTGCGCGGGCTGGCCGACCTGGGGCTGGAGCTGGGCCTGCCCCGCGCTCGAGCGAGCCCATGGCTTCTCCCCCTTCTGGCTTTTCTTGGCCCTCGGTGGTTTGCAGGTTAGCGTCGTCGCGGCCGCTTCTCCGAGCGGTGTCCAGGGCAAGGGAGCCCCTTCCCGGGGACCCGTCAGCCCATCGGGCTCCTGAAGGAAGGCAAGCGCTGCCAGCTCCCACCCCAAAACGCTCAAGAAGCAAAGCAGACGAAATTGATGCCGTTGGAACTACTGTGAAATCGAGACAGCTGAGCTTGCTTAGATTAAGCACAAATACTGGTTTGTGAGGAAAAAAAACAATCAGGGCATACTGGGTCTTGTTAATGGAAAACTCAAAAGTGCTCCATTAACTTAAAGGAGTTTCTAATGTAAATGCCATATTTACAAATACAAGGAAGAGAATAGTACGGGCTCCAAATTCCCGAATAAGCTAGTTTTTTTAACCAACTGAAGGAAATTCGGAATTTTAAAGTAAGCCTTAGGAAACAGTGCCTGAAAATGTAGCAGCTTTCTTTTATTCAAGAAAATTTTTGACTTGAAAACGACAAATTTTCAGTATTTTAGCTGGGCAAACGGTTCTTTCCCTGAGATTGCTCTGAACGACCTGCTTGAATTGGTGGAAATGAGATGACTTGGAGCGATCTGGAAAATCTCGTCACCCCAATAGTTTGTTCTTTTGAGATACAAATTGTTACGTAAAGGAAGGAAAATCCTGTGGCTATCACAATTTCATCCAAATCCCTATCTCTTAAGACGGCCATCCATCCTTAGGATGAAATTTAATGTAATTCTGCCATCTATGTCTTGCTGCATTTTCTAAATGTTTCATAGTTTACTGATCTGAGTGTTTCTGACACCAATGGTGGGGCTATGAAGTATAATAAATTATGCATTCGTGTTCCTTTTTAATTTTTTAAAATTTATTGATTGATATTTTTTAGGGAGAGGAATATTGATTTGTTGTTCCACTTATTTATGCATTCATTGGTTGATTCTTGTATGTGCCCTGACCAAGGATCAAACCCCCAATCTTGGCTTATTGGGAGGATGCTCTAATGAAGTGAGCACCCAGCCAGGGCTTGTATCCTCTCCCCGACCCTATATTTTATTTTCCCCCATCACCATGTAGCCCCCCACCCCACCCCATATTCCCTCTTCCACCTCCACCCCTCTTTTTTTTAATTTTTAATATATTTTATTGATTTTTTACAGAGAGGGAGGGAGAGGGATAGAGAGTCAGAAACATCGATGAGAGAGAAACATCGATCAGCTGCCTCCTGCACACCCCCCACTGGGAATGCGCCCACAACCAAGGCATGTGCCCTTGACCGGAATCGAACCTGGGACCCTTGAGTCCGCAGGCTGACGCTCTATCCACTGAGCCAAACCGGTTAGGGCATCCACCCCTCTTTTTTTTAACAAAATCCTAAAGGAATAATTTGGAAAAATAAATTGCATGATCAGCATACAAATCTTCTTTTCTCAGCTCTTCTTCACCAGCTCCTCCTCTGCCTCTCTCATTCCCCTCCTCTCCCTACATTGGTTATTTAACTCTGGAATTCCTATAACTATTCTGGAGAGACTTCAACTTGAGGTATATCAGAACCCCAGGAAGACAAAAAGAGTAAAATGTTTCTGGAATCAAATAAAAATCACCTAAAACAAAACATACCAATTGTGCAAGCGCCAAACCAGAAATTATTTTGTTACTCCAAAGTCAAATGTACAATCAGTCATTCTCTGATCAAGCTAGAGGAACTATGCTAGAATTTGTTTTCTGTAAGGGGCTGAGTGGATGCATTTAATGCATCCTAGTACAACCAATGCCTCCAGTGAAATAAATACATAATCACTTCAAGAGACATAATAATTTTTGTAAACAAGGTAGAAATGGATTACCAAGAGCCATAGAAGTATTTATGTACTTTGACCCAGTAAGTCCTCTTGAAAGTTTATTTTAAAGAATTTCAAAACACAAAAGATGTGCGTATTTTGGTGATTTATATCATATATATATATATATATATATATATAAAACCAAAAAATACATATTACATACATATGTAACAACAACAAAAATTTCTCAACCCCCACACTATTAGCATTTTGGGCCTGATAATTCTATGTTGTGAGAGCTATGCATTGCAGGATGTTTAGCAGAATCCCTGGCCTCTGTCCACTAAATGCTAGTAATTCTCAATTGTGACAACCAAAAATGTCTAGATATTCCCAATGTCCCCTAGGGGGCAAAATCGCCTCTGTTAAGAGCCACTGTCATAGATAGATGTTCCACCACAGAGGAATAGAGGAATGGAGTAGTACAGTGGAACCATGGTTCTTGAACTTCATTCATTCCAGAAGGCTATTCAAGAAGTGAGTTGTTTGAAAACCGAATCATTTTTCCACATTAGAAATAATGTAGCCGAAACCGGTTTGGCTCAGTGGATAGAGCGTCGGCCTGCGGACTGAGGGGTCCCAGGTTCGATTCCGGTCGGGGGCATGTACTTGGGTTGCGGGCACATCCCCAAGTGGGAGATGTGCAGGAGGCAGCTGATCGATGTTTCTCTCCCATCGATGTTTCTAACTCTCTCTCTCTCTCCCTTCCTCTCTGTAAAAAATCAATAAAATATATTAAAAAAAAAAAAAAAAGAAATAATGTAAATTGAATTTATCTGTTCCAGACCCCCAAATGAGTCTCTATTTTAACCTTTCTCATATCAAACCACATCCTACTAGCCTTAAAAGAAGAGTTTTTCATATATCACAGCCTCCCAGATGCTATCACAGGCTAACTGCTTTTTGTTTATCCAATCAACAACAGTTTTTCTACCTATTCATTTGCCTGTGATTACTGTTTTGTGAGCACTTTCACACCTTAGTATCATTAACAATATTGATGGCCTCCTTATGTTTTAAAATTGTGCTAATTCTCGATTTCTGCCAGCAACAAAAGCATTATCTCCTTTGTTTATTGCCTGAGAGTCCCTGAAAGGGTTGTCAGGTCGAATACTGAAGTTTTGGTCAACAATTGAGACATTTTTCTGTGAACAATTTGGTTGTGAACCGAATTGTTTGAGATGGGAGACATTCGAGAAATGAGGTTTGACTGTAAATATAGAATCAATAAGATATTATTCACCTATTTAGAAGAACCATGAAGACATATAAACATGGAAAATTTTTTTCAAGAAGTTTTAAAATGTTCACCTTTTGCACCCATAATTGTATTTCCAGGAAATAATCACGAGGGACATTCTGAATAATCACCCCAAAAAAGGAAATAAATGTCCTACAGCTAGAGAGGCTTATGTAGTCGTGAAAAGGTAACTATATAAAAAAAGAAAAAATAACTAGCAAAATTGTATAAAGATAAAATTTTGTTTAAAAGCATCAATTTTGTAAAAAATACGTATAAATATTTGTGTAGAGAAAAGACTGGCAGGAATGAGGAGTGTTATTCTGACAGCCAGAAAAAGTTACCCTTTAGAATGTTACCACATAATTTTCCAATTTAAAGGTAAACCAGCTATCCACCTGAAACTAATACAAAGTAATATTGAGTGTAAACTGTAATTGAAAAAAAATTTAAGAGTAAACCAAAAATTATGTATTTCTACAATGAGGTAAAGAAATATATGTGCGTAACAGAAAAAGAGATATATTTGTGGATAAAGATTAGAAATTAAAATTGAGAAATAAGTGTTGTATTGTGGTAATATGAGTGAATTAATAAATTTCAAAAAACAAAAAGAAAAAATAGGCCCTAGCGAGGTAACTCAATTGGTTAGAGCATCATCCCAAAACACCAGGGTTTCAATCCCTGGTCAGGGCACATGTAAGAATCAGCCAGTGGCCCTGACCGGTTTGGCTCAGTGGATAGAGCTGACGTCAGCCTGCGGACTGAAGGGTCCCAGGTTTGATTCTGGTCAAAAGCATGTACCTTGGTTGCGGGCACATCCCCAGTGGGGAGTGTGCAGGAGGCAGCTGATCGATGTTTCTAACTCTCTATCCCTCTCCCTTCCTCTCTGTAAAAAACCAATAAAATATATTTTAAAAACCCACATGATTTAAAAAAAAGAATTTAGAATCAACCAATGAATGCATAAATAGATGGAACAATAACTTGATGTTTCTCTCTCTCTTTTTCTTTCTCTCTCTCTCCCTCCCTCTCTCCTTTCCTCTCTAAAATCAAACAATAAAAATTGTTTTAAAAATTAAAAATAAAGCAAAATAACCCAAAGGGAAAAATGTTTCACTGATGTTTTAAATACATATGTAGGTACATACATACGTATATGAACATGAATAAGAACATGTTTGTGAAAACCTGCTTTATAGTCCTAGTAATGTATAACTAGCCACATAAAACTTCAAGTTGAGAGATACAATTATAAATGTGACAAATTTCTTTTTGGAGGGTAAAAACTGCTCTAGCCCTGTGGTTCTCAAACTTTAGTGAACTTCGGAATTATCTTAGAAGGTTTCTTAAACCACTGGTTCCTAGGCTCTATCCCCAGAGCTTCTAATTCAATAGTTTGGGATGGGGCCCTTGGTATTTGTACTAGAAGTACAAATTTCCAAGTGAAAGTGATATTGTTGCCCAGGGACCATCCTTTAAGAGCTATCCTTCCAACCATCTTCTCTACTTCAGGATGAGAGTAATCAATCACAAACAAGAGCTTGAAGAATACGGATGTTATCTTATTATTATTTTTCCCCCGGATGTTATCTTATTAGGCACAACAGCAAAATACAAACTTGGTTTAATTTGTTTTCATTTGTTTTATGATATAAACAGCCTCTAGTCACTGGGCCATACCTGAACCCAGCAATGGACAGAGGAGTAGGATTGGAGCATTAATGGGGTTAGAAGAACTGGAAATTGTCATTCAAAAGTAGCTGCAGGACAGACGCTCAGGAGCCCTGATTTAGGCATTTTGGGGATTCTCATGACAAGTGCTATGTTACTATTGCATCAGTAAGTCAATGAACTCTTATTGACCATTGACTCTCAGGACTTTGTTATTTGCTGAGACTATGAAGATGAAAAGCGAAAATACCTGTCCTCAAAAAGCTTACAGAACCATTTTCCAAGTATGTTTGTACAACATGTATGTTAATATCCAGTAAATGTATAGTATTATGGAACAGCATTTCTCTATCTTTTACGCTATAGCTGACACAAAGTGCCATATGCCAGGTTCTTGACTACGACTGCTGGCACAATCTTGGGTCCCACCTTTGCCATGACCCAAGGAGAGAAAGCTGGAAGGTTTTCACATCACCATTCTGCCTCCAGATTTCCTGAAGTTCAGGGACTTAGTATTTATTCTTCCCTCCCCTCCCCGCCCCATGGTTAGTATTCTTGCAGTATTCACAGAGAGCTCAAGAACTCAAGTAACCTCAGACCCTGAAGGAAATTTGGTGGCATAAATTACTCAGTTTAGTCATCTGTGTTATAATTCAGTTATGTGTTTCTCAAGGGTTTTGGCAAGGATTTAAAGCTCTATACAGACTCTGTGATTCTTGTCTTCCTGCACTTTCTAGGAATGGTGTTTTTTTGTTTTTTTTTTTTAATATATTTTATTGATTTTTCACAGAGAGGAAGGGAAGAGGGATAGAGAGTTAGAAACATCGATGAGAGAGAAACATCGATCAGCTGCCTCCTGCACATCTCCCACCGGGGATGTGCCCGCAACCCAGGTACATGCCCTTAACCGGAATCGAACCTGGGACCTTTCAGTCTGCAGGCCGACGCTCTATCCACTGAGCCAAACCGGTTTCGGCGGAATGGTGTTTTTTTGATTTGGCATCTGACCCTGAGGAGTACATTCTGGATGGTTCACCTTCTTCTACTTCTAACATCAGTTATTGATATGTAACTAGAGTTCTAGAAAAACTGGGCCTTTCTTGCCCAAGTTCTTAAACCCTCATGGTGAAAACCGCTCACTGCACAAGTCCCTCCTCATTCTTTCCTGTACCGGCCCATTAGGATCCAGGAACTGATACCAAGTGGTGGGAATAAAACTAAACAGGACAGACAGGTCTCAGCTTTCTTTGGAACTTCAGTTCCGCTGAGAGAGAGAAACAAACAAAAATTTAAGTCAAAACAACTTGATTGGTGTTCCTGACCCCAATCTGGGATTTTTGTTGTTGTTGTTGTTAATCCTCACACAAGGGATATTTTTTCTATTGATTTTTAGATAGAGTCAGAGGGAGAGAGGGGTAGAGAGAGAGAAACATTGATGTGAGAGACACATTGGTTGGTTGCCTCCCGAGCCCCACCGGGGCCTGGGGAGGGATGGGGATCAAACTGAGACCCTTCGGTCTGTGCTCTAACCACTGAGCACACAGCCCAGGGCCTGGGATGTTTTTTCTGCATGTCCTCTCTGCATCCTTCCACTGGGTGGGAGATGAGGGCGGGCGCTGTACGCAGTGCTACAGTAACTAAGCGCTGGGATCAGAGTCAGAAATCTTGAGTTCAGTTTGATACTGGCTCTGCCACTTTAAGCTGGGTGAGCAAGTTGTCCAACTTTTCTATGTCTCACTTTCTTCATCTGTAAAAATGGAGATAATAACAACACAGGCTTTGTGAGGATTAAGGGCTTGGCACAGAATCTCCACATAATACTCAATACCTGCCACTACTCTTCTGTATATAGTATTCCTCGAACTTTCTTTTTCCGAAGCGCTCTTTTCCAGTGCACAGCCATCCCCGCCCACCGCTATAAAAATGAAGGAGGGAGCCCTGGCTGGGTAGCACAGTCGGTTGGAGTGTTGTCTGGAGGTCATGGTTGTAGGTTCGATCTCCTGTTTGGGCACATACAGGAAGCAAATAGTGAATGCATGAATGAGCAGAACAACAGCCCTGGCCGGTGTGGCTCAGTTGGTTGGAGCATAGTCCAGTATAACCGAAAGGTTTTGGGTTCAACTCCCAGTCAGGGCATTTACCTAGGTTGCAGGTTCAGGTTTGATTCCCGGTCGGGGTCTGGGCACTTCCAGAAGGCAACCAATAGATAGATGTTCCTCTCTCTCTTCCTTCCTCTCTCTAAAATCAATTTTTTGAAAAATGATGGAGGGAGAAACAATGTTGGGAAATTTCTATCTTTTCATCTTTTTTTTAACCTAGACATTGGAAAGAGACTCCCAGTATATGACTTGAGTAGATCCCCTACACTCAGCTCACAGAATTCCAGTTTGCCATTGGAATATGTGTTGCTCACACATTTGAATATGCTTCACTATTTTTTATAGGAACTCCTCCATTGCCTGAAGGTAATTCTGTAATTTAGCATAACTTTGGAGAGGGGGGATATTGTAGGACACGCCTGTCACCCAGAAGCTAAGAACTAAACAAGCATTTGATTACTGGAAGTGCCCACATATTAATGAGGGTAAGTTTAACAGGACATATTCCTCTTTGATGGTTCTGCAGCCCTACAAGGCTGGGGAGGTGTGTGATGGCCGCAGAAGACCTAGGGTCAGCACAGCAAAGATGGCGTCTCTTTTTCCTCCTCTATAGCACCCAGCATGTTCATTCCCAGGCATACAGGAAGAGCTCACTCAACACTACCTGCCAGTGTGTGCTACTGGGTAAGTTACTTCATTTCTTTGAGCCTTAGGAGCAAATAAATACTATGCTCGCTTATAAGGCTTTGTGTGAGCAGGAAATGAGCTAATAGTAAAGCCCCACACAATGCCTGACACATGGCTGTTGGTTCTCTTCCCCTTTCACTTCTAGTGTAGTTCCTAACCCCACCCCCACCCCGCCAAATTACGTTATTTGAGTCAGGGACTTTGTCTGCCCACTGCCTAGCACAGGAACTTCCCCTAGTGACAGTTTCAATTTATTCATGCATTCAGTGAATCTTTGCGTACCTACAGTGGACAAAAGCTTGGAGTTGAGAGAGAGAGCAGGTTCATTCAAGAACCCAGCTAATTGACTATGACCAAAGAAGCCGAGGCTTCCAGGAAAAAATGATGAGAGAGAGCTAGAATGGTTAATCTGGATTAGTTTTTCGTTTGTTTTAGAGAGAGAATGAGAGGGGGGGGAGGTTGTTGTTCCATTTATGTATGTATTCATTGGTTGATTCCTGTATCTGCCCTGATCAGGGATTGACCCCATAACCTGGGTGTATCAAGGATGATGCTCTAACCAACTGATCTACCTGGCCAGGGCTGGGTTAGCTCTTAAAGGGTTTTGTGGGTCTTATACAAATTTTTGGACTTTATCCTATGAGTTGAAGATTGCCACTGAACCAAAACGTGGCAGAAACTTTTTTTGTTTTTATTTTAGAATGGCTTGTGGTTCTCAGATTTTAGTGTGCTTAGGGATCACCAGGGACGCTTGTTAAAAAGGAGGAATCCCGGAGCCACACCGCCTGAGAACATTCATTTAAATCAGCACCCTAGCCCTAGCCGGTTTGTCTCAGTGGATAAAGCGTTGGCCTGTGGACTGAAGGGTCCCAGGTTCGATTCTGGTCAAGGGCGCATGCCCGGGTTGCAGGCTCAATGATTCCCAGTAGGGGACTTGCAGGAGGCAGCCGATCAATGATTCTCTCTCATCATTGATGTTTCTATCTCTCTCTCCCTCTCCCTTCCACTCTGAAATCAATAAGGATGTATTGAAAAAAATAAATCAACACCCTAGTTGATTCCGATTCACTTAAATGTTCAGGTACAAGTGGGACTTACCTGAAAAGAAAAAGACCAGTTAGGAGGCTAGTGCAGTAGCCCTGGGGACAGCTGACTTGAACTTGGGCCTTACTTGGCTTGTCTTACAGTTACGGCCTGAAGCCTCCTCTGTCCCATGGAGGACCAGCTGGAAGCCCAGCAAATGCTGCCTAAGGGAGACATACTTGGCAGGTATTAGAAGGCAGCATACACACGACTCGGAGGTGGACGGTACGGGGAGTGTGAGAGAGAGAGGACGGGGTCCAGGACGCCCCCTCTCCAGCATGGAGCCAGGTCCTATCGGAGTGCCATTCGCCGAACCTGGTCGGAGGAGGTAAAGCGAGGAATTTCAGTTGAGATTCGCCGAGTTTGAGGCGCCTCTGGGCCATCCAAGTGGAGATGTTCCAGAAGCCAGCTGGATTTATAGGTTGGAAGCTCAGAAAGATCCGGGCTAGAAACAGAGAGTTGAGAAGGATTAACAAGTAGGTGGGAGTGGAGGTGGGAGAAAGGGCCTAGATTCTAGAGTCTAGAACACAGCCCAGGGGACATTTTGAGGGCAGAGCTGAGGAGGAAGAGGAACGCGAAGGGATCAAGGACGGGCCAGAGTCCCGGCCCAAAGCCGCAGGGAGGGCGCGGGACGCGGCCTGGGCGCGTGACCGTGCGGAGAGCGGCGTCCCTGCGGCTGCGGGGCGGATGGCGGCAGATTGCAGCGGCCGCGGGGAGTGGGAGGCGGGGGAGCCCACGGCTGGCAGGGCCCCGTCTTCAAGACGTTTGGCCAAGAGCGGGGAGAGAGATGGTGGCAACTTACGACAGAAATAGAACCGCGTCTTTTTCTGTGCTGAGGGTGGAGCAGAAGGACGTACAGGGATAAAGGCTAAAATAAAACCTGAGGGCGAGAGGGGGACCCACTGCACAGACGTTGGGATTTGTTCTGAAAGCAGGAGGGACCAGCTTCCATGTTTTAACCGGACGGAAGGAGGAAACGATGGACCGGATCGGAAACCTGACAGTGGGCCGTTCTCCCCGGTGGAGTGTCTCCTCTCGGAGGTTGGGAGCCAGGCCCCGAGGAGGGAGTTTGGGGGATGAGTATGTCCCACCTCAGCCGGCCCAGGTGCGGGGTTACCGGCGCGGGAGCAGTCACTGCGCCAGGCAGGGACTTGGTGGGAAGCGAGTTGAGGCTGAAGCTTTAAAATCCAAAGGATGAGAGGCTGACCGAGATTAAGTGTGATGCTCCTCTGACCCTGAGGAAAACTGCATGTGGGCCAGTGAACAAGGGTGTGTGTTTTCCCCTAGAACCTCATGCTGGGGCTACGACTCAGGCTCCCCCTTCCTCGTCCAGTCAGTCTGCCTTGCCCGGCGTGTGTCCCACGTCCAGGCCTCAAGGCTCCTCGTCCTCAACGAGGACCAGCTGGAAGCCATTTTGATTAAGCTCCACCACAGAAGGACAATACAGCCCCGCCCAGAGCAGGCGCGCCCCCGCGGCGGGCCGGGTGCGCGTGTCCGCGCCTCTTCCCGCCGGCCTGGCAGGCGCCGGGCCGGGCCGGGGCAGCGCGGGGCGGGGGGGGCGGGGTGGTTATGTAAGCGTTGCGCGCTCCCGCGAGGCGACAGCCAATGGGAAGCCCCGGCGGCTCGTGCTCGCGCACGCAGGGTGGGGGGAGGGAGCGCACAGCGTGCGCGCGCCCTCTCCCTCCTCCACCGCTGCCGCCTCCTTCTTCTGCCGCTCCTGGTGCTGCTTGTGTGCTCGTTTGGTGCGGACCTGGTACCTCTTTTGTGAAGCGGCAGCTGAGACTCCGGCGCTCGCCATGGCCGACGAAAAGCCCAAGGTGAGTTCGGCGCCGGCCGCCTCGTCTCGCCTCGCGGCGGGGTCACGGCGCGGGCTGGTCTCCGGCCCGCGCCACCGCGGGCTCCCCGCGCCTTCCCGGGCCCCTCACGGGCCGGCCGCGGCTCAGGCCCGGGCGTTCCGCGCCATTTTCCTCCCTCCCCTCTTCCTCCCTCCCGCGCTGGAGGAGGCTCCGCGGCCCTCCCCCGCCCCCGGCCGCCTCAGAGTGCGCGCCAGGCGCGAGTTGGGCGGGCGGATCGCGGACGCCCGCAGGCCAACGGCTGCGAGCGGGGCTTCTCGGGCCGGGCGGGCGGGCGGGCGCGCGTGAGGAGGGGCGTTAGGGCGCGCGGTGTCTCCACCCTCCGCGGACCCCGTGCGGAGCTGAGGCGGGTGCTGCCGCCTCCGCGGTGGCGGGGAGTTCCCTTGGTCCGGGACTTCCCCCACAGGGATGAGCAGCGCGGGCGTCCGGGGACCCTGCCTCGGGCCGCCGGGGCCCGGTGAGGGCTCGGGAGGAATCAATGGGTTGCCGATGGGTCGGAAGCCGGGTGGCGGTCGGGCGGTCGTGAGGGGCTGGGGATTCCCGGGGAGTGTTTCCCATTTTAATGGCCTCGGGTCCCGGTGGTGGTGGTGGGGGGGATGGGCAGGGGCTTTTCCTTGGGTGTGAGATGACCCCTAACCTGCGGGGACCATGTGGTTTCGAGAAGTTGGGGTCGATGTTCGTGCAGAGACTTCCTAGGGCTTAACTTTCGAGGGCGGGTTTTGAGGCACCAAGGAGGCTCTTCCCGTGAGGGCCGGGCGCACGCGTCCACCTGGCGCACGGGGCGCCTCTTTCGGTTTGTCTGGTTTGTGACCCCCCCCCCCCCCGAAGCGATTCAGGGGCCACAGAGTTCTTTCTGCACTCGATGTGGGTGAACTTCAGATTAGGTGGAAATCTGCGAGGAAGACTTGGAATAAACTTCATTTGACTCATGTCAACAAAGGGGAGGGGAGAAGAAGCTCTCCACTAAAAATAAACAAAATGAAGCTGCAAATAGAGGCGAACGTTAATGGTGGTTCTGAGTTATTGCCGCTGCTTCAGAGAGAATCAGGATGTTCCTCGATTAGCTTTGTTCATGGAACTTGAGATTTAAGTCATAAAATCGGGTTCGGTAGCTTCAACGAGAGAATTGTAATGGGTTTTGAGTTGCAAGCTCGAGGTTTGTTCCCCTGCATCTGTACTTTGAAAAGGGAAAGGATGCTCATTTTTAACTTTTTAAAGGAAAAGATAGCTTTTGAAAGTGACCAAATAGACCATTTTAGGCAATTGAAGAGAGCACTGTAGTAAATTTGAGTGGGACTCATCCTTAAAAATTGATTGTTGCCACTGATAGTATTGCATGAGGCGCTTTTTCTGTTTCTGTGGCAGACAGCTATTTAATGTCACCTCAGGGTTTCTCATTTTTTCAGATTGATTTCAGCGGCTGAAAACAGCTGTATGCTCTCTTATCATACAGAATGAGAAACCTGTTGATTTCTGAAGCAACTTGGGCTGCAGCTGCTTTAAAAGGTGTTTGTTTTTCACATTTTCCAAATTATACTTTTATTTTTCTTTCAACAGGAAGGAGTCAAGACTGAGAACAACGATCATATTAATTTGAAGGTGGCGGGGCAGGATGGTTCTGTGGTGCAGTTTAAGATTAAGAGGCATACACCACTTAGTAAACTAATGAAAGCCTATTGTGAACGACAGGTGAGGAACTGACATGAGCACTTTCACTGAATAAAACTTATTTAAATAAAAAAACCCTTATTTTCATGAGAATAGAGACTAGATTAGCATAATAAGTAGACTGACTTTGCTAGAATGAATATGCACTTACATATTTGACATATCAATTTTATCATACACTTGGACTTGGTATGTTGATTCTTCATGAAAACCCTAGGATGGGTTGGTTAATGTATGACTAGAGTCTAGTCCTGTACCACAAATGCATCAAATTATACTCACAACACGTGGTTTGTTTCCAAGGTGATATAAGAAAATAAGAATGAACATAGTAAAATTTCTTGTCAGGCTCTTTTTTATCCATTTCAGATATGTCTTATGTCAAAACTATTTTGACCAGTTTGGAAATACAATTAAATGGGAGTTTAATTAAAAAAAAAAAAGTGAGTTTAAGGACATTGCAATTTTCCTGAAGTGTGTAAAATTTTAATATTCCCTTTTTACACTAAAAGTGGATGTCAAGAAATTTAATCTGCCCTAGTCGGTTTGGCTCAGTGAATAGAGCGTCAGTCTGCGGACTGAAGAGTCCCAGGTTTGATTCCAGTCAAGGGCACGTGCCCCTGTTTAAGGCTCGATCCCCAGTAGGGGGCGTGCAGGAGGCAGCCGATCAGTGATTCTCATTGATGTTTCTAGGTTTCTCTCCCTCTCCCTTCATCTCTGAAATCAATAAAGAAATGTATATTTAAAAAAATTTAACCTGAGCCAAGCATAAACATTTTTATATTCTAAAGACATTTGCATTTTACTTAGATAATAGTAAATAGACATCAAGGAGAGGAAGTAGAAATATATAGATGCTGGGAGGTAAATGCAAGCTGTAAGACAAAGAAGCTTCTCTTTGTGATGAGTCTAACAATACAAAGGCAACTTTAAAAATGACTTTTGCAAGTATAACAAAAACTCTGGTACCTACATAAGTTAAATACAACAGTTACTTCACAGAAGTACTTTTCTTTTTAAAATTTTTATTTCTTGATTTTAGAAAGACAGGAAGTGGGGGGAGAGAGAAACATAGATTTGTTGTCCCACTTATATATGCATTTATTGGTTTGGCTCTTGTATGTTCCCTGACCAGGAATCGAACCCACAGCCTTGGCGTATTGGTGACACTCTAACCAACAGCTATCCGGCCAGGGCCTCAGTATATTCTTATTTGAAGAATTTTGGAGAAATTCCCCTTAATTGTGCTAAAGATTTTTTTGCACTAGCACCTTTCATATTTGAAAACTAGTTCCCCTTCAGGTTACAGGGAAATTTTTTTTTTCCCCAGAGGAAGGGAGAGGGAGAGAGAGATAGAAACATCAATGATGAGAGAAAACCATTGATTGGCTGCCTCCTGTACGCCCCCTACTGGGGATTGAGCCCTCAACCCGGGCATGTGCCCTTGACCGGAATTGAACCTGAGACCCCTCAGTCTGCGGGCCGATGCTCTCCACTGAGCCAAACCAGCTAGGACATACAGGGGAATTTTTAAAGCTAATCATTTTGTAGATGTTTTATGTAGCCAAACCTTATACAGAACAGAAACTCATGTTTAGATTTGGTAGTTTTGAACAAAATTCTCCGTATCTTCAGTTTTCTCTAATTACTACTAAATTTTAGCTTTTTAACATCATTGATTTTTAGAAAGAGGAGGGAAGAGAGAAAGACTGATTTGTTGTTCCACTTATTTATGCATTCATTGGTCAATTCGTGTTTATTCTCTGACTGGGGATCCAACCTGCATCCTTGGTGTATAGGGACAACATTGTAACCAACTGAGTAACGGCCAGGGCTAAATTTTATTCATTTTTATTTTTTAATTGACTTTAGAGAGCGAGGAAGGGGAGGGCTAGAGAGGTAGAAACATTGCTGAGATACTGCCTCTAGCATGCTCCCTAACTGAGGATCGAACCTGCAACCCGGGCGTGTGCCCTGACCAGGAATCAAACCTCAACTTCTGGTTCATAGGTCAACACTCAACCACCAAGCCACACCAGCCTGGTTGACTCCCTGCTTTTTATGTGTGGGTACAGACTCAAAAGACTAAGAATTGGCAGTTGAAAATTCTTGACCAAGGATTTCCTGTAAAGATTCATTGAATGTGCATATTTATTTTGTAATGAACTCACTTGATATCTTGACTCTGGAGTTTCAGTGGATGTATAATGGGCATCTCAAACTGAACATCCAAAAGAGGACTCTTGATTTTACTTCTAGAAATCTTTTTCTCTGGTGTCCCCACTAAGTAAACAGCAATATTCAACATCTAGTCGTGAGGTCAAAACCGTGGGGTCATTATTTATTTTTATTGATTTCAGAGAGGAAGGGAGAGATAGAAACATAAATGAGAGAGTAGCATTGATCGGCTGCCTCCTGTATGCCCCACACTTGGGATTGAGCCTGAAACCCAGGCATGTGCCTTAATGGGGAATTGAACTGTGACCTCCTGGGTCATAGGTTGATGCTCAACCACTGAGCTATCCCGGCTGAGCCTTAGGGTCATTTGATGATGCTTTCCTAACTCATATAAGCCATCAGCAAATTCTCTTCTCTAACAACCTTTGCTGTCCAATACAGTACTCAAACCACATGTAACTATTTACCACTTGAAATGTGGCTAGTCCAATTTGAGATGTGCGGTAAAGTGCAATATATATAGCAGATTTGGAAACTCAGTATGAAAAGTAAATTAGCTTAGTTTTTAAAATGTTGAATACATGTTGAAATGATAGTATTTTGAATTAAGATATTCTATTAAAATTCTATATTTTTCAAGTGGCAACTAGAAAATTTAAAAATACATATGTGGCTCACATATTTCTGTTGGCTATTGCTGAGCCCTCAGCCATTTTATTCCAGTCTTGCTAAGTTATTTCCTTGGAGATGTGTCTGATTAATTCAAAGAGCTTCTTTTCCTGGCATTCAATCCTCATTCAGTTTGATATTTTTCATTGGTCGATGTCTATATTTGTCTTTCCACTGAAATGCGAGCTCCATGAGCATAGGGCCTTTTTGATCACTATTTCTCTAGAGCCTAGACCAATAACCTGGCATATCGAACATGTTATAGAGAACATTCAATGTAGTATTTCCAGAGGTTGGTTCCTACTAAGTTTTTCATTCACATGTAGAATTAGAGTTTGCCTACTTTATGTCAGCCACATAGTCTTCAGCTAACTGATTGAGAGCATACTTTCCCATTGTAGTGGATTTACCCTACAGATTGTTTCATGGAGTGTCAGGTGGTTTCAGAGGGCACAGGTTTATTGGTTTAGTCCAATTCATTTTTGTGAGATGAGAAAATGGACCCACAGAGATAAGCTCATACAACTCTTCAGGCACAACTCTAAAGCTCAGGGATGAGATTTATTCAGAAGAGGAGCTCAAGTACTGGTTTAATGTAAATTCCTTGTTTGAATTTACATGGCTTATGGAATCTTAAAGACAAGTTTTCTGAATTTTGGACTTTTGCTCTATAGCAAAATCTTTTTTTTTTTTTTAAATATATTTTATTGATTTTTTACAGAGAGGAAGGGAAAGAGATACAGAGTTAGAAACATTGATCAGCTGCCTCCTGCACATCTCCCACTGGGGATGTGCCCGCAACCCAGGTACATGCCCTTGACCGGAATCGAACCCGGGACCCTTCAGTCCGCAGGCTGACGCTCTATCCACTGAGCCAAACCGGTTTCGGCTATAGCAAAATCTTTTATTGGTAAAGAAAAGCATATAGCCTTAGCCAGTTTGGTTTAGTAGATAGTGTTGGCCTGCGGACTGAAGGGTCCCGGGCATGTATCTGGTTTGTGGGCTTAATCCCCAGTGGGGGGGCATGCAGGAGGCAGCCAATCAGTGATTCTCATCTTTTTTTTTTTTTTTAAATATATTTTATTGATTTACAGAGAGGAAGGGAAGAGGGACAGAGAGTCAGAAACATCGATGAGAGAGAAACACCAATCAGCTGCCTCCTGCACACCCCCAACTGGGGATGTGCCTGCAACCAAGGTACATGCCCTTGACCGGAATTGAACCCGGGACCCTTGAGTCTGCAGGCCGATGCTCTATCTGCTGAGCCAAACCAGCTAGGGCGATTCTCATCTTTGATGTTTCTATCTCTCCCTCTCCCTCTCTGAAACGAATGAAATATATTTAACCCTCTGAGTGCCAACCAATATCCTAGGAACTATGCTAAAATTGCCAAGGCATTTTTGCTGATATTACAGCAGTTTAGGAAAAAAATTATGAATCGCAAGTAAATGAAGTTACATATTCAAAAACTTAAGGAAACCTTTACTACATTTGTTTTCATCTTTGACATATATTGTTTGCTGATGGTATTATAAAATACTAGTAGGAAAAAAAATTGCAGGAGGAGCGCGATTGCGCTCCCCGCACTCAGGGTTAAGAAAGAAAAAAAAGAAAAGTATATAAACAGGTGGCAATAAAGCAGTAGTCCTGGCTGGGTGGTTCAGTTGGTTGAAGTATCTTCCCTTACATCAAAAGGTTTTAGGTTCAGTCCCTGGTCGGGGCACATACCGATGTTTCTCACATTGATGTTTCTGTCTAAAATCAATAAAAATCCTCTGGTGAAGATTAAAAAAAAAAAAAAGGAATATAGTTTGCTTATTTTCTGTCCCTGCCTTTCCCCCCCTTTTATTTTGAATGGCTGCACCATTGTCCTTACGACCTTACCCCTGGATGTAGTGAAGGAAGAACCCAGCATATAGAAGGTGCTTAATATTTTGTTGAAGCACAGACTTCAGTGGAGTGTTTTTATTTTTATTTTTTTAAATATATTTTATTGATTTTTTACAGAGAGGAAGGGAGAGGGATAGAGAGTCAGAAACATCGATGAGAGAGAAGCATCGATCAGCCGCCTCATGCACACCCCCCACCGGGGACGTGCCCACAACCCAGGCACATGCCCTTGACCGGAATCGAACCTGGGACCCTTCAGTCCGCAGGCTGACGCTCTATCCACTGAGCCAAACCGGTTTCGGCAATGTGGAGTGTTTTTAAATATGTAAAACTTGGTAATTAATGCTTGGCATTGAATTCTTGGTTCCTTTTGTAATCGCTAATTAAAATTAAAAGTCATGAGGAATTTCACCTACCTGATGGAGGATTGCTTGTATTCAAGACAAGGGTAAGGGCTAGTCTGTAAGTGGTATGTATTTACACTCAGTAAATTGGAGTGTCATCCTGTCGCAGGTTCCATTCCAAGTCTAGGGGCCAGTGGGAGGCAGCCTTATAGATGTTTGTCTCTACCTCTCCCTTTGTCTCCCTTCCTCTCTAAAAAACCCCAAAAGTCAATATAAATATCCTCAGGTGAGGATTTAAAATATATTCATTGAAGTATGGCTTTTGTGTAACAATTATAATTTATAATTTGAGCATGATATTGGAGTGACTTCGTAAGATGCTTTCTAGAAAGCTGTCTTTCAAGTTAATATATTTATGCCATACCTCCAAAGATACTTTATTTTTCTATCTTGTCTTCATTTGGCTGCAGTTATCAACAGCTTTGATGCTTTGCTCCTTTCCCCCTCTTCCCACTCTTGTGTCGGGAAGGTAATGCTTGATCTCTTTAACATGCACTGAGGAATATTGCTGTGTGCATTGGTTACTTCAAATTTCCTTTCAGTATCTTATTTAAATGCAGTTGACTCAAAGTATGATCTGTTCAAGGTTGGATTAGCTATGGTCTCAAAAGCAGTGCAGCTTTTTTTAAAAGAAGACCTTTTAAAAACATTTTCCAAAGAAAATCAAACATAGTTTAAAGAAAGTGAAAGTCACCCCAAATCTTTTTACTCATAGAAATGTTGGTAGCAAATGTATTTATGTCTCATTTAAAACATTTGTGGCTAAATATGCATATGTTTGCAGTAAGATGCTTTTAAACTCTCTTGTACAGGGTTTGTCAATGAGGCAGATCAGATTCCGATTTGACGGGCAGCCAATCAATGAAACAGACACACCTGCACAGGTAAAAATCTCTGTTAACTAGAAAAATCAATGTGTGTTTTTTTTTTGTAATTTGCTTAACAGCTTTATTTATGAACTTTTAGATGTTGAAATACAGTTCTTTATCAAAATTCAAAGCTTTGTAAAAGATGATCAAGGGGGAACAGAAAGAAAAAAAATAGGAATAGATTGAGGAAATGCCACTGGTTTTAAAATATCTGGTTATCACTCAGTAAAACTAATAGGTCATTTAGTTACTTTAACCCATTTCTTTCTTATTGTCATTTTCTTCAGAATGTTTATTGATTTCAGAGAGTAAGAGAGAGGGGGAGAAAGATGGAAACATCAATGAGAGAGAATCATTGAATAGACTGCCTCCTGCTTGCCCCACTCTGGGGATCGAGCCCGCAACCTGGACATGTGCCCTGACTGGGAATCGAACTGTGACCTCCTGGTTCATAGGTTGACCTTCAACCACTGAGCTATACCTGCAGGACAACTGCAAGTCTCTTGATAGCTTAGTTTGAGAGTGGGGGCTGTTGACAACAGGTGGCTTTCCAGACCCTTACTACAGAATGTGATGCTGCCCTGGCCCAGTGACTCAGTGATTAGAGTGTTGGCCCTGTGAAGGGCATGTACCTTGGATGCAGGCTCCATCCTGCATCCCGGCCCAGTGTGTGGGAGGCAACCAGTCAATGTAACAGATGTATCTATATCTCTCTCCACCTCTCTCTTCTCTCTCCCTCTCTCCCTCCTCTTTCTTCCCCCTCCAGTCGCTCCCTCCCTCTCCCCCAACCCCTTCCACTCTAAAAATCAATGGAAAAAATGTCCTCAGGTGGGGATTAACAACAACAGAAAAAGGTCATGCTGTCTGATCCCTGTATCTCTACCTATCAGCACAGTTGGTCTATCACATTGTAAGAAGCTCTCAAGTTCCAGTTAAGAATTCCACTTTGAAAATTTAAATTAGAGTCTATTTTTGAATTTTTTTATCACGCCATAAAAACCAGAAAGTGATAAATATGGTGTGAGTGAAGCAGCATGTCAAGATTGTGGCTTCCTTGATAATCTTAAAAAAATATTGAATTATCTATGAGTTATACTTGAGAAGAGAAGATTTTGAAGAAATTCCGTTGGTGAGTCTCTAAGAAGCAGTTATAGTCCATAACCACAAGGTGGAGCTGAATTCTCTTTAAATATATATTTTTTTATTGATTTCAGAGAAGAAGAGAGAGAGAGACATCAATGATGAGAGAGAATCATTGATCAGCTGCCTTCTGCACGCCCCCCTACTGGGGATTGAGCCTGAAACCTGGGCATGTGCCTTTTACCGAAATTGAACCCCAGGACCCTTCATTCCACAGGCCGACGTTCTATCCACTGAAGCAAACAGGCTAGGGTGAACTGAATTCACTTGATGAAAGAGAAAAAGCTCTTTTATCTTTTAAAAGCATTTAAAGTTTCACTATAAAGTTCAAAATACTAATAGTTTTGTTACAGTAGATAGGCTGAAGACCTGTTTGGATGTGTGTGGGTTTTTTTGTCTTATTTTGTGGTTTTGTTGTGGTTGTTGTTTTTTTGCATCCCGGGGGGGGCCTGAATTGATGTTTTTAAAAGAATAAAAAGAATTCATTAAGCTAAACTCTGATGATTAGAATGTATTTTCTGTCTTATGAAGCCCTTACCCCCCACCAGAAAGTAGTTCTAAGGCTTGTCTACCGTGCTAGTTGCAAATACTAAACTGTGAGGAGGATTTATTCAGACTTGCATTATAAAATCTTCAAATGAATTTAGAATTGAATTCATTTTAGAATGAAATTGACTTGTTTTAGAATTGTTTTCCCAATATTAAATAGAAGACTTGTAATAAATCAAAAAATCTTATCAGCCAATTTTAATAGCAGTATAATTATGTGCCCATCATTCTGTTAAATACTTTCTTCAACTCATTTCATTCTCATAACTGAATGCTATGCCTTTTTACAAAGAGGGAATTGAGACGCAGTTATTAATACAGTGGGGTCTTGACTTACGAGTTTAATGCGTTCTGAGACCGAGCTCGTTAACTCAAATTACTCTATCAACTCAATGCAAAAAATCGGCTGAGAGACAGCTGGTATCTCAAAAAACTCGTTAGTCGGGACACTCGTAAGTCAAGGCCCTACTGTATTTTAAAGCCTTAGCTCTACTTTGAGTATATTTGAACTTTGTTAGAAACAGTTGTTTCTTGTCTTTAGGTGCTCAAGATTGTTTTATTTTCAAAATTACCAGTTTTTAGAAAGAAATGTTTAAGGGTAATTGTCAGCATAATAAACTGTTACAAAGATTATTTACTTTAAAGCAGGGGTGGGGAACATACAGCTGGAGACATCATTCGGTCTGGCCCTGCCAAGGCATTAGGGTGAGTCAATTAAATGTTTGACCAAACAGGGCAGGCTAATTTTTAAGTTGATAATGTTATATGGCCTGAGAATGATGTTATAAATACCCAAATGGCCCTTGGCAGAAAAAAGATTCCCCACTCCTGCATTTTACAGTGTTGCCATATGTACCCAAACCTTATCAACATGGTTGTTTTGTGTATAACATATGGGTAGTAAAACTTGCAAACTTAATTTGTGAATAGCATTTTAAAATTGAAATTAACTTAAAAAACAACACAAGTTTTTTCTTGCCCGATCCCTTTCCTTACTGCATAGAGGCAACCACTGTTTTGTGCATAGGCAAGGATACATTCATGTGTATACACACACACACACGCACACACACCTAAAAACACAAAGGTTGCCTAGTTTTTAAATGTTGTTTTTAGTATTCTAGGGGTATTTAGTATTATAGGAATATTTCTACTTCTGCACATGTAAATCTGCTTATTCTTTAATAACAGGTATGTGGTATTTCATTGTGAATGTATAGTATTTCTTTGGGTTTCTGTTGGTACTTAGGTTATTTCCAGTCTTGCTCACCTAAACAACATAGTGAGATCCTTTACATGCATCACTCATTTTCAGTGATCGAAGGAGATGATTTAACTTGTAGACATGTTCAGTTTTTAACTTAAAAGCTAAGTTTTCTAGTATAATCTTCATTAAAAAAGGAATGCCAAGTGAAAAATTACTAAAATCTAAGCCTGGGATGCTAACTAAGTTAGTGTTTGGGATGTCTAAAATAACCAACACTAGAATTGGGTGAAACTTGTGCAGTTTTTCAGGATATTTCTGATAGTTATAAATTTTAACTATCAATGGCTTTTTTTCCTTTATGCTAGTTGGAAATGGAGGATGAAGATACAATTGATGTGTTCCAGCAGCAGACAGGAGGGGTCTACTAAAAAGGGAACCTGCTACTTTACTCCAGAACTCTGTTCCTCCAGACCAAGAAGACATTCTCAATTAGAAAACTGCAATTTGGTTTCAACACATCTGACTACTACAGTATAGTTTTCTCTATTCTTTCATTTTCCCCTTCCCCATTCTTTTATTATTGTACATAAAGTAACGGATGTATGTGCACAAGCATTTGCATTTTTTTTTTTTTTAACTAAATGGCCAATGGTATGTTTTGATCTACATCAAATGGAGATGGGATGGGGAAAAAATACTGGTTCTGTGAAAACACCCCCTTTCTCCATTAGTGGCATGCTCATCCAGCTCTTATCTTTATATTCCAGTAAGTTATTTTGCTCTCACTGTTTAACAAAAAAGAACAACATAAAAATTCTTGCATACCTTGTTTGATTGGAGAATTTTAATGTTTTTCATTTATCATTGTAAAACCAAGGACAATTTTATAACTTTTTTGTACGTAGCTGTTACATGTAGGGCAATCTGTCTTTAAGTAGGGATAAATTACTCTAAAAAAATGAATCCTAGATAGTTTTCCCTTCAAGTCAAGTGTCTTGTTGTTTAAATAAACTTCTTGTTTAAAATGAGCTGTTCTCTTTATTCTGAGGAATATTAAATAAGAAAATTGAAGTTTAGGATACCAATAGGCCTGCTAGAAGTAACATTTAAAGGAAGAAACAGGACTTTCTATTTCTGACAGACTAATGCAAAACAAAGAATAACAAAGTTACATAAATGACTATCAACGGATGTTCCAGCCTCCTCTTTGTTAAAAAAGCTTAGGTCCAAATATGCAACTTTAGTAGCAAAAAAAAAAAAAATAGGTCATACTATGTGGATTTACTCTCAAGCATTCTTTTCTGTAAACCATTACCTGAGGCCTTAGTAAAATGCAGCTAGGAAAAAGGTTCTGGTTTAGCTAACTGCTGATAAGTCACTTAATTCTCTAGCTTTCACTTTGGTGAGTAATCCCTAACCTAAAATAGAATCTGTTTCTTATTTAAGGATGTTGAAGGACAGAAAATGTTTATCTACATATATTTCTTTTAGCATTTAAATATATAGGTCACTACTGTCTTCAAATGTATGGGGAAAGATCATGGCTATAGAACCAATAAACAGTATTTGAGCAGGGAAGATAAAAAAAGATGGTCTAATTCTAACCCCTGTTTTGGGGTTGAGAAAACTGATCCAGAGTGTTGTCACACAGCCACATGGTTATAGAACTGGGACTAGAGATAGGTTTCCTGCTGCCTTTTTATTCCAATTGAATTCTCTAAAACTAGTTCTCAAGAAACTGAATTCTCACCCCTGCTAACCCACCAATGTGGTCTTGTTGGATCAAGTCCCCATGTAATAATGCCATGTGATTCACTTAATTCACTGTACCGCTTACAGTATGATCTCTTTTACATTCCCCATGTCCATAGTGAATGAGCTTCCCAGAAACAGGAATTCTCTAGATTTTTGGCTCTATTATGGATATGTGTTAATCTTGAATCAATTTTTATTTTGCTACCAACCCATTTTTACAACTTATATTGTGAGACGGTGGGAAGCCTGCCCCCAAGAATTCTTCTTAGAAGGGATCAGTTGAGTACATTTCTCTTGACATACTGATCTAGGTACTATTAAATAGTGGAGTTTTGTGGTGCCCTAAAAACTAAAGTTAAATTGAAATTTAAATCAGAGGACTTTAATGTGGAAGGGGTCTTAAACTGGGTTCTTCAGTTAGAGGAATTAATACTATGAGTTTTTGCCTTGTTCGGAGAAGATAAACTTTAAATTCCTTCATAGTGGAAAAACTTGATACAATTAATAGAGCCAGAGAGAAATGTGTGGACAGGGCACTGTTCAATAATATAGTATGTTGTAGCTTATTGATACTTGGGTCAGTGTGTATACCTTATTTGTGTTCTTAAATGGACTTCTTGATTGTTGCTCTTGACCATTTCACATAAGTTGCTACCAAAACAATTATTGTATAGAAAAAATTTGTGGAGTACTTTTTAAAAATCACTTTGAAAATAAGTGAAATGGTTTGAGTTGAAAATACTGAAAGTAATCTTTGCATTTTATTTTTTTTGGTTTGGGAGGGGACATTCAAGTGATGGGAGTTATGCTGCCATTTTGGTTAACTGTTACAATTTGGCTAAACTCTTTCCGGCTGCCCTCATATTTAATGAGATTGACTGGAAGATGGGAAGGAATACTTTGAGGAAAATGGGAGACGGGTGAAAGTGCAATTGGGAATTGTGACAGCAGCAGGTCAGTGGACAGTGGACTCTCAGGATTTGAGGGAGTTTTTTCAAGGTCTTTGTGTATATGTGTGTGTGTGTTGGTGGGGAGGTGGTGGTGGTGGTGGATAGTATATTGGAGAGGGCCAGCTGTGCTGCTGGGTTATTTTTGAGTTAGGTTATTGCTGCTTTTAAATATGACTAACAGGGATTCTGGATCCTGGTTTTTCATCAGAACGTCTGGGTGAGCTTTTTAAAAATACCAGTGCTTCTGCCCTACCGCCCAGAAATGTATTTTCAAAGCATGTGTAATTGAGAAGCAATTCTGGGAGGCATCCTTACAACTCTTGAGTTAATCATCTTATGGTGAAGATTAAATGAGATAAGTATTAGCTAGAAAATGCCTCCCACATGCTGAACTCTAAAGTTACTCAGCCCTGACAGGATGGCTCAGTTGCTTGGAGCTTTGTTCCATACACCAAAAGATTGCAGATTCGATCCCTGGTCGAATTTCAAGTTCAATCCCAGTTGGGGCTGGAGGCAACTAATTATGTTTCTCTCACATTGATATTTCCCTTCCTCTCTCTAAAAATCAATAAAAATATATCCTTGGGTGAGGATTAAAATAAGTTGTTATATTCAGTGTGAAGTAAGGGCTCTGCCATAGAATGCTGAGGCTTCAACTGAATACCTAAATCTCTACCAGTTGGCCTGCACTTAATGTAAATGAGAAATCAGAGACCCAGCCAAGAACTTTCTATTTACTAAAAAAAAACTGAGTATGACCTTTGTCTCTTGTCTCATTAGATTTTTTTAATAAATGCTTAATACTAAATAGTGCCCTAGTGAGTCTTTAAGGAAAAATATTCCTCAGGATATTTTTTAAATCCTCGCCCAAGGATATATTGATTTTAGAGAGGGAGGAAGAGAGAGAAATGTGAGAGAGGATCATTGATCAGCTGCCTCCTGCACGGTCCCCACTGGGGATTGAGCCTGCAACCTGGGCATGTATCCTCCCCTGGGAATCAAACTGTGACCTCCTGGTTCAAAGGTTAACACTCAACCACTGAGCCACACCTGCTGGGCTTTTAGCTATTTTTGCTAAGGAGGTGAATTCATTTTAGGAGAGTGGGACAGATGGGTTAGGGACGTAGAGTGTATGTACCATTTTGTTTACCTTTGAATAAAGAGAAGGCAAGAACATGACAAAGCTATTTTCCATTATTTGAGACCTCTTCGTGCACTTGTTTAATGGCAAATGAGCTTTAAGAGAACTTGGGCTGTCTCAGTGGGCACTGATCTGCCACCCTCTTTTTTGGTGAGGATATGGCTAAGAAAAGAATGGACAGATGTATACTAAATTTGACTTTAAGAGTAATGGATGCAGAACTTATGTGTAAATATGTGTGGTTAAGTCATACATAAGTGATACGCTTATGAAGTATCCTGCAATGTTGAGGCTGAGAAATACAGCTTGTTAGAAATACTTGTCAGTGGGCCATTCATTAATTCAGTCATTAAATCAAATTCAAAAGCATGACCAGCATTTGTTTTTAAATAATGAAACAGAAGGGTAGAAAATATTAAGAGTATTATTAAACTGTGGTTGAACGTAAGTAGTTGCTATTCTTGTAGGTCTGAAATAGTCAGATATCTGCAGTTTCATATGGTTTAACCTAATAAGTATGTATTGATGTCAGTCAAATGCACTGATCAAAGAGATTGGTTCGAACCCAATTTCAGAATCTAGGGAGAGTATCACCCACTCCCTCTGGCATTGTGGAATAAATTGGGGCAGGTTGAACTTCTGGGGGATTCAGTACATTGTATGGTAGTGGGAAAGCTGATAACATTAAAGGTAAAAACAGGTGCTTGAGAGCTAAGAGTTGCTGTGTTAGTGCATGTTTTTGCTTTTAGTTGCTACCTTAACTAAAGTGGTGAGGCAGAAGTGGTTGGAAACAACCTCCATATTATTTTGAGTAGGTCGGGCATTGCATTCTTGAATAAAACTCTCCAGATACCCAGTAGCAAAATTAAAAACCAATGGCATTCCTGTCCATATTAAAGGAAAATTATTAGGGCTTCAAACACTTTTCTGACATGTTTTAAATACTAGATTTCTAGCCACCTGATTCGGAACAATAGATTGTGTTCTGAGGAGAACGTTGGGTTTACTCAAACCTGTTGGGTAAGCTGATTTTTACTAACCTTTCTGAACTGAATTACAAGTGGATGACTAGTACTTTGAATATAGCAAGGAAGTGGCAGCATGGGACGAAGGTAAATTTAAGAGTACTTAACTGTTTAAAGACATGAAAAGTATAAAGCATGTGAGCAACTGTTCATTCTTCTCCCCTTTATTGTATTTTAAAAGTAGGTGAAAATGGACATACACATATAGGGCAGTGGGGTTTTTTTATTTACTAGAGGCCCAGTGCACGAATTTGTGCATGGGTGGGATCCGGCTGGCCCCATCGGTCAGGATGGGGGGCTGACCGGGAGAGGGTCACAGGCGGTTGGCTGGTTGGCCCTGCCCCCTGGTTGAGGGGACAATTTGCATATTAGCCTTTTATTATATAGGATTTATGGCAGTGGTATTTAAAATTGGAACCCTGGGGTTGTACAAAAAGGTAGGTAGACTGCCAAACAGGCTTGCCTAAAATGGCCTTAATCTGATGTCTATTTTACATAAATTTACTCTTAATAATAAAAGGGTTCTCCTGGGATTTATGTTTTATCCTTGAAGCAGAGGTTCTCAGTCCAAGCTATACATGAGAATTACCTGTTTTACTTCTTAAAGATATCCATGACTGAGTCCGACACCCAGAAATTTCAATTTAGTTGATGTTGGATAGGGCCTGGCATTCATTTGTATTTCTTAAAAGCTCATAGGTTATTCTGATGTGTAGCCAGTGTGAGGCACCTCTATGAGAGATCTTTCATTTCCTAAGTACAACATTCTTAAAATTCCAAACCCCATTCTCTAGATGAAACTGGGCTCGAGAGCATCAGGGTACTTAGGAGTGTTATATTGAGAGGGAGCAGACCCAGAATCTAGGCTTTTTGATTGCCAGCCCAGTGCTGTATTACCACAGCAACCTGTCTTCTACTAGACTACAGGGGATGGAGGAAGTAAGGCAAGTCAAGTACAAATTCAAAAATGTAAGTTAAAAGGGACCCTAAAGAGTCAGGTAAAAACCCCTCATTTCACATACAAAAAATTTCAGATCATTAGAAAGTATGTGATTATTTTCCAAGTAAGTCAATAAAAACGACTATCACTTTGATGACTTCTTATATGTTAGGCCAAGCAGTTTACATCATTACTTAATTCAGTCCTCAACTCTGGAGTCCAGATACTATTTTATCTTTATGAATGAGGAAACGTGCTCAGAAAAGTTAAGAGTTGAGATTAAAACCCAGATTTCTCGTATGAGAGCCTGAGCCAGCAACCAACATACTCTAACTCCTAGTCTGTACTTACATGATTTTTTTTTGTTAGAGAGAGAGAGAAACATTGATGTGAGAAACCCATCTATCAGCTGCCTCCTGCCCTGACCTGGGATGGAGCCTGTAACCACTCCAACCAATTGAATCACACTGGCCAGGGCAGGAATTACATGATTTTTGAGGAGGGCTTGCATGCTCACTGGCTAGATGGATATGAAAGTGGTTTTTTGTTTTTTAGCTTTTATTATTATTAAAGTTTTGAAAGTTTACGCCAAGCCTTTAAGAATGGAAATATTTTAATCCAAACAAGTGGTGTGCTTCGCGAGTTTTTGTGGTAAGCACAAAAATCCATGCCTTTCTAGAAGAGAAGAACTTATCTCTGGCTTTTCATGAAAGCCCAGAAGAGCGGTTAGCCAACAATATAAACTTCTGACTGGGGGGAGGAGGCTATGCAAAGAGGAAAGTAGTTCAATTTTATGGAAATACTGAACAAGATCTGCCTTGAGGAAACATGCATGCTTTTCTATTATGATTTTGTAAGCAGTCATTCCTGAGCCCTCCAAGTGTGTCTGCATTTGTTGCAGGGATAGATTTACCCAGACAGGTGGAGGAAGAGCCATGACTTAAGGGTATAAACAGCTGCAGAGCTCTGGAATAGTCTTGATAGCAAAGGATGTGGCCATTCCCAGCCACCAGGCATTAACAGCCTTAGAACAGACCTTCAAATCACGACTATAATTTTGGTCTAGTGCATGCACCGCCCATGACAGCTAAATATTAACATTAAAATGTAAAGAATTTCCAGTCGTTTTAAAAGGGATCATCTTGGCGTGCTTTCTGTCGCTGACTCAATGTTGCTGCCTTGGGACTGTCAGGTTTTCACAGGAGATACACAGTAGGCACTCAATGTCAATTTAGAATAGTCCTTTTCATCCCTTAAGGAGCATGCCCTCACTGTCCCACCATAAGTAAGGCAAATAAGTGCGTGGGAACGACAAATCTGCCCTGCACTGTGGGTTCCAACTTACCGGAGCGAGCTTTCTCCTTTGTCAGGTAACTTTTTAGTGACAGCGAGCATTACTCGTACCAAGCATGGGGCAGGTTTGTCCTTTGTCCAATCATCTCCGAGATTTGAGGGTGGGGGAGGGGGCACTTCTCCAGACCATCCCTGACCAGGAAGCGGGCGGGCTTAGGTTGAGCCTGGACCACCACAGCCCATCGTGAGGCAGTACGATGCTTGGCACTCCGGGGAACCAATAGGTACGCAGAGAGCTATTTGAATCGGCCAATGCCGGGAGGGCGGGGGCGGGGTTTACAGACCCTATAAAAGCGGTGGCCGGCCGACCAGGCGGTGGCGGAGGCTTCTGCAGCGGTCGCCGTTGGTGGGGTGGGGAGCTTGTCTGCGCCCCGAGGGCCGGATCCTTTCAACTCTGGTGCCGCGCCAGCCTGTCTCACTCCTCGGCGTCATGACGACCACCACCACCTTCAAGGGCGTCGACCCCAACAGCAGGAATAGCTCCAGGTGAGGCGGCGGGTCCGCGCCACGCGGGACTCGGGGTCGGGAGGGCCGCTGCCCAGCGGGGCCACGCGGGCCGAGTTGCGGGTCGTTGGCGGTAACGTGCCCGGGGCGTCTGGCCAGGCGGCGGTGCTCAGTTACCAGTCCCGCCTTTGTGTCTCCCCGCGAGCCCCGCACGCTGCCCCGCCCGACTCCCTCTCCTCTCATTCATTCCTGCCCGGGAGCGAGGGGCCGGAGGGCCGGGGACTCGCCCTGAACGCGCCGCGGGTTGTAAGTTGGGCTGTACCGAGAGGGTTCGCGCCCTCCTCTTTTAAGCGGGGCCAACCCGTTCCCAGGGCGGTGGTCTTAGCCCCCGGGTGCCCGGACAGCTTAGGGGCGTCTCGGCCAGGCCCCATTGTCTCACCCCCGGGCCACGCGCTCCTGTCACTTGCTCGGGGCAGGTGCGGCCGTGCGATCGGCGTGGCGATCAGATTCCGCGGTCGCAGCCAGCGGGTCCGGCGGGCTTCTCCCCACTGGGGCCAGTCTGGCAGGTGGCATTGGTGGGCAGGCAGGGTGGTCATCGCGACCCCCAACTCCTTCCTTTCCAGGACCCAGCCGTCAGCCAGCCCTTGCCAAGTGCCTCCCTTCTGCTAACAAAGGAAAGACCCCCGCTCCTTCCCCTCCTGCGCCCACCTGCGAACGGGAGAGGGCGTGTGCCAGTCCGAGTGGGTTTTCGGTGCTCAAACCTGCGGACCTCGGTCTTTGCATCCCACCTCTTTGACGTTTGTTAAATGAGTTCATCTCTGGCCCCAGTTCCCTTGCAGGAGGAGGTTTCCTGTTCTTGGGCGGGGCCGGAGACATCCATTGTCTCTTCCGTGTACTATTTCCACTTGGGAAGCGGGGCCTTTCTGGCCACTTAGGCCACTGCATTTGGGGAAGGGGCACTGGGTGCCGGGTTTGGACCGGGACCCTTTTCCAAGCGGTTGCCTAACTTGGCGGAAGGGTTTGGATCCGGTGGAACATGCCCACATTGTCTGGGCTGCTCTCTGAGGTGGGATCTCCGGGATCCTTGCTCACGGCTGGGAGGGAGCTTAGCCTCCGCTTTTTCTGGGCATCTATTCTTCATCGATGGGGATCTGCAGTCATGTGTGGCCAGCCCTGGGGTCCTGAGCAAGTGGCACAAAAGGGAGCCATTTTGTGGGGCTAAGAAGACAGCTGTGAAATAGCTGTGTCTCAGGGGTTGGAGAACTTGGGGACAAAAGCAGGCCTCAGCACTGAGTCTTAGGAGGAGCTTTGGAAATGACATTCCTTTTGAATTCATTCCTTTCCCTTTCGCAATGGAGAAAAAACAGGAAAGATTTTTAAAAACAAAATTAGTGGTTCCTGGGAGGCTGGGGGAGCGGTGGTAGTACACAAAATACTGAAGAGGGTCACTCCCTCTTCTGTTGTCATCCTTCCAATGAGATCATTTTTTTCAGAGGACACTGGAGCGAATTGAACCTTGGTTTTTCCGTTTGTGCCACGGGGTCAACTTTCTGCGGGTCAGAATGTAGTGGTTGGAATGTTCATGTGTAAAAAATCTGAGGTTTTAGCCTTTGGGGTTGAGTTCGGTTTGGTGCTTCATAAAGAATTTCGGTAACCTGGTCAAATGAATCCTCACACTAGCTTTTGATATGTATATTTGAAATGTCAAACGGAAATGAGTTTTGGTTCTGCACAGTAAGTGTTGTAACTCATCTTTTGTCATCAGTTTCTGTCCAGTATTGTGATCTTGGGACTGTAGCATTGTCCTTTTATTTACTTCCTGCCTTTCCTTCTTCCGTAATCTCAGCTAATGCTCTTAAAACTTCTTTTCTCCCGTAACATCCTCCTGGCCCCATAAATTTAGTCTGTTAGGAAATGATCTGCAAAGATTATATGGGAAGTCTAGGATTTAAAGAGAGAAGAAAGAAAAAGTAATTTTTAAAACATTGCTGTCTGCAGTACGTGGAGACATTTGTGTTGTCTCAAATGTGTAATCCTGATTTAGTTATCATGTGTGTTGCTCAGAAGGAATAGTAGGGCCTGAAAGAGTAAAATGGATATAATTTCTGTCTTATGATTCAAATCCTTTGTTTGGGGATGTCTGGCTGTTACAAATGGGCTCCACAACACTGACGTCATCGAGTAGGTACTACCTGCTGTTAGAGCAGGAACACGGACCTTTAAAAAGTTGAAATGGTCAGAGCTTTGCGTTTTGTTTTTTTTTAAGCTGGTGTTGGGTACTAGTTTCTATTTTTTTTCCCCCCCCCAAGGCTGAAAAATATTTCCCAGCCCATTAGGGTTCTGAAGATTTTCATCTGGCTAAAAATTCATAAGGGTTTAATTATGATGGTAAGGGAAAAAAATCATTAATCTCTAGGCCCTAGAGTCTAGGGAATGAAGGGGGGAAGACAATGAAGCAAGTTAACTTTTGGGGTACAAATGTTGAAAACCTAGTCACTTCAAACTTTAACATGAGAGAAAGCCTATTAAGAATTTATACCTTTAATTATTACTTAAACCATTTATACCAATGTAAAATTATCACCTTTATAAAATGTATGCCTGAGCACATATAATCTAAGTGAATATTTAATATCTGAGATTAAAAAAGAACACCCACAAACCAGTGAGGTTTTAAATGTTTGACATAAGAGAACACAATGGATCTCCCCGCCCCTCCCAAGGGAAATATGACACTAGAGGCCCGGTGCATAAAATTCATGCAGGGTAGGGTCCTTAGGCCTGGCTGGCGATCAAGGGCCGATCAGATTGCCCGACTCCCGGCCTCCTTCTTCCTTTGCTCCCTCAGCGCCCCACCACTGCTGCTGGTCACCCGCCATGTTCCGCCCCGCCCCCTGGTGGTCAGTGCATGTCATAGCGGGCGATCAAACTCCCAGTCTCCCCATAGAACTCCCAAGGGGACAATTTGCATATTAGCCTTTTATTATATAGGATTTTTATTTAGTATAAATTGGGTACTGAATTTTACTATGGGCAGACACAAATATTAGATTCAGGGTAGGACACTAGAGGACCTACATAAGAAATATAAGACAGTTTAAGATTAGGAAGCAAGAAAACAAATCAAAGCACCAACTATGTGGGTTTGTAGTGTAAAGAGAAAAATGGCCTTGTGTGGTTCCCCTGTATCAATGCCAGGAGCTGGGGATTTGGGTTTTGGTCATATCTGTGTCAGTTAACTAATGTTGGGCAATTTATTTGGAACTTCTCAGGGCCTGACTTGGCTCCCTTAAAAATGAGGCTGAACCCTGACTGGTAGCTCAGTTCATTGGAGTGTGGTCCCGATACGATATGCCTAGGTTACAGGTTTAATCCCTGGTCAGGGCACACACAAAAAAGAGGCTGTTGAACTGGATAGACAGGGATTTTTCATACTTTTGAATCTCATGGCACACACAAACGAATTACTGAAATTCTGCAGCACACCAAAAAATATATTTTTTGCCGATCTGACAAAAATAATAGATATAATTTTGATTCATTCATACCGGAGGGCTATTGTTGTGTTGGCTGTTGTCATTTTTTGTTTGGCAATCTAAGGGAAAAGAGGTCAGGGCCCCTGACTGAATAGTCAGGTATTGCATGTTTTAAAAATTATTGCCGAGACACCAGCTGCAAATCGCTGGGAGAGAGCAGTCAGAGCCCAGCAAATTACCACCCGAGGGCCAAACCCAGCTGGCCTCAGATCTTGACATTTATAAGTGGTTGGGGGAAAAAAAAGCCAGAAGAATATTTCATGACTTGTGAAAATGATATGAAAATCAAATTTCCATGTCCGTAAGTGAAGTTTTATTGGAACACAGCCACACTCATTCATTTTCACGTTGTCTGTGGCTGCTTTGTGCCACGTGATGGAGTTACATAGTTGTGCCAGACGGCAGGACCCACAAGCCAAAAATACCTCCTGTCTGGCCCTTTCACACAAAGCATCTCTAGTGTTTTTACCTCAGGTTCCACCTGCTACTCTTTGAGATCATGGAGGAGGTGAAGGTTTAAGAGTCACTGAGGGGGGCTGGCCAGTGTGCTCAGTGGTTAGCACAGACCCAGGAACCCAGAGGTCATGGCTCCATTCCAGTCAGGGCGCATGCCCAGGCTGGGGGCTCGATCCTCAGTTGGGGGCCTACAGGAGGCAGCCATAGATGTTTCTATCTCTCTATCCCTCTCCCTCCTCTCTCTCTAAAAATCAATTTTTTAAAAAAAGAGTCACTGAGGGAAGGGTGGAGAGGGCACTAGGGAGGAGAAAGTATGAGGTGGAGATAAGCCAGAACTGTTTGGGGAACAGTGAAGAAAGTGGCCTGACTGGATTGGTGAAGAGGGCGGTGCCGAGAGGAGGCCACATTGGCAGTTGGAGAAGTTTGTCTGATTTCCTTCAGTTCTGCCGAGGCTTAACCAGACCTTGCATCTGGCTTGTGGGTAGCAGGACTAAGATCGCACAGGGGAGCCTGGTGGGGAAGGACACAGGGCAGGGCAGGAGATCATACCCCTTGGGCAGGAAGGGCCAGTGTAAGGGAGCTGAGGCCAGCGTGTTGCCTACAGCCAAGGGGGCAGGAGCCCAGCTCAGGGCTTCTGGCTGAGCGGCGCTCCCCCTGTGGGAACGCACTGACCACCAGGGGGCAGCTCTTGCATTGAGCGTCTGCCCCCTGGTGGTCAGTGCCCGCCATAGCGACTGGTCATTCCGCCGTTCGGTCGATTTGCATATTAGTCTTTTATTATATAGGATGTAATTGGGTTTATATTTGTTCTCTAACCTTTTTTATTCACTGGGTTTTGGGTAACTTTTTGTATCTACTAAAGGCAAATCTCACTGTAATGTGTATAGCTTCCTGTTGTATGGACAGACTTTGATACCTAACCTCCTACTATTGGATAATTAGGGTATTTCCAACTTTTCACAGATTAACCTATTTATAGGGGTATCCTTGTACATATGTCTGGTTATCTACTTAGGATAATTTCTGGAAGTAGAAATGCTGATTCATATAAAATGTAAACCTAAACAATTGATACACATATCAAAATGTTCTTTAGAAAATTTGTACAAATTCATGCTGGGAATTGGCATTTATTTTCCATCTTCACTAGTCTAATAAGCAGAAAACCTCACAAAACTGTCATCTTGGTGTGTTTTTTTTGTTTTGTTTTGTTTTTTAGAGTTTATTTGAACCAAACTAACAAGATATGCAGGGGAGCAAGATCTCAAATGCTCCCAACTATCATCTTGTTTTAAATTTTATTTGCTAATGAGGTTGAATTTTTAATATTTAGAGGCTACCCATATATTTTAATTGCCTGTTAGTACTGTTTGTCATTTTTTTTTGTTATTTTTAAAATAATTTCTTAAGAGCATTGCATTATATTAGTGATATTATCCTTTGTCAAACGTGCATATTTTTGCCAAGTTTAATCTGTCCATCTCATGATTTCTGGCTTTCATCTTGTGCTAAGAAAGAAAGCCCTTTTCTTCAAGACTAGGACACATCTGTATTTATTTTCTTCCAGTATTTTTATATATATATATATATATATGTATATATATATATATATATATATATATATAATTGATTTCAGAGAGGAAGGGAGAAGGAGAGAAAGATAAAAACATAATGATGAGAATCATTGATTGGCTGCCTCCTGCATGCTCCCTACTCAAGCCCGCAACCCAGGCATGTGCCTTTGACTGGAATTGAACCTGGGACCCTTCAGTCCGCAGGCCAATGCTCTATCCACTGAGCCAAACTGGCTAGGGCTGTTTTAGTCTTTAAATGGAAATATTTGGCTTAGCTGGAACTTTTTGGTAAATGAAGTGAGTTAGGGATATATATATATTTTTTGTTTAATCAAAATGACTAGCCAGTTAACTCATTGCAGTTTTCCCCACTGGCAGTCTTTTTGAGAGAGAATGCTTTATCTTGACAGAATTCTGGGAAAAACAGATCAGATTCTCTCATTAAGTGATAAAACATTTAATGAGTAGATTTGAACAACTCACTTAATAAGCTTGATCTAGTGGACATAGAGAACAGTGGCAAATACACTCTCTTTTCAAGCATATATAGAGAGATTTATAAAATTGACCATATATTAAGCCATAAGGCACATTTCATCAAATTTCAAAGGGTTCATGTCATAAAACTGTTGTCTGTCTGTGTTATAATTAAAAGCTAAAAACCAATAAGCTATAAAGGTCCCTATACTTGGAAACTTACAAATGCACTTCTAAATAATTTATGGGCCAAAGAAGAAAATAATGGACATGCTAAAATATTTAGACTGGACAGTAGTTTAAAAAAATCAAAACTTGCCGAAACCAGTTTGGCTCAGTGGATAGAGCGTCGGCCTGCGGACAGAAAGGTCCCAGGTTCGATTCCGGTCAGGGGCATGTGCCTGGGTTGCGGGCACATCCCCAGTGGGAGATGTGCAGGAGGCAGCTGATCGATGTTTCTCTTTCATCAATATTTCTAACTCTCTCTCTCCCTTCCTCTCTGTAAAAAATCAATAAAATATATTTTAAAAAAAAATCAAAACTTGGGAATAACTTCAGTGGGGTATTTATACCTTAAGTGTTTAATTTTTCGTTTATTTTCTAATATAAGGAGCTTAGTTTACAAATGACAACCGTATTTGTAAACTTGGATGAAATGAACATATTCCTAGAAAATGGCTTCTTATTCAAACTGACTTAAGAAATAGAAACCAGACCTCTCCTATCTCTAACAGAGGAATTGAATTAGTGGTTAGAAAATCTTTCCATAAAATCATCTCCATTTTCTGTGTTTTTGAGTTTTTCTAGGGAGGGGACAAATGGGTCAGCCTATGGCAGGGAGATTTGGAAATGTGAAAGTACTATATTCGTTGTTGAACAAAAACCCATAGGTGGTGTCCGCAGGTACATGCCTACAGAACATGCTGCGAATTTTACACTTAATGTCTCATGTTGACTTTCTCCCTGTGGCTAGTCACTTGCGTTTACCAGTGACAACAGTGAGGTCCAAGTATATAAACAGGGCTCGCCTGTGATGTTGAGATTGGAGAGATGCTTTATTATTACCTTTGCTTGGCCTTCTAAATTGATTAGTTAACTTTAATATGAATGGTCTTCCTTTTTTTATTTCGTTGAAAATAAAAATGGAAAAAAGTAACAAGATGTGTTTCTAAACTTTGCACATATAGGGTAGGGCAAAAGTAGGTTTACAGTTTGTATGGAAAATAATACAATCTCTATATATAAAAGCCCAGCGACCAGAACGACGGAACAACCAGTGGCTATGAAATGCACTGTGGCAGCCAACTGGCCTGATTCGGGCCCCAATCGGGCCCTCCCCACTGGCTGCCCCCCCCCCCCAATTTGCCCTGCCCCTGATTGGCTCCCCCGACCCCAATTGTGGGCAGGACCGGCTGGCCAACTGCCTGTGGCTTCTCCTCCTCACCGACCCGGCCAGACTCCCCAACCCCCCCCCCCCCCCCCGCATGGGGCCTCTAGTAATTAATAAATAATAATACAGATATAAGAATAAACTGTTTTGCATACTCACAACTGTACACCCACTTTTGCCACACCCTGTATTTCCAGCTAAGCCCAGGAGGCAAGGTCCCTGAGGTCTCTGGCCATTTCCTAAAAGGAGCCGCCAGCCAGGCTATTGTTTGTGATGACTTCCCGGCAGCCTTGTGTGATAGACAACCTTACTAGAGATATTATAAAGCTGCATTTTTGTTCTTAACACCCAGCGTTGAATTTATACCCCAGGGAATCAATTCGTCGTCCCCATTAGCACCTTTCTTTCGTGGGAGGGAAGGGGAATGAAGGGGCTGGGGGAACGGTTCCTGACATTTTTCCTAGGACTGTGTTGGTATGGTTTGACGTTTCTGTTTTTCCATTTTCCTAGGGTTTTGCGGCCTCCAGGTGGCGGATCCAACTTTTCATTAGGCTTTGATGAACCCACAGAACAGCCCGTGAGGAAGAACAAAATGGCCTCTAGCATCTTCGGGACACCCGAGGAAAACCCCCCTTCGTGGGCCAAGTCGGCAGGTATGGCTTATGTCTGATTGCTGGTCAAGGGGAGGACCCAGTGCGAAACCACAGCTGTCACAGGGCTTGTGAGCCAAATCTAACTTTATCTTAAAGAGATAAACAGCAGTTAAAGCTCCTCATTGGAGGAAAGACTGGGACCAAGTCTGGAAATACTCAGAGTTTACGGGATGGATCAGAATAAGGAGCGACGTCGGACAGGGTTACTCAGTCCCTCTGTCAACATTTTAAGCCATCCTTTAACCTCCCTCACACTGTTTGCTCATTTTGGAATACGAGACTAACCTAAAATATCGCTCGCTAAGAGGGTTTGCTTTAGGTATACTATTATGCTCCTCAAGAAAGTGTCTTTTGATTCAGGTGCCAAGTCCAGTGGTGGCAGAGAAGACCCTGAGTCGTCTGCACCCCAGAGAAGGAACTCCTCGGAAGCCAGCTCTGGAGACTTCCTAGACCTGAAGGTCAGTGTGACAATCGGGGAAGAGGCCAGGCTTTGAGGACATTTCGGTTTAGAAATCAGATTCCCCCCTGTCGTTCTAAGAGCTTCAGTTCTTCCACTGGAGTTTTCCATAGAGATTGTTGGGAAGGGACTGGGCAGTATTGGTGGATGACTGACAACTGAAGAGAGGGAAGTCAGAAAGTGAATAAACGTGACCTTGCTGTTCTGAGTCTCTTCAGCCGTTAGGATTGGCCTCTACGCCTCCGCGTTGATTTTAGTCACATCACACTCACTTCCTGTGTATCTCAGATACGGCGGTATTTCTGAGTTCAAGGACTGTTTAAATTGTTGGCAAACGTTGTCCAGTTGTTTTGAGCTGAACTCAAGGACTGTAGCACCGCCCCAGAGTCCCCAGCTGTGTGTCTGGAAAGCTGGTAGAGTGTCCTCCGGAGCAGGGATTTCAGGGCACATGGAGGCGTCAGCCACCTGAGTGTGGGAGGCTGTGGAAGGGGCTTTGAAATTGTTAGGTGCCTGTCAACCCCTAGGTCAGAAGCAAGAGAGGAAGGACAGATTCACTAGTTTCCCATTCTGATAGAAGGGCCTCTGAAATGCTAATTAATAGAGGTCATCAGTGTAGATGTTAATATTTTTTTAAAAATTTATATTAGTTAGATGTTAAGGTTTGTTAAATTTTGGGTGTGTAACTGGCACCGGGGCAATTTGTCCAGCATTGTCCCTGGTTGAATAAAGGTTGCTTGTGATGCAGCCTGACCCTGCCCTTGACCGCATCAAAATGAAAACACTTGGTTTCAAAGACGTAGTAATCTCTCTGAACTGTGGCTGCTTTATTTGTATGTTGCAAAATTAAAATCCGGAGTAAAATTTTAATCTCTTTTCTTTTCCAGGGAGAAGGTGACATTCATGGTGAGTACTTCCGAAGCCCAGATTTCTGGTTCTGTAAATGGTTTTAGAATAGAGTGGAACGCTGGCCAAGCGACTCAGTTGGGCTTGTACACTGAAAGGTGGCAGGTTGATTCCCAGTCGGGGCACATGCCTGGGTTGCGGTTCCATCCCAGGTTGGGGCATGTACTGTAGGCGACCGATGGATGTTTCTCTCTCTCCCTTTCTCTCTAAAATCAATGAAAGAATAGATTGGAATTTTGATTCAAGTCACCTCCTGGGAAAGAGATTGGGGACTGCACCCTAGCTTTGCCTGAGTGCCAGCATACTCTGGGTGGAGGGAAGAAAAATGAAACAGGGAAGTTAGCGAACATGGCCACATTCGGATGGCCAGCAGTGAGAGCAGTGCTAGAAGTGTGTGAGAAAGGATTAAAAAACCAACCCTTTACAAATATATGTACATTATTCAGGCTGGTATTTGTTACACTTAGTGAGAGCTTTTTAGTAAATGGCTCTGGCAGTTCAAGTTGGCCCATGGCATTGAGCTTACAAAGGTAGTTTGATATATATATATATATATATATATATAGCTGCTTATTTATCGAGACAGTGGAAACCTGGTGATCTTATAAATGGTGATTTAGGGGGCAGATGTAAATTTTCATCCCTGTGGAAATGAGCTGTTGCCATTTAATTATTTTAATCTGTGAGGTAGTTATTGGCATTTCCCTAACAAGTGCCAGAGAAGTCCTGACAAGTGTGATGCGGAGTTGACACACACCAGGCGGCGGCAGCGGGTAAAAATGGACTCGGTGGAATGCAGCTATCAGGCCCCCGGTCCTGCCGGGGCTGCCTCGCGGCCTCTTCCTGCCATTACATCCTGTGCTGCAGCCTCCAGGGAGGCAGATGTGTAAGAGCCACGTTCCTCTTCTGTCCTCTCAAACGGTGCTTTTCTTTTCTTTTTTTAAATATTTTTATTGATTTCAGAGAGGAAGGGAGAGAGAGAGAAACATCAATGATAAGAGAGAATCATGGTTCGGCTGCCTCCTGCACTCCCCACGCTGGGGATTGTTACAAATAACGCGAGCCCCCAAATTCAGGGGTCCTGGTAGAACACAAATCACACTCGGAGGCAGGCAGCAGGCAGGTGTCTTTACCTCTCCGCAGAAGGGTGCGCACGCATGGTCTGGAAGCGCATTCATGGTCTGGAAGCACGCACACCGAGCAGGTGGTCTGCCGGCTTTATAATCCCTGACCCACGTGA
Organism: Myotis myotis; assembly: GCF_014108235.1. Lineage (NCBI taxonomy): Eukaryota > Metazoa > Chordata > Mammalia > Chiroptera > Vespertilionidae > Myotis > Myotis myotis. The sequence goes on from NW_023416321.1 coordinate 3,167,141, forward strand.
CCTGTCCCTTGCTCTTGATTGGAGCGCAGGCGCACAGCCTTTCACGATTGGCTAATTCAAAAAGAGGGGTTGGCCTTGGCTGTTTCAAGATGGCGGCCCCCAGGGGAGCTGCAAGCCATGCGGCCAACATGGCAGCTGTCTAAATTGTTCTTTGGCAGAAAAGATGATTTGTTTATTCTCACAGGATGGAGCCCGCACCCCGGGCTTCTGCCCTGACCGGAATCGGACCGTGACCTCCTGGTCCATAGGTCGATGCTCAACCACTGAGTCCCGCCGGCCGGGCTCGCGGTGCGTCTCCACGGGGTGGGGCGAGCTCTGACCGTCTGTGAGCGTAACCCAGGCGCATGCTCGTTGGACACATTCCCTGTGCCCGGGCTGAAGATGGGTTTGTTTTTTGTTCATATCCAATTTGTTTCATTTGAAAAGACTGTTCTGCAGGTAAAATATCTTCTAGGCTTTTCGATTCCACTGCTTTGTGTAATCCTGAAATACTTCCACTGTGAGACCTTATTTAGCCACAATCCTGACTCACTAATTTTGGCCAATGAATACAGTTGGGGATTTGGGGAGCCTGGAGAGTGTGTGAGATTCTTCGGGTAAATCGCACATTGAATTGTGTAGTATGACAAGTCCTTCCTCTTTTTTTCTCCCATTGTCATCCATTTTGCCACCTGATTATTTTGTGTTCCTGATAGCTGCTACTTTTACTTTATTTGTCGTAAAATGACAAAGGGCCTGATAATGTAAGGCACATCTGGCGGAGTAGAGGTCAACCCCAGTTCTGTTGCCAAGTTTACTTCAAAGCCAAGCTATTCTGCTCTGTTTAAACAAAACAGATTTTGTTTGGATATAAGGAAAATTGCCTTCGTCTTGTGGGCAATTACACAGGAGTGGCCACAGGAGGACTTTGGAAATCTATAAGAAAGAGGACGTGAAGGCCTGCTGTTTTTAACCTCCATATGTGCTTTTTTTTCCCTTCGCTTTTTTTTTTTTTTTTTGGTATGCTGTTACCTCGTTGTGAAAGAGGACAGTTCCATTAATAATAAACGAAAGAAAATGGGTGGAAATGAGCCTGATTGAGCTAAAAACCACTCTGTGGGAATTAATTGCCATGGTAGCGCTGCAAGGTAATTTTGTGTCCTTTAGAAGTGCCGTTAGCTGCTTGGCCCCGGCAGACAGTGGAGAATCAGGTAGATGTGTGCAGCGGGGAGGCCAGGCCATGTCCTCGCAGCAGGAATGAGACCGCTCGCCTGTTGGCTCAGCCTGAGTTCATGCTCTGTATTCATCTATTTTGAATTGTTTTTAAAATGTGGGTTTCGGGTGTTTTGTTTGTGTTTGTAGTATATCGGACATGTTTTCTTAGGTTATGTAAGGGACACTTATTGTGGGACTTGGGTCCTTGATGGTGATGCTTGTGATCCCGTTGCTTGCGTAACAAGAGTGTAGCAACAGGAACCGAAGGGTAGCCGGCCCTTTCTCCCCCAGCTTCAGTTCATAACCGTAAGGACTGTCGTCTTGGAAAGCCTCCTATTAGAGTTTTACTTGTAGTTCAATACTATCGACCATTATGTGTGTCATATCATGTTACTTCTGCAGAATGTTCCAGAAATTCATCAAATGCCATGTGACTAGCAGCAGTAGCTTGTGTCTGAGATTTTGGTGTGTTTCTGATCTAAGACCACTTCTCCCTTGGACTTCTCAGTTTCAGTCGGCTAAATAAAAACTTGGTACAAGTGGTTTTAGGAACATGAACTTTTAATGTTTGGTCTTTGAAGAACTTAGAGAAACTATGTATTTTTTTAAAATTAGAACTTTTCATTGGTGTCCAGAATGAGTCCATATGGAGTTCCTACATAGTATATAGCAGAACCAATATTTCGGCTTCACTGCTTCCAGGCTTTGGAACTCCCAAACTGGGAGGGAATGCATGTCCTTAAGCCCTGGCGGGGTGGCTCAGTTGGTTGGAGCAGCATCCCATACATCAAAAGGGTGTGGGTTCTGTTACTGGTCAGGGCACATCCATAAGTTGTGGGTATGATCCCCAGTTGGCGTGCATACAGGAGGCAACTGATTGATGTTTCTCTCTCACCTCTCTCTAAAGTCAAGAAAACATATCCTCAGGTGAAGATTGGAAAACTTTTTTCTAAGTTTATGGAAGCTTTTCTCCCATGTCTGCTACTAAAGGTGTCTCTGTGTGTGATTATTCTAAGGCAGGTATTAGAATACTCAACTGAATGTGGTCTAACACTGAATGAAATCAGACCTGGATTTTCTTTAAAAATTAAAAATCGAACATGCCTTAAAACTATGAAACTCTTCTTAGAAGTTTCCTTCCGCAGAAAATTCTGAGTTTTTTCTCTTGCAGTTACTCTTTGAACCAATGACATCTCTGACTTTGTAAACTACCTGGTTAAGAATATATGCTTGTTGGGAGTTTCACAAATCAGCCAGTGAATCAATCAAGCAGTATCCAGGATTTTGGACAATACTACACTAATTCTAAACACTTTAATATGGAAAGTGCCCAGTTCATGAGAGATGGGAGTGACCTGGTTAATGGAGGTGTTATTACAAGCCAGTAGGGGAAAGGTGGACTCGTTAATAAATGTAGATGATGGTACAACTGGCCATCTGTGTAGTTAAAATCAACCTCACCCAGTAATCATGGACATGTAACATACAACATGAACGCAGTAACATTTCCCACCCATCAGTCTGGCAAATATTAAAGCAAAGAGGTTACCAAGCGGTGCATATGCAAAGGTGTCAGGTGGGCATACATTGCTTTGATGGGGGGTACGAGGTGGGACATGGCACAGCCACTTGGGAAGGTGCTGGGTAATGTTTGCATTACAGTTTTGTTTGCAGTACTTGGGCCGGTTGCTCAGTAGAAGACTGGATATATTAAATTCACACACACACACACAATAAAGCACTTCAATTAAGCAAGGTGAATTATGACCATATGTATAAATATGGGTAAATTTGCAAAAGAGTGAAAAAAAAAGGAAGTTGATATTGTTTATGTTAAACACAGGGAAAACAATATTATATGTCACGTGCTGGATATAAAATACACGTAAAATATGCCCAAAACAAACCCTCTGGGGATAGGGCGAGGAGACCCACGTGGAGGTGGGTTAGGAGTCAGGGATCTAGAGCTTGTCTGTGATGTTCTAATTTACAATACTCATGTCTTTCTTGTTTGTGTAATTGAGAAAAGAACATACACAGAATGAGGCCTGGGGACACATATGGCAGAACACAAACCGTGGTAAATTCTGGGTGGCGGGACATGATTGGCGGCGGCGGTTTGCTTCTTTCTGTCTCTAGGTATGTTTTGAGTCTTCCTAAAAAACAAACAACCTTAGATCCTTCAGATTCCCTGGGAATCGCTGTTAGCCTTCATTTCATTCTGTCTCCATAGAAAACGTGGACGTAGACTTGCAGGCCAGCCTGGGGCAGAGCGAGGAGAAGCCGGTGCCCGCCGCCCCCGTGCCCAGCCCGGTGGCGCCGGCCCCGGTGCCGTCGCGGAGAAACCCCCCTGGCGGCAAGTCCAGCCTGGTCCTGGGCTAGCGCGCCTGTCGGACGCGTCGTTTTGTTTGTCTGTCTGTTTCCTCCATGCTTGTGAACTGCACAACTTGAGCCTGACTGTACATCTTTTGGATTTGTTTCATTAAAGAAGAAGCACTTTATGTACTGCTGTCTTTCTTTCCCCTTTTTCTTTCTGAAGAGCAGGTTCCTCATCGGCCCTGCTCCGGTCTGTAGGCCATGGCATGAGTGCTCCTAGTAGTAGGTGGGCGGGAAAGCCTTGTGAACCTCGTCCCGTGTTTTTAAAAACAAATAATTTGGTTCCAGATGTATTGGAGGATCTTTTGTACTGAGGTTTTTAAAACCCTTTTCTTGTCAGCTTTACTTGGGTTTACCAAGCCTTGATCGGACAGGCCAGTAAACAGTCCACAGGCACCTTCCCTACAGCCCCCCCCCCCCCCAGGGCTATCTTTATACCGAACCTCCTGGGTGTCGCCCGAACTTGTCCCTGCCCTTTGCTAAAAGCTCTTCCTGTGCCGTTTGGAACCACAGAGAGGCCTGTGCCTCATGCCTTGCTGCCGCAGAGCAAAGACACTGCCTTTTCTTTTTGAACCTTAAGCAAGAAGCCAGGCACTCACTGGGCTGGCCCAGGAGCAACGCCTCCTGCTGTCCCGCAGGGGACGCTCCATGTCCACTCCAGCTGCCCGGTTCCGAGTGTCCGTGAAGCAAGCAAGGGCGTGACCTCACAGCGCGGACCCCTCGGGCAGTGCTCTGACAGCCAGACGCCGTGTGCATGCTGCTGGTGTTGACCATGAAACGAAGTCTCATCCTTAAAAACTGTGTTGTACTTCACAATCCTGGACTGTTGCTTCAAGTAAACAAATGTACCGATTTTGAACTGTTGTGTCCCGTGTCATCTTTTGGAGGTGGTTTCGGTGTTCTGCCCGCCTAGTTGCTTTTTCTCGTTACTCCAAGTCCTCCGCTCAGTGATTGGTCACAGTGAACACGACCCGTGAAGGCCGAGGCCAGCGGGCTTCCCTCTGCAGACAGTTCTCTAAGGAGCCGGTTTCCGTTCGTAGCATGAGCTCAAAATGATCATGACCGCTGATGTCTGTGGCAATAAAATTCAGGGATAATGAGATGAACTGATATCTAAAATAATTATTAGCCAATATGCTGTATGTCTGACTCTTCTACTCCCTACCCTTTGTGCTGGGTGTAACGGACGGTACACCCAGCACAGAGTCCAACCTGCAAGGTGCTTCGCAGTGGTGGGCGGTCAAAGAGAGGAGAGCTCCAAAGGAAGGAAGGGTCCACGTTAATTAGAAGGTGACGGGTGGGGGCGTCAGGGGAGTCAGTCCCTTTGAGGGATATGGAGACCGCTGGGTTCTAGGGAGAAAGCTCCAGGTCCACATGCTGTATCGAACGTCTGAATTGGGCATCACTAGACCTGGCTTTTAGGCCCACGGGTGCCACCTACCAGCTGTATTCTGTCGGCTTGTCATTCGGGGCTCCATTTCCTAACTTAAAAAGTGACACTTTTTGCTCTGGCCGGTTTTGCTCAGTGGGTAGAGCGTTGGCCTGCGGACTGAGGGGTCCCAATTCTGGTCAAGGGCATGTACCGCAGTTGCAGGCTCCTCCCCGGCCCTGGTTGGGGCGCATGCCAATTGATGTGTCTCTCCTCCTCCCTTCCACTCTCTACATATCGATGGAAGGTATCCTGGGGTGAGGATTAACAACAACAAAACAATAAATAAAACAATTTAAAAATGTTTAAAAATAAGTGACACTGTTGATGAACTAGGTCACCTCTAAACCCCTCCCATGATCGAGATGACTCGAGTATAGTGTAACCACAGACTCACTTGAACTATCTGGCATCTCTGGGAGCAACCGGAGTGTTTACAGGTTGTGGGGTGTTAAGTTTCTCTTACGGTGTAAAGCATGGAGCCTGAGTTACGGTTTCTCTCATGACTTCGGAGATAGGGAACCAGCACCCTTCTCTCAGTGAAGGAGGGGCTCCCAGAAAGATATGTCCCCGATTTGTGTCACCACTTATGATATGGAGATTTATCTCCATAATCTATGGAGATAAATGCCTCATCAAAATTAAGGTGTTCTGAGGGAAGGACAGTTCTGCCTGTCATTTTGCTACTATCAAAATTACTTGGAATTTCCTAAAATTTACATAGAATTTCCTAAAATTCCATGTAAACATGTTTGCTAAGGTGTTAAAAGTTCCAGTTAGAAAGTTTAGGGTCTAGAAAGTGAAATTGAATTGATAGATCCTCCCTTCCCCCAACTGATGGGCGGAGTATGATGTAACCTGCAGCCCGGAAATACCTGAGTGATTAACCATGTACCTTATATGGACCATACATTGGACCACCAATCCACACCTGCCAAATATCCTAAGGCAGTGATGGTGAACCTTTTGAGGTGTCAGCATTTTGAAAAACCCTAACTTAACTCTGGTGCCCTGTCACATACAGAAATTTTTTGATATTTGCAACCATAGTAAGACAAAGATTTATATTTTTGATATTTATTTTATATATTTAAATGCCATTTAACAAAGAAAAATCAACCAAGAAAATGAGTTCACGTGTCACCTCTGATACGCGTGTCATAGGTTCGCCATCACTGCCTAAGCCCTTGTCCTATATGGACAATGCAGTAAGCCACCAATCAGTGTGCACCGGGTACACTAAGCCCCCACCCCTTCCCATTCCGCCCCTCAAAAGATGTGCCCACCCTGCACGCGCTGCTGTCCTCCCCTTGCAAGACAGCCGGGCAGGCCCTTCTCCTCTAATAAAACCTGTACTCCTGGTTTTCTACCTCTGTCTGATCTTTAAGAATGATCTTAAAATGATGACTAGAATGGACAGTTTGGACTTTTTACCTAGTTTGTAAACTTCGGTGTCAGTGAAGGAGGGGGAAATAGACAAGTCCTCAGTGTGTATTGCTGGTGCAGTAACTGCTTCCTCTTTTCTTAAGCGTGTTTGGAAGTCATCTTAGAATGAATGGGACGCCAGGCTCCCTTTGTACTGCGTCTGTTGCAGTGGCTTGGAAGTATTGGGGTGCTCAGATGGGGACCGATACTTGGGTGTAGTCAGGAAACGGAATGAAATCTACAAAAGGGGGGTTATTTCAGCATTTTTAGAGGGAATCTCATGCCGATTCTCCAGGCGTCAGTCCGACGCCCTGAGCTGGACGGAAGCTCTTCCTGGGGACGGCGTGTTTGAAGCAGCAGCTCGGGTTTCCAAGCAGCAGGTTTGCCAGTTCCTTTCTTAGGAGCTGGACTCACTCAGCGCTTTCGCTGATTCAGCTCCGGGGAGCCCGAGATCCCGGCCTCGGGTGGGTGCAGCCTCCGCAGGAGCCGGGGCTGCCGGGGCTCCGCAGGTGGAGCGGCCGCGGCCGGGTTGGGGTTGGGCCTCGCGCCCGGCCCCGCCCCCGCGGCTCCGGAAGCGGCGGCCCGCGCTCTCGCTCTCGGATCCCTTCGCCCGGCGCTCGGGCAGGGCGAGGGCGAGGGCGATGGCGGTGGCGATGGCGGCGCGGCGCGCGCGGCCCGTGCGGGTGCTGGTGGACATGGACGGCGTGCTGGCCGACTTCGAGGGCGGCCTCCTGCGGGCCTTCCGCCGCCGCTTCCCCGAGGAGCCGCACGTGCCGCTGGAGGAGCGCCGCGGCTTCTTCGCCCGCGAGCAGTACCGAGCCCTGCGGCCGGACCTGGCGGTAGGGAGTGGGGGTGGAGGGCGCCCGGAGGGGATCCGTGACCTCAAAATCCTCGGGAGCGGGAACCCCGACCCCACAGGACACCTGCCAGTGGGGAGCCCGCCGCTGGGGCCGGATGGTCTCTGCTCCGTTTCCCGATCACCCCCTTCCTGTCTAACTTCCGAACACAGTTCACAGCTCGATAGGGGCGCCCTCCCCACCCCCGACTTGGAGGGCCCCGCTGGGGCTAGATCTGCGGAGGCAGAAGCCAGGATGGGAACACTGTATCTTTCAGGACAAAGTCGCCAGCGTGTATGAAAGCCCAGGCTTTTTCCTAGACTTGGAGCCCATCCCCGGAGCCTTGGAAGCCATGCATGAGATGCACGCCATGCACGAGTGAGGGAGGCGGGGAGGGGCGGAGGGGCGGAGGGGCGGGGGGGCGGGGGGGCGGGGGCTGGCACCACCCCGCCTAACCGGCCTTCCCTGCAGCACCGAGGTCTTCATCTGCACCAGCCCCCTGTTGAAGTACGAGCACTGTGTGGGTGAGAAGGTGCGGCCGCCCCGGCGCCTCGAGACAAACTCCCCTTCCACGTCCCGGTTCTAAATAAACCAGCAGAAGCCCAGGAGGTGGGTGGGGGGAGAGGGGAGCCGCCTCTGTCAGAGGCCACAGACCCACTCACACTGCTTCCTCACTGGCCTGAATTCAGGGGCCCAGGAGGCCCCCCTGACAGGCCTGTGCCCCCTACAGTTCTCCTGGGTGGACAAGTATCTGGGGCCCCAGTTTGTGGAGCGCATCATCCTGACGAGGGACAAGACGGTGGTCTTGGGGGACCTGCTCATCGATGACAAGGACACCATTCTAGGTTGGATCATCTGGCCTGCGGGGATTGGGGAGAGGGCGCAAAAACAACCAGTTCACAGATCGCGTGCTGCCTTTCTCCCGTGCCCGTCCCAGGCCAAGAGGAGACCCCAGCCTGGGAGCACATCTTGTTCACCTGCTGCCACAACCAGCACCTGGCGCTGCCCCCCGCAAAGAGGCGGCTGCTTTCGTGGAGCGACGACTGGAGGGAGATCATAGAGAGCAAGCGGGACACGGCGGCCGTGGCCCCGGGGCAGTGGACAGTGCTTAAAGGACCGGAAGACAGGCCGGCAGGGAAGCCCAGCAGAGCTAAGTGACAGGGCAGCCTCGTGCGGTGACCCAGCGCTGGGGGGCAGGGGACACAGCAGCCTCTACTCTCCCAGGCCAGCCACCTGGCACCTCCCGAGATGGCGGCACGGAAACACGGTGGGAAGTCAGTCAGGAACCTGTTAATAAAACAGTTTGGCTCACTGCTCTGTTCAGGCTCTTTATTTGGGAAAGGAAAGGGCAGGAGCCCGAGGGCTGCCGTTGGAATGAAGGCTGATAGAGGCCTTCCCCCTCTCTCCCAGAGGCCCCAGGACCTGCCCCACCTCCCTGCCCCCTGGATGCCATTCCTCTGGCAGCTGCCCTCCCTTGGTCATGTGAGAGGTCAACCTTAAGGGAGTACAGATGACCAGGACTCCCCGCCACTCCTGAACCCCAGCTTCCCATGGGTGCCCCACACCCTTCCCTGTACTGACCAGCATACACTGGACGACGAGCCACACACTTTCGGTCAGTATCTGGTCTGTCTCCCTGCGCACCACTCCCCCTGCATCCCCAAAGCCTCCCGAGACGCATTTCCAGGGGCAAGGGCTCCCCCTCACTGAACCCCGATGGCGGGGCTTTCAGGCGGGGCCCGGGGGGGGGGGGGATAAGACGCAGCTCCAAGGGTTTGTGCTTATGTTCTGATGTCGTCACCCTCGTGGCCTGGCTCTTAATGCCTGACGGTCAGGTTAACAGACACTGGGCTGCGTCACAGGAGCAGGGACCACGTCTTCATCCTTGAAGCCCTCCCATTGCGCCTGGCAAATGGCCCGTGTGGATAAATGGTTACTCCTGGGCCACAGAGCTCTCTGGGCCAACACCCACTATGCCGGTGCCCAGCTACCCAGAGCCTTGAGACAGTGTTAACAACAAGGCTTCTCATTCCTACTCCTCACAATGACTGCAGACCCTCAGTGAAGGGATCAGGCTACCTCCTCAAGTGCAGGCAGCTTCCCGAAGCCCCAGGCCCAGCTGCTCTCAGAACCACCTTCTGCAAAAGCCTCTGGACCTGGGGCCCAGGTTGCTTCTTACAGGAGGGAGCGCCTGGCAGTGGGTGGATCAGTGGCAGGCCCTGGGTCGTCCCTTGCTTGAGGATAGCCTAGGAAGAGGCTCTGCCTTTGACTTCCTTCTCCACACCCCAAAGTCTGTCTTCCTCAACTCATCTCCTAACGCCTGCATCCTGTGCCGGTGCCTGTCAGGCCGAGGAAACTCACCTTTAAAATGGCTGAAAGGCACCAATTGGGGGAAAGTGCTCAGTGGGAGCGAAGCTGCTCCTGCTTCCCAGCCCCCACCAGGATTTCGGTCTTGTCTCCGGCAGTGAGAGAACCGCGGCCCTGAGGTCTCCGTGGGTCAGGGCTGCTGTGGGGCCTCGGTCCTTGGCAGTGGGATGCCCAGGGCAGAGTGAGCCGGCCGGCGGCGGGCTTCGGCCACCTGGCTCGGGGAACAGAAGTCTTCCAGGAAGACCTGGGCCAGGTTCCGGAGCCGTGTGTTGGCCGAGAGAGAGAAGCGCAGCATGCACTGGACCACGGGCGTGGCGGTCAGCTCGGGGTGGGAGCCGGGGCCTGGCGAGCTCAGGTACATGATGGTGGTGACAGCGGACAGCACAGTCTCCTCGTTGGGGCTGGACAGGCAGTTGATGATGAGCGGGACGCCCCCTGTCTGCAGGATGTGCTCCTTGTTGGCCCTGTCTGAGCACAGGTTGCAGAGGCCTCCTGGGGGAGAGCAAGGTAAGTCTGGAAGCTTCAGCCCTGGCCTCCCTTCTCCCCTTTCTGCTTCTCTCTGCCCACTGAGGCTCAGGGAAGGGCCCGGGGCTGTGAGAAGGTGGCCCAGGGACAAGGGATCCAAAGCCCATTCTGTTTTCCAGAAAGGCCTGCCTGCCACAGCCTAGCCTGAAAGTGGGCACTTACCTCTCGGTCCAGCCAGTTCAATGGTTGATATACTTTTTTTAAAAGTAAAAAACAGTTACCAACCCTGGGACCTTTTGGCCCCAGATCTTCACAAACTGCCACCCTCTTGCTGGTAACCAGCACCCTCTGCTCCCTCACCAGTGAGGGTTCCCTGGAGCACCCCACTAGCCACTCCCTGCCGGGCCTGGGGGACTCCTCACCACCCTGATCCATTTTCTCCTGTGCTCAGAACACTTGAGAAGGCGTCTTTGCGGACCATTTTCCTGGCACTGCCTGCCAGGCCCCACTAGCAACTGCGTGTCTGCCACCAAGACCTCAGCTTCCTCTTGCATCCCAGCCACCCAACGACTTGCCACCCAGACGGAGGAAGACCCGGAAAGCTGGGGGCCGTGTGAGCCACGGCCGCATCGGCCAGCACAGGAAGCACCCGGGAGGCCGAGGTACTGTGGGTGCCTTGCGTCATCACAGGCCCAACTCCCAGGGTTACCGTCTGGGCTCCTGTGGGAAAACTGGGGCATGAGCACTTAAAGAGGACCCAGAGCTTCTGCCCAACTGTCAACCTCGATAACCGTGGTCGGTGAGCAGAAGAGTGGAGCTGTTATCACTGACGTGCGGTCCCTACTAGAGTCCTGGGGAAGGGGAGGCTCCCACCGCAGCCTGTCACCATGGAGGCCAAGTTCTTCAGCAGAAGGGCTGAGGAGAAGATTAAGGTGTGTGTGTGTGTGTGTGTGTGTGTGTGTGTGTGTGCGCGCGCGCGTCCTGATAGTTTTTTGCGTTTTTTTTAAAGATATTTTTATTGCCAAAACCGGTTTGGCTCAGTGGATAGAGCGTCGGCCTGCGGACTGAGAGGTCCCAGGTTCGATTCCGGTCAAGGGCATGTACCTGGGTTGTGGGCACATCCCCAGTAGGAGATGTGCAGGAGGCAGCTGATCGATGTTTCTCTCTCATCGATGTTTCTAACTCTCTATCTCTCTCCCTTCCTCTCTGTAAAAAATCAATAAAAAATATATTAAAAAATAATAATAAAAATAAAGATATTTTTATTGACTTCAGAGAGGAAGGGAGGGAGGGGAGGGAGGAAGGAAGGGAGGGAGGGAGGGAGGGAGGGAGAAAGAGAGAGAGAGAGAGAAGCATCAATGATGAGAGAGAATCACTGATCAGCTGCCTCCTGCACGCCCCCTCCCCTACCAGGAATCAAGCTTGCATGTGCCCAGCATGTGCCCTGACCAGGAATCGAACCGTGACCTCCTGGTTCATAGGTCGATGCTCAATCACTGAACCACCCAGGCCGGGCTGTGTCCTGATAGTTTGAAGCCACATAGAGGGAAGTTCATTAAATGCTCACACGTTCTTTGGTTAAAAAACAAAAAAAAACAAGCCTCGGCTGTCTTATTTGGTGCCTGACCCAAGGGGCACTCCCGGAATATTTGTTGGAAGGTTTTAAAGCAGAGAGGGGAGGAAAGGGTTGACCTGCAGAGGGTTGGGGGCCGCATGGGATGGCTCCCTGAGACCCAGCCCACCTTGGACCCCCCGTAGTTCTGGATCCAGGCTGTGGCTCCCAGACAGGGTGCATCTGAGGGAGGCAAGGGGCTGAGTGGCGTTCCTGAGGTCAGGAGGGGAGGGGGACAAGGCTCTGATGGAGAGGTCCCTGCCTACTGGACACCCACAGGCCTTCCTGTCAATCTTCCCTCCGTGCCCATTCACCCGTGTAGCACTTGGCACACTGGGCCATCCCTTGAGTGTCTTTGTACTGCTGCCTGTCCTCGTCACTGGGCACCATAAGGCAGGGCCCCACCCTCTGGTGTCCCTCTGTATCCCAGGCACCTACAGCTGCGGAAACTCACTGGACACATGCTGGGGACACGAATGAACCCCACAAAGTATTACCCTCACCCCCATTTCAGCAGAAGCCAAGGCTGTGGAGTAACTCGTCCAAAGTCCCAGAAGATGGGAGCCCTTTGCCACAACCACGGGAAAGGTGTCCCGAAGCTCCAAGGACAACTAACTGTGCTGTGGGCAGGTGCCAGGCTCGACTAGGAACAGGGACAAGTGCAAATGCTTGGGGAGGCTCAGGCTTCTCAGACACACCTGCACCCTCTCTCCTGCCCTGAGAGTGTGAACCAGCCTATCTACCCTGCAGACGCAACCCAGGGGTGGGGATGGGACTTATCTCGCTGTAAAGGAGGAGACAATGAGGACTCAATCACTCTCTGGCTGGTGAGTCATCATCACACCCAGGAGTGCCTGGGCGGGACACTGCCACCAAAGCCAGGGGATAACCAGATGGCCAGCCCTGCAGGGTGGGGGCAGGAGGAGGCCTCAGGAGAGCAGGCCCCACCTGTGCCCCAGTTGCAGGCCTGGGAGCCTCCAAGGATGGATCAGGTACCTTCCAGAGCTCACAAGTGCCTGGGTCCAAACACGGCGGGTGGGGGAGCTCTTTTATAAAGGCTCCAAACTAGAAACAACTCAAATCTCCAACAACAGGTGAATGGATGAACACATCGGGCACATTCATTCAGAAACACGAACTAGCACTGGCTGGGTGGTTGGTTAGAGCGTTGTCCCGTTCACCAAAAGGTTGCGGGTTCGATTCCCAGTGAGGCCACATACCTAGGATGTGGGTTCTATCCCTGGTGGGAGCTCATACGGGAGGCAACTGATGATGTTTCTCTCTCCCTCTCCCCAGCTCCCTGTCTCTCTAAAAACAGTAAAACATATCCTTAGGTGAGGGTTAAAAAAAAATACCATAACAATTGGGATGAATATCAGAAACATTTGTGGAGGAAAAGGGGGCCACACACTGAATGTGCACTGTGGGCCGCAGACGCAGAGACGGAGAGGGACCACAGGATGATCTGAACACAGAAATTCCTAACGAAAGTGGGTCATGGCGGGCAGCCACAGCCCAGGCCTAGACCTTCCTTGACAAAGGTCAGTCTTCATCTTAAGTGGGCCTGCCTGCTGTCTTTCTGCATGTGAGATAACAGACCACCTTTGCCTGTAATTTTTTGCAGCACCAGAGCAAGGACCACAGAACCTTCATTGTGACCTGTTGCCCACACACTACCTCTATGTGCTGTAAATGTTTACAAAGTAAAGAAGTGTCCCCATTTCATTCTTTTTTTTTTTTTTTAAATATATTTTATTGATTTTTTACAGAGAGGAAGGGAGAGGGACAGAGAGCCAGAAACATCGATGAGAGAGAAACATCGATCAGCTGCCTCCTGCACATCTCCTACTGGGGATATGCCCGCAACCCGGGGATATGCCCGCAACCCAGGTACATGCCCTTGACCGGAATCGAACCTGGGACCCTTCAGTCCACAGGCCGACGCTCTATCCACTGAGCCAAACCGGTTTCGGCCCCATTTCATTCTTTATCACTCTCAGAGATTCCCCACTTGGTTTTCTCCCGCCTCCCTAATCCACCACCCATGAATTTCAGGTAACCGCCCCTTACATCTCCTCCTTTGATTCTAATGTATAAAAAAAGCTGTGAAACTGTCATTCTCTGGATCATTTTCTCAGTCCATTGAGATTTTGCTTCTCAGCAATTGTCAGTTTGACTCAAATATAAAAATTCCCTACAGGTTTGGATGTTTCTTAGGTCGATACATCATTGAGTGAAAGAAACTAGACACGAGTCCACATCCTGCCTGGCCTGCGTGGCTCAGTGGTTGAGCGTCGACCCACGAACCAAGAGTCACCAGATTGATTCCGGGTCAGGGCATATGGCAGGGGCTGCAGGCTCCATCCTCAGTAGGGGGTGTGCAGGCGGCAATCAATTGATGCTTCTCTCTCATCATTGATGTTTCTCTCTCTCCCTCTCCCTCTCCCTTCCCCTCTCTTTCCCTCTTCCTTCCCCTCTAAAATCAGTAAAAAAAAATAAATAATATATATTTTTAAAGAGTATACATCTGCATGATCCCACTAATATGAAGTTCCAGAATAGGCTAAAGTGCCCTGACAGGTGTGGCTCAGTGGATAGAGCGTCGGCCTGTGGACTGAAGGGTCCCAGGTTCGATTCCGGTCAAGGGCATGTGCCTGGGTTGCGGGCACATCCCCAGTGGGAGATGTGCAGGAGGCAGCTGATCGATGTTTCTCTCTCGTCGATGTTTCTAGCTCTCTATCCCTCTCCCTTCCTCTCTGTAAAAAATCAATAAAATATATTAAAAAAAAAAAAAAAAAAGAATAGGCTAAAGTAATCCATGGGGATAGAGGTTAGGTTAGTGGTTACCTTGGGGTGGGAGACACTAACTGGGAGCGGGCACGAGGGACCTTTCTAAAACCTGGTTAGGGCTGGTTACATTGATGTACATCCACTGTACTTAAGGTATGTGCATTGTACCGTATGTTCACCAGGCTGCAATTTAAAAATGGTTACCAAGCAAAAACGAGAACAAGTCTCAACTGGCTGGTGGACGTTTTGGACAAACCAGACAGGAGAGAAAAAGAAAAGACAAGAGGCAAAAGAAGGGCCCTTCTAGACACAGGGAACCACAGAAACCCCTGGGAGAGGCAAAAGAGAAACCCCCAAATGCGGCCTGGGATGAGAAAGCTGGAGGCTCTCAGAGGTCAGGTGGGTGACTTTGGGTCACACAGCAAGTAGGGCCTGTTGCTGGGAGAGCCAGGATTGTCCCAGGGATTAAATGAGGTCATGCTGACACATGCTTAGCCAGCACCTGGTGCCTGGAGGCGAGGCGGGGCCTTGGAGAGATGGCCCAAGACATTACTACCTCTGAGGACCCGCCTGCCCTGGGCTGGCCACAGTCCGTCCCAAGTCAAAAATCTTCATTTGTTCTTGGGTTTTTTGTTCTTGGGACTATTTGTTCTTGGGTTTTACTTTAGCATCTTGAAAATGGTTCTTTCTGAAATTTCAAATTTTGGGGACAGAACAGTGTATTAAAAAAGCTACCATTATGTAGAAGAAGGGAGGCGCGGGGGACAAATATATGTATACAAGAAGCCCACCGCGTAGCCCCGCCCACCCACGCCAGTCTTTGGCCGTTACGGTGTTAGGGCCACAGGCCTTTTATAATATAGATGCTCACATTTGCTGGTTCTTCATGAGGAGAGGGCTGTGGAAGAGACAGGAATGGAGGGAGACTTCTTTAAAACCCTGTAATAGAGTTTTGACTTAAACTGATGAATTTTAAGACATTTATCCTACAGATATAGACCCACAAGTAAGAAATGAAACTCCAATAAGGTATCTACTGAAACACTGATTGTGTTGGCAAAATGGAAAGCAGCTAAACACCCATCCCTAAGCGTGGCTAAGCCTCAGTGCCTCCATGCCAGGAAATAAACACCAGGCCGCTTTACAGAATGACTGACACTGCAGGTGTGTCAAGATATGCTGCTAAGTTAAAAACAAAAACAAAACGGCAAGCAGAATATAGATATAGTATACTACCACATGTGCAGAACATGCAAAAATATATTCATATAGATATATACATGTTTGTAAATTCCAAAAAATATTTAAGAAACTAGTAACCGTGGTGAGCTACAGAGAAGGCTAGCGAGGGAGTTACCTTTCAATACCTTTTAAATTTTGTACCATGTCAATCAATTATGCATTCACATAAATTAATAACACTCAAACACACACGTATACGTGCACGCACATGTGCTCTCTCTCACACACTCACACACTACTTGTGCCTAGAACTAAGAGATGGGGAATTGGGTCTCTGTAAGTCAGGAAAGATGGTGGAGGCTGCCCTTGTCCCCATGAGGCCAGCCTGGGGCCAGCGAGGAAGGGAGCAGTGGGTGAGAACCTCAACACCACCTCCATCCTGTAAGGGGAATCTGCCCCGGGTGGATGGCTGAGGAACTGAAGCAGAAGCTGCAAGACCGCAGGAGCCTGACTGATCAGTGGGAGAAGGATGTACGGGCGGAGCCCAGAGGATGAGGACGGAGCAAGGGCTCCGTGGTGGGCAGACCCAGTTAGAACCAGTTCTGCCACTGAGGATTTAGGTGACCAGAGCAAGCAACTCCATTTCTCTAAGCCTTGGTTTCTTCATCAATAAAATGGGCAGAGAGAATGAAGTAATGTGATTGAGGCCCCTCCCTGGCGCACAGATGTGGATCAACAAGGCACCTGTTCACAGCCCCAGAGGCTGGCACAGGGCCATACCTGCAAACCACACACACAGCAAAGGGCTGACACACACAGGTCAGTTTGACAATGATAAAGCAAATGCCTGTGGAACCAGCCCCCAGGTCAAGAACTAAAACACTATCAGCAATCCAGAGCCTGTGTCCCTTCCTGAACCAATTCTCTCTCTGAGGTAAACACTTTCCTGGTTTGTAATAGTTTAATAACAAAATTTTTACTAAGCAGACCTCTTGTCTTTTTAACTTAAAATATAGGGTTTTTAAAGAAGTCTCCCTCCATTCCTGTCTTTTCCACACATCCCTAAACATTTCAGCCTGTTTTGGGGACTTTATAGAAATGGAATCACACTGTATGTATTATTGTGTCTAGCACCATTTGCTTACCATTACATTTATAACATTATTGCTCTAGCCCGTTTGGCTCAGTGGATAGAGCATCAACCCACAGACTGAAGGGTTCTGGGTTCGATTCTGGTGAAGGGCACGTATCAGGGTTGCAGGCTCAATCCCTGGCCATGAGCAGGGTGTGTGCTGGAGGCAACCAATTGATGGGTCTCTCTTACATGGATGTTTCTCTCTTTGTCTCTCCCCCTCCCTTCTACTCTCTTTAAAAATCAATGACAAAATATCCTCGAATAAGGATTAACAAAAAATAATTTAAATTTTTAAAAAATTTATAACATTATTGCATGTAGTTGTTGACTGTTCATTTGCCTTGCTAAATAGTAGCAACATCCCACAATGTTGGTATCCATTCTGCTGTTTACTGTTTCTAGTTTGTCTGTTACAAGTTTGCTAGTGCCATTTTTGCACATGTGTCTGGATATGCATGCATGTGCCCTACTCCAATGACTGTAACTGCTGGGTCATGGGGTAGCCTAGCTTCAATTTTACTAAATACTGTTTTCCAGAGAGGCCTCTGAGGACTTATGTATACCTGCCTTTTACTGAGCACCACCACCATCTAGTGGCAGCTACGTGTATTACAGGAAATAGAGCACAGGAAAGAGATTTAACCTGAATTCTTGGAGGCAACCTATTGGAACCCTGTTTTAGTAACAAGACTGTCAAGTATTCTGTGATGTCCTAGATTTCAACCAATTTTCACAGAAGTAGAGGATTCTCTCCTGGTCCCTTTGTCTCCATACGGCATCTAAGATGGTGCAGGTGTGCACACGCAGCATATAGGATGCCTGAGAGTCAACCCATGGTGCTTTGGGCAAACATTTCCAAATTAATGCCAAAGGCTGCCAGAGTTTTTATGTGGGGCACAAGCTCGGAATACTCATTCAAGTATTTGCTGAGATCCTGGCTTTATATCTGGTTCCCCATAATTCACTCACTTCCCACGCCCTGTCCTACCTTGAGCAGTACCATCTCCTGGTGATAGTTCCACTTAGAACCTGGGCCAGGGACGACTTGCCACCAGAACCATCCCAGGGATATGCTGGAGGTGGCCAGGTGCCATGGGAACCAGGGGAGAAGACACAATGGACTCCGGCATTGGCTCCGGCAGCCGGGTCCCCTGGGCACAGAATTTGGCTCCAGTTAGTGCTCAGTGTGAGCCTCAGGCAATGGGACTCACCTCACTGAGGTGCTGTTTCATCACCGGTACAGAGGGCTCAGTACTACGCGCCTTGCGATTGGTGGCCAGTCTCTGCACCTACTGGGCCCTTCTCTCACCTTCTCCAGACCACAAGGCCAGAGCACTCAAGACAACAGCGGAGATAAGCAAGGCTGGGCTCTGCCCTCATGGAGATCACAATGTCAGACCTGCCACCGGAGAGAAAAGATTCAAAACGACAAAGCGCAGCACAGAGCCTTTCGACAGCAGAGAAAGCGCCTGACAGTGTTTCCCATCGAGCACCAGGCACATTAAGAGAAGAGAGAACGACAGCGGTAACAAGACCCGCTTCTAAGTAGCACTGGCTCTCCTTTAAGTCACGCATAACAAGGAAAAGAGAGATTTACTCTGCAGGGGATCCGGGGAAGAGATTCAATGCGAGAAAGCCAAGGCTCTTGGGATTGAGAAGCTTGCTCTGATGGGAAGGAGGGAGGAAAGAAAGAGAGAGAAAGAGAGAGAGGGGGAGAGAGAGGGAGGGAGGGAGAGAGGGAAGGAGGAAGGAAAAAAGAAAGGTGGCTGGGAAAAGAAAACAGGGAAGCTGGCCAGGAGAGCAAGAACTCAGGGCAGGCCTGCATCCCCCGTAGCTCCCGGCTCCGTGGGCCAGGACCTCAGACAGAGTGCTCCTGCTTGGTGCCTGATGCTGTCAAAGCTTTCCCTGGGTGACTGCTCTTTTTAGGCAACTCTTCTCCGGAGCCAGAAGCTTGAGTGGGAGGAGTTCTATCACTCCCAGGCGGAGGTTAGCCACGTGCTTCTGCAGGGGCCACGGCCACCATTCAGAGGCTGGAAGCTGTGGAGCCGAGTTACAAAAAGGAAGGGGATGGAGGACTGCCACTGGCGAAAACCTTCAAGTAGCAATCCTTTAGGATATTTCTTTGGAGTAATAATCTTCCCGAGGGGCCGAGACATACTCTCTTAGGCCCAGCCCACTGGGGCTCCTGCCCCCGACTCAGCTCTAGCGGGACTCACTCTGGCCCGCTCCACAGGCTAAAAAATCCAGAGAACCCACCCAAAGTCCTCCCTTCCCCACACCAGGCCCTGAACCTCCTCCCACAGCGCATGGGCCTTTCCTGGATTCCTGACTCCGAGGGTGAACCCCACGGTTGGTGTGCACACTAAGTCCAAGGAGAGGCCACAGGCAGGTGTGTGTGAACAGAATTGGGATGTCCACACTCGTGTGTGAAGACCTGTCGTGGTGAGAAGGTCAGGGGTGACTCCCATTTGAACTCTAGCCACAATACCACAAACATCAGGGGCAGACATGGGTGGTCTTTCAAAATTTTCAATCACACTCACCTATGATATATTTGGCAGGGGCGGGGGAAGTGTTACTTGATTCTATCAAGGCTTTCAATCTAATTTCTAGGTTACAGGAAATTAAAGGGGATGTTCCCTTGACTGTAATCAAACCCAGGACCCTTCAGTCTGCAGGCTGACTGACGCTCTATCTACTGAGCCAAACCGGCGAGGGCGAAAAATGTTATTTTTTTTAGAGATGCAGCTGAAAAAATAATTTGTTTGCCTTCAGAATAAATTCCAAACTCTTTCCCGAAGCCTACATCTAAGCCCCTCCCAGCCATCTCTGGTGCTGCCACCTCTGTAACCTCACTAGTCCTGACACATCAGCCTTCCTCTGGATCCTCCTGCTTCAGGGTCTCCCACCCATCACGTCCGCCTGCCCATGATGGCCGAAGTGCAGCGGCCCCATCTCCTATTGCCCTGTCTTATCATCCTGTGAATGTCCTTCAGAGCCTCAGCCTTTTGGTTGGTTTGCCCACCATCTGCCTCCCCCTCTCCCTGCGGGCAAAGGCCTTTCCCCCGACTTGTTCGCCATCTCTTCAGCATTTAGGACAGGACCTTGCTCACACAGTTCATGCCCCATAAGTACCTGTCCAGTGAATAATTCAATAGATCTTAGACCAGCGGTTCTCAACCTGTGGGTCGCCACCCCTTTGGGGGTCGAACAACCCTTTCACAGGGGTCGCCTAAGACCATCGGAAAACACATATGTAATTACATATTGGTTTTGGGATGAATCACTATGCTTTAATTAGGTTCAATTTGTAACAATGAAAATACATCCTGCATATCAGATGTTCACATGACGATTCATAACAGTAGCAACATTACAGTTATGAAGTAGCAACGAAAATAATTTTATGGTTGGGGGTCACCATAACATGAGGAACTGTATTAAGGGGTCGCGGCGTTAGGAAGGTTGAGAACCACTGTCTTAGACCATAAGTCATCCTAAGTTACCCCTACTTTCCTTGATAGGAAAACATTAAAATAAAGATGTTTAAAAGAGCACTCTAAATATTTTTCTCTCCGAGTGGCTTCAATCCATCCCTTCATTTATGATCTCATCTCTAAGCAGGTGGGAAGGCAGCATGCGGAGGGTCCCGCTAGCTGTGACCCGGACCGTGTGCGCACCCCGAAGGCTGCCCCTGCGGTGAGGGACTGCCCGAGGTCTCTCCCCAACGACTCACTTCGGACTCGCTTATCTCACCATCAGGCATCCGTGACCGCCCCATCCTTACCAATAGCAAACTCCACCAGGGTCTCGTTCTCCTCCGACAGCGAATCCAGGAATAGATCCAGGACCTGCAGCTGTCGCAGATACTGGTAGTTGCTGGGGTCATAGGCGAAGTTGGCGAGGTTGGCCAGGACTTGCTCCTTGGCGTCTGCGGCGGAAAAGCGGCACTGGAGCCAGGTCCGGGGCGAGGGTCGCGGGCGGACCCCCGCCCTGTCCCCAGACCCACATCCTGTCGCTCTCACCTTGGCTCTCCGTCTCCTGGAATTCAGTGACCAGCGCCTGCAGGTATCCCAGCCGTCCGACGTGGGGGTCTACCTTCGGCTTCTGCGCCATGGCCGGGGTGGCGGAGGGTGCACGGGGGACAGGTAGGAGAGTGCGGCCGATGAGGTCGGAAAGGCGGGCGGGGACCTCCCTGGGCCGCCCCGGGCGGGACACAGGCTCCTCTCCTAGCTTCGGGTTGTGCAGTGATTTGCACCTGGCACTGGGATGTGGTGTGATCACGACTGGATAAGAGTTGGGCGTGAAAATCTAAACTGGGGCGCGGAAGACACGGAAGCGGCCGGTCACTGGAGGAGGGAGCTGCATCACCGGCTGGGTACGGTTTCCCGCTGGAGCCCGGACTTCCGGCGGAAGCCGTGCTTAGCTCCGCCCCAGAGGGCGGGGCGGGGTTGGTCCAGGCGGACCAGGGGCGGGGCCGTCGTGGAGCTCGGCGCGCGTGCGCAGTAAACGTCACGCCTCACCGCCTGGGCCCAAGGCCAAGGGCTGTGGATGCTTAAGGGGACAACACAGTGGTTCTCAACCTTCCTAATGCCGCGACCCTTTAATGCAGTTCCTCATGTTGTGGTGACCCCCAGCCATAAAATTATTTTCGTTGCTACTTCATAACTAATTTTGCTACTGTTATGAATCGTCATGTAAATATCTGATATGCAGGATGTATTTTCATTGTTACAAATTGAATATAATTAAAGCATAGTGATTCATCACAAAAACAATATGCAATTATATATTCAATATGTGTTTTCCGATGATCTTAGGCGACCCCTGTGAAAGGGTCGTTCGACCCCCAAAGGGGTGGCGACCCACAGGTTGAGAACCGCTGGAACAACATCTCTAGGGCCCTTAGGAGCCCAGAGGTGGCCGGCTGTCGAGGCAGAACCACCGCCAGATCCCCTTGCATCTGATGAGGGGGCACAGGCCAGCCTCCTCAACCAAAGAATGCCCCACTGGAGCGTGAGCGCCAGCTCCCTGAGCCCCCCCCTCCCACGGGCCCTTTTCCAAGAAGCCGCGGGAGCCTGGCATCCCATGCTCCCCAGCCCCGAGCCCTCCACCTCTGGTCTGAAATATCCGGAACCAGGTAAGGCTGTTTGCCCGCCAGGTGGACGGGGAGCGCTGGGGCAGCGCCAACCGGTGGTAGGAACCTCTGTCCACCCAAATGTACAGTGTTGGCCGCTTTCTGGGTTGGGGAGCTGCCATGGTGGTAAAGCCCTTTGGCCCAATTATTTCTTGGGGCTTCTCAGGAAGGTAGTGTGTGACCGGGACCTCATAGGCACTGGGTTTATAAAGCACCAGGTTAGGAGGTGGTCCTACCACACTCCCACGGTGCTTGAATGTGAAGGTAAAGGAGGCCTGGGCTGTGAGCTTCTTGAGGGCAAGGACCATGTGCCTTTGGCCCTGGGCCATACTCCACCTGCTACAGCCCCCTTGGGAGCAGGCCCTGCATACACGGGCTCAGGTCCCCGTGGTCAGCCTTTGCCTGATGCACCTCCCCCTACCCCCCACCCCCTGCCCTGGGCCTGCCTAGTTATGGCCATAGTCTGGGTGCTTGGATATCGAGGCTGCTTCTTTGGGGACGGGATGCGACCTGGGGATGTTCACTCAGCCAAAGGTGGCCAGGGGGGTTCTCTGCCTCTGGCTAGACAGAGCAGCAAAGGCTTGTGGACACCATGGAAACGAGCCCCACCCCCTGCTAGTCGGGAACTGCCCCAGACCAGCTAAGTGTGGTTCTGGAATCAGATGGGCCACCCATCCTCCCTCCTTTGTTTCCTCCCAAGACCTCAGGGCCCTCCCTCCTGGGGGAAATATTCTCAGCCCTTGGTTTTGTGTTGAGGGCATTCACCAGTTCTTACTGGTTATCTGTCCAGTCCCAGGCACACAGTAGATGCTTAATAAATATTTGCCTGGTGATTATGGTTACTGTTGCCCGGGGCAGATGAAATCAGAGTTCTTTGTGCTGAATGTTCACCGATAATCTTTTTTTCCTTAAAATAAATCTTTTAAGGAAGTGGGCCTATTAGGGGAGGCACGTTTCATAGCCTGGGAGCTACTGGCACCAAAAGCATTTACCTACTCACCAACCCGACTCCCTCCTTTTCCACTCCATGAAGATGGCGGAGATAGGACTTGGTGAAATGTGCCCAGGCTTTCCCCCTTCCGTTCACAAACTGTGGGTGGTGGCCAAGCACTGTGGGTGGTGGCGGGGTGGGGAGCAGGCCGGTAGTGGGGCTCTTCAGGATCCGACTTTTCAAACTGGAAGAGACTTTAACTTATCCAGGCCAGCCTCCTCCTTTTTAAAAGCCCAGAGATGCTGAGCAATTTGCCCAAAGGCACACAGTAAATTCAGGCAGAGTCAAACACGAACTCGGGTCTCTACTATCCTAGCCTTTTTGTCGCCTCTGCACTACTTTCTTTGGCCATAAGGGGGCACTCGTGGCAGGGTCCTGGAGAGGACAGGACAACCCCAAGGATGCTTACTCAGGCCAGCTGGACAAGTGGAGGAGGAAGGCTAGAGGCGGATCATGAAAATAAAATCAATCCTCCTGATAAGGTTTTCTCATTGGAGCCTGGTTGAGCCTGAATCAACAAACAAGGCCCTGGGCGTGAGCAGCCCCAGCTAAGCTGGGAGGACTGAAGGGGGAGGAGGACTTCTCCAGGCCTGTTTTCCTGCTTCATTAGTTCCCGGGGTTTATAGCCTGCTGCAGGAAACACTTCTGTGTGTGATTCAAACAAACTTTCTCGGTTCCCTGGCTCCCTCGGTCGGGACCCTGCTGGGACAAGACCGTGCTGATGACAGCCCGCCCCCCACGGTCATGACCTCAAGGAAGGGCACCAGCAAAGGGTGTGGGGGAGAGCTCTGACCTCCAGGCCACAGACACAGGCCCATGGGGAGCAGGGGGGACTGGCAGCTGGCCCAGCCAGCTACTCACCCAGGGTTGACGCCTTGGACACAGCAGGGAGACGAGGAGGGCGGGAGAGGGGAGCAGAAGGGCTTCTGTTGCGAGGGCAGCTCTATTTCCACAGAGGCCCTTGGGCCCTGCCTAGCAATCCGACCCTCCCTGCTCAGTCAACTGTCTGGCTTCCCCCCCCAACACCCCCCCCCCCCACTAATCTTCCCGGTCACAATACTGGGTGGGGCAAAGGAATGAGACCCTGGAGCGGGCTCTGCTGACTGTGTAGGGCAGTGGTTCTCAACCTTCCTAGTGCCGCCACCCTTTAACACAGCTCCTCATGTTGTGGTGACCCCCAATTTCATTGTTACAAATTGAACATAATGAAAACAGTGATTAATCACAAAAACAACATGTAATTATATATGTGTTTTCCGATGGTCTTAGGCGACCCTGTGAAAGGGTCGTTCGACCCCCAAAGGGGTGGCGACCCACAGGTTGAGAACCGCTGGTGTAAGGGGCTCCTCAGACTTCACTGATTCAAGGACCCAAGTCAGGTGCTCCCCTCCGATTCTCTGCACAGACGCCAGGACAGGTGCTCCACCAGCATTTAATCTGTCCGAACCCTGCATCCAAGCTCATCCGCAGCTTGGCCATCCACGGCTGCAGGCCACCACTAATTCTCTCCCTTCTTCCCAAGTCCCAATCAGTGGGAGGCCCAGCAACCGGTGCTGGGGGCAGCCCCGAGGGCAAGGGCTGGGCCGCAGGGAGGAAGGGGGGCAGAAGGGCTTAGGGGAACTTAGGGTGAACTTTTTGGAACTGTCTGGAGCTGGAGGCTGGAGAAGGACAGAGAGGTCACCTATGAAGCATCCAGGCTGGACCTGAAGGCCCGGTGTGTTGAGTTGTAGCAGCGGCAGTGGGCAGCCAGCTGAGCCCCGTCGGCCATGAGAGACCCAAGCAGAGCTCAGACCCACCTTCTTGGGCCCCAAGTACCCTGGTGCCCAAGGAAAAAAGTCAGGAGGACCAGCTCCTGGATTCTGCTCGTTGGAAGGAACCCTGAGTCTTCGGAGGCCAGCCTCCAAGGCCCCAGCCCCTGGCTGAGTCCCGACGTGCGGGGCGGGCCGGCCAGCCCTTTGGTTCAGGCTTCACCCAGTGAAACAGCAGGACATCGCGTTCCTGGGCGGAGGCGGTGTTCGCTCACTGACCTCGGGGCTCAGACGCTGGTCACATACATGATTTCTTCGGTGCACGGCCGCTTCTCCGAACTGCCTGTGTCCTCCCTGCTGAGGGCCCGCAGCGGGGCCGGCTCCGGGTCGGCTGCTTCCGCCTCGGCCGGCCTGCCCTGCCTCTCCTTCTTCTGAAGCGCACAGAAGCCGCCACCCATGAAGAGGGCGGCGGAGATGAGGAAGAAGCTTGACATGTAGAAGACGTAGCTGAAGTTGCTGTCAGTGTTGTCCAGGACAAACCCTGAAGGACAGAGAGCAAGTTAGGTCACGGCCCGGGCTGCCAGCCCCCCACTGCCCTGTGCGCTCCGCAAGAGCAGGGCCTTTAGTTTTGTCTCTGCGGAACCCCAGGACTAGGAACCGGGGTTGGCACCTACTAGGCCAGTGATGGCGAACCTATGACACGCGTGTCAGAGGTGACACGTGAACTCATTTGTTTGATTTTCCTTTGTTAAATGGCATTTAAATATATAAAATAAATATCAAAAATATAAGTCTTTGTTTTACTATGGTTGCAAAGATCAAAAAATTTCTACATGTAACACAGCACCAGAGTTAAGTTAGGGTTTTTCAAAATGCTGACACGCCGAGCTCAAAAGGTTCGCCATCACTGGCCTAGGCACTCAGTAAACAGTTGGTAAAGGTGAGGGGGAGAGGGAACACTAAACCTCCTCTGGCCCAGGCAGGAAGAGTCCTCGGGCCAAAGAGCACTTCAGGGCATGTCTCGCTCACCCGGGGGCAGGGAGCTATGAGGACAAGGGCCAGTGGAGTCGGGATATCGATCGGCTGGGCCCCGCCCTGGGCCCCCCAGGCCTCTCCCAGCGAGCTCTCTGCACTTGCTGGCGTAGCGGTGGGCAGGGGGCGGGGGATCCCGTGGAAACTGGGCCTTCCCACTCCACACTTGGGGGAAGAGTCCCCGTCATCTAACTGTAATGACGGCAGGCACGTGTTGTCTGTGTGACTGTCCCCCGGCACCAAAGGCTTCACAAACCTTCCCTTTTGCTCTGCATGTCACACCTCTCGTGTGGGGCTCTGTTTCTATACCTGCACGTTTCCCTCCTGGCACAAACCGCCACTGGGCCCCCAAATATGTCTCCTCACTTTGATTGCCGTCTCTCCCCCCCAGAGGGAAGTCTCTGCCTCTGGCCGTGTGCCGGGAGCCGGTCCATCCTTGCTGTTTCAAAGGACCTGGCATATATGGCATACTGTTCTTAATATGTTTGCTCACCTTCTTGGCACTATGTGTTTTAACCAAGGTCTCTGAGAAAGGTTGTTTCCCCAGGTAGGGATTTTCCCCTGAAGTTAGGGAGGGAATAAAACCTCTTAACTAGTGCCAGGTGGGTAATTAATCACTTTAACTATGAACAATCATGCTTAAGCTACATAATCTTTACTCCCTGGAATGGAGATAAGAAACGCCCTAACCTTTGTAATAGAGATTGATAGGATTGAATCAACTGGTATAAATACAGATGTAATAAGACAGCAAGACACAGAACTAAGAATACAGAATGAAGAGAGACAGAACCTAGGCACAGAACCTACACAGAACGTTCTCTAGAGACAGAAGAACTTCGCTGGAGAGAACATGGCAAAAGATCCTGGACAGAAACTGGCCTCAGAACCTAGAGACAGAACCTAGCGAGAGAACATGGCAAAAGATCCTGGACTGAACCTGACTACAGAAATGGGCAAAAGAACCTGACTAGAACCTGGTAACTGAACCTGGCTGGAGAACCTGGACAGAATCTGGCTGGAGAACCTAGCAAGGGAACATGGCTACAGAACCTGGCTGGAGAACCTGGAGAACCTAGCAAGAGAACATGGACACAGAACCTAGCTGGAGATCCTAAGCAGAACTTCGCTGGAGATCCAGACCAGAACTTGGCTGGAGATCCTGGCTAGAGATCCTGGCTAGGCTGCTGATCAACTGAACGCAGTCTCCGTGTCCTTCCTTCTTCGCCGACTCCGTCCACACCTTTGGGGACCCCTGGACCTGCTGGGGTTGGACCCCGGCAGGCCAGTCCTGGGTGACGGCAGGTGTTCTTTTCTGCATTTTGCAGATAACACTGTGGCTCAGAGAAGGTCAATGAGATGCGGGGTTGGTCCCACGGGCAGGAAGTGTCAATAACAGCCAATCCGTGCATAGTACTTACTCTGCCATCTTCTCTACTTAGAGCTTAACAGTATAACTTGTGACCCTCACAACAAGCCTACCAGGTAGATTCTATTCTCATCCTCACTTTGTTGATAAGAAAACAGGTACAGCCCTGACCGGTTTGGCTGAGTGGATAGAGCATCAGCCTGCGGACTCAAGGGTCCCGGGTTCGATTCCGGTCAGGGGCATGTACTTTGGTTGCGGGCACATCCCCAGTGGGGGGGTGTGCAGGAGGCAGCTGATCGATGTTTCTCTCTCATCAATGTTTCTAACACTCTGTCCCTCTCCCTTCCTCTCTGTAAAAAATCAGTAGAGTATATTTTTTTTAAAAAAAGAAAACAGGTACAGAGAGGAAGATGACAGCCTCAGCTAAGTGTGGTACCCAAACCCCCATTTTTAACTCTTCAGACTGAGTGCCAGCTGGGGAATAGGCTGCAGCCAGTCCCCTGAGGTGCTTGGGGGAAAATCACAGATTCCAAGTCCCTCCCCCTGGGATGCTGGACGGGGCCCAAATCTGTCCAGACTGTTCCCTCCGCCTCACCCCCTAACCCTGCCCTCCCAGGCTACGCCCTCCCTCTTGGGCCTCACCAGCCATTGGCGGGGAGATGAGGATGGAGATGCTCTCCAGGATGGTGCAGAGGCCCAGGGCCCTGGAGAACCGATCCATGGGGACCACGTCCATGAGGACCTGGAAGAAGAGGGCGCCAACCACGCTCATGGACACGCTGTACACCAGGCAGTAGCCCACCAGCACTCGGAAGTTGGCCGACACCGTGCACACCAGGTTGGTGAGCCCGTTGAGCAGAACTGCGAGGCTGAAGAGGTACTTGCGATATCTGGCGAAGTTCTGGCGGCCGGCCACCAGCCCGGCCATGGGCCGCAGGAAGATGTTGCTAAAGCCGATGATGGAGATGAGCAGGGCGGCCTTGTGCTCGTCGACCCCGTGCCGCATGGCGAATGGCACCAGGAAGACTTGCGGCAGCGGGAAACCGAGGATCATCCACGTGACGCCCAGCGTGAACACGCGGTAGCCAGCGTTGTGCCACAGGATGTCGAAGGCCAGGTGGCGCAGGACGGCCCGGCCACATGCTGCCAGGCAGCCGGGCGCCGGTGTCTTGGAGGGCACAGCACGGCCTTTTCTGGGTGCAGGGGCCACGCTGGGGGCCACGGGCCTCAGGATGGCGCCGCAGACGCAGCAGTGGAGGAAAACCCCGCCGAAGACCAGGAAGGTGCCCCTCCAGCCCAGTTCCTCCAGGAGGTGGCGGGCCAGCAGCGGCCAGAGTGTGATGCCCAGGGAGACGCCCACCGAAGCCACAGCGTTGGCCAGCGCCCGCCGGCGGGTGAAATAGAAGCCCAATACGGTGATGGTCGACTGGAAACTGAAACACAAGCCCAGGCCTGTGGTGGAAGAGGGGAGACCAGCTCGAGGGCGTCCTGGGGCCACCCACAGTGGAGTCACAGGGTCATGTCCACGTCTGCTCTCCTTCCCTTCCAGCCCAAGCCCACCTCCAGGGCCCCAGGGATTTAAGATGGAGTCAGCCTGCCTACTCTCCTCCCTGGAAACATCCGCCCCTCAGATCTGCCCTCCCAAGGCCGCCAGGGGCACACCTGTCCCCTTGGCACAGTACCCAGGTGATCCTTAAAACCGTAACATCAGCCGGGTTGCCGTGGCTCAGTGAGCGTTGACCTATGAACCAGGAGGACATGGCTCAGTTCCCCATCAGGGCACACGACTGGGCTCCGGGCTTGGTCCCCAGTGTGGAGGGTGCAGGGGGCAGCCAATCGATGATTCTCATCATTGATGTGTCTCTCTCTCTCTCCCTTCCTCTCTGAAATCAATAAAAATATATATTTTTGCCCTAGCCAGGCCCTGGTCAAAGCATATGCAAGAGGCAACCAATCAATGTGCTTTTCTCACGTCGATGTTTCTCTCTGTCTTTCCCTCTCTCTTCCGCTCTCTCGCTCTAAAAATATATATATATATATATATATATATATATATATATATATATTATTTTTTTAAAAACAACAACAACTTAAAATCAAAGTAAGTCTCTCCCCTGCTTAACACCTTCCAGAGACTTCAAAGTATTTACTATGCCCCGGAAGGCTCTGTACCATCTGGCCTCCCGCCAGCTCTTGGGTGCCATCTCAGGCCACGCTCCCCGTCACTCACCAGGCGGCAGCCACATCAGCTTTTTTCTCTTCCTCCGGACACCCCGCTGCTCCCTACCTCAGGACATGGCTGTTGCGGTTCCCTCTGCCTGGGACACTCTTCCCCCGACTTCCCTTTCCTGACTCAGCTCAGAAGCCGCCTCCTCACCCACTCTGTGTCTGCCCCTGCACAGCTGGACGTTCTGGAGAGAAAGCTCACAGCCACCCAGGACCACTGGCCTCGGGCGGGCCCTGGGTGGCCAGATCTGTCATCCATCTACTCTCCCTCCTCCTGGATGACGCCCGGGCTTCCTTCCTCTTCATACTCCACACCTCACCCCTCCTCGCTCCCAGCTGACAGCCGCCTCGCCTTCCCGCCAGAGACAGTGGACCATCTGTGCTCCCAGTCAAGGCCAGCCCTTTCCTTCTGCCCTGCATCTCGCCCACTCAGAGGCATAGCCCTCCAGCAATGTCCCTCTCTCTTGCATCACCCGTTTTTCTCTTTTCTAGATCATTCTCCTTCATTGTTATTTCTCTCATTAAAAACAAAACACAACCCTCCCTTGACCCCACAGGCTCCTCTGGGTCCCCGCCCATTTCTCTGCTCCCCTTCCACCGAAATTTCGTGCAAGGTTCGATCAGCTCAGCCATCTCCCATTGCCCTCCTCCTGTGCTCTGTTGAAACTGTTCCCATCAGACTTTCACCCCCAACTCTGCTCCAGAATAGCTCTCGCCGAGGTCACCAACCTCTCCATTGCCAAATCCAAAGAGCCGGGGCCCCACTCAAGCTGACCCGGCAGCCGCTTGGCACACTGAACCCCTCGCTCTTCCTCTCGAACGTCCTTCATTCTTTCTCTCCACCCCTATTCATGCCCCTCTACTTAACTGGCCACTGCACTGCCCCTGGACACCCCAGGGCCTTTGCACTTGCTGTTCCCTCTTCCTGGAATGCCCTTCCCCCCAGAACCTAGGGGCAGACTCCCTTCTGCAGCTCTCTGCCCAGCCACCCCTTTCCTCTCAAGGCCTCCTCCGCTTGCTTGTTGCAAACAGCAGCCTCCCTTCGACCCTGGACGTTCTTGACATTCTACATGTTTCCTTGTTTAATCTCTGCTCGCCACCACCCTCAGCCAGGACGCTGTCACATCGGCTGTCCTGTCTTCTCACGCACTTGTCTTGTCGCGATCAGATATGCTCCTCGTTCATCTGTCCCTGGCCTCTCCCCTCTGTGGGCTCCCTCCTGTGAGCAGCCCCAGCGATGGGCTTTGCCTGCCCTGTTCACTTGCACGTGACACTGTTTAATAGGCGCCCAGTAGTTCTCCAAACGGAATGACAATCACCTGTGAAGAAGCCTGCTGCGAGGTAGAGCTGGCCGAGGGTGCGGCAGAAGGAGCTGGCCACCATGCCCAGGCTGGCCAGCACGCCCCCCAGCATCACGGTGACTCGGCAGCCGAAGCGTCCCACCAGGATGCTGCACAGGGGTCCTGTGGGTGGAGGCAGGTGGGGCAGGGATGAGAAGCCAGGCAGCAGTTGAGGAGTCCCAGAGGGAGGGGCAGGGGGAGGGGGAGGCCGGGAAGGGGTTCCAGCAGGAACTAACCAGGAGGCTTAAAGGGCATAAGCCCTGGAGCCCGCAGTCCTGGACCCTGATGCCCACCCTGCCAGACTGGCCATGGGACCCCAGCAAGGCTCTCTCTCTCTCTGCCTCAGTTTCCTCTCCTACAGAAGGAGGGATCAGGCTGGGGGAAGGGTGACCAGGTGTGAGGTGAGGTGCTGCCAATGTCCAGTTTGACCCAGACAAGAAACAGGATTGGCTCATGGCCGAGGTGCGCTCTTCACTGGGGGGTCTGTCTCAGGGGGGTGGGGGGGACCCCAGGTATCTAAATCGTAGTGAGCACCCCTGTCCCTGCTCCTACCCCATCCTCAAGAAGACTGGCCACAGCCCTCCCTCCAGCCTCCCACCTGTCTAGGGTGAGCAGCTGGGGCCCTGGGCCACTCTCCACCCCTTTGCACTGGCCTCTGGAGAAAACTGGGTGGGGTACCTTCTCCCCTCCCCCATCACCTCCAGCCACCACCAGAGCCCGGCACCCAATGTGTGGCTGCTGTTGGAGAGGGGCCTGTTTTCCTCCACCCCACCCCCATCCTGAGCGGCTTTCTCCGGGCCCAGACCCAGAGGAGAGAAACAAGCCAGTCCTGGCCAGCTGCTCCTCAGCACCTTGCAAGGCCCCATTCACCCTGCGCCCTGCCCCCAAGTACATGGAACTGAGTTTCGGGGAAAGTGTGTGTGTGCGCACGAGGTTTGTGGGTGTGTGTCTGGGGTGAAGAGGGGATGTGTGCGTGTAGCCGGTATGAGCTTGGGAGTGAAAGGGGAAGTGAGCAGCCCAGCCTCAGAGATAATCAAGCAGCGGCAGCAGTAGAGGGAGAGGCGAGGCTTTGCCGTGGGTATGACCACGGGCCCACACAGGTTCCCCACCACCACACTTTGACCCGTCTCGGGAAAGGTGATATTGGGGAAAGCCCTGAGTCATGGAGTCGGGGGTGGGCCTGGGCCGGGAGCCAGCTTAGCTGAGATAGCTGAGGGTGCTGGGGTGGGGCGCTGCGAGGCAGGGCGGCTCTGGCAGGAGCCAGAACTCACTCTGCAACCTTGGGCAGGCCTTGTACTTTGCTCTTGCTTGCTTTCCTCATCTCTGAAATGTGTGTGTGTGTGGGGGGGGGGGGGGGTGGCCCGCTTAGGATCAACAATACTTTCCAGTTTCAAATGTCTATCAATCTCTGAGCATGGGCTAAAGGTGTGTGTGTGAGAGAGACAGACAGACGAGACAGACAGAAGTCCCAAGCTGACTGAGATGCTGGAGAGCCTGCTAGGGGGCAGTGAGTCAAAAGCTGGCTGGGGAGTGGGGTTCCCACTAGATGCCCGGCTCCCAGCCTCTGGCCCAGACCCATCTGGCTGCACGCAAGGAGCCCTCTGCGATGCCCACTTCTGCACCAACCCCAAGTGAAAAGGTCATGCGGGCTCAGCCTGGCCTTTTCCCCTTGCCCTGAGCCCATGCCCTGGGGTGACAGGTTCAGGGTCATTCCAGCAAAGGTGGCACCTCGCAGTCTGACCTCCCTCCCGATTGGAGGGAAGGAAGTGGAAGAACAAGCAGGCTACTGGTCCCAGGTGGAGGGAGTGGCAGGAGGTAGGCAGGGAGGTGGGGTCTGCTAGGCAAGCACCCACACCCTCACACAGGGCGAGCCCTGCAGCCCCACCAGACCCCGCTCCAGGTGACCAGGCCTCCCTAGCGGCCCCTGCGGAGTCTCCCTGGAGGCCACAGCAACCAGCAGCTGGGGCAGGCCGCTGAGCCCGAGGCTGCTGTGCAGACTGCCTGGACAGTTCCTGACCTTCCCCGATGGCTGGGGTCAGGGTGAGGTGGTCACAGACCTGGAGGAGCCCACCAGGAAATGAGGGGGCTGCCTCCTCCATCTCCCAGCCCTTGCAACTCCCCCTCTGCTGCCTGGTGAGACATGGGGCTCTGGCAATGCCCCCATCCTGCTCCTGGTGTCTTCAAAGAGCCCCCTTCCTGTCTGAAGCCCAGATGAAGATCTCCAGGATACAAGCCTTCACAGCGCCTGACATTTCCCTCCCTCACGTGATCTCCCTACGATCCCATGTGCGAGGTGGGCAGGACGCCGGGTGTCACCCCATGTTGCAGGGGAAGGAGCTAAGGTTCAGGGTGATCTCCCAGCTGGACCTCAGGCCGCACCTCCTCTAGTCTGGATCCAGCCTGCAGTGGCCATTGAGAGGACTGGCTTAGCATCTTAGGTGCCTCCCCAGCCTTTTCCCAGCCCAGCCCAGCCCCGCCCCGCCCCGCCCAGCGGGATTCCAGCACCGGGAGTGGGATTCCAACCCAGGAAGGGAGCGGGCCCTGCTGAAATCCAGTGAAATCTTAGGAATTCACCCGAAAGGCACAGCTTGCGGCCTCCAAGAGAGGGACGCAGAGGCCAGGGAGGCTGTGGCTCTTTGTGCCCCTCCCTGGTCCCTCCTCAGGCTGCTTACCCCCCGCGTGGAGCATGGCCGTCAGGATGGAGGGGAACCAGGAGGTCTCGCTGTTGTTGGCCTGGAACTCCCGCTGTAGCTCAGTGAAGAAGATGCCGATGCACGTGGGGAAGCCCAGGGTGAGGCCCTGGGCCACCACGGCGGCCAGCAGGACCACCCAGGCCCAGCAGCCCTCGGCGCGCTCCAGGGCCTGGGGCATCCTCTGCTGGGAACGCTGCCACGGCCTCGCTGCCACTGCTACCAGCGCCTGGGCTGCCTGGGGAGGGAGGGGACAGAATGAAGCTGCCAGCCTCCCCGGCTCCCCTGCCACCTTTCCTGGGCGGCTGGAACCCGTCCTCTTGCCTCCACACCAGGTGTCAGAGGAGCATCACCCCCTGGGAGGTGGCTAGGGCCCACGCGTTGGTCTTGGCATCTCCTTTCACCCACTTCCCAGAGCCAGCCTGGCAGGAGGAGCTGGCAGGGGTGGGATCAGTCGGACCCGGCAGGTGAGTGGAATTCTTTCTAATCTAACATCACTTGGTAGTCAGCAGGTGGGACTTCCGGGGCAGCGAGCACTGGGTAATTGCTTGGAGAATGGGGCAGGGCTCCAGGGCCAGGGCCGTCCCACTGACCCCACAGGCACGCGCATACATTTCCATTCATCACCAGGCTTCCTGCACACAAACAGTCTTTCACAACCCACATCAACAGCGAATTTCTGTCCGCGCTGAGGGCCAAGGTGAGCAAGCTGGTGCCGGGTGCAGCCAAGGAGTGTACAGGACCCTTCACAAGGGCACTCTGAAAGCCCTACAAGGCTCCTTCTAGAAAGAGCCATGGCCAGGAGTCCAGCCCCACCACCTGCAAGGGCTTCTCTGTGCACTACCCCTCCAACACACAAATACATACAGTCACACGTGGACAAATCAAGACACATGCTCACATACATACACACAGGTAGACACACACTGACATAGACACATGCAGGCAACCCTAGAGGCATGCAAACAAATGGACAGACACATAGACCCACAGACACACACCCTCACATCTTTGGCTCAGTCCTATCTCAGTTCCTTGCCACCACCAGGCCACTCTCCCTCATCACAGAAGCCGCCATAACCAGACCTGGAAGCCCCAAGTCCCCGCCACCCCCCTCCCCGCCCCCGCAAATGCAGAGCCCTTTTCCGGACCCTTCCCTCCATCCTGGCTCTCCCCAACATCCTCAGACCTCACCTGCTCTCGGGGCTCCAGGTTCGGCAGGCAGTGGGAGCAACTTGGGCCTCTGGGAAGCCACGGGTCCCAGGAGCTCCTGTTCCCACAGCCTCCCTCCTTTTAGCTCCAGGCCCAGGGAAGATCCATGGGGACTCAGAAAACGCTCAGAAACATGAAACCCCCTCTTCCTGCCAAGCCCAGCAGCCCACACCTTTCCCCCAGGCCAGGATCTTGCAACCGGCCGCTAAGCTGGACCCACCCTAAAGTGATTGCTTCAGGTGCTCAGCTCCCTTCTCAGGGTACAGCCCTGCCAAGAACATCATCCCATTCATCCCAGCCTCAGGGTGTGCGTGTGAGCGTGTGTGTGACGGTGAGCCCTTGTGCGTATGGGCCAAGGGCACCTCCTGCCCTCCTGGCTCCTGCCTGGGACGCTGGCCCTAAAGATCCCCTCGGCCCCGATCCTCGGGCAAACCTCAGATTCAACTCCTCCTCGCTGGCTCGGGCCCCTTCCAGGATTTCTGTTCCCTCAGCAAATGGAAAGGCCACCAGCGCCACCTGACCCCCTCCACGGTGACCTGAATGTCAAGTATCCGCACCCGTGTCCGTAGCTCGCCCCTCCTCCCTGACATATCCCGGCCCCTCAGCTTTCCCCTGCGTCCCCACTTCCTCCTGCTCTTCCCTCCGCTGCTGCCCCACGGCCCGGCACCCCCAAGCTCCAGGGCCCTGCGTTTCCCTTCAGAGCAGCACAGTCACGGACAAGAGGTGGCAGGGAGGGGAGAAGAGACACGGTCCCTTCTTGTTCATCCTTGTCCTGCCCCTCCATGGAGAGGTCTCCTTAGTGCCCTTCTCAGCAGCACTTCTCTAGTGGGGCCCTTCACTCTGCACCCACCTTCCCTCCACAAACTTCTGGGGGAGCTGGCTCGTCACCGCTTCTCCTCCCTGGAGACCATCAGAGCCTAGGAAACCACTCAGCACCCTTGCCCTCCCTTAACTTGCTGCCTCCCAGCCTGGGGACCCCTGGCGTCCCTCCGGGAGCTCCCCTACAGACCCAGTCTTCCGTGAGAAGAGCGAGCCATCCCCTCACACCTCAGCAACTCCCAGGCTTTTATGTCCCATTGGTCCTTCAGCCCCCTCCCCAAGCAAGCTGTCCCTCCCGCCGCCCCCCCCCCCCCCACTTGGCTACAGTGGTGGCTCCTCCAAATCTTAAGCCAGAGAGAAGTCCGATTGGTCCTTCAAGATTCCACCTTAGGAAGCTACCCTGACCCCCACCCCAGTTGGGCCAGACCCCCTCCCTTCCTGTTTTCTCCCCTTAGCAGTGGTTTTCATACCACATCCGAGTGGTTCAATGCTTTACCTGTCCCCCTGCCCCTACCCCCATCTTCCACACTAGGAGCAAGGATCTTTTCCTGAGCTCCCATCCAGCCTCCGGCAGAGCCCCAAAACACTATTGATGTGACCCACCTGTGCTCCCCAGAAGACAGGCGAGCCGGGGACCAAGGCTGACCGGGCTCCCGGGCCGGCAGGTCCATTCCAGAAGACGCAAGTGGTGCAGAGACACGATGGGGCTGGGGGCGCTGGCGTCGCCTCTGCCCCAGCGGGGAAGTGGTCTCTCCTTTGTACTGGGAACCATGAGTCACCATCACCGCCTGGTGTGTGGTTGGGGCAAGAAGGGAGATGCGGCTAGAGACCTCACTCTCACTTCCTGGGACTGGAGGTGAGCCGCCTTCCAGGGGAGCTGCCCCGAGCGTTCAGGGACTCCCCCGACCCCCGAGACCATCTTCATGCCCAAGTGACAATGCCAAGATGACATTTATTATCCTCCCAACCCCCAGGCTGTTTCTAGGGCTCCCCATTGGATGACAGAGGCCCGGCTAGGCCCTCAGCATCCTCTCCCTGCCTTCCAGGTTTGCAGGTATGGTGGGAAGGGCGAGCGATGCGCTCATGCAGGGGTTGTGGGCTTACTGGGCTGGTGTGCAGAGTGGAGGGGCCTCCTCCTCTCTTCCTCTCCCTCTCTTCTCATGGTGAGGGGAAAAGGGGGTCACAAGCCCCAGAGCAGAGAGAGGAGGGGCAGCCGAGGCAGATCCTGGAGACCCCCTCCCTCACCAGAACACACACATGTCAGGATACAGGGCACAGGGCACAGGGCACAGGGCATGGGACAGGCCGCCGGAGGGCTCCCCCTGGGCCCGAGAACTGCAAGAGCCAGCTTGAACCCTCAAACCCCTGCACCTGGCAGGGGCCCCCCCGAAGGAAGGAGGCAGTTCCAGAGGTGGGTGAGCTGGGGCAAGTCACCCTCGCCCTTCTCTGCCCCAAACGTGGCCCACATGTCCCACAGGCGCCGGCTGGCCACAGCCTGCAAGGGGGGTGGTTGGCAACCGAAATTCGTGACCTCTTGCCATCCTGGGCCCCGTCTGCCATCAGGGATCCTGTTTCCCCTCCGCTTCCCACCCTGCTTCCCACCCTCCGCTGGACAGAGCTGCTTGGGGTGGGGCTTGGGGACGTCCAGGAGGCGCCAGTGTGCATATTTCAGGCCAGGGCTTGGGGGGGTGTCCGTCCCCTCACTCCCCAGGTCGTGGGGGGCAAGCAGTCGCTTTGGGGAGACCCCTCGGGGGTGCGGGTCCCCAGCCATCGGGGGCTGGGGCAAGCCCAGGACCCGGGGCAAAAAGGCTTTTCCGGATCCTCGCCCCTGACAGGCGGGAAGGGGCTGGGGAGGCCCAGGGCGGGCGGGTCAGCCGCGCGCAGACGGGGACCCCGGCGGAAGGGCGCCTGGAGCCGCGGGGAGGGGAGGGAGCCCGCTTACCGGCTCGCACGGGCCCAGCTACCGGCAGCTCCACTCCCGCCGCACGGCTTCCTGCGGCCCGGCCTCCCGGGGCGGGGGTGGCAGGGCGCCGGGCGGGCGGCCCCGGGGAGGCGGGCGCAGGGCGCGGGGGGTGGGACCACCTCGGAGCCGCGGGGGTGGGGGGTGGGGGAGGAGGTCTTGCCTGTAGGTGGGAGGGCGCGGCGGGGCGTGGCCAGGCCGGCACCCCTAATCTCAGCCCGGTCCCCTCCTCCGAGTGGCGTGGACCGTCCAGCAGCCCAGGCGGACGCCGGCTGGGCGGGGTTCATTTGTATGTCGTTAGCATGTAATTTGCATAGACCATATGCTCACTCTTCAGGACCCCAGGAGAGGGAGGGAGAAAGCCGGTGATGAGGAGACTCCATCTCCCAGCGGGAAGGGGAAGGGAAACCAGGATGGGGGACCCCTTCTCTGAGGGTTTTAGCTGCCCAGGGGTCCTTCCGATGCCAGGCCCCTCTGTCCTCGCCCCCCGCTAGCCAGCCCTCGATATGCATTGTCTAGCATGTGACTGCTACCAAGTTACAGTGATTGAGACAGTGTAGTACCAGCATCAGGACGGGCACAGTGGGACCGATGGAATAGAGTTGATTTTCCACACCAGTGCTGAGGTCCAATGTGGGGAGAGGAGTCTTTTCAGCACATGGTTCCAGAACAATCGGGTATCCTCATGGGAAAGAATGAGGCTGGGCTTCGACACCGCACCATGTGAAGAAAAACATAAAAAGAATCATAGATGGAGATGTGAGGCCTCAAGCTATAAAGCTCTTAGAAGAAAACATGGGAGCAAATCTTCATAACCGTAAATGAGGCGATGGATTCCTAGATGTGACGCCACAAGCACAAGTGACCAAGAAACAAACACAGAAATTGACCAAAGGACACCACCAGGGAAGCGTAACTCTCAGGACAGGAGCAACGATTTGCATCTGATAAGGGGCTTGTCCTGAGAACGCTTCCAACTCAGCAATGAAAAGACAAGCCCAGTAAAAAGTGGGCCAAGGATCTGAGTAGCTATTTCTCCAAAGCAGATGTGCAATTGGCCAACAAGCACATGAGAAGATACTCAACACCCTTATTCATCGGGGAAATGCAAATCAAACCCACAAGGAGATACCATTTGCCACCCAGGAAGATGGCCTCACGTCTGGGTGTGTCACAGAGGCGATACTTGTGTCGAGTTGGAAGGTGCGTCTTAGACATGTCATCGCTGTGCCTGTGGGGTTTTTTTTGCCAACTGTCTCAGTGCCGGGGCTGGCTCTGACACGGGAGGGTATTCAGTTTAACGTGAAGGTGTCTGGATATAAACATTGGGAGTGTTGTGGGCAGTTAGACAGCCCTGAGCAGAGCAAGGACGATGGAGCAGGAACCGAAGGTCACCAGGGAGGAAAGCCCGGTGCCTAGCCAGGGGCAAACCTGGGAAAGCAAGGACCTCGCCCCCAGTGTGACCTTTCCTGCCCTAGCATCTCGCTGGTCATGTGGTTTAGACTCCCTGACTTTTCCTCCCTAAAGATCACCTCTAGGCCTCAGAGGTATTTCAGTTCCAGGCCCAGAAGAGCAGCAGAACCAGACCAGGGACCCTGTGGCTGCTCAGGACCAGCTGCATTGACTCAGGACTCCCCCTGCCCTGGCACCGACCTATCAGTGGAGACCATGACCCTAAAAGAGCACAGCTGGAAAGCTGATGGATATTCTATGAAGACCCTCTCCTGAGCCCTCCCCTGAGATTTCCACCTGCAAGAGAGAGAGAAATTGTGGGAAGCCGCCTACTGTCTTCTCTAGCAGAGAGGTGTGGACAAGGAGCCTGAAATGCTGGTGACCCTTGAGCCAGGGCCTCCGGCTCCCACAGGCAGTCCCCACAGCCTTCCTCTGTGACTCCGTCCCCTAAGAGGGGGTCTCAGCACACAGCCTAGCCCCCAGTTTTGTTAGTGTGACCAGAGTGGAAGGGGTCGTCATCCTATAGAAAGGGGAACTGGGCTACCTCCTCGAAGAGAGGGGGAGGCTCTTGCTCAAAATCAGAAATCAATAATCACTTGTGGTTAGCTGCCTCCTGCCACTGCCATACATCAGTGATAACAACCAGCACCTCATTCTCTTGCTGTTCTGCAGAGCCCCCTGCCGGCTTTGGTCTTTGTGTGCTGATGGCTGTGCTCTCTTCCCGGAACACCCTGTGCCCAGGATGCTCATCTACCTGGTTGGCTCCTGGCCGGCCTGCAGGCGGCAGCTTTCCCAGACCTCCCAGTGGAGCACTCATCCTGCTGGGTGCTGCGTGTCTCCCCACCAAGCTCCCCAAGGCTTAGGAGCTTCCTCGCCCCGTGGACCTGTTTCCCCAGCACTTAGCACGGTGCCTGGCACAGGCTGATAACAACTGTCATAATGAGGGTCGGCATGTATGGAGCTGTCCGGGTTCTGGCTCATTGGCTGAATGAAGGAATAGATATCGCCCACCCAAGTCGCTAAAGCTGCGGGATGGGCTCCTGGTCCCTCTGCCTCTCTCTCCAGCTCTTGGCCTGTGCTGTGAGCCTCTGCGTCCCTGGCATAGCCAGAGTGCCCTCTGCTGGCACAATGGCGACAAGGTCTGTTCCTGCTCTCGGGGATGCTGGGGCGGCTGGGCCCTCCGCGCCTTCCCCTTCACGGCGCTTTTCTCCTTCGCTGTTCTTCCTCCATGTCACCCCTCTGCCCATTTGCCCAGGCGGGTGGAAGCTTGTCAGTTGGCCCAGAGGCCGAGGCTGTGCCACCAGCTGGTTATTCCCCCCAAGGTCCCCCGAACTCAGATCTGGTGGGCAATCTGTCCCAAGACTGGTCATAGATGCTGGTTGTGATGTTGAGGGACACACTCCCTGCACCCCCATTCCACTCCAGCCCCCACCTCCTGGAGGGCGTGGACAGAGATGTCCTGATCTGTCCCAGTCAGGGGCAGCAGGTTACCTCATGCTGGGGAGCAGGATATGGGAAACCATAGGGTGACCTCCTGCCCCCTGATTTGGGGTTGCCCTGTGCTGAGCCCTGCCCCATCTCAGGGGTGTGGGAAGGGGCAATGATCATAAATCCAGGCAAATGGACACTCCTGGAACTACAGCCTGGGCACAGCCCTCACTCCAAGGGCCCCTTGCCCTGTCCTAGCCTAGGAAGAGGCTGTTGGGGTGCTGCTCTCATGGCTTTGGGGCTCCCCTCTTCCTTCTCCTGCCTTCTCCTTCTCAGCTCTCTTACCTGGGCTCTCTCCCCGGCCCACTCTCTCCCTCTGGAGCTCCAGGCCCATCTCCTTGAGATTTTCCCCGACTCACTGTCCCCACACCCCCCTCACCCTCACCCTCACCCTCTTCGGACCAGGCCCCACCTCCACTCTTTGACTCAGTCAAGGGCCTCATCTTCCTCTCCAGCTTATCGCCCACTCTTCCCCGTGCTCCTGTCTTATCTCTTCCTGATGCTGGGCCGCTTTGGGCCCACGTGGCCTGGACGCTGAGCCCGATAGGATCTCTCTGCTCAGCCTCCTGCCGGGACCGCCAGACTCATCCTCCAAAAGCTTCTGCTTTTCAGGGGCTGCTTGTGCCTGGGCGGGGCTCTGGTCTGCACACCCACTTCCCACTTCCCTGTTCCTTCAGCCCATGTGCCCGACAGCCCACGCATAGGACTCATCTCCCCACCCGCCACCACCCCACGTGCGTTCACGCCCTCACCTCCCGCCTCGTGCCTTCGCCTCACCTCCAGCGCCTCCCTCTCACTCCGGCTGACCCTGGCTCCCAGGTCACACGTGGTCCTCCCCACTCCAGCCGCCCTCGTGCCCTCCCGCTGTCTTAAAACACACTGGGTCAGCCACCCCCTGAGGGCCTCCAGAATCAGGTCCCATTCCTCCCGGGCTCTCATCGCCCACCATCTGCTCTGCCCCGATCCATGTCTGGTGTGGGATGGGTCCTTTGTCATCTCTTCCCTGAATGGGCTTTATCTCAGTGCGTGGCTGGAAGTGTTCCCTCACCCACCAAGCTACTGTCTTGCTTCTCACCGCAGCCTCCATGGGGAGCCCTGTGGGCCATCGGAGCAAGCTGAGCAGAAATCCAACCATCCCGCCCTCTCCAATGTGCGTGAAATACAAAAGCAGCAAGAACACGCGTCCTCCAGGCCGGCCGGATCTGGTCAGGGAGGAAGGTTCAGCGTCTAGGAGCACGTGGCGAGGAGCCACAGCCTCTAAATGGGTGCCCTTGGGCTTCCGGTGCTTTGTGGCTTGTTTTGGCAAAGGGGAGCGGCCCGAGGGATGTTACTCACGTTTCGCTTCAAGTGTGGGTGTGCGTGTCCACACTGACCGCAGGGACATCTGCGGCACGGCTGCTCTGAGCTTTGCAGGACATTTGGGGTCCCTGGCCCCTCCCCCAGCCCAGCTACTAAATCCCACCAGTGCCCCCCAGACCTGTGACACCCTCAGCGAGGAGGCGAGTGAGGCAACTGGGCAACTGCCTGGGGCTCAACATTTTTTTTTGTAAAAATGTTCTTATTGATTTCAGAGAGGAAGGGAGAGGGCGAGAGAGATGGAAACATCAATGATGAGAGAGAACCACTGATCGGCCGCCTCCTGCACACCCCACACTGGGGATTGAGCCCGCAACCTGGGCATGTGCCCTGACTGGGAATTGAACCGGTTCATATGGCGATGGTCAACCACTGACCCATGCCGACTGGCTGGGACTCAAAATTTACAGAGAGGCCAACAACACTCAGTAATCAAGAGACACAACGCAACCTTTAAAGAAA
Source organism: Myotis myotis (assembly GCF_014108235.1). NCBI lineage: Eukaryota > Metazoa > Chordata > Mammalia > Chiroptera > Vespertilionidae > Myotis > Myotis myotis. Next base: position 3,209,234 of record NW_023416321.1, read on the forward strand.
TGAGATCAACAAACCATGGCCAGTGGACCGGCCACCTGTTTGTCAATGACATTCTGTTGGAATCAGGGCCATTGTCAGAGCAAGGGGTCTGGGGCAGTTGGTCCAAGTGCCCAGTCCGGTCTGACCTTTATTTATAATTTTGTTATAAATAAACAAATGTTTGTCCATCGTGACATTTGCATTCATTTGATTTTGTAAAATGTGCATTAAAATTACTGTTAGAGAAAAATGCAAAAACACAGCCTTGGCCAGTGTGGCTCAGTTGGTGGGAGCGTTGTCCCGTACACCAAAGGTGGCGGGTTTAATTCCCAGTCAGGGCACAGACCCAGATTTGGGGTTCAATCCCTGGTTGGGGCTCATGCCGGAGACAACCAAATGATGTTTTTCTCTCTTAAAAAAAAATCAATAAAAATAAACTAAAAATAAAAAAAGGAAATGCAAAACATTACCCAATCCTTTTGTAAGTATAACACGGAACATTGTTTAGTGAAATAACCCTTGGAGACAGATTAGTTTACAGCCTGTTTGGATTCACATTAAACAAAATAGTCTTTGCAAGCCAAGGCAGGAGCAGGAAGGCAGAAGTGTGGGGGGCGTTCCAGGGTCAGGCCTCTCCCTGGTCTCCCCACAGCAGGGGAAGGGGAGGGATAAGGTTCCCTGGTGTGGATTATCCAAGGCTACTGGCTGATCTTGCACCCGAAGGAGCCCCTCTATATGGGCCCCCATGAGACATGCTGAGTCATGAGCAAAGGACGCTGGCCTTTTGCCTTGCTGGCCAGCCTCGCCTGCTTCCCATTCGGCTTTTTGAAATACTAGGAATTATTTCAAAATGATCTCTATCACTGTGGACGCCTATGGGCCGAGGAGCTCCAAATGAGAAAGGCAACGACATCCCTCTTACACCGGATGTGGTTTCAGCCCGTGTCCCAGGGTGTCATGGTGCCAGCATCACACCCCACCCCATCCTGGGACGACACGTCCCTCAGAGCCAGAAGGTGAGGGTACGGCCCTGTCCTTGGGAAGGACTCTGAGACCATGCAGCCAGCAAGAGCAGGCCCTATCCCCTGGGCCCACACATTCACCCTCTCAGCATTCACTGCCTCCACCCCATGATGCAGAGGCCTGCAGCTCCTTGAAGCAGGGGCCGGGAAGATTTGGGGGTGGAGAGGCGAGATTTAGGCATTTTGGTGTGAAAGGTTTTCCTGAATATCGGGGAAGGTTTAGATTTCATTCCTACCCATCACCAGGTAGCGGCCCCTGGGGAAAGTGATTGGAACTGGTGCAGGGAGGAGGGTCAGCTTGAGAGCCCAGCCAAGGTTGCTCAGAGGAGCCAAAGGGCGCCCACCCCTGCCAGACCACAGGGTAGGCCCCGCAGCCTGCTCCAGCCGGCTCCTACCGAGAAGTGGGGGTCACTCACTTCCCCGAGAACAGAGAACAGGCCCGGGGGTGGAGTTCAGGCACAGCCCCGTGGCCCGAAGGAGTTCCTCCTGTGACTTGCCTCATGTCCTCTTCAGAGCCAATCATTAACCCCCGAGAGCCCCCACTTGAGAGGCCATGGGAACAAGCGGCTGGTTGAGGCTGGAAATGCAGAGGCGGCTTCTGCAGAGGGGCCGAGTCCCCAGTCCCGCTCCTGCCAGGGTCGCAGGGCCGTGGCCCGGCCGGGGTCCAGCCTGGCCTCTAGTCTGCAATGAAGCCAGTAACCCAGACAGAACTCCCCCCTCCCCCAATGTAAGGTGCCACCTCTCAGTCTGGCCACCGGGCCCAAGCCCCACCCACTCTCAGGCCACAAGGCCTTTAGGGACAGGTACCTGGTGCGAGTGGCCAGGACCAGCCTGGAGAACCAAGGCCTGAGTCCCAGGGACAGTCCAGCCTGGTTCAGAGCCCTTCTCCTGTGGCTCTGGGGACATATGGGTCTGCCTGTTTTCTGGGATTCCCAGGCCCTGTTTCCCCGGATAACCCGTCATCTCGGATAGCAGCTCAAATATCACTTCCTCCAGGAAGCCTGCCCTGATTTCCCCACAAGGCTGGTTCTCCAGTTCTTCCTCCTCCTGGCACATCTACCCCTCTTCTTGGTCCTTCCCGGTATTGTGTGTTTATATTGATTTCAAGCAGGAGTTGGCACACTTTGTCCCTAAAGGGCCAAACGGTAGCTGTTAGGTTTTGCAAGCCAGTCGGTCTCTGTCACTACTACTCACCTCTGCTGGGTGACAGGTTCGCTGCCCACCCTCACCCCCGAGCCAGAGGACCCCGCGGGGCCAGCCAGCGCTGGAGTCCAGCTTTATTTCCCCCCCACCTACACCTGCTTGAGCGTGACCAAGGCGCCGCTGCTGACCATGACCGCGGGGTAGAGCGGCTCCAGGAAGGAGGCGAGGAAGCGGTAGAGGAGGCTGACCCCGCCCGCCACGCCGTAGAAGGACAGGCAGCCGGCGCCGCAGTCGAGCGCCACGCCGAGCGTGCGGTGGTAGCCGCCCTGCAGCACCGTCTGCGTGTTGTTGTGCCACACGGAGAAGCGCAGCGAGTCCCACTCCAGGCACCACGAGTCGGGGTTGCGGCCCAGCAGGTAGACGATGCTGCCGCGCGGGCGGCCGCCGGGCGGGGGGCTGCGGCGGTAGGTGACGCCCAGGCACACCCACGAGTTGGACACGTCGGCCTCCCAGTAGTGGCGGCCCTCGGCCAGGCCGCGCGAGCACAGCACCTGCGGCCACTGCTTGAAGCCGGGCAGCGGGCCGCCGGCGGGGAAGGGCTCCAGGAGGACGCCCAGGTTCAGCACCGAGTGCGTCTCCTTGAACAGGAAGAGCTCCTCGCTGGCCCAGGCGGGGTCGAATTTCAGGTTGCAGTAGCCTGGGGGCGGGGAGGGGGCGGACAGGAGCCGCTCAGGGTCCCAGGGCACCGGCCGAGGACGCCAGAGCTTCCCCCAGCTCCTAGCTGTGCCCCCCCGCCCCCCCACACCCCCGCTGAAGTCCCCAACTGGTGGTGGTGGGGATGTGCCCCAACGGTTTAGAGCAGCGGTTCTCAGCCTGGGCTGCGCATTAGAATCACCTGGGGATCTTTTTAAAATCCTGATTTCTGGGCCCCGTCCTCCGGAAATTCTGTTTCTTTGTGATGGGGTGGGGCCACAACATTAGTAACAAAGAAACAGAATTCCCGGAGAATGAGGCCCAGAAATCAGGATTTTAAAAAGATTCCCAGGTGGTTCTAATGTGCAGCCCAGGCTGAGAACCGCTGGTTTAGAGGATGAGATGGGTGTTGTCCCAAGGCCCACCGTTTCTCTCTCTCTCTCTCTCTCTCTCTCTCTCTCTCTCTCTCCACTAATAAAAGAGAAAAATGGTAATTGGCGTACGGCGATACCGTTTTCATTGGCTAATCAGGGCTATATGCAAATTAACTGCCAACTAAGATTGGCAGTTAACTGCCAACAAGATGGCGGCTAATTTGCATACGTAGGCACAATGCAGGGAGGCGAAAGGGAAAGCAGGAAGAAGCCCCCTGCCACTGACAGTGATCTGAAACCCAGGGGGGAGCTAAGAGCTGGGGGGCAGGGCAAAGGCAGCCCTGGGGCCGCCTTTGCCCTGCCCCCCAGCCATGATCGGAGAATCAGGCGCCTTTGCTGCCCTGGCCAGTGATAGCAGGAAGTAGGGGTGGAGCCAGGGATGGGAGCTGGGCACGGTCGAAGCTGGCAGTCCCAGGAGCTAGGGGTCCCTTGCCTGGGCCTAAAGCGAAGCCCACGATCGCGGTGCCCCCTGCTGCCACTGCAGGTCCCTGCTGCCCGGGCCAGACGCCTAGGCCAGAGGCGTTAGGCCTGGGCAGGGGCGGAACCTGCAACCGCGGGGAGCTGGGGGTCCCCTGCCCAGGCCTGACACCTCTGCCAGAGGCCTCAGGCCTGGTCAAGGGGCCGATCCGGTGATTGGTGATCGGAGGGTGATGAGGGTCAACTCCTCTGGCCGAGGCATCCGGCCTGGGTGGGGGGCGGAGCCGGGGATTGGGGGGATATGATGGGTCAGAGGCATCAGGCTTGGGCGGGGGGTGGAGCAAGCGATCAGAGGGAGATGGGGGTCCCCTGCCCAGGCATGATTCCTGGGCCAGAGGCCTCAGGCCTGGGCAGGGGCCAGAGCCAGTGATCGGGGGGAGATGGGGGTCCCCTGTCCAAGCCTGACACCTCTGCCAGAGGCCTCAGGCCTGGGCAAGGGGCCGATCAGGCGATCGGAGGGTGATGGGGGTCAATGTCTGAGGGCTCCCAGTATGTGAGAGGGGGCAGGCTGGGCTGAGGGACACTCTCCCCACCCCACACACACACCCAGCGCACAAATTTCGTGCACCGGGCCCCTAGTATGTATATATATATATATATATATATGTAATTTTTATTTTTAAAACAATAGTTTATTGATATTTAGAGAAAGAGGAAGGGAGAGGGAGAGAGAGAGAAACATCAATGAGAGAGTGCATTCATTCATTGGTCTCTTGCATGCTCCCCACCAGCTGGGGATCAAGCCTGCAACCTGGCCATGTGCCCTTGGCTATCAACCTCCTGGTGCACTGGATGACGCCCACCCAACTGAGCCCGCACTGGCCAGGGCGCAAGGCCCACCTTTCTAGAAATGTTGAGCGCTGAGGCGCCCTCCGTGCCCTCACAGACCCTCACACAATCTCCCTTTCATTCATTCAGGATGCAAGATAGAGGGGAACTGAGGGGGAGTCAAGGGCTCCCGGAGGAGGTCACGCAGAGGGAGGGGTCACCAAGGGCAGTGCATCCCTGACCCTGGAGGTCGCAGGGAAGTCCTTGGGCCTCGGCCCCCAGCCCAGCCTGGGCGCGGGAGGGCTGTGGGAACGTCAAGCGGAAAGGGAGACGGAGGCGGAAATGGACAGGGTCTGCCAACTGGCTTGGCTAAAGCCCAGGGAGGTGGTCAGGCACCCAGCGGAGGACAGGGTGGTGCGACACCGGGGCCAGGGAAGGCTAAAGGGCCTCTGGGCAGTAGGTGAGGCCTTGCCCACCCGTGGGGTAGGACAGGGCAGTCTTTTCTTTCCTATCAGGGCCTCGGAGTCACAGGCCAGTCCCTCTGAGGCCTCCAGGCCCAGGCAAGAGAGAGCTGGCATCTCTCTGGAGCCCTGGCCCGAGTGGAGGTGGAGCTGGGGAAGTCGAGGCACCTAGGGGCCCTGCTCCCTTCCTCCCCCCCTGCAGTGGGACCCCAAGACTGAGGACTCACACTTGAGAAGTGCCTTCCTGTCCACAGTGGGGGGCAGCACCTCGTAGGAGTTCATTTTAATGCCTGTGGAGATGGAGGGCTCTGCTGAGGACACGCCCAGCCCAGCATCCTTCCGCAGAGAGGCGTGGGCTCCCAGGAGGAGGTGTCACCTGGGGAAGGTGCACACGGGCCGGCAGGGCCCTCTACGATGCCCGGAAACCACCCCAGCCACTGCCCTGCCGGGCTGTCCCTGCCCCAGAATGACAGGGAGCGTCCAGTGGCCCAGGCCGCAGGTACTGACCCTGCAGGAGGAGCTGGTTGATGAAGCTGAGCCCCATGCCCACCAGCCGGCTCCGGAGCTCCGCCAGGGTCTGGGGCAGCTGCAGGAAGCTCTGCTTCTCCTCCCAGCTGGTGCCCATTAGGGGTTCCATGCAGTCTTGGAAGTTCTTTAGCCTGGGGAACTCCTGCGTGCGGGGAGGGGCGGCGAGGGTGGTACTACCTTTCACCAGGGCCCCAGCAGATGCCAGGTGTCCCTGCCTATGCAGGGGCTTGGTGGTGCCCAGAGTGTGGGGCAGGTGGAGAAACTGCTGGCGTTTGGACATCGTAGCTTAGGGCTTTGCCAAAGGCCTGGCCTAGTGCATTACACAGAGTGATTTTTAGAAAACAGTGCTGGCAGGACTTCTTCCAGCCTCTAATTGCTTAGTGAAAAACCTTGCCAACACTTCCTGGTCGGGGGGGAAGGGGGGGGACAGGGGAGGAACAGCCCTCGAAGTCTGCTCGGGGGTGCGATGGCCGCTGAAGGAAGGGGAGTTGTGCTAGGAGTTCCAAGCACAGGGTTGGGGCAGCCCCCGGCCCCGCCCAGAGAGAAGGCTGCCCCACAGCCTTCACCTGACCCCACCAGCTACCCTTCCTGGTACCCGCCTGCAGCAGCACCCAACCAGGCTGTGGCGCCAGGCCAGGGCCGGGGAAAGAAATGGGATTTCGCCAAAACCGGTTTGGCTCAGTGGATAGAGCGTTGGCCTGCGGACTGGAGGGTCCCGGGTTCGATTCCGGTCAGGGGCATGTGCCTGGGTTGCAGGTACATCCCCAGTAGGAGATGTGCAGGAGGCGGCTGATCAATGTTTCTCTCTCATTGATGTTTCTAACTATCTCTCTCCCTTCCTTTCTGTAAAAAATCAATAAAATATATTAAAAAAAAAAAATGGGATTTCAATCCGGGCTCCATAGATTGTTCTGTCTCACTTCCAGCCCTGCCTGGGGGCGTGTGGAGAAACTTAGCCAGTCAGATGCCCAGAACCCTAGGGTATATCCCATCTGTTCCAGGGAAATGAAGGCAGGAGCGTTAGGGCCAGGCTGGGTGCTGAGGTGGAGGAACCCAGGGGGGTGGGTGAAAGCTCAGGACAGATGGCCTGGGAGGCAGGGGGTGGACCAGTGATGCGCCCCAAACGCTGAGGGTGTGTCTGTGGGTGGAGGAGTGGAGGTTGTGGCAGGGCCAGGCGCGGAGGTGGGGTGGGGTCTTGCCTGCAGAAACTGCTGGTCACTTGGGTTGGTGAGCAGGGTGCGCAGCCAGATGCTGTCCGCCTCCAGCTTCAGGAGCCAGTTGTGGCTCTGCTGGATGGAGCTGCCCAGCTTCTCCAGGGCGGCGGCCTCCTCTTTCTCCACAAAATCCAAGACCTTCGTCTGCAGCTGTTTGACTTCCTGGATGATCCCCGAGAAGCAGGAGTGCACCTCATCTCGCATTGTCTGGATCATTTTCTGGAGGTGGAGGTGGGAGGGTGCATAGCGAGGCATCTCTGAGCTCCACCCTGATCCCTGCCTTGTCATGGTCCCCAGCCCACCTAGGCACCCTGTCTGTCCGCCTGGCCCCACCCCATCCCCTCCAAGCCCTCTGAGTCCCCTCGGCCTGGGCCTGGGGCGGGTGGGCTCCCTTACCAGCAGAAAGGCCACCTGCTCGCGGTGCTTCTGGCTGTCGGAGGTGATCATCAGCATCTGGTTCTCCACGTTGGCCTGGACCTGCCGCAACTCCACCTGGGTGAGAGGGTGAGTGGAGGAGAGGGCCCCTGATGGAGGGGTGCCCAGAAGAAGCCTTCTGCAAGCAGCCCCATGTTCAAGCCCAGAAGAGATATTCATTCCTCTCACATTCCAAAGAGGTTTCAAGGAGATGAGGATGAGGATGAGAAAGAGCAGAGCTGAAAGGGGTGCCGGCCGAGGGCCCACCCCCCTGCTCTAGGTCTCTCCCTGTTTTTAGGAGTCAGGTTCTCTGCCCCTGACAGGAATGACCTTCGGGTTTCAGGTCACAAGAAGGGGTTGTGGAGGGGTCAGTGGCTTGAGAGGCCTGGGAGGCAGTGGGTTGAAAAAGGGCACATCAGGTAGGGAGCCCTGGGCTCCCGGGGGCAGCACTGCCAGGCCAGTTCTTCTACATATGCCTTTAGTCTCCCCTGCCCGGCAACGGGCGTGTCCCTGTCTCACGATGTATTACAGACAGAACCGCGCTCTTCCAAGTGCCTGTCCAGGAACTGCTGACCCGCAGCAAAATGAGAAGCTCGTGCCAGACGGTAAACCAACGCACTGCTCTCTCGCCGAGAAGGGCTTGGCAGGGAGAGGGTGTCAGCTCATCACACAACAGTGAGGCATTGGCTGGCGCTCCGGCCGAGCTCCTTGCCACGGACCGCGAACGGTGGCTGTTGGAATAGCGCTGTTCTAGGATGTGCGTGATGGAATGTCCTCACATAGAAGGACGTCATGTTTGTAGTTTTATCTGTTCTTTCAGCCTTTCCTTTCGTTCTGAGCAAAAAAAACCCCCCAAACCCACTGATCATAGGATTCATCCAGACCATGTTGGATCCTTATTCACCTGACGGGCCGGCACTGTTTCCTGTCACGGCCTGACCCTCTTGGCCATCACTCTGACGACTGCAGAATTGTCCTCCAAGGAAAGGTGTGTGGAGGTGGCTGGGGTGCGGGGGATGAGGGGAGGGGCTTGCGAAAGACTTTCATCTTCAGCGAAAGACTCAGAACCCCAGGCCCCTGGCTCCCGCCCCGCTCCAGCGCCACCCCAGCCTCACCTCCCTGCGGGCGCGCTCCTCCTGCAGGGGGATGGTGTCGTGGTTCCTGTGCTCCTCCAGCAGGCAGGTCCCGCACACGCAGCAGCCTTCCGTGCGGCAGTACAGCCCCCGCAGCTTGCGGTGCTTGCGGCACAGGCAGCTCTTGAAGTCCCACAGGGGCTCCAGGAGCTGGTGGTCCCGGAACACCTGGTCCTCCGCGTGGCTGCGCAGGTGGTTCTCGCACAGGGAGGCCATGCACTGCAGGCACGATTTGATGGCCCGGCGCTTCTGGGGGCCGCAGAAGTCGCAGGGCACGTCCCGGGGCCCGGCCAGCTTCCAGGAGGACGCCGAGGCCGGGCTCTTGGCCTGGGTGAAGCAGGTCACCATCTCCTCCAGGGTGACGTTCTTGCAGAGGCGCGGCCTGGAGGCGAAGCTCTCTCGGCACTGGGGGCAGTAGAGCGTCTCGCCCTCGGCCGCCTGGTGGTCCCAGAACCCCTGGAGGCAGGTCATGCAGAAGTTGTGGCCGCAGGCGGTGGTGACGGGGCTGCGGAACACCTCCAGGCAAATGGGACAGAGGACTTGGTCCTCAAACTTGCAGAGGCTGCCGCTGTTCCTCAGCGGGCGCTGGCCTGGCGGAGGTCTGGAGGGCTGGGCCGGGGGCTGCGCCGCTGGGACCCGGTCCTGGACGGGCTCTAGGGAGATGGACGGAGCAAAGCCATGTGGACGCCTAGGCAGGAGCCGAGGGGGCCTGACAGGGGTACGACACTCCTCTGAGAAGCAGCTGTCTGCCCCTGGGGGACAGGGACTGTGCCATCAGTCAGCCCGAAGCGGGGACAGAAGTTGGGGATGGTGTTCTCCTTGTCCCAGCCCCAATTCCTGGGACAGGTCCTGGACAAGAGGGTGGATGGCAGACAGCAGGCACGTGACGGGAAAGGAACCACTTCCTTGGCCCATCGGCAGGCAGGTAGGAAGCACAGGTACTTACGTGAAACTCTCTGCATGTCAGGGAAGGCCAGAGGCGTGGCGGCCCTGTCGGGAGGGAAGAGAACCCGTGGGCACTCAGGTGCAGGGCCCTTGCCCCTGGTCCCATTTCACCAGCTGCTGGGAGGGTCCCCATCAGTCTAGTGCAGCGGTTCTCAACCTGTGGGTCGCGACCCCTTTGGGGTTCGAACGACCCTTTCACAGGGGTCACCTAAGACCATTGGAAAACACATATATAATTACATATTGTTTTTGTGATTAATCACTATGCTTTCATTATGTTCAATTTGTAACAATGAAAATACATCCTTCATATCAGATATTTACATGACGATTCATAACAGTAGCAAAATTACAGTTATGAAGTAGCAACGAAAATAATTTTATGGTTGGGGGTCACCACAACATGAGGAACTGTATTAAAGGGTTGCGGCATTAGGAAGGTTGAGAACCACTGGTCTAGTGGGTTCCCACCCTTTAAACTCTCTGGGTCTGATAAGCACCATCTCACCTTTCCCTTCGGCTGTGTTTTGCAGTCTCCCTATCAAGTTGCCGCCCCCCCACCCCACCCCCTGAAAAACTGCCTGCAGTTTTGCTTCCTGATGTCACAATTCAAGTGGGACCAGCCCCAGCACCCTGCTTGTGACGTCAGCAGGGAAAGGTGTACCGCTGGGCCTGCTGCGGCGCTGATGCAGGCTGCCTGTGACAGGCTATTCCTCCTTCCGGAGCCTGCGTCCCAGGAGGCAGAGCCGCTATGCACCTGGGGCCACTTGCAGTGGACTTAAGGGACTCCTTATGAACCCGAGAGGGAAAACAGCAACTCAGTGGCAGAAGGATCTTGGGCAGTTCATTAAATCTCTCTGGACCATGGTTTTTCTCTTATGAATCAACAGGGTGGTGGTAGGAGATAACATTTCAAGGCCCCCTCTTGGTCTAAAGTGGATTGATCCGAACATTATCTGATGGGTGATCCTAAAGATTGTTGCTTCCCACTCTGGTCCTGACCCTCAGGAGGAAAAAAGGGACGAGCAAAACTGAAGAGACCCTCATTACTCTAAGGGCTTCTTGTTAGTCTTTTTGTTTCTTATTCTTCCCTATCCAACAGGACAAATGTCCTGAGACGTTTGCAATATGCCACTTTCTTGCTTCAAGAAGTTATGAAACTTAGATTTTGAGCTGCCAAATTTGACTTGGAGGAAATAATGGCCTCAAAAGAAAGCTCACAAGGGCAAAAGCTATCATTAAAGTTCCACCATAAAATCAACATGGGAAACAATCTTAATGAAAATTTTTTTTTAAATTGTCATTTGAATTTTTTTAAAATGTTTTACCGCTTTCATTTTTTTTAAATGTATTTCTGATTTCAGAGAGGAAGGGAGAGAGAGAGATAGAAACATCAATGACGAGAATCTGATTGTCTGCCTCCTGCACACCCCACACTGGAGATAGAGCTGGCTACCTGGGCATGAGCCCTGACCAGGAATAGGTTCATAGGTTGATGCTCAATAACTGAGCCAAACTGGCTGGGCCTTAATTAAAATATTTTTAAGTAAAATGAAAATAGAAAACTTGGGGCCTAGCTTGTTTGGCTCAGTGGATAGAGTGTCAGCCTGCGGACCAAAGGGTCCCGAGGTCGATTCTGGTCGGGGGCGCATGCCTGGGTTGTGGGCTTGGTCCAACCTGCAGGAGGCAGCCTATCAATGATTCCCTCTCATCACCGATGTTTCTATCTCTCTCTTCCTCTCCCTTCCTCTCTGAAATCAATAAAAAGAAAAAAAGAAAATAGAAACTTGGAAACAACTTAATTGCACTGCATAGAAAACCGATCAAGGAATTAAACTGGCTTAATGGAGTAACAGTTCCCTCCAGTGGAAAGCTTTCCTGATGAAAATGTGTGGTGTGATTCCTACTGAAAGTTTAGCTGGAGGCTGCCACCTGGGCTTTGTGACTGAGCAGGTCCGGCCACACTCAGCGATCTGTTCCAGGCGCTGGCGCTGCCTGCAGCCGCCAGCAAGCCCTCCCTGGAGCATCAGCAGGCAGAACGCCAGGGTTTTGGAGTAGATCCTCGCCTTCTCGCAGATGAACTCTTCTCCTTTGGAGATGCAGCTCCTGCAACCTAACCATGGACCTCAAGTGACCACAGGCCCTGAACTGCCCATCACAAACAGGGTGTTCTCTCACCCCCTCAGCCACCGGAGGAGTAATTAACATTGCTCAGGAATAGGTGTGACTCTTTCAGGCCCCGGGACAATGACTGTTGGCACTGTGCTGCTCCCTGCCGGGGAGAGGAAAGGATCTTTATTATTTATGTATTTTTTTATCCTCACCGGAGGATATGTTTATTGATTTTAGAGAGAGAAAGGGAGACAGAACCATCCATGTGAGAAACATCGATTGGTTTGCCTCCCGTACTTGCCCCAACCAGGGATCGAACCCACAACCTAGGTATGTGCCCTAACCCTCAACCTTTTGGTGCCTGGAATGATGCTCCAACCAGCTGAGCAACCACAGCACTGCGGCCTCTCGGGCAGGCGTAGCAGCAGTGCGCTGTTTTTCTAGTTAGACCCGGCGTTCCTGAGCCCTGAGCTGGCGGCATCTCTCGCACAGGGCTCCTCCGCTGAGCCTCCTCTCCGTAATCCTAACTTCTCCCCTTTGCTCCTGGGCCCTGGGAGCGTCCTGTAATCCCCACCACCTTTCCCCACAGCCTGTTAGCCACTGGGGTCTCCATCTCATTGGACCCTGGCTGATACAAACTTGTGCCTTGTTCTTGACCTTTGTGTCCAGTTGTCTCCCTATTGGGCGCGCGGGGGTGGGGGGTGGGCGTGGGGGGGGGCGAGGCCTTTTGAGGATCCCACACCCTGCCTGATGCCTAAAGTGAGGGGTCCTTCACTTCGTTACTGGGTGTTCACCTCACATTTCTCACCCTCTACTTTGCTGAGAAAATGGGCAACCTCGTCACTTATTGTCTCCAGGACTGTTTTTCCCTTAAGCATCTCACCCGGCCGGTGTGGTCATTTGGTTGAGCGTCATCCCCATGAACCAAGGTTGCGGGCTCCACCCCCAGTAGGGGGCGTGCAGGAGGCAGCTGGTCAATGTTTCCCTCTCATTGATGTTTCTATCTCTCCCTCTCCCTTCTTCTCTCTGAAATAAATAAAAACAAATGAAAAGAAAACCCACAAAAACACCTCATACTCCTCCCCCCCATCTCTTTCCAGCCCTGTGGGTAGCCCATCTGTCCCACCTTCTGGTTCTCAGCACTGAGTCCTGTCAGATTCAGGAAAATGAACGTGGGAGGAAGGAGGCCCAACACCCCCTCGGGCAGTTTGGCAGCAGGAGAAGCCAGGCCTTTGCGGGCGGGCGGCCCTGCTGGGAAAGGTGCAGTTCACCTCCAGGGAGCCCTTGGAGAAGCATGAATGGTGAGTGGACACAAGGAGCTGGCCATACCGGAAAACACACCAAAGGTCTTGAGATTCAGCAGATCGTTTCATGTGTTTATTGACCAAAAGAAAAAAGGAGGTCACACCATTTCAGACTCTTCAAACACTCAATCATCAAGGGCACCCACAGGGGACGGGCATGGTCCCTAACGTCTGGATCGAAGGCCACGCTGCAGGGTGTGGGTGTCCTCTCAGCCCTACCCCAACAGCTGTCCCTTCCTCCCGACACCCCTGAGATCAGCTGCAACTGCAGGAACGAAGTCATTCTAGAGGGACTGGGCCCACCTCACTGCCAAGGTACAGAGCAGGTTCTGAGGCCACAACAAGCCCACCGCTGTCATTCGGATGCCGGCTGCTCCCTGGGCCTGACCTGCATGGCCTGCGGCCACAGCCCTGGGCGGAGAATGAAGCAGGAAGACACTCCCCACTTGGCAGCACTGGGAAGCTGGAGAGGATGGGTCACTGGTCATGTGACACCCCCAAGCCAAAGGCCAGACCTCTCTCTGAATTAGCCAGACTCTACCAGGGGGAGGCTTTTAAGAAAAATACCCCTTGGCTCATAAAGGGTTTGGGTAAAATACTTTTCAGAAACCTTACGAAACAAATCATCTGAGATTTCTGGAGCACTGGAACCATTAAAGGGTCCCTGGGCTGCCAGGAGGGAAGCTGGGTGAACGCCAGCCCCCCAGGAGATGAGATACCACTTAGGCCTGTGTCTCAGAGCAGAGCAGGGGCTCGGCAGTCCTCTTACAGCCCCGCTGTGGGTTCTGCGAGGAGAAATGCATTCCCGAGGGCTCGCCATGCCTGCCTCCCGCCTCCTCATCCTCGTGGCCTGGGACCAGGCTGGTCATCAGCATGCCCAGTGCCCAGGAAAGCACGTCTCCTTGTGCGCGTCCATTTGAGGTTCCTTATTCCAGTTGTCCAAACAGCACCCCCTCCAGTCCTCTGTCCCGTCAGAGATGCTTTTAAACCTTTTTCCCACCCCTCCCGACAGATGACAGGATGGATGCCTACAACCTTTCTGAAAGGTGACGGCTTTTACTGTAGGCAGAAGTTCCTCGACATGTCACAGCTGTAAAAATCCTGGGCGCCTGCCAGGCTTCTGAGGTGCCAATGTGCACCTCAGGCTGGCGTGCAGCCTTGTCTGTCAGCAGACACATGTCTATCCTACTTTACACAGAGAAATAAGGTCAAAGTGAGAATTCTGGGCATGCGCAGGTCACAAGCTCAAAAGACACTTGGCACAGTCTATATCCAAAAATTACGACCCCAGGCCCCCTAGCAAGCAGGTGAGCTGCGGAGCGGAGGGACCCTCAGCTCTGAAGAACCAGAAGCGACTGGCTGGAGGTGGCTTACAGATGGCGTGTTCGCGAGGCGCCTTCCCCTTCTCTGGCCCACCTGCCACACTCTGGGAGCCATCGGGAAAGACAAGGCTTCCCGGCCCCCATGCATTCACAGCTGCTCTCAGACTCAAAGCTGAGAGAAGGTCTGGCACAAGCTCTGCGGCCACAGCTCTGCTCCCCCAGGGCAAACAAGCGTTTGGTCAAGGGCATGGCCCTCCATAGAAAGAAGTGACGGTGCGGGCGGGTCAGGGACAGGGAGAGCCCTCAGATGGCCCAGCAAACGCATACACACTAGCGGGAAGGTGTGGGTCACGGACAGGGCTGCAGGGCAGGGCTGCCAAGGTGAGAGACCAAGAGAGACACAAACAAATATTACATGTTCAGTCAAGGCATTTCCAGGAGACAATCACAGAAATAACACTTTGGACACCGTAACAGGACACATTTGGCAACTCTTCAAGAAACAGCCATCCCCACCCAAGCCACCAGGGGGGTTCAAAGTCCCTTTAGCCCAGTTTAAAAAGTCCAGGAAGGAAGGAAGGACCAAGAGTGTAAGAGACCAAGAGTGTAAGAGAAAGCAGAAGCAGTTACACCAACTACCTCCGGCTCCCATCTGCCTGTCCCATTCAGTGCAGAATGCCGCCTGCTTCCACCCTCTTCCTGGCAAGAAAGCAAGCCGCCTGGACGGCCCAGGTTGCTGGAGACAAATGGGGCAAAGCTGACTGTGGCAGCAGCTGAACGGCCCAAACCCCGAGCAGCACTCCCCAGCCTCCAACCACAAGCAAGGACGCCCCATCCTCCCTTTCCTCAAAGAGGCTTAGTTCATAGGAATGTGGGGTACTCTCTCCTTTATCAAAGCCCTCAATTCAGTTCGACAAATGGGAGCTAGACTCCTTTGCGTCGGCTACATTAGTATGCGGTGCATCGAAGGACGGGAGGATAGTGTTACAGAGCGGCTGGTGCCAGCGCCCGCCTCGGCACACGCAGGTGAAAGCCCGGCACAGCACAGGGACAGTCCGCTCACTGCTCTGGCTTCCCGGAAGCACAGGCACGGCCAAGAGCAGGCCTTCCTCTCCCCTCCCCCGGCCCCAGGTTCCAACTGGAAACCCAGCCCAGATGCGGCTGTAAAGCTGTTGTAACACTGGCGAGGAACACAGAGCAGGTTTCTGAGAAGGTATGCTGCAGCCGAAGCTCCATCTGTCTTCAGTTCCTGTGGCTGGGTGGGGGTTCCTTTGGTTTGACCAGAACACAGTCCACGGGGGGCCAGGCTCAGCTTTGCTTTGCAGCTCAGTTACTGTACAGGAGCGAGACTGAACTTCAAGAGGTGCTCTGCCAGGGTGCTCTCTCCATGTCTAGGATTCTGGCGTTTACATCCGAGACCCTCTCTCCTGAAGAATCTGGAAGTGGAAGGTGGGGAGAGGGCTGAGGCTTGGACTCTGGATGCAGACTGCTTTTAGGCTCAGCTGCTAAGCAGACGGCTGAAGAAAGCCAGGAGACCCACTGCTTCCCACTGGCCCCGGCGAGCAGCACCACAGTCCGTTACCCAGGAAGCGAGCAGGATGGGAGCCCACCCCGCCTAAAGCACTCCGGCTGGAGACTAGCTGACGGCGGCGGGCCCAGCGGTGCTGTGGGACCACTTCTCCCTGCTCCAGGGAACGGGTCAGGCATATGTGGGCGACTTCCAAGAGTGTGTTTGTGTTTCTGGGGGCCCCGCTGGGGGAAATGTAACTGTGTACAGCACTTTTCCAGTACCTTAAGAAGCCACCAAGGTAACCTAATGCCTTTTTTCTTGAGGCAGGAAAAAGAACAGTTTCAAATAATAAAAGCAACAGCCAGTACTTCCCAACGCTGAGGTTCAGAATGCCGAGCTTGGGGGGTTAGGGGGATAAGCCCTTCTTTTTCACTGATTCGACAGAGCCTGGGAATAGCCTGCCCTTTTCCGTCCTGTTTTCTAACGAAAACCTCTCTCACTGCTCATAAATCTTGATTTAAATGACAACAATCAGAAGACCCAAATGAAGGGGAACCGCAAAGCTGCCTTGAGAAGGGCCGGGAGGAAATGAGACAGGGCCCCTGGGGGACGAACGAGTCCCACGCAGATTCTGGTGAAGTGGCCTCTTACCTTTGCCTTTTCACTGGGCTCGATGACGATGCCGTTGGTGGAATTATTTAGTTCTCTGGAGACAACACAGAGGAATTCCGCCTGGTCCTCGTTTCCGTAGTTATAGGAAGACCCGATGTTGATGAGCTGATAAAACAAGGACCTGGTGAACACACGGGACCTGACACCGCTCAGTGCCACAGAACCAAGCCTGCCGAGGGGCCGCTGCGGCTCGCCTCCTCAGCGGGTGAAGGGCTCTGGGACCGTCAAGGCCCCAGTCACCGGGTCTCGGTCACTCATCAGGGCGTCGTCAGCGAGGCTGCCCCAGAGGAAAAAAGTCTGAGTTCTGCCACCATCTCCCTCACCCGAGAAGCTGACACCCAAAGGCAGCAGCTGGATTCACATGACCACATTCCTTCCAGCAAACACAAAGGGAAACAGAATGTTTCTGTGAATAAAAATGGACACTGCTTCTGCCAGAACACCTACACACAGTGGCTCATCTGGACAGAGGGCGAGACAGGAGCCTGGCGCCCGGAAGGCTGGGGAAAGCAGGCCAATCACTGAAGCGCTACCGCAAACCACATGCTCCTGGTAGCTTTCACCTTTTTGGAGAACTGAATCCGGGCTTTAATTCTAAGTAGGAAATACACCTGCAGAAGAAGCTGAGCCCAAGGGTGAGGTCTTCTTGGCGAGCCCCTAGGGCCGCAAGTCAGGGGACCATGACTGACATGCTGTATGGCTGGGTGGCAGACGCCTCAGCCCCTTTGTGCCTTAACTTCCTCACCCATATAGTGGAGTCACTGAGGGCACACTTGGTCTTCCTACAGGACATGAATACTTTAGCCCTGGCTGGTTTGGCTCGGTGGACAGAGTGTCGGCCTATGGACTGAAGGGTCCCAGGTTCGATTCCAGTCAAGGGCACAGGCCCAGGTTTCAGGCTGAATCCCCAGTAGGGGGTGTGCAGGAGGCAGCCAATCAATGATTCTCTCTCATCATTGATGTTTCTATCTCTCTCTCCCCTTCCCTCCTGTTCTGATATCAACAAAAATATTTTTTTAAAAAAAGAATACTTTAAAACCGTATTTATAACATCCTCTGCTTAAGACTTTAATCAGGGAAACACTTCTGGAGTGGAAGTATGGCACCATTTTGCAACCCACACCTGACAAGGACTAGAAGGACACACAGGCAGAACGGATTCTGCAGTGGGAGGTCTGTGGGAGGAAAAACCCAGTATCGGTTCTGAAGACAGAGACACAAAAAGGAACTTCTGAGAAGGTAAGTTATGGTGACAGTTCAACTGGCCTCTTAAACTCTACATGAAAATTGGCACGATCCAAATAAAATTACAATATATTCATTCTGTTCATGCTCAGCACCCGTGTTTTGAAGAAAGTAGATGAACAGAACAATTCTGCCATCTAATGGCACAAAGCTACAAGGACGGAATCCACAGCCCAGGGATGGTAACCATGCGTTTGATTCCTTTCCTATCACTGCAGCTCACCACGCTTTCTCTGCCGATTACACTTATACCCAGGATGATAAAGTTCTGACCCTGGGGCAAGCAAAGGAAGGGCTATTGGTGAATCCTAGTCTTCTTTAGGTAATTATTCTAGAATGCATCCACACGCATTTCTGAAAAAAATCCCACTGGGGGAGAAAAAAGAGAGTCTTGTCCAGTGGGGCTCAGTTGGTTGGACACTGTCTTGTGCACCAAAGGGTTGCTGGTGTGATTCCCAGTTGGGGCACCTGCCCAGTGGGGGCATGCGTGAGGCAGCCATCGATGTTGCACTCTCACACTGATGTTTCTCTCTTCTGCCTTCCTCTCTCTCTAAGACGCAATGAACTATTACAAAAAAAGGGAGAGAGAGAGGCATTTCAAGCCCAAACAAGCTGGCTGACTCCCTCTAGCACAATCAAGCTGAAGCCTTGGTTATAAATAATCCACACTGAGCAGCTCTCTTTTCCCATGCTTTGGAGCAGGAGCACGTGGGGCCCTACCGAACCCCCAGGCTGTTAACCGGCTACGGAGGTCAGTGTTTGGAGTGTGGACTCCCAGGGAGACAGAGGGGTTGTATTACTGAAGAAACATACCTGTTCGAATTTCCAGCCATCAGACATAGTGGAGACCATCTGTGTCAGCTCCTCCTCTTGGCACTGCAGGACTCGGTACACGTGCTTCACTGGGCCCTGCGACAACCACGAACAGTGAGGCTAAAAGAACAAACACTGAAAAGGAGTTTGCTTGGAATATTTTCTTGGCAGCCAACCTCCACCCCTTTTACAAGCAGCACTGTGGCTTTCAGTAACAACTTATCCAAAAACCAAAGGGCCCGGGGATACGAATCAGTGGGGAAAATCATTCTCAAGTGGAGAGGGATGAGTTATGTTCTTAGATTTCCTCTATTTTCCCAAACAGAAAACAGTAAACTCACTCTGGACAAGAAAGCCACACGCTCCTCTAAGCTGCTCGTGTCTAACATCCATGTGGACAATGCAGATTCTATTGTGGCTTATTGGCAGTGACACCTTATTATGGGAATAACATATGAAATAGGAACCCATCACATACACATACATGTTCCAGCGACCTTTACCCGCTGCCATGCTACCGGACAGTGAAAGTGTCGCAGCGGAAGACGTGACATTCTGCTAGGCCGAGGAATAATAAAAAATAAACCCTTGGAAACTCCTGAGTGATAAGTGTCTTTCATAGGGTAATGGCTGGTCACCAGAGACACCAAGCATGATGAGAGGGTTAGAATTCTCAGAACATCTCAGCTCTTAAAGCTCTACATTAGGGAAAGGTGCCCTGTGAATATAATATGAGGTGCAAAAGCTTGGTGACACTCGATCCTATTTCACTGGTAATCCGCTAACCAACTGGAAATTCATCTTTGATATTAAAGCAGCCTTTCAGCCCGCAGCTGGATGGAAACTAAATGAACAAGCCCTCCTTTCCACCCCTGCACACTACTGGAGACAGCGTGATGAGAGTTCATTTTTTATCACAGGTGTTGGTTATTCCATTCAGATAAACCATTCAGAGCCAGAAAACGAATCTATCAAGTCAAACACACAGGAGCAAGGAACTATTTTTTACAGTGAAAAGAAATGTACTGCTTCCTTCTTAATCGCAGGAAAATTCTACCTTGCAGCAGATCAGCTCTCAGGAAAGCCTCCACCGCCGGAATCTGCTGGGGTAGGAGGCACGTCATGCTGCAGGCCAGACGGTCAGTGAGGTCTGACCCTGCCTGTCACTGCAGTTGTACTTAGAGGAGAGCCTCATACATGAAAGGGGGTGTCTGTGTTTCCTGCTAGACTTCCAGCTTCTTGAGGGCATGGGACTTCTAGTGCTCATAGAGTCCCAAGGGCCTAATCGAAGTTACTGTGGCCTCTTAAGACACCTGGATGGGTGACGACATAAAATAAGCCGAGTAAGCTCTGTCTTCCCTTCCCAAACCGGGTGGGAAATGTTTCACTTTTGTTACTATTACCTACTGAGTTAATACCAAAATCTAGACTTCATAATAAAATGGGAAGCTTGGTATTATTTCCTCAGGAGCAAATAGACAAGCAGCTTCCTAATGCTGCGACCCTTTAATACAGTTCCTTATGTTGTGGTAACCCCCAACCATAAAATTATTTTCGTTGCTACTTCATAACTGTAATTTTGCTACTGTTATGAATCATCATGTAAATATCTGATATGAAGGATGTATTTTCATTGTTACAAATTGAACATAATGAAAGCATAGTGATTAATCACAAAAACAATATGTAATTATATATGTGTTTTCCGATGGTCTTAGGCGACCCCTGTGAAAGGGTCGTTCGACCCCCAAAGGGGTCGCGACCCACAGGTTGAGAACCGCTGTTCTAAAGTCTACACCATGAGACTGGGTTCAGGTGGCTGGCAGGAGCCGGCTGTGATGTGGCCACACGCTGAAGGCTGGTCCTAACAAAGAGCAGCCACCAGGTGCAAGCGGGACCCGGCCTGGTCTTCACGTGGAGGGAGACAGATGCTCCCTCCGCGAGAACAGGTTTGGGGCCTCCCACTGCCATATGGTGAGTAGCTGCAGCCTCCCCATTCTTCTACAGGGACATGAGGCTGTTTTGTTTTCTTTGTTATTTCTTCTGTTTTTTTGTTCTGAACAAGTCTGGTGGAGTACATGCTGCCGGCCTGGCAGACGGACAGTTTTCCACACAGACCTCAGGCTCTGAGGGCAAGTCATCCTTTCCTAACTACACCCAGACACATGGACAGACAGCCACTCGAGGTAGTTTCCCCTTAAAAATTCAAAATCCATTACTTGGGAAGTTCTGTTCTCATTGTCCCGTATCCTTTCCTTAACCAGCCGCACAAGAGAAGCGATGTTGTAAAACTCTGCCTCTTCCAGCACACCTAGAACAAGGACCAAACTGTAGTTAGAGATGTGCGAACTCCCCCGAGAAGAGCAGGAAAGGCTGGCCTCGTGTCTGGGGTGCACGTTTGCCAAAAGCTGCAGTTTTCAAATGCAAGCCTCGCCTCTCTCCCTCTGCCTGGAAATGCTTCGTTGCTGTTTAGGGCGTACCCATCGGCTTTGCCCAACGGGAGGGAGTCAGCAGAAGGGTCTGGCCTGTCCACCCCCTTTCACCTTTAGTTTCCTACCGGCACCTTCCCTGGCTCTCCCTGTGCCTGCCATTGGCTGCAGGACACCTTGACCGTATATCACTTAGTTCCCGGAACTAGTCAAGTTAGACAACTCCTGAGCTTGCAATTTTTACCTGAGTTGCAGTTTGTCCTAAAGATGACCAGGGGTGGGTTGTGTGTGTAAATATATGTGGACCCAATTTAACAGAATGCTTATTATTTGAACAATATGAAAGGCAATCATGGGAAGAATCCCATGCTACATAAAGTCAAAGACTTCAGACAGGACAACTACATGGGATATGTGATCCTGTACCAGGAGAAAAATGTACTACAAAGGCCATCATTGGAACAGTAGACAAAATTGGAGAATAAGCTACAGATAAAAGTGTTCATCAATATTAAATTCCCTCAATTTGATCACTATACTGTGGTTATGTAAGAGAATAGATTTGTTCTTGGGAAATATCCACTGAAGTATTAAGGGGAGAAGTCTAGAATCTATTCTCAAATAGTTCAGAAATAACCTGTGGGAGGGGTGGAGGATGGAGAGGCAGGAGGAGGAGAGAGAATGAATGAATGATAATGCAAATATGACCAAAAAATGTTAAAAATTGGTGAGTCTGGATAAAGGGAGTTCTTTGTACTATTCTTGCCCTTTTCTCCTAGTTTGAAATTATTTTAAAATAAAAGTTTTTGAAAAGGCATTAGAAAAGAACTGCATTAAGAGTCCTCTTTTCAAGAAACAAGATTACCCATGAGTTGGCAATTGTTGAAGCTGGATGGATGGATGGTGGGTGCATGGAATTTACTGTGTCATGCCCGTTACTTCGGTATGAATTTGAAATGTTTTGTAAAGGGGGCATTTACAAAAAGAGAGCAAGTTCCCTTTTCACTGGTAGAAACAGAGGTGTTTTGCAGCTGCTTAATTAACCAGCACAGCCATTACAGCTTCCTTACTCAGCGAACATTCCCGATCAGGGTGCCCTGGACTCAGGGACAGGCCCCAATCTTCAACTGAAGGCCTTCGATGAGACCAAGCCAACCAAGCCTTTTAGAAAGACATCTAGGCCCACTTAGTCTAAATGCCCTAAAAACCAAAAAGATGAGGCCACTGATGAGGTACCTGACAATGGTTTGGAGAATGAATTAGGTCAGCTGCAAAAATTGACAAGGAGGCATGAGATCAGTCTTAAAAGAAATGAGGCCAAGCCTTTATTATTTCTTTGCAGCTGCAAGTTCAAACTAAAACAAAAAATATAAATAACTAAATATCAGAGATGTGTTGCTTCAGGCTATGGACATTCACTGCTAGCATATAAGCAACTGTAAAAAGGGATCCTGAAAATTCTGCAGGTTTGGAAAACACTCCCAAAGCCACCTCTTTCCCTTCTCGTTAAGGTGGATGAACAGAGCACGACGAGGCTCCCTTAAACAAGACTCCCTCGGACGTCACTCAGTAACTGCGGCTCCCGGCTCACTTTCATAAGCCCTTACTATACCTGCACACGAGCGCGACAAAAGTCTCAAACAAAACCCGAATTCTGAAAATGCCTGGTTCGAACGCTGCTCTTACCTTCTTCTGCCAACTCCTTCGTAATGATGAGTTTCCCGTGGCGGAGGTAGTTTAGGATAGGACCAAAGTAGGTGGGGTCCCTGTCAATCAGATAGGCCCCCGTCTCATCCTGCCGACCAAACACAAGGGTGTCACTGTGGAGCTTTCAGACCAAGTCAGGACAGGGTGTCAAACCGGGTCACAAACCATTAGTGAGAGGGCAAGTTTTGCTAGACGTTTGCTTATCACAAACTATGGACAGGAAGGCTATTTTTATGTATCTGGTACTTCAACATAATTTAAGGTGAGGCGTTCCGGATATACAGTCATATCATCTAGGCGTTTACTTCAACTTCTAAAATATTTACTTGGACACAATGACCAATGTTTCTGGCTATTTTTTTTTTTAAGAAAGGGAGGGAGAAAACGCCTTCGTTGTGGTTAAATCTCTGCTTGAGATGGACATTCTGAACTCCCTACTGTCCCTGAATCATATTCCTAATTCTAAGAAAACCTGTTTAGTTGGCAATGCTCCCGCGCTCAAGGCCAACGTCAGTGGCCGTCTGCAGTGCCAGCTGCACCTTGCACACCCCAGCTCTGTGCCCAGAGGAAGCTTGGTGCTGCCAGCGCTTGGCTCTGAGCAGTTTTAATCCTACTCATCTTTACAGTAAAAGAAACAAGAATAAACTGGGATCTACTGCAAGAAGGGAGGCTTAGGGTAGATAAAAACAATTCCTTTATAAGCCAGGGTTTTGGAATCTCCAGTTAGGGCAGGACAGGTTTCTATCAATCTGAGATTTATCAGAGAGGTCAGAGATAAATAAATGAAACCGACCCATGTTTACCCAACCCCAAGTCTGTTTCAAGATAACAGGCTGCACGTCATATGGGCTACAAGGTGATGTAAGCAATGATCAATTGCTTTACGTTGGGAACTGAAAGATGAACGTGTAAAGTTAAAAAAAAAAATTCAAACAACAGTTCAAACTGGAAATGGGTTAAGTCTCTTGGGTCATCTCAAGCCTCTGGTTAGCAGCTATGCATATTGCCCAACAGCATTCCTGTCTTCA
Organism: Myotis myotis; assembly: GCF_014108235.1. Lineage (NCBI taxonomy): Eukaryota > Metazoa > Chordata > Mammalia > Chiroptera > Vespertilionidae > Myotis > Myotis myotis. Next base: position 3,232,587 of record NW_023416321.1, read on the forward strand.
TTTCCCCGGGATCTTAACCAGGGGTCTGAGGTTGGCACCGGAAATGGTAACCTCCTTCCAAGGAATGGATCTGATCTTAAGGATGGACCTGACACAGTGACTGCTCCCAGCGCCCAGCTCAGGGACCATGACCCCGGGAAAGCAGTGTGATGGCAGCTGTCAAGCCACCCTCTAACCCAGGCTTTCGCCCAACTTGGCAGCGGGTCCGAGAGGAAGTCTGAGAAAGCTACAAAGATGCCTTGGCTCGCCCTGACCCAGTTCTGGATGGATCTGGCACAGGCAGTGAGAGGCTGACGAGGAGCTAGGGGAAAGCTCAGGCGGACCCGAGGGGCTGGGATGGGGTGCGGAGAGGAATACGGAGCCGGGGGTCTCCCGCGTGCGGGTGGGTGGGCGGTGCGGCGAACGAGCCGCTGAGACCGAAACGAAGGGTGGGGTCCGGGAGAAACCCTGGGTGCGCCGGAGGATGGGCGAGAGGAGCTGCCGGGGTAGAGCTTGTAGGGGGAGGAGGGGGGCGGGGGTCCAGGCCGGAGGAGCGTGTCACAGGGATCTGGGGTCCAGCCTAGGAGGAACCGGGGGGTCTGAAGGCCGGGGGCGCGCCCGAGGGCGGGGCGCACCTTGTCCGAGTCCAGCTCCGGGTCTTCCTGGCAGCAGAGACGGCAGAGGAAAGACTTGGGCTCCCGGCCCAGGGTCTGTCGGGTGGTCACGAAGTAGGTGCCGCCCACGTTCAGCCGGACCCAGCGGGCCGCGCCGGCGCCCCCTGCCCGATCGGGCGGTCCGGGACCCGGCTCGAGCGGCTGCGCGGCGGCGGCGGGCGGGCGGCTGTGCCCGCGGGACGTGGGGCCAGCGGGGCGAGGGCTGGGAGGTCCGCGGCCCGGGCCGCCCCCGTCGCCCAGCCCACTCCCACCACCCCCTCCCAGCCCGGCCATCGCCGGGTCCAGTTGCAGCTCCGCCATCTTGGGCCGCCGCCGCCGCCACTGCCCGCGCGCCGCCGGGCCGGCCCATCTCGCGGCAGGGAGAGCCGGGCCGGCCCATCGGCGGGGGTGGGGCCGGGGAGAGGGACGAGAGCGCCCCCAACCAGCACCCGGGGATCCGCACGGTGGGGGCGCTGTGCCCGCCCTTGTAGGCGGGACTTCCGGAAGGAACCTTAATCTCTATTGGCTAACCTGTGCGGCAAGGCCCGCCCCTTTGGATGAGTGGTTGGCTGAGGGAAGCCTTTCCGGTGACCCATTTCCGTTACTTGTGCTGTGGACCGCGGGTCGCCGGGGTCGGTGAAGGTGAGTAGGGTTGGGACGTTGGGTCCGACCCCAGGGGGTTCCTCTGCTCTTTCGCCTCCAAACCTCGCGTCGGCCGTTGTCGCAATCCTGCCCAGGACGCCAGGCGCCGCGGGTGCCGCGCTGGAAGAGTGCCCGGGTGGAGCTGGTGCCGCTCTGCTCGCGCGAGAGGTCGCCGGGGCCCGGCGGCGACCTGGTCACCTTTAACTTAGGCGCTTCCACAGCCCCGTGCGCCCCGGGGCGGCTGACGGTAGAGGTCCGATTTGGGGGCTGGAGCAGCGTCACCTGAAGCCAGTAATGCAGCTCGATGCGTCCGCCCCTCCCTCCTGAGGGTTCCGGCTTTCGAGCTGCGGGCGGGTCAGAGCCCCTCAGCAGATCCTCACGGAGCACCTCCTGTGCACGATCGGTTCGAGGCGCTGGGGGTTCCCCAATAAATCAAAGTCAAAAACCCCTTCACTTACGGAGCCCCCCTCTCCGGGTGCTGGGAAAGGTCTCTTTAAGGAAGCTGCTCCTCTGGCATCTTCAGAATCCCCTGCCCTCACCTCCATTCCAGGAAGCAGGCTGTCCTGAGTGGGAAGGAAAGGAAGCGGCAGGTGTTGGGCACGTTTCTCTTTAAGATCCTGGGGCAGATTGACGACCACCTCCCTGTGCTCCACCCCATCCAGCGGTTCTCCACCTTCTGGCCCTTTAAATACAGCTCCTCATGTTGTGACCCAACCATAAAATTATTGTCGTTGCTACTTCATAACTGTCATGTCGCTACTGTTATGAATCGCAATGTAAATATCTGATATGCAGGATCGTTTTAGGCGACCCCTGGGAAAGGGTCCTTCGACTGCCAAAGGGGTCGCGACCCACAGGTTGAGAACCGCTGGTAGACCTTGGACATTTCAGTCAGTCTCCTGATGTCTGACACTGATCTTATTTCGTTGAAGTGGACTATTTTACTCTATTCTGTCGTATTCTTTAAAAAATGGCGGTGGTGGGTGCGCAGTAATCAACCAAGAACCTTGTGTGCGTATATGCATGGCCCATGGCCACAGATAACAGGGCGGGTGGGCTGGAGGGGGCCAGTGGGGGGGAAAGGGAGACATACGTAATACTTTCGACAATAAAGAATTATTAAAAACAAAAAGGCTGTAATCATTTTCCTTCTTGTCTCACATTCATATATATATTTAGGGTGTGGCCAGCATACTCAAGACAAGAGTGTGTGGTGCTGCAGGGGACGCATCAGACAGGAGTAAGAAGGGCAGACATGGTGCCGATCTGACAGGGAGGGCATAGAGAGCCTCTTAAGTTTGTAGAAAGAGCAAGTTGATGTGCACGATTTCACTTGATACTTGCAACAGCTTTCTGAGGCAAGCAGGGCTGATGACACCCCCACTTTCCAGGCGGGGAATTCTGGTCTAGAGCCTGCTCTAGCCAAGCCTTTGTGGGAACTTGGGTATGTGTCAGCTCTGTGCACTGGAGAGTCAGTGAATAAAACACAGTTTGAGTGGAAATGCATTTAAATTACATTTTTAACTTTAATGCAAGGCATAAGTATGACTTCAATATTTCCGAAGGTACGTGGAAAACAAACACTGGAGAACTGGGGTTTTAAGGGAGAGTTAGGAGTTGGAGAATAGCGGGAGGAGCATTTAGGGGGAGGAGAATATATTTACATGTCAGGTTGCACGCCTTGAATTTGAAGAGCTACGCCGTCCTTTTCTCATTCAGTCATCCTGATTTCTTTATAAGTACGTCCTCCAAGCCCTCAGAGGACGCGGATCTGTTTCTGAAAGACTTAAACGTTGCCAAGATGGCCTCTATAGGATTCTCTCCAAGAGCCCAGTTTTGATTTGACGGGTTTTATTTTCCAGGATCTCAAGATGGCTGGGCGAAAACTTGCTCTAAAAACCATTGACTGGGTAGCTTTTGGGGAGATCATACCCCGAAACCAGAAGGCCGTTGCTAACACCCTGAAATCCTGGAATGAGACCCTCACCTCCAGGTCAGTCTCTTTTCTTTCTTTTTTTTTGGGAAGAGAACAGTTTGGTAAATCACAGAGGTAGAAGAAGTAATTCCTAGAAGAAAGGGGCTTAGGAAACAAGTTCCAGAGGCAAAGGAAGGGCCCTGGGAGCTTGGGAGTGAGGAGGCTAATGGTGAGGTGCCTGGGGCGGGGCTGGAGGGGAGGGGCAGGGGAAAGGGAAAGGCACAGGCTTGCTCCCTGGAGGGAGAGGCACGGGGTCCCCATCCTGAGGGTTTTCAGGGCGGAGGTTTTAGGGGCGGTCCCAGGGGAGGATCCTAATGGAGCATTCAGCAGCTTCCCAGGTGTGTCCTTTCAGGGTTGTGGGCTCCACTGATTGGCGGGCACCAGGGCACAGGGTCGGTACTCAGTGCAGCCGGGCCTGAGGCTGGTTTTGTTGCCTACCTGGAGGGTACACAGCGAGGCCGTCTCCGTGTGCCTTCTTCTTTACTTCTCTAGTTGTAGGACTTCCATTCAGCCAGCTTTCAGGCGGCTCTGAATGATGGCTGTTCTGGATTTCACTTGTAATTTTGATACGGTTGTGGGAGGCGGCGAGCACAGGCAGTTTCCTCCGCCTTCATCTCGGTTCTCTCCGGGTCAGCCCTTTCTGAGAGGGAGTTTTTTGACTTGCCATTGAATGTGGAAGCGAAACAGTGATGTGGAGCTACATAGGACTTTCTGGTGCTCTTCTGAAAGTATAAAGAAATCCATGTATTTTCCAAATAAAAGTAACTTTTTTGCGCATTCCTATGCTTTCCCACCTAGACAAAAGTGTGATGGTGCATCCAGGCCGTAGGAATAAGGAGCAGGGAAATTACTGTGTGAATTTTCTGTTCATAGAACAACCATAACTTTTGTTTTTCCGTGTGAGCAGGTTGGCTGCTCTGCCTGAGAAACCACCTGCTATCGACTGGGCTTACTACAAGGCTAATGTGGCGAAGGCCGGCTTAGTCGATGACTTTGAGAAGAAGGTGAGGCTTCAGGCAGCTTTCGCTGGTCTGGTAACGTGGCTTGCGGGAAGAGGGGGGACAGCAGATAAGTACATACTCGGGGGGGACAGCAAGGAAAGAAGGGTGGTGTTAGCACTCAGATCCCAAAGGAAGCTCAGGTGAGGTGGGTGTGGCCAAAGGTCTCATGTTAGAGTTCAGTGGTAAATGCATGCAGAGAATTCGGGGTCTGTTTATTCGAATGGTTTTTGTCCAAAGAAACAGTACAGGGTAGCCTTCCTCAAGGAGCCAGAGGGCTGTCAAGTTACACATTTCCACTCCTCTCCTCAATTATTTCTTGGTCCCCCACCTGTCTCCTTTGGAATAAACTGATATCTTTTCTACCCTTCCCCTGTTTTCCTCCTTTCTCTACTCTGCTTTTATTATTTTTATTTTTTTACTGTAATTTGTAAGCTGTAATTTCTTGTTAACTTGTCAAGGGCCTACTCTGTGCCAGGTGCAGTGCTGAGTGCGGGGGCTGTAACACTAAGCCATCTTCATAGGGCAGTGGTCCTCAACCTGGGCTGCACATTAGAATCACCTGGGAATCTTTTTAAAATCCTGATTTCTGGGCCTCATCCTCCGGAAATTCTGTTTCTTTGTTACTAATGTTGTGGCCCCACCCCATCACAAAGAAACAGAATTTCCGGAGGATGAGGCCCAGAAATCAGGATTTTAAAAAGATTCCCAGGTGATTCTAATGTGCAGCCAAGGCTGAGAACCACCATTCTAGGGAGACCATCTCCATTATGCAAACATTAGTTCCACCAAGTCCAATTGGGTTTCACTTAAAAGAGAAATCAGAATTTTTTTTTTAATATATTTTATTGATTTTTTACAGAGAGGAAGGGAAAGAGATAGAGAGTTAGAAACATCGATGAGAGAGAAACATCGATCAGCTGCCTCCTGCACATCTCCCACTGGGGATGTGCCCGCAACCAAGGTACATGCCCTTGACTGGAATCGAACCTGGGACCTTTCAGTCCGCAGGCCGACGCTCTATCCACTGAGCCAAACAACCTTGGCATATTAGGATGATGCTTTAACCAACTGAGCTATTACGGGGCCAGGGAAAAGGGGCCATTTTTGAGGTCATCCAGTTCAACTGTCCTTTTCAGATGAAGAAACTAAAGGTCATCGTAGTAAAGAATTGTCCAGGGTCTCCGCTTAGTGACAGGACTGAGAAGAACTTGCGGTCCCTTTCCCTGTCTAATGTTCTTTCCACTCCAACACCCTAGCTTCATACCGGCTTTTTCTTGGAATGGAGAATGTGTTCTTATGTGATCTCTAAGGATTAGCAGCTTGGAGCTCCTGGGTATACTAACAACAGCTCCCTGTGCCTGTGTTTATAGTTTAGTGCCCTGAAGGTTCCTGTGCCAGAGGATAAGTACAGTGCCCTGGTGGATGCTGAAGAAAAAGAAGATGTAAGTAGTTGAGACTCTTTTATTCCAAAATGCTCTTAACTCCTGATGACTCTTCTTAGTCATTAGGTTGAAGTAGAGTGAACTAAAAGGAGGAATAAAATAAAACTCTAGAAAATGCAACCTCGGAAGTTGCCTGGTAATTGGACAGAGGGGGCTGATCAGTTTGTTCTCTCTCTTGATTGTGGCGATGGTGTCACAGGTGGATACATGTGTCATAACTGATCAAGTGGGTTCTTTAAATATGTGCATTTTATTGTATGTCAGTTATACCTCAACAAAGCTGTTACAATAATAATTTTTTAAAAAGCTGTTACAAACAGTTAAGGAGTTGGAATTGGGTGGGAAAATTACCCAGTGTGCTTGAAAGTACTGAAGGCCAAAAGTTGGAGTGCAGGTGGCTCCGCAAAGGAGAAGTCTGGCTAGGTGGTCAGGCAGCTTGTACTGACCCTTCTGCACCCAGCACCTATGAAACATGGGCATTTTGCAGGTTGCCTAGACGCGTCACTTGCTGAAGAACCCTGGTCCCACCATCATAAGCTGCCTCCCAAAGCCAGCTCCCCCAGTAGTCATGGCAGCTACAGATTCTCCGTAGAGAGTGAGAAAGCAGCAGTGGTCTGGCTCCAGGACTTCTGAGACCTTGGGAGCCTCAGGGTCAGGACACTTTAACTTGGATCCAAAACAGAATGTCTCCCTTCTTTTAAAGGCGAAAAGTTGTGCTGAGTTTGTGTCTCTCTCAAAGACCAGGATTGAGCAATACGAGAAAGAGGTAAGGATGACCTTTGGCCTTTGGGATAAATTTCCTCTCTTCCACCAAATGGCAGAAACCTGCCTTGGGTTCCTTTTTTGCATCTCTGCAACCCTGCTTACCTTAACATGTTTCCCCTCCTTCCAGCTGGAGAAGATAAGGAACATCATTCCATTTGACCAGATGACCATTGAGGATTTGAATGAAGTCTTCCCGGAAACCAAATTAGACAAAAAGAAGTATCCCTACTGGCCTCACAAGCCAATTGAGAGTTTATAAACTTAAGTCTGAGAGGAAGCTCTGCTCCTTGTATTTTAAACTCTGGACATTAAAAATAATCAGATGGGCTGAGTGTGTCTGCTCCTTTACAACTCTGAGGTGACCTCACTGGAAGTGGGCTTTTTGTTAAAATGGAAAGGTGAGCCGATAGGTGTATGTGGGTTCAGTTGTCTAATGGTCAGGATATGCTCTTAATCCCAGAAGATAAAGATCTAGAGGATTCCAGAAGACTCTTTGTTGAGTGCCAGCACTACACCTTAGTCATATTTCTATTCCCCAGGGCTTAGCACTGTGCTTGGGATTTAGAGGAGCCTTAATATGAATTCATTGTAAATGAAAGAGAAGAAATATGAGCCTTCAGGGCAGGGGTCCTCAAACTTTTTAAACAGGGGGCCAGTTCACTGTCCCTCAGACAGTTGGAGGGCTGGACTATAGTTTAAAAAAAAACTATGAACAAATTCCTATGCACACTGCACATATCTTATTTTGAAGTAAAAAAACAAAACGGGAACAAATACAATATTTGTATTTGCATGTGGCCCGCGGGCCGTAGTTTGAGGACCCCTGCTTCAGGGGTTTACATCTAGCCTAGGAGGTTATCACATGAACCTCGGATAATAGGGCCAACTAGTATATTAGTAAATGATCATGACTTACAAAGCATATACTATGTTCTAAGAATTGTTCTAATCACTTTAGATAAATATCTCATTTCTCCTCAAAACAACCCTATGAGGTAGGTAGTATATCAGCCAAGACATTAAATAAGGCTGGATTGGCACATGCTGGGGTTGCAGGTTCCATCCCCAGGAGGGGGCTTGCAAGAGGTAGCTGATCGATGTTTCTCACATTGAAGTTTCTCTCTCCCTCGCTCTCTAAAATCAATAAAAACATAAATATATATATAAAGTCCTTTGAAGGTGACAACATTGCCAATGATAAGTTTGCTATTCTCTGCCCAGAGGCCTTATCTGACTACTCAGTAGTTTCCCATTGCCCTCTATTTTGAATTGTCTTCTGTCCTCTCTCTCACTAGAATGTAAGCGTGGAGGCAGTAGAGGGTGGTTTCAGGGAGAACTGAAGCTTGAAACAGGACAAGAATCAGTGTCTCAGTGCTGAGGAGCCCATGGTGCTGCAGTTCTGTGGCAAGGCTTGGGAGCCAGAGGGATGCTCTAACGTAGCATCCATGACACTTGGTGCCTGGTTTGGAGTAGAGACAAGAATTCTGGATGACCCTGGAGAAGAGAGAGGAGAACTCTGTATTTCTAATTCTTCGTTTTGTTCGTGTGTGGTGTTTTTAAAAAAATATATTTTATTGATTTTTTTAGAGAGGAAGGGAGAGGGAATAGAGAGAAACATAGATGATAGAGAAATATCGACCAACCGCCTCCTGGGGATGTGCCCTCAACCAAGGTACACACCCTTGACCGGAATTGAATCTGGGACCCTTGAGTCCGCAGGCCAATGCTCTATCCACTGAGCCAAACTGGTCTGGCGTGTGTTGTTTCTTTTACAAAGGTACAAGAAACTGGTTTTTAAACTTTTTTGAGTCAAGGACTTTTGAAAATCTCAAACAACACAGCACATAATGTGAGATATTCAACCTTGAAAGCCCAGCTATACTCCTCAGGTGCTATGGGCCTCAAGGTTTAAAAAAAAAAATCATCTCTGGCCAAATTTGTAGTTTAAAAAAATTTTTTTTCTAAAGGATACACACGTATACAGGAAAGTATGAAAATTATAAATGTACATATTCAATAGTCCCTTTTTATTAATGTATTTTTTAATTTATTTTATTGATTTCAGAAAGGAAGGGAGGGGGAGAGAGAAACATCAATGATGTGAATCATTGATCAGCTGAGGATCAAGCCCACAACCTGGGCATGTGTCCTCAACCAGGATGGAACCCAGGGCCCTTCAGTCCACAGGCCAACACTCTATCCACTGAGCCAAACCAGCTATAGCCCCTTTTTAAACACTCCTGGGATCAGCATTTGAGTGCCCTTTTTTTCCTGCACAGAACTGTGGGTGCCATCTCCATGGGAACAGCCCACAGCAAAATCTTTGGCATAGAATTGGGCAGCATTTTCACCCCAATGGGAGGCAGGGAGAGACTAGGGGCTAAGGCAGTGATGGCGAACCTTTTGAGCTCGGGGTGTCAGCATTTTGAAAAACCCTAACTTAACTCTGGTGCCGTGTCACATATAGAAATCTTTTGATATTTGCAACCATAGTAAAAGATGTATACTTTTGATATTTATTTTATATATTTAAATGCCATTTAACAGAAAAATCAACCAATAAAATGAGTTCGCGTGTCACCTCTGACACGCGTGTCACAGGTTCGCCACCACTGGGCTAAGGTTTTGCCTGTTAACTTTACAGTCTGTGATGGTCTCTCACAGAACACACTCCTTTCACCAGGTGAGCGGGTACCGACTCATAGAGGCAACAGGGAAGTAGGGCCCCAGAGCGCAGTACAGCTTGGTCATACCTTTCAAAGTGCACAGTCCAGCTTGATCAAAAAGAAAGGGTACGCCCAGCAGGCGTGGTGTGGACCTATGAACCAGGTCATGGTTTGACTCCCGGTCAGGGCACATGCCAGGGTTGCCAGCTCGATCCCCAGTGTGGGGCGTGCTCATCATTGATGTCTCTATCTCTCCCTTTCTGAAATCAATAAAAAAAATACGCACTTTTTAAAAAGAGTAAGATAATTGCTACCGAGGCTCCCCAGTGCAACACATACAGAAAAGGCTATAAAAAAAGACAAAATAGACGGCAAGGTTTTTTGTTTGTTTGTTTTTACCTTATCTGGGGTCTAGAAAAAATTTGGTCAGTGGTTAATCACCTCACCCCAGATGGGACTCGAACCCACAATCCCTGGCTTAGGAGGCCAGTGCCTTATCCATTAGGCCACTGGGGCACTACGCAGGCGGCGCGCGATTATTTGCCTTTTGGCTGTGACGGGGTTAAGCTGCGTAATGACGTCATCCCGGAAGCTCCGCGTTGCAAAAAATCAAGGTTATCGCTCAGTGGGATAGCAGTCCAGAACCGGGAGTGGGTTGGAAGACTGCAGAGGTCCAAGGGAAAAGGTTAAGGTTTGAGATGTAACACGGTATGCTGACCTCTCCTTAGGAGAAGACTAGAACCTTCCACCTCCTGAGCCAGGGCCAGACATTTTACTCTTTGCACCACACATGCCCTGTAAAGGTTGAGTTCTATGGCGATGCTTCTTGAGGGATATAAGGACGCACCGCACAGACGTTGGCTGCATAGACTGCATCCTGGCCCCGCCTTTCATTCACCCTGTGCCCCAGCACCGGCAGTCTTCCCGGGCACTAGTCGCTTGAGCTGCCGCTGCCACCTGGGAGGAGGTTACACCTGAATATCACATTGCTTGCCGCTCAGCACGAGGACCGCGTGGCCTAACGGATAAGGCGTCTGACTTCGGATCAGAAGATTGAGGGTTCGAGTCCCTTCGTGGTCGGCTGTGCTTTTTGTTTTTGTTTTTTTGCAGAGGGGGCGGTGGCTCGTGGCTGGGGGCATAGCAATCCCGATGGGCATCGTACTGGCCTCCCTCCTCTCCCCTCTCCTAGCCCCTTGGCCCGCAGACACTCGCCTTCCGGGGACCTCGCTCATTTCCTTCAACCTGCGCGCCGCCGGGCGCCCTTAGGTCTCAGCTGGTACCTCCCAATCTTTTCGTCTTACTCTTTAGCTCTCCGCGTAGCCCGGCGGGTGTACCCTCTGGTTTTCTAGTTGGCTTTCTGCTGCTTGTACTAAGTTCGGGTCTAGGGGTACACGCTCCGGCCGCCGGCCCGACAAAAACGTACAGTTTGTGCACGTGCTGTTGAGCTTTACCACGGACCACGTGGAGGAGACGTTTTGTCTCGCCCCAGTGGCCTAATGGATAAGGCACTGGCCTCCTAAGCCAGGGATTGTGGGTTCGAGTCCCACCTGGGGTGGTGCACGTGGCCACCTGCTACAGGTAACTTTTGATTCGCTAACGTGCGGACCCTGCCGTGCTGCACACGGGCAACCACGGGCTCCACTCCACGTGGTTGGGGCCGCGCGGCCTCTGGAGCCCTGCCCGCTCTCTCACAGCCCCCTCGCTTTTTCGATCAGGGTGTGTCTACGCCGCTCCCCACCCCAGCTCATTGTTGCCTTCGCCCCCTTCATCCCCTCGCGGTCCTGGCGGGTCCTGGGAACACGCTGCACCTACAGGACAAGTCCTGCTCTCTAGCGTCGGCTGTGACGTGTAGAAAAGTAGGGGGGGTGGGGAGTGTCGCTGTTCGGTGCTTCGCTTTGGGGAACCTTTCGGTGTTCCAGTCCCGTGAACTCGGGTTTTTGTTTTTGTTTTTTTTTTTTAATAAGATCGAGCTGCAGTGGAGACAATTTTTCCGTGTCAAAAATATGGCTGTACCCCAGGTGGGACTCGAACCCACAATCCCTGGCTTAGGAGGCCAGTGCCTTATCCATTAGGCCACTGGGGCCTGTAGGTTACAGCTCCCGTATATCTCCCCTTAGTAGTTAATCGGACTGCGGGTATTTCAGGTGAAAATTAATGGGGCACACGTTTACTGAGGGACCCCAAGTCGGGGAAGCGCTTGGATAGGCTTCCGGAGCTCACAATGGACCAGTAAGACGCTACCCTGGGAGGTGAGCTGGCCAACCTCCAGCCACCGCACGGGGCAGCACGTGGGGCTGGAGCTGCAGGAACACCCAGAGCATGGCCGGTGAAGACTAAGGTTCGAGCTAGTATGTCCGCCCCTCTACGGAACCGACAGAAAACCCAGGAATTTTAGGGAAAAGGGGTGTAGGAAGTTCACGAGAGCAGAATAGCCTCAATCATGAAACAAACCCTGGACGTCTTCACCATCACGAGGCAGGAACGACCAGGAGGAACAAGTCCTTCTACGTAAATAGAAATATGGGTATATATTCATAATGTACATGTGATATACAAAGGCATACTGTACAGAAGACAAATACATCGGCCAAGTAGACACTTCGCCCTAATATTTTATTCCTTTAAAGCTGTTAGCTAGAAAGTAGTACAAATAAAGAAGGGGCGCATTGTTAAACCTTACAAACGTTGACAATCCGGTTAGAGCCCGTGCGCATCTGAAAGGGGCCACGCAGAAGCTTCAGCCAAGGGCCATGCATTCGTCATGCCTGGCTGACACCTGCCTCCCCTTCCCCCGCAGTTGAGGGCTGAGAGCTTGGACACGTTCTTGTTTCTCTCTCCAAGGGGCGGAGTCTGCGGAAACCGACCTCCTTCCTTCCACATCAGCAAGAAGGGTTTAACGCACCCGGTCCAGGCTCCTGCCCTCATGTAAGTCCATCAATTTGTCTGTTTGTTGAGGTGTAACATGCATGTGGCGAAGCGTACAGCTCGCAGGCCACAGCCTGATGAGATACAGAACATTCCCAGCATCCCAGAAAGCTCCCTCCCCCCCAGTCAACCACCATCTCCCCCCAGTACTTTCTCGGCTGTCATCACCACAAAGCAGTTTCGCCTTGTTTTGAACTCCATATATATGGAATCATACTCTGGTAGCCTGGCCTCCTTTGCTCAACATTGTGTCTATGAAATTCACCCACCTTCATTCTTTTGCCCTCAACTTTTTAAAAGAGTGGGTCCTAACCGTGTGCTCTACTCTGCGTCCCCAGCCTGTTCTGTTTCTCTGTCCCTGTCCTTCCCGCCTCATCTTGAAGGCTATTCCAGGCCTTTCGCACCACCAATGTCGGAGGTCCTCAGGGGTCCAGCACTTTGCTCAGGGGCAACCCACTGGATGCCTCCTCTGGCTTCCCACTGCCACCATCTGACCGGCCTCCCTGGGGTTTGCCTTGCTTCATCCTCAACCGCTCCCAGCCATTTCCGAGTCTGCTTGTCCCCCTCCATCCTGCATCTCCTGGCTGCAGCCTCACTCCCCAGCTCCAGGGCGCCATCCCCTCTCCTGGCATCACTACCCTCGTTCCTCCTCAGGCCCCACAGTCAGCCTCCCACGCCTGCTCCCTTTGTGACGTTCCTGTTTCAATGCGCAGCAGCACCCGTCACACACCTGCTCCCATTCCCTGTGGACTTTTCTGTCCCCATAATCCTTCTGCATCTATTCTCTCTCCCCCGTTGTCACTGCCCTAGTTCCAGGATGAGTCCCTGACTGCTCATGTGGGTCAGTCCACCCACCTGGGCTCACTTCCCTGCGGTCTTTTCTCCTCCATTCACGGTCAGATTCATCTTCCCCTGACAGCCTCTGTGGGGTAGAGTCTAAATGTCTTAACTGTCACATGTAAGGACTTTCTAGACCTGGCTCCCACTCAATGTGGCAGATATGTCTCCCACAGCTCCTCACCCCCTGGGCCCCAGCCAAGCTGGGCTATTAATCCCGGCTCCCCCAGTACATACTCATGCCATTAACCACTTATTTATTCACTGAAGTCCCACAACCCAAGGTCGGCAGTGATTACATCATCCCTTGTTTCCAGACGGAGAAACAAAGCCCACAGCTGGTGGGAGGGGGAGGGGGATGGAGGGTGGAGGGCAGGGACTGACCACGGGAGGCTGGCCTCAGAGCCCATCCTCTCAGTGATCTAGTTCACTGTCCCGGCTACAGCAGGGCCCCTGGACACACTGCAGCCTCCAGGTGCCAAGCTCTTCGCTTGCTGGCAGGGCCAGCCCCTCCCATTCTTCAGGCAAATACTTCGCTGACCTTCCAGCCAGAACTCATTGTTCCTCTGCCGCCCACAGTACGCTAAGACCTTTCTCATGTTACTTATCACACTTTAGGCCATGTTTCCATACAGGATTCCACTTTTCTTTTCAACCGATGGAATGTCCATTCTCTGAGAGAAAGACTTTGTTCATTGCCGATTCCCTGGGCCCTCACAGAGCCTCATGAGCTCACGAACGTTGCCCGTCCTTGCTCCCCACGAGGCGCCCCATCCCCTGAGGGCTGGGACCACGTCTCCCACATCTTTTGTATTTTCTAAGTCACGTATTGAAGATTTCCCCCCCTTTGTTTACACTCACATGAGTGGGGTCCCTGCTCACGTAAGTGTACACAGTGCTCAGTTCATCATCTTGCACTGAGGGCCTCGCAATGAGGTATTTGTCCAATGAGGGAATTAGATCAAAATAACAGAGAACAGCCTATGGAACTCGTCCATGCCACAGTGATCTGCTACTGTCATGCTGGCCCTGGTGCTCCCACGCCCACAGGCCTGCAAAACCCTTCGTCTAGTTCCAGTTCACTTTTCCTGTGACGGCACCTGACACATGACATTCCTTCCCACTCGAGTGGTTCCCTTACACACGTTTCTTAAACTCTAAACCGCTTAACCTGATTGGAGACTCTCCACAGTGAGCTCGTCTCCCTCTCCAGACTTACCTCCCTGATCCCCCTGCACAGATGTGCCACTCACATGGCTTCCGCCCTGTCTCCTCCACCCCAGCCTTTTCTGTGGTTTTATCCGTCCTGTTCCCTTCAATGGGCATGTGCTGCGCGCCTTTCTACTGATTAAATTTGCCCCTTTTCCACGGCCCAGCTCAGAGGGCCACACCTGTCTCAGCCTCTGCCTGACCGTGTGTTCCTGGAGGGCAGACACCAAGCTCACTCCTGTCCCCTGGGCTGTGACTGCAGTCAGCCATCAGGAACCCGTAGGCAGATTTCAACCCAGGGAGGGTAGGGACTCTGTCCTGAGGCACCGAGGAAAGGAAGCCCCTGCATTTAGAATTTTATTGCAGCTGATACACGAAGTGGATAAGTGAGGTGTGACAACATGGTGTAAAGACCTTTGACACCAGCGCCTGCCACCCTCAATCTGAACGAACAATCCGATGGCTCCAACGTTAGAGACAGGCATTAAAACCGCAAACAGCAAGGCCGTCTCCTGGCAGCACTCGAGCTCCCGCCGGCTGCCTGGCGTCCTGCGGAGGGTCTCTGCCAGCTCTGGAGGGTGATTTCAGTCCATATCTACCCTCCTGCTTGCCTTTATGGCAGAATTTATTCTCTTCTTTCTCAGCCTTTCCCGATTCATGTTTTCTATCCTGTAAACAAAACGAACAAAAAGACCCCACTTAGGCCCAGATGCCCAATCAGTGCCTCTCACGGCGGTGAGGGGAGCTGGCAGCGCAGGGGGGAGCCGAGCAGCTGAAGCAGCAGGCACCAGCTCCAAGCCCCCACCCGGGTCAGGAAAGCTCCCATCCCCCACTTTTCCACGTATTTGCTGGGAGGTCCGGGGCTTGGCCCTGCCCCCCATCTTTCCCCCCCTTCTTTCCCGGTGCCGCCCCTCAGGACTCCGTGGGAAGAAGTCTGGGGCGTTTCCTGGTACCTGATTCTCTGGAGTACAGCATCTTCTTTGGATGGCTCCTTGGGCGTCTGGCTGGCTTCGGCGATCATGTCTCGAATTTTCTGCAGGCAATCTGCCAGATTGCGGAGCTGGTAGCGGCTGCATTCAGAGGTGAGTATCAGCTCTCCCAGCTTGTTGATCTTGTTTTTATACTGCGAGAAGCAAAGGCAAAACCCGAGTTCTACCGAGTGAAGGTTTAGAAGCGGCTGAGGCATGAAGAAAAAGGAAGGGGCCGGTGTTACCATGATGGCCATCTTCTGGCGCACCGGCTCTGCGATCCAGTCGGCGGTAGCCAAATGGAACCTGACTTCAGCCTTGGAATTCACTGGGAAGAAAGGGA
Source organism: Myotis myotis (assembly GCF_014108235.1). NCBI lineage: Eukaryota > Metazoa > Chordata > Mammalia > Chiroptera > Vespertilionidae > Myotis > Myotis myotis. Next base: position 3,247,992 of record NW_023416321.1, read on the forward strand.
CAGGGAGCACAGGTCAGTGAGGCTCCAGGTCGGCTCGGCACCTGGGTGACGCCTGGTGACCATCCTGAAACAAAGGGAGGCGAGAAACCCAACCAGGGATGTCCCATCCTGCGCCCACTTGGGGATCCCAAGCTGCCATGGAGTGAGCCTGCAAAGACAGCGAGGCACTTTGGGACAAAAGTAACTTCCAGGCACAAAACGCCCACTGCTTCCCTTACAGTTTCTCGGGCTCTGTGAGTGGGGGGATGGGCTCCACAAGAATGAAGGGAACCTGTGCTGGGAGCTGGCTGCCAACTCACACTGGTTTCCTTTGTTTAACTCACAAGCCAATCCTAGTCCTACAACCCACAGCTGAGAGGCTGAGAACCGGACCGCATTCAAAAGAATAAAGAGGATTATTATAAACTGGCGGTATTTAAGCTTCTGCTAAAAAAAAAAAAAAAAAAAAAAAAAAATGCCCTTTATTCCCCATGAATGTAAACACAGAATCCTCAAGTCCGTCTTCTAAGTTTTAAAGTGAAAGAACAGGACAAGGCTCCCGGTACCTTTGTTAACGTTCTGGCCTCCAGGCCCGCTGCTCCGACAATAAGATATTGTCAAGCGATCTATGAAACAACACACACCAAAGAACTGATTACCTCCTGGCAAACTCCCACACTTCTCTCTCAAAAGCTCATCCACATAACGCTAACATTCCGGTCAGTAGAGGAAGAGATTAGATGTCAAACTAAAGTCAAGGGACTTTCCCAAGGCCACACAGACAGCAGAGGACGGAAAATGATGACCCAGGTTATGGCCGTCATGGCGGCTTCGGAGCCTCCTGTGCTGATGATAGGCTTTCTGCCTCCTCCAGGCGTGTTCACACCTCAGGGCTCAGATGCAAGCTATCAGATCGGCCACAGGGTGTCCTCTCCCTTGTGTCGCCTGTCACCTGGCCTTTGTTCCAGTGTCACCCTGAGCAAGGGCACCTTTGCTACTCTTCCATTCCCTGCCTGTGGACGGCACACACTCTCTGAACCGGAAAAGGGCTGGTTGTTTCTTCCCAGGCCATGCTGTCAGGCCTTATGCTTGATGGGTGCACAGTTCTGATGTTTGATGGGCAAATGGTTCAAGGGAGAAGGGCCCATGGGGCTGTCCTTTCCTCTCCATTCCCCAAGGCAGCCCTCCTGCCCAATTCCTTGTACATCCTTTCAGATCTAAGTTCATAATAGAAATATATCTATCTCAGATATACAGGGTATCCCCCAAAATGTATACACACTCTGAATAATTATTAATTCCAATGGGTTAAATCTGAAAAGAAACGTCAATTGAGCTATCAAAAAACGTATGTGTATCGTTTTTTGGGGCACCCTACATGTAAGACACAAACGTAGCTTATTATACATATTCTTCTGCATCTGACTTTCTTCAAACGATGACCAACTCATCTATTGTAAAGGTTATTCCGTGTCACAAGAACATCAAGAGCTCTCTGTTCCTGCTGCGCACCGCACAGCTCTCTTCTTTTCGCTCTTCTAAACGATGCTGGAGAGGTCTGGAAGGAATGTCCAAGGGGTGGGAAATGGCTGATTTAATTTACTTACTTAAAAAATATATATGTATTATTGATTTGAGAGAGGAAGGGAGAGGGATAGAGAGACAGAAACATCAAGGACGAGAAAGAACCATTGATCAGCTGCCTCCTGGTTCATAGGTCAACACTCAACCACTGAGCCACACCCAGCCGGGCTGATTTTATTTATAAAACCAAATTACTCACCTAGAGGAATGTCACTGTTGGCTTGCTTCGCATCATCCTGTAATGTAATGCACACCGCGTCAAATACACATCACCTGCTGGGTGCCTCCTAACTGGGCCAGGGCAACCAAAGAAATGATGGAAAGCCACAGCACGCATGGAATACAACTACTTTCAGGTTCCCAGGCAAATCACAGCAGAGGACAGAACAGCTTCCCCAGGCACAGGAGGCACCACCTCAGAAACTCTCCTCCAGGAAAACAGAACTGACTCGTCTCCGGCCTTCCCTGCCCCGGACCTCAGCTAGTGTCCGGCACCATCGGAAGTCTCGCTCCTCGGAGGGATCACCCCACTCCTCTGCCTCAAATCCTCCATAGGTCCCCATGCTGGCCTGCGTGCTGTTCCTTGAACAAGCAGGGCATGCTGACTGCTTTAAGGTGGCTACCCCTGCTGTTCGCTCCACAGGGATGCCCGTCTCCCCTCTATTCTCTGGGTCACCCCCTTGCCTCTTCCAGGTCCTCACTCAGATGTCACCTTCTCAGGGGCCTTCCCAGACCATCCTACTGACAACTGCAACACCGCCCCCTACCGGAGCTCTCCTCTTCCAGGCTTTAGTTTCTCCAGAGGAAAGCACCACCTCACATACTCTGCACTTATTTCACCTACTGCGGTCTCCCTCCATTACAATTCAAGCCCCACAAACATGAGGGCCTTTGTGTTTTGTTTACTACTCATTCCCCGTGCCTGGCGCCGTGCACGAAGCTTGCTCTCAGCAGAAGTCGGCTGAATGAGTGAATCAATCAGCGAACGTTCTCTTCCTGTCCTGTAGGTGGAAACCCAACAGAATTGGCGGGGTCCTCTCTCTCGGCCCGGACCGGTCCGGAGCCTGCACACAGCGGGCTGCTGCGACATGCACCCCAGTTTCCTAGGGGTGCTGGGGTTGCTAGAGGCTAAGGACAGTGTAACTTCCCAAAAGACTCCAGAAGGGAGCAAACACCTGGTCAGCCTCCTGCCATTACTGTCCACTCTGCAGGGCCAGATCGCCCAGTTTCCCTGGGACAAGAATCTGGGCCTGCAGGTGGGGGAACTAACGAGGAAAAGCGGGTGCTCTTGTAAGTAGCACATCCTGCGCGCTCTCCCCGCACCGGGACACGACGGCCTCCCCGCGGCCCCTCTCGGTTGCCCGGGCAACCAGCTCCCTTCCGCTGCGGTCCCTTCGATCAACGGCGCGCACGGCCAATAGGGCCCCGGCTTTCTGACGTCACCCAGCAGCGGCGGACACGCCCCTTCCGTCTGGCCCACCCGGCTCACCGGGACCCTCCACGCGGTGTCCGAGCCCCGCGACTCCGGGTAGAGCTTGTCCAGGCTGTAGATGCTCTGGAATTCGGTGCCGACTACCTGCTTGTGCAGATCCCGGCGGGGGCAGTGCGGGGGCGGCGGGGGCAGCCAGGCCCTGGCTCGGCTCAGGCCCCAGCGCAGGCACCGGGCGGCCGCCATGTTCGAGTCTCCGGGCTGCTTCCGGAGGGCGCTCCCCTCCGCGGTCGGCTAGGTCGTGTTTCCCGCTGGACTTTGGTTCCGCGCGACTTTTAGCGCCCTCGGGGGGGGGGGAGCTGGGGCGGGGGGGGTGGGGCGGGGAGGCGGCAAGCAGGGCTCCTGGCGTGGCTCTCCCGCGGCGCCTGTTAGAGCTGCCTCTCGGGGCTTGGCGGTAGGGAAGACGTTGGCCAGACAGAGCTTTTAAGGGGAGCCTCGTGGCGAAAGAAGCCTCAGATCCGTGTTCCCCAGAAACACCACCTCCCTTTCAGAGTCTGTCCCGTCCTGGGCCGCTCTCCCCGCACCTGTGAGGCCTGCCTGTCTGACCTACTTCATCTCCATCCCCTTTTACCCTGCTTGACTTCTTTTTCTAGTTTACTGCCTGTCCCCCAGCCCGAAAGCTCCAGGGAGCACTGGCTCACTGCTGGAGCTCCGGCGCCCGGCGCCCGGCACATGCCAGGCGCTCAGTAAGCATGGCGAGGACGGGTTCCTCGGAATGTGTGTGTGAGCTGATTTCCGCTGGAGCTGAGTTTTAGTAACGCCAGGCTCGTTCCCAGGCAGCCCGGAAGCAGGAACCCGCGGAGCACGTGTGAAAGCTGGAAGCACAAATACCAGATGGGGAGAGGCAGGCAGGTGGAGAAGGAAGGGTTGTAAAAAGTGGACCACGCCCGCCCCACGGCCTTTGTGGGGGAACCTGCAGTTTTGTGGAGTGTGGTGGCAGTTTCTCCCAGCCAGGGGATAAAGGGAGGCTGAGGAGGTAGGTAGAGATTCAGACAGCCAGGCAGGCTAAGCAGGACCCTTTTACGGGGCTGTTAAAGCATGAACTCCAATATTGAGTTCTAATTCCAAGAAAGGTTCAAAGTAGAGCAAGCAGTGTTTGGAAACAGCTAAATGTTGGCTGAGTTACTTTGTTGAGAGGCAGTGTGGTAAGTGAAAACAGAGCCAAATGAATGTTAGTGATTATTAGTCATATTAGTGGTTGTTTCTTAATGAGTGCTATTTTTAGGAAAAGCATAATTACCTAGAAAAATATGTCCCTGGGGATGTTGGCTGTTTCAAACAGGAGATCGTCATCAAATCAAGATTTTACCATCTTAGCTTTACTGATACAGGCCAAGTCTTTAGGAGGGAATAAACTGACCCCCCCCCCCTCCTCCCCCAAGCACTCGCTTTGTTAACCCAAAAGAGGAAGAGGATGGCAATCGCATGTGCCTTTTGGGCTCCAGGTTGGAAGGGGAGTCTCCTGGATCCCTCCCTGTCTTAGTCCCAAGACCTCAGAGGGAACAGAGGCGTCTCCATGGTGACTGCAATAAGCTTCTCAGGGGAGCAGAGCCAGGTCCAGGCTCTGGGATTATGAATAACAAAGTCAGCACCGTTCTGTGGCATTGCTCTGCGGCTGGACTCCAGCCCTGTGCCTGACCCAGAAGGATAGGAAAAGGAAGCTGCAGATTTCCACAACCCCAAATAAACACAGCCTGCTCGGGCCATCTGGTGCCCTGGATTCTGGGGGAGGAGGCGGGGAGAGAATGAGACGTTACCCTGGGATGGAGAGAGCAGCTGCCAGGCTCCTTTCCCGTGGTGCTGCGGTGAACCATCCAGAATAGAGGCCCTTGTGGGAAGAGCAGGTGAGAGGTGCCACCTGTTCTCTAAAAGGTGGGCACTGAAGGCGGAGCCAGCCAGCCTTCCCTCCTTGGTCCTCCAGAGGCTGATGGCTTCAGGCACCCGCCCTTCTCTATTGCCTGTGAGTTGGGGTATCACCCAAATTGGCTCTTAAAACTCAACATTAGCCCAAGTGGTTGCGGGCTGGATCCCCAGTTTGGGGGCGTGCAGGAGGTAGCCGATCAATGTTTTTCTCTGATCGATGTTTCTCTCTTCCTCTCTGAAATCAATATATATATATATTTAAACCCCTCAACATTACATGGAAATAGGGAATGCTCAGTATTACATAGTGGGATTGGGTCAGGTCTGGGCTCAAATATTTCTATGTGACTTTGAACTACTAACTTAAACTCTAAACCTCAGGATCCCCTTCAGTAAAAACAGAGATTTTATAGCTGCCTGTCAGCAGGCAACAAGAATTATCTGCTGCCGAAACCGGTTGGCTCAGTGGATAGAGCGTCGGCCTGCGGACTGAAAGGTCCCAGGTTCGATTCCGGTCAAGAACATGTACCTGGGTTGCGGGCACATCCCGGTGGGGGATGTGCAGGAGGTGGCTGATAGACGTTTCTCTCTCAGCGATGTTTCTGACTCTCTATCCCCCTCCTTTCCTCTCTGTAAAAAATCAATAAAATATATTAAAAAAAGAAACAAGAATTAGCTGCTACTAAGGCATGCTAAGTGTGTACAGGTTTTTTGAAGGAACTTCCTTTTACTTTGGAGAACTGATGGCTTTTATCTTTTTTCCCCTGCAGCACTGGGGTGGGAAGTCCAGCCTGACTAGCTGTATTCCACACCTTCCCTTCTCCCCTGAGGGGCTGGGCAGGCAGCACTGAGCATGCGCCTGGCATGGTGGGCAAAGCTGCCCCTTCCTGGAAGCCGCTTCCTTCTCTGCCTAGTTGCCTGCGAACACCGCGAGGCTTTCAGCTCGGTGTGCAGGGCAGGCAGGCAGGTCTGTTTCCTGGGATCATGGGAAGGGGGACCAGTTCCTTTTACCACAGGGTTTGGTCTCGGGGAAGGTTGTCAGTCTGGGAGGAGGGAAACCCTGGGGAGGAGGCCCAGTAAGGATCAAATGGTGACGGGAAGGAAGAAGAGGCAGGAGAAATATTTCCAGAGGGGAATTTGAAGGCGACGGATGGGTGGCTGGGTAGAAGTCACCACTTCCTTTGCTCCTCACGTGCAACTGCTCTGGTGTCTCACCCACAAGGTGCTCTCACCCCACTGGGGGCAGGTCACAGAGACAGGAAAACCTACAGCCTTTGCATGCTGGGCAGTTGGGTTAAAAAGCAGTCACACCAATTTGGGGCCTATTGTGGACTCCCCACACCACACCGTCCTCACCTCCAGGGCCCAAGGGAGGTTGCCCCTGGCCCCTTCAGGAAGGGAAGGGGTGCAGTGGGAGCTCCCCGAGCTGACCTCCGGGGGAAGGTTATGGGAGCGTTTCCCCGTGGGATTGGGACTCACAGAGCCCGCAGAATTTTCCATGTGGAACTGAAATGTGGCAAAGGCAGTGAGAAACTGAGCCCCCAAAGATCCAGGAGCCTTTGCTTTGGTTTCTGAAGTCGAAGCTGTTGGCAGGTGTGGCTTGGGAGCTGCAAAATCTGTCCAACAGGGAAGGTGCACCCAGCATGGGGTGCCCTGCCCGGCAACGTGGCCCGCACAGCTGGCACTCAGTGAGCACGCAGCTTCCGAGGCCGCCTATCAGAGCTCCCAGGCTGCCAGTCGTGCGGGCATGGGGTTCAGGAAGCCCTCTCTCCCCAAAGCTAAGTGATGGAGGCAGGTGTGTGAGACACACAGACAGACAGCACAGGGGTCGGGCCATTTCTGCTTTTAGAATACTGGTGCATTTTTTATTAAAGAAGAGAATAAAGCATTTGCAAATATATTTCTCTCATGTATACTTCAAAGGTGATGCTGGTGGGCTGCTACAGAACTGGGGAACAAACAGGCAGGAGCCCTTCCCCCACCCCCGCGCACCCACCCCTCCCCACTAGATGACCTACACGTGGAGGGCTGGGAGCTGCCCAGCTCCAGAGGACAAAGGGCTCCAAGGTGTGTGGCCAGAGGATGGCCGACAGCTCAGTACAGTGCGGCCCAGAGAGCAGGTGGCGCCTCGGGGGAGGTCGGGCGGGTGTCAGACCCCTGTGCCCCTAGAAACAAGTAAGGCATGAAGGTTCCCGCTGGGCTCCCAGCGGAGGCCGGGCCACCGCCTTCACTGGGCTGTCTGGCTCCTCCGATTTCTTGGGTCTCAGGTTGGACGGCAGAGATGGGAAGCCTTGAAGAGGGGCTCAGGTCAAGCTGGGGACCTTGGCGTCTCTTAGTTGCAGCTGGACTTTCTAAAGCCCTGACCAAAGATGATTAACCTCTGACTCCTGGGTCCTCAAGGCCCCCACATGGGCAGGAGGTTAAGAGCAGGCTTTCTATGGGAAGGAGACCTGTTCTCCATCCGGGTCGCATTTCAAAACCGGTCAGTGTGGGGCGAGTCTTGGGTGAAAGGGTGCAGAGGTGGACGCTGGGACCACTGGCTGTTGCACGTGCCCAGGACATTCTGGGGGAGCAGGTGTGACTGCTGTGGGGTCAGCTCTGGGGAGCATGGGAGTGAATGAGACACGTTATGGTCCCTGAGGTGGGGCAGGCAGAGGCCAAACTCAAGGAGTTGCAGGCGGGGTGCAGAGATGGGGGCTCCCCACCGCCCAGACCCCTACAAGGCTTAATGCCCAGAGGCATTTCCGGGGCTGGAACCCCAGGAGGCTGGCTCTGAGGGAAATGGTGCACCGCTCGTGTATGGCTGCGAGGGGTTCTGTTCCCCTCCTCTGATTGGCTACAGATCTGCAGGGGGCTGAGGGTCTCCAGGGAGAAGGCCACCTCACTAGGGCTGGAGTGGGGCGGGCAGGCTGAGGCTCTCTGCTCTGCACGGCAGGGCCATCTCTGACCTGGGTAGGACCCTAGGGGTGGGACAGCTGGTGCTAAGGGAATGACAGTGTCACAGCTGGGGAGAAGCAGTGGGTGGTCAAGGAGACCCCAGGAACCGGCCACAGCGGGCTCTGGGGTCCCCCTTCAAGTGTTTCCAGTTGTGGCAAGGGGTCAGGGGGACCTTACATTGCAAATCTCTCAAAAAACCCCAAACTTTGGGGCAAAACAAAACAACAACTGGTCCAGATGGCTTAGAAGCCTGGCCACGAATCTAGGGTCAGAAAGCTGGGGGACTGGGAACCCCCAGGGAAGGGGGGACGTTTGGCTTTGAAACTCAGAGCTGTGCCTTGGGCTGACACAGGACGGTGGAGGGCTCTGGGAGGCCAGGCATGTTGACATGCGGATCGCCCCCACACCTGCGGGCAGCAGCGGTGCCCCCCGCCCCGCGAGCTCTCTGGAGCGGCCTCCACGGGGATGTATTGCTGCCAAAAGGCGCCCTCCCTCACCAGAGGCAGCGGGCCCGGGCTCGAGGGGCCCATGGCCCGCCGCGGGGAGGCTGCAGGCCGGCGTAGGGTCACTTGCTGCTGTGGGTCTTGACCTTGGTGGCGTTGATGTCGGCCTTGGTCTTCTGGATCCTCAAGAAGACCTCCTTGAAGAGCGCCTTGTACTCGGGCTGGCTCTGCTCCAGCCGCTTGTCCACGGCCTCCACGTGCTGGCTCAGGCTCTTGGCGCCCGCCTTGGCCGCGCCCTGGCCCTCCTCGCTGCCCCCCAGGTCCCTCCACGAGCTGTCCCGGGAGATGGGCCGCGAGGTCTGCACGCCCGCGTGCCGCACGCCCGCGCGGTGCTGCCGGCACTTGCTCAGCAGCTCCTCGTACTTCTCGAGCAGCGCGTGGTACTGCTCGTCCACCTCGCGCAGGATGGACATGCCCCGCCGGCGCACGCTGTTGGCGTGCAGCGTGAGGTTGCCCGCGTGCCGGCCGGCGGGGTCTTTGGCCACGATGGCGTTGAGCGCCGTGTCGCTGCAGCTCTTGCGCACGGCGTGGCTGGGGGAGGGGCCCGGGGAGGAGACGCCGTCCTGGGCCCCGAACTCGTCCCCGCTGCCTGGCTGGGGGTCATCGGCCTCCGGGGCCTGGGTGAGGGGGGCCAGCAGGGCCTCGGCCAGGTGGTCCTCCCGGCCCAGCAGGTAGGTCTTGGCCTGTTTCATCTGCTGCAGCTCCAGCAGCTCGGCCTCCAGCTCCTGCACGCGGAGGCGGCAGCCCTCCATCTCGCTCAGCTGCTGCTCCAGCTCCGAGTACTCCTGCAGCACCGACGCGAACTCGCGCTCCGCCCGCTCCTTGCGCTGCCGCTCCTGGCTCACCTGGGAGCGCAGCACTCCCACCAGCGTCTGCAGGTTCTCATTCTCTTGCTCCAGGGGCCGGGGGCCCAGCTCCAGGGAGGAGCTGTGCAGGCGGAAGGCATCGTTGCACCTGGGAGAGAGAGGGGGGCAGGGGGGCAGGCGGGCAGGGGCCTTGGTCATGGGCAAGGCCCGGGAGCCCAGCCCCGGACACTTATATCTTTCTGGTCCACTGAGCTGCATATTCTGCTTGTCCCTCTAGATCCGCTCTGGCTCTTCTCCCTCTGACCTCAAGGGGCTGCTTCAGCCAGGTTACCTGGCTCTCCTGAGCTCAGCTCATGGGAGGGATGGGCTGGCCGGAGGGCGGGAGTGGGAGTGGCCGAAGTGGTGGGAATGTCTTCCCTAGGCTCCTTCCTGGTCAGTGCAGGCCAGGCAGCACCCTCCAGGCCTTCCAGGTTCCAGGAACCTCCCTGCCCTGGCCCCTTTGGGCCTAGGCCCTAGCTACAGTGTCCGCCCCCTCCCCTGCTCCTATGCCTGGTCCACACCTCTTTAGCAGTCGCCCCTCAGTTACTCTGTGAGAGGCACTATCGTTTGCCAGGACCCTTACTGAAATGCCCTCTAAATACAGCGCATGTATTACATTAACCAGTCATCTCCTTGAGGTTAATGGGAACTGAGGTGTAGTGGCTAACCCCTCCTGGCTTACTACCAGGTGACCTGGGAAGGACACCTAACCTGTGGGTTCAGTTTCCTCATCTGAGCAGCGAAGATGATAAAACACCTCCTGGTACTGCCATGGCCATTAAGCTGCTTAGCAGGGTCATGGGTTCATGGCCAGGGCTCAGTGAACGCCAGCTGCTGACTATTGTCAGCAACGGGACCAGTCTCGCCAATAACCCGGACGATGCACCAGCTCTCCTTGCCCACCCTCTCCCTGCTCTCCTGTTGGCTGGCATCCTGGGCGCTCAGACACGAGTGCCGCCCTCACCTACCGGGGGCTGCTGGTGCACAGCTCCTTGAGGCAGGGGAAGGTGTGGATGGTGCGCCTGCGCTCCCGCTTCTCCCGGCGCACTCTCAGCTGCTCCAGGCCCCGAAGCTGCTCCACCTGGGCCTGCAGCTCCTCCACCTGGGCCTGCAGGCGCTCAACAGTCTCCGTCAGCCTGGGGGGGCGGGGGGAGACACGCAGGGGAGAACTTTAAGGGGAGGGGCCAGCCCTCCTCAGGCAAACTCACTACCATCCCAGGTCCCCAGCCCGGGCTTCTGGGAGAAGGAGCAGGTGTCACACCCCTGGGTCCCTATGCCCACAGCACTCCCAGTCCTCGCCGCCCCTCCTCCCCACGATCCCCCACCCGGCCCTCACCCGTGGATCTTCTGCTGCGCAGCCTTACTCTCCAGCACCAGCTTCTGGTTGGTCAGCTCCAGGTCTCGGGCTGTCAGGTCCAGCTGCTCGTACACCTTGGCGTGCTGCTCGTTCACGTGGCGCAGTGTGTCCAGCTGTTTGGTCAGGTACTGGGGGTCGGCAGGGGTGGTGGGTGAGTGGCCTTTCAGGACAGGGTTCGGGAGAACGTCTCCGCCTGGGCTCTCCTCCCACTTCTAGGAACAGGTGTGCTTTGGGGGCGGAGACAGTGCACGAGGGCTGCCCGGGTGCTGCAGGGCGGGCCTCACCTCGATCTCCTGCACCTGCTCCTCGTTGGTGGCGTACATGTGCTGCAGCGACGCCTCCAGCTCCTTGTTCCTCTCCAGCAGCGTCTTCCCCAGCTCAGCGGCCAAGTGCAAGTCTGGAGGGAGGGGCGGAGGGCGGGAGAAGGGACGAGCAGTGTGAGAAAGAAGCCAGAGGACCCCCATTCATGTTCTGAGCATTCATTCTGAGCTGGGCCTCGGGGACCCCAAGGCGACCAGGACACGGGCTGACTGGGGGAGCCCCCACTTGGGAGGGGATGCAGGCCGGGAGCGAAGCCTTTGCACTGGCTGTTGCTTCTGCCTGGAATTTCCTCGCCCCACACCCCCCAGGGCTCATCCCTGTCTGCCTTCAAGTCTGTGCTTCAGTGTCACCTTCTCCAGGGGACTTCTCCCGACTATTGATTTTAAACGGCACCCTCCCCTTTCCCGCACTCCCTCCCCACTTAGCTTTTTCTCCTTAGCACAGATCACCACCTAACGCACCAAACAGCTTGCTCACTTACCTTGTTCGCCTCTCCTGCCTATCAGCTCACAGGGCAGGGGTTTTGCCTGCTCCTTCTCTGATATCCCCAGGACCTAGATCAGTACCTGGCACCGAGCAGGTGCAAGTGGAGAGTGTGATGAGACCCAGGGGCAAAGTGACTTGGATGATAATAAGGGAGAGCTCGTCCGGGGCCGGCGGGCGGCTGGCAATGGGCAGCCTTGGAGTTGGGCTGGGAGGGGACTGGGAGCCCACTGATGGGCTGCCCACTGAGAGGTGGCGGGGCAGAGGGGCTCGCTGCGTTTTAGCGTTTGGTTGAGGCTTCAGAGCCCTTTGGCGTAACATCCTTATTCTATGGGTGTCAGGCCAGACAGGGAAGAAGGACTTGCCCAGGTCCCCAGCTGGGTTGTAGCCACGTTGAAAGCAGAACTCAGGTCTCCTGGTCCCAGTCGGTAGCATGTGGTCCCAGTGGCGCGTGCCCCTCTCTGAAACCTCCTTTCCCTGGGAAACAAGCCGCCCTGCTCCCCCCACAGCGCTGATCCTTGTGTCTGCAGGACTGGAACCTCCCCTCCCCATCCCAGCCCGAGGTACATGAACACCTGTCAGAAGCTGGGAGGGGACCTGGCCTGGTTTTAGGGGGCTGTGTGGTGGGGAAGGGGAGGAGCCTATTTGATCTGTTCTGCCAAAATGCCATCCAGGAAAGCTGGATCCTTGTCCCATGATGAGGCCCTCAGTCCCAGTGGTCGGCAAACTGCGGCTCGCGAGCCACATGCGGCTCTTTGGCCCTTGAGTGTGGCTCTTCCACAAAATACCATGTGCGGGCGCGCACATACGGTGCGATTGAAGCTTCGTGGCCCATGAGCAGAAATCGGATTTTTGTGGAAGAGCCACACTCAAGGGCCAAAGAGCCGCATGTGGCTCGCGAGCCGCAGTTTGCCGACCACGGGTCTAGGCCAATGGTATAAATCCCAACCAGAGGCGTGAAGGCAGCTCTGACAGGGCCGAAGGGATTTGGTCCCGGGATCGAGCTGGGTACTTTCCAGACAGTGGTGGTTCTAGTCTAGGGCCTCTAGAGCAATGGTTCTCAACCTGTGGGTCGCGACCCCTTTGGCGGTCAAATGACCCTTTCACAGGGGTCGCCTAAGACCACCCTGCATATCAGATATTTACATTATGATTCATAACAGTAGCAACATTACAGTTATGAAGTAGCAACGAAAATAATTTTATGGTTGGGTCACAACATGAGGAACTGTATTTAAAGGGCCAGAAGGTTGAGAACCACTGCTAAAGGATGGAAGGCCTCTATACTCCCTCCTGGCAAGTTTAAGAAATACAATGGGTGCCCTAGCCTGTTTGGCTCAGTGGATAGAACGCTGGCCTGCAGACTGGAGGGTCCTGGGTTAGATTCCTGTCAAAGGCATATGCCTGGGTTGTGGGCTCGATCCCCAGTAGGGGACGTGCAAGAGGCAGCCAATCAATGATTCCCTCTTATCATTGATGTTTCTCTCTCTTCCTCTCTGAAATTAATTAAAAATATATTAAAAATAATAATAATAAAGAAATACAGTGGGTTCAGCGGGCTACTCCCTTACACCCAACAAGCCAGGGCGGGTGGGGGTTCCCTCTCGGAGAGCCCCAGAGAGCAGTGACTCCGAGTGGGCATTTGAGAGCAGAGCCTGGGCTTTCTTTCAGCAGCTGGGGGAGGACTGACCTCACCTCAGAAAGCCAGAGGGGACTCTGACCAGCCACCAGGCCTGGACCAAAGTCCTAGCCGTCCACTAGGAACAAACCTGGAGTCTGTTCCCACACAGAGGTGAGATTTTAAGACAGGTTTAAAACAGGCAGCATGCAGCCCCCAGGCTGGACCTAGGCCAGGTGAGGGGGGTGGGGGCTGTGCCCAGATGTCACCCAGAGGAGTCCCTGGTTGAGGAATGCAAAGCCGCGATCCTGGAGCAAGGCTGCAATGACATCGGCTCAGCCTGGACAAACAAGCCGCTCTCCTAAACACCTTCCCCGCCTTTAGACAAAATACTCGCTCAGACAAATCTCAGCGCAGCACCATTAGCCTTGAGCCATTCATTAACCTCCTACGACGATGCCAGGAAACACTAGCTGCCTGACAGGAACCCAGTGGGCGTGAGGACACTGGTAGGAAGGTATCAGCTGTAAGTTGGGCAAGTCTACAAAGCGAGAGGCTGGACGTCAGGGCTGTGAAACTGCAGCCCTGCCCTGCTGCGTGCTCAGTGGCAAGTCGGGAGCCCAGCAAGACCACCCCCAGGGCCTCCCTTGGGAACTGCCAGGCAGTCTGTAAAGAGGCCATTGCTGCTGATGTCGCCTGGTGTGGGGGGACAGGCTCTGCGGGAGGCCTGCGTAGACCCCCTGCAGAGTCCCAGTGCCCAGAGGGGGTGAGGAATGGTCATGAACGCGGCCCTCTCTGCTCGTCCTCCCAGGTGAGCATCTGAAGTCACACTATAGACCAGGGACTGGCCCTGGAAGGCAGTGACTGTGACCTGGGCCCCTAGTGACTCAGGAATGGGGAAGAGGGAACAATAGGAGCTCTTGGGGGTGGGGAGAACCTCAGGGACTATCACAGGGAAACGGAATCATAATGCAAGCTCAGCTGGTCCCAGCTGCCAGGAGGGATCTTGAGAAAGGTCCAGAACAGCGGTTCTCAACCTGTGGGTTGCGATCATCAGAAAACACATATAGCATATCAGATATTTACATTACGATTCATAACAGTAGCAAAATTACAGTTATGAAGTAGCAATGAATATAATTTTACGGTTGGGGGGTCACCACAATATGAGGAACTGTATTAAAGGGTCGCGGCATTCGGAAGGTTGAGAACCGCTGGTCTAGAAGGTGCAGGGCCAGGGACTGAGTGGAGCCAGTGCCGGGGAAGGGCAACAGCTAACGGAGGGCTCCAGGGCGGGAAGCCTGGGAGTGGGAGAAAGCAGGAGCTGGCTAAGCCAGAGGAATGAGCAGCCAGCCACAACCGGACCACTGGACCAAGCCAGGGACGGGACAGAGCCGCCTGGCACTTCCCCGGCCTGGACCCCGGGTTTCTGGGTCTCCTGCAGCGGCTTCAGTGGTTTCCCCCAAATCAGCTGAGGTGCTGCCCAGGAGCAACGCCCCGGAAGCCTGAGAGGTCATGGCCATGAGACGGGGGTATCTGAAAAGAAATGCTGAAATCCCACTGCGCTCACTGATTGGGGTCTGGTGGGGCCCCACAGACTCCAGAGCAGGAAAGGGACAGGGGACAGGCACAGGGAAGGAGAGACCAAGATAAAGGGGGGGTGAGGGGAGGCCATCTACCACCTGGCAGGGCTGCGGGTGTCCTGCTTACAGGCTCCAGGGCCTGAATGTCAGGAACTCTGTGTCCACAGAATTGGGGTCCAGGCACCCGATCTCAGTGTCACACCAGAGCTCTCGCCGGAGGCTGAGTCTCAAGGTCAGGCGCCCAGGACATCAAATCTGTGACTCAGCAGCCCCGTCTCAGTGGAAAGAGGCACCCACAGGTCTGTGATGGGGAGGAGGAGTGCCAGTGCTTACTAATTCATGGCGTTTTCTATTTTTACACGTGCTGGCCGTGGGCCGTGGGCAGGGGGCAGGGAGAGCCGAGGACCTTGCTATTGGGAACAACAGCATCAAAGTCAGACAGGATCTTGGTGGCCAAGCTCTGGGAAGTGAGGCTAGGGCCTGCCCTAAGGTGGTGCTGCTCCAGAACCAGGCTGGCTGGGCAAACTACTTCCTGGACACTAAGGGGCACCTAGGGAGCAGCTGGCAGAGAACTGGGGAATTGGGTGTAGAGAAGGGGGGCACAACAGGCATCTGATCCCCAATGGGGGCCGGCTTTTGGCAAACACTCATGCCACCCTCCAGCTCTCCATGCTGGCCCATGGGGGTAGTGCCCAGTACTTGTGCCTGGGATTTCCTCCAACCCCACCCCAGCACTCTAAGTCCCACTTCCAGTCATGCATGATCTTTCCACGTTGCTCCATGCCTTGTGCAGGCGGCCCCTCCACCTAGAATGCCTGCCCTCCTCCCTCGGCCCTGGGAGCACCTTGCACCTCAGCTCAGAGGGGCCTTCAGGCGTCTGCCTGCCACAGCACCCCTGCGACTAGGCTACCGAGGTTGCTAGTTTGATCTCCTTTCTGCCTCCTCTGCTGGAATGTGGAGTCCCCCCAGGGCAGAGGGCACTCCCCAGGCTCAGCACTCATTGGTGTTTGGTCAAAAGCTCGGATGTCTTCTGAGACTGCCCCATTTCTGGTTTCCCTCCTGGTTCCAGGGCTCTGGGCACTACTGAGGCTAGTAGCGGGGGGCTGAGTGCTGCAGGCCAGCAAGGCCGGACTAGGGGGCCAGCTGGGACCACCCCCCACCCTGTCCCAGAGCAGGCACCCAGCCCAGTGGGAATCTGGGCACCTCTCCCTCTCTGGGAGCAACACATCTCCCACCCTAACTCCCTGGCTCCTTCCCCCCACATCTGGGCCGGGCATGGTGCCAGAGACTTCCGTAAAGGAGCAGGAAAGAAATGAGACAGCAGCAATATCAGCATCTGCCTCCCAGGAGGGGAGGCCATCTTCCAACCTTTCTTTTTGGGCCGCCTCTTCCATGAAGCCCTCTCATTGCATCCTGTCACCTACACTCAATGACAAGCCCACCTCCACCTGGTCCACTTAGTGGGCCAGGGCTGGGGCTATTCCAGTGCCCAGGATAGTGTCTGACCCGTAAGTGGAGCCTGATAGGTGTCTGTGGGATGCAAAAGAAGGGGTTGTCACAGCCAGTACTGGGCATCTCACTCCAGGCAGGGAAGCTGAGGGGAGACTCTGGGGCACAGAGCACAGCAGGGTGCAGCCCAGCACGCGCAGTCCCACACTAGTCCTCAGGGGCTCTGGTTGCCCCCCATTCCTGAGCACAAGGACTGAGCCTCATCTACCAGCAAATCTGGCCACGGGAGGATGTGGGTCAGGGCGAGTAACAAAGGCTCCAGGATCTGCGTAGATGTCTCCCCGAGGGCAAAGCCAGGCCTTGGGGGCCGTGGGTGGAGCCCCAGAGCCGGGGTGTCAGCACACACTCCATCAGACTTGTGTCCACACCTGCCCACCCGGGGGCTGTGGTCACTTCTCCTGGACACCCCTTCAGCCCTGATCTCCAAGAATGAGGTGCTCTTGGCCGGGAGAGGGTGGATTTGACTCCAGTCTAGCAGGCCTTGGCCAGACCCTTCGGCCTACTCCTCCTTCCGGTCCTAACAGCCTGTCCCCTACTCTTAGTGATGTCACTTTGGCCACCTCATCACCAGCTTCTAACTCACTTCCAGTCGCCCTCGCAGCTCTCAGATGGAGGAGGGAGGTGGCTCCCTCTAATCTGGGCTCTTGTTCAGAATTGCCAAACCTGACCCCCAAACCATGAGCAGTTCGGGAGGGGGCGAGTTTTTTGGGGGGAGGACCAGGGGACTCCAAATCTTCACCTCTCCCCTGGCTGGATGCCTGCACCCCTATCCCCTCCCTGGGTTGAGGGGAAGGGAGTTGGGGAAACTTTCTGGGAGTCTTAGAACTCGGGAATTCTGGCAGGGAAGGGTGTCGCTGGATTTGGGATAAGATCATTCTCCCCCTCCCCCCACACACTCCACCCCTCCCAGCAAAACAACCAAGGAGCCACCTCCCGGCCTCTAAAGAATTCCAGCCAGTACTCAGGCCCCGGCCATATCAGGGGCCCTGGGCAGTGCCTGCCTCTAAGTTGGGGTGGGCGAGCTGGGTGAGGTATGCCCCCGTCCTTCGGAGAAGAGGAAGACTGTTCCCCCGACTTTTGCAGGTCTTCGCGGGCCCGGGCCGGTCTTCCAGGGCAGCGCGCCCCTTCTCTCCACGTCCCCATTCTCCGCACGCATCACCCATCGGAGTCCGGGCCGCGGGGTGCAGCTCAGCCCTCCCGGGGGTGACACCGCCCAACAATGGAGAAGCGGACAGAGGTCGAGGGGCGCACCTCGCTCTCCTGCCCCCTCCTCCGTGCTCACCCTGCTCCAGGTCCTGCTGGTCGTACCAGGGCTCCTCTTCCTCTGCGGAGAAGTCCTCCATCCCGGCGGCCCTCCGCATGGCCCTGCGGGGGCGGGCGGGCGCTGCGGCGGCGCGGCTCAGGGCCGCGGTGCGGGGCCCGGGACAATGCGGCGGAGGCGGGCCCGGGCTCCCGCGTCGCGGGCTCCGGCTGCAGCGCCCCCGCCCGCGCTGCGCCCCTTCGCCATCGGCCGCTGACCCGGCGCCCACGGCGGGCCGATGCGCCGCGGCGATCTGGCCCGGCCGGGGTCCTGCGGAGCCGGGAACTCCGAGCGGCGGCGGCACAAAGGGTAGAGGGGAGGGGACGGCGGGCGATGAGGCGACCAGGAGGGCCCGGACCCGCAGGCAGGTCTGGGGAGCTAAGAGTGCGCGGGTGCCACGGCGGACGCGCCTGGCCCAGCTCCGGCCCGCGATGCCCCCGGCCCGCCCAGCGCCACCCGGAGCGGCGGCTGCATCTCGGCCGGGTTTCCCCGGCGTTTCCCCAACCGACTAGACTAGAGCTTCCCCAACCGCCCGCTCCACGGGGTGGGGCCTGCCACCGCCAGCCAATCAGAAGGCGTATGCAAAGATGGAGGCGGAGCCTGGGGCGGGATCTCCCTGCTGCCCGGGTCTGGCTGCCACTAGAATCTATGAACCCGCCCCTTCCCTCCAGGCTGGGCTCCTTCAGTTAGTTTAGGTCTCACTGTCTGAAATTATTTTATTTTATTTACCTGTTGTGTTTCTCTGGCTCTGGATCTCCTGACAGCAAGGAACTTATCTTTTGTTCACAGCTGGCTGCTCAGTGCCGAGAACAGGCTGGCTTATTGATGCCTTCCATGAGTGAATGTTCATTGACAATTACAGTACCTGTAAGACGCGGAATGTTTCAATGCCTGTGGCTAGAAACCTCAGGCCAGAAGAGGCGAGGTTCGAGGGTGTGTTGCTTGCACTCTGGGCCTCCCTCTTTAAGGTTCCATTGCCCTCTCCTTGGGATCCAGATCCTATATCCTATATCCAATTATACCCATTCAGATAAAAAAGTTTCACCTACCCAAGCATTCTTTCCTTAAAGGAGTTTTCAGACTCCAGCATTCATGTAACTCATTTTTATTTTTTTTTTGCTATTCCTCACCTGAGGATATTTTTCCATTGATTTTTAGAGAGAGTGGAAGGGAAAGGGAAAGACACAGAGAGAGAAACATCAATGTGAGAGAGACACATCGATTGGTTGGGACGGGGATCGAGCCTGCAACCTATGCACCTGCCCCTGACCAGAATTAAACCTTCGACCCTTCAGTCTGCGCCGATGCTCTAACCACTGAGAAAACCAGCAAGGGCCATCGAACTCATTTTTATTAGGACCCACTATATCAGTGATGCCGAACCTTTTGAGCTTGGTGTGTCAGCATTTTGAAAAACCCTAACTTAACTCTCGTGCCGTGTCACATATAGAATTTTTCTGATACTTGCAACCATAGTAAAACAAAGACTTATACTTTTGATATTTATTTTATATATTTAAATGCCATTTAACAAAGAAAAATCAACCAAAAAAATGAGTTCGCGTGTTACCTCTGACACATGTGTCATAGGTTCGCCATCACTGCACTATATGCTGGCACTGCTGTTGAAATACCAGCCACCCTCCCCGTGCCCCGGTCCCAGGAGCAATGCCTGGTAGGGGCGAGCATGTCACCAAGGCTGGATTCTCCTTGCTGCCTGAGCACTAGGCAGGGTCATTCAGGCTGGATGCCCCTAGGTCCCACGAGGCTGGGGTGGGTGGGGGTGGGCTGAAGCTGGGCAACCAACTCTGCCAGGTTTGTGGAGCTTCCCAAGGGGACAGAGGATGGAGGATGGAGGCCCAGGTGACTCAGAGCTGCGGATGCTGAGGGATGGGGTTCCTGCTGCATACCAGGCCTGTGCTGGGCCCTTTGCCCTGTTCGGTTCATGGGAACCCCGGCTCCTTGGCCAGTGGGATCACTCTTGTGCCTTCCGGGCTGATGTAGTCATATTTTCTAAACTATTGCATGAGGAGGAAGATGAGATCTGCCTTTGAAGCAGGAAATTCCTTTGTCTTCCTGAGCTCCAGCCAACAAGCCCTGGGATCCGTTTCAGGCCTTTTCCTCTCAGCAGAGCACAGAGCCACCGAAGGCTGGGACTTATAAATCAGCTGATCTTGGGAGCCCCGTCTCCCCCCCCCCCCCCCCTCCCCGGCCGGTGCCTCATCTGTGGGTCACACAGACCTATTGCACCGTGTTCCTTGTCAGGAGCGTCCAGACGCCACGTTGACCGACTCAACGTCCCCCAAGCCTTGGGCATTGTGATTCCCCTGCGGCCGATTTCACATGCCGGGACCGGGAGCACTTCCCCAGGCCCCATCCGAGGAGCTCCCGGTCCTAGAGCCCAGATAGGGACCCGTGGGAGCTCGGAGCCGGATGCAACGAGGCAAACGCCCTCCCGGTGGGTGGGCTAGGGACTCTGACGCCACCTCCTACGGGCCCATTGCCTACCCCCAGCCCAGCCCACCGGAAATGACGGCGCAGGCAGTGCTGACGTTGAGGGTCTCGGTCACTCCCAGTCGCGCTCAGGAGGGCTAGGGTGCCCAGCCCGAGCCTCTGGGCCCCCGCCACCCCCCACCCCTCTCCGCTCCCCTCCCGCTCATCTTGGATTGAGGTCAAGGGATCGCGGCGCCGGGACACCTTCCTCGGGTGCCCCCACCCCTGCAGGCCTAGCTTGTCCTCAGACATTCCCACTCTGGGCACCGGCTGCACTGAATACTCTTGCCCCATCTGTCCCGACCTCCCACCAGTCTGAGGTCAGTGCCTGGCTGGGTAAGGCGCTGGATATATTTGAATGAGTGAGGTCATCCGGTGCCCCTCCCTCCCCCCATCAACCATCTGAGTCTGTCCCCGACAAGGTTCTCACAGTCCCTGTGGTCAGGAAGTGCTTCCATATGTCTACCTTGAATCCCTGCAGTTAAACCTCCCAGGCCTGTCATTTAGGATGCATATGCTGAGTGTCCTCTGCGGCCTCACCCTGCTCTTTTTTTTTTTAATCTTCAGGGGGCTGGGGAGGAGCCTGCAACCGAGGCGCATGCACTTGACTGGAATTGAACCTGGGATTCTTCAGTCCGCAGGCCGATGCTCTATCCACTGAGCCAAACCGGCTAGGGCTCACCCTACTCTTTCAGTACCAAGACATGGGGTTGTTGGGAGGATTCCCAAGTTAACACAGGCCAAGTGCTGAGAGCAGAACCTGAGCCATGCGAGCAGCAGGCAGTGTTTGCCTTTAGGGTCATTGCTATTGTAGCTACTTTCACCTGGAGGATTGCTCCTCACCGACCACTGTCCCTCTTCTGGCAGGGCTCCTGGGAGTCCTGTCCAGGGACCTTCCCTTCCTGGTAGGGAGCGGGGGCTGAGGGGGCAGCGAGGCTCTCAGTCAAGGACAGAGCCATGGACCTAAGAGACCTGTAGCGAAGCTCCAGGCACTGCCAGATGCCTGGGCTCCCATTGCACGGGGTCCACCTATCAGACTGGGAGCTCCTTAAGGGCAGTCATGGAGCAGGCCCAGCGAGTAAACAAATGAATGCTCTAGAACCAGCGGTGTAGCCGGGTTACTTGGTCCTTCATCCTTCACTGTCCCAGCTCAGATCCACATGCCGTACTTGCAAAGCTCCTCAAAGTCCTAAACAATGAATCTGAGGAAGAGCCAGTGAATGTATCATTCCTGCTTGCTGACCTGGACAACCAAAGTGGCTCCATCCTCTACGATCGCCCAGGAGTTATCTTCACTCACTGCCTAAGAGGTAATTTCTGTGTCTAGGCCAGTGCTAGGTGCTGGGGTTGCAGGGAGCAAGACAGACCCATTCTCTGCTCCCACGAAGCTTGCATTTCACTAGGAGAGACAGACATCTAATCTAATGAAAGACAAACATGCAAATTGACCATACCTTTGCTGTGCTTTAAGCTGGTGCCCACCAGCCAATCAGAGCGACTATATGCAAATTAACCCAACCAAGATGGCCACGGGCAGCCACGGAGCTGGAGCAAGCAGAAGGCTTGGTTGCTCCAGTGATGGAGGAAGCCAAGCTTCCCACCTGCTGCAGCCGGCTCTGAGCTCCACTGAAGGCAACAAAGTTTCAATTATAGAAGGTAAATAAATCTCAGAATAAAAAAAGAAAAAGAAAAAAAGAGGCTGGGAGCTTCTGTCCCTGGGGAGCTTGGTCAGCCTGAAAACGGCCCTCAGCCCCTCACCCAGACTGGCCAGGCACCCCAGCAGGCCCCCCACCCTGATCCAGGACACCCTTCAGGGCAAACCAATTGGCCCCACCCATGCACCAGGCCTCTGTCCTATATAATAAAAGGGTAATGTGTAAACTGACCCTAACAGCAGAAGGACTGGGAATGAATGGTTACTATGACACACACTGACCACCAGGGGGCAGACGCTCAATGCAGGAGCTGCCCTCTGGTGGTCAGTGCGCTCCCACAGGGGGAGCTCTGCTCAGCCACAAGCCAGGCTGATGGCTGCCAGTACAGCGGTGGTGGTGGTGGGAGCCTTTCCTGCCTCCTCAGCAGCACTAAGGATGTCAGACTGCAGCTTAGGCCTGCTCTCTGTTGGCAAGTGGACATCCTCTGAGGGCTCCTGGGCTGCCAGAGGAATGTCTGATTGCCAGCTTAGGCCCAATCCCCCGGGGAGCAGGCCTAAGCCAGCAAGTGGTCATCCCCTGAGGGGTCCCAGACTTCGAGAGGGCACAGGCTGGACTGAGGGACCCTCCCCCCAGTGCACAAATTTTTGTGCACCGGGCCTCTAGTAAACCAAATAAAGAGACAAACGTATTTAAAACGGTGGTAAAGTTTTAGGGAACACCAGGAGCTGAAATAACAACTGCTGGGGATGGGAAATCTGTCAGGAAAAGAGGCTTTAAAGATAAGACCCCTGCCTGGCCGGTGTGGCTCAGTGGTTGAGTGTCAACCAGGAGGTCAGGGTTCGATTCCTGGTCAGGGCACATGCCTGGGTTGCGGGCTCGATCCCCAGTAGGGGTGAGAAGGAATGGTTCTCTCTCATCATTGATGTTTCTATCTCTCTCTCCCTTCCTCTCTCTGAAATCAATAAAAAAGTATATAAAAAAAAAAGATAAGACCCCAAGAATGAGAAGGGGACAGGCACACGAAGAGGAGGAGGAGGGCTGTCCCAGGTAGAAGGAACAATCTGTGCAGAGATCTGGGGCAGCAAGCTCAGGGGGTTTGAGGACATGTGGGAAGATCAGTGTGTGGAGCCGGGACTCCAGGGGAGGGGAGCACATGGACTGGGAGGTCACCATGCAGCCTGAAGAAGTTGTTCCCAGCGAAGGACTCCGAGGTGCTTTCAGTGGGGGAGTGTTGTGAGCTGCACTTCACAGCTGCCCGCTGTTCTGCAGAGAAGAGATTAGAGGGGGCAGGAGCGGAGGCCGCTGTGGATGGGGGACAATGGGGCTCTGGCGAGGGGGGCAGTGGAGATGATACATGTTTGGAGAATAGCATCAGGATGCAGTGATGGATTGGACTTGGGGTGGCAAGAAGAGAGGCGTCAAGGGTGACACTGATTTGGGGGGAAGTGCCCTTTACTGAGATGAGACTTAGAGACAAAGGTCAGGAGAGAGAAGGACGGGGTGTGGTGGGACGAAGTGTGGAGAAGAGAATCACCCACAATGTGGCAGCTTGTTTTCTTTACATTTTAAAAATCCTCACCCGAGGATACGAGGGTATGTTTCCTGAGGATGTGTTTATTGATTTTAGAGAGGGAGGAAGGGAGAGAGGGCGGGGTGGGGGAGAAACATTGGTGATTGGTTGCCGCAACCTAGGTATGTGCCCTGACCAGGAATCGAACCGGCGACCTTTCAGTGCACAGGCCTACACTCAACCAACTGAGCCACACTGGCTGGGGGCTCAGACACCTTTTCTGTTGTGCACCCTTTGGGACACTCACTCTCAGAAACTGGGGCCTTGCTGTGCGAGGCCCAGGCCACACAGTGGGTCCCATGCTGATGATTCCAGATTCAGCCCCCGATGGGCCCCATCTTTATGGCCTCCTGGCCTCCCGACATGCCAGGTGTGAGTGAAGAAGCCTCCAGGTGGTTCCAGCACCCAGCTGTGCCGAGTTAACCCCTCCCCTGGCCATTCTAGTCTCCCCTGCTGAGACCCTAGTGGCTGTGGAGAAGGCACAAGCCCCCTCAGCTGAATTACTGACTGCTTCATTTATAACCAAGTTTATGGTTTGACGCCAAGTTTGGTGGGGAAGTAGCAATAGTACCTAGCCTAGAATATGCATCCAACTGACAATCAAGATTCCACATCCCCATCATCACCTGCATCCTTAGTCACCATATCACCGGTGACTGCCTAGGGCAGCGATGGTGAACCTTTTGAGCTCGGCGTGTCAGCATTTTGAAAAACCCTAACTTAACTCTGGTGCCGTGTCACATATAGAAATTTTTTGATGTTTGCAACCATAGTAAAACAAAGATGTATATTTTTGATATTTATTTTATATATTTAAATGCCATTTAACAAAGAAAAATCAACCAAAAAAATGAGTTCGGGTGTCACCTCTGACACGCATGTCATAGGTTCGCCATCACTGGCCTAGGGTCAACCCTCATCCTCTCTCGCCTCCCAGCTGGACTCGCTGTGTTCAGCCACTGTCTTTCCTGCAGCAGCCAGAATGACTTTGCTAAGACATAATGACATTATTCCCCTGCTTCGAAGGCTCCTGTTGCTCAGAGAATGAGATAAAAGCTCCCTAACAGGATGCGCTGGCCCTGGCCTGTCTCGAGCTGTATCTCTTGTCCTCAGCATTCGCCCCAGCTGGGTGTCCCAGGCTCTCTATGCTCTGGGCCTTCCTTCTGCTCCCGCTCTCTCCACCTGCCTGGCTGTGGGACAGGCTCCATTTGCCCTTTCCAACCTCTTTCCATTGTCTCCATCTGCTCCATGCCCGGGGGCTGAAGCTTTTATGGGCTGCACCTGTGGGTCATTTGCTCTCTTGTTGTGGGCCCACTGGTGGGGAGCACCAGCAGGAAATGGAGGGAGAGAAGAGTGAAGGTGGGGGAACCAGAGAGGAGGGAACCCGATTCTGGGGTGCATCACCCGAGAACTGCCCTCTCACAATCCAGGACCTCTTGGGGGATGTCGGAGAGCCAGTTTCTGCCGGATCCTCGCAGGCCAGGCCGAGGGACCCCACCTCTAGTAGGTATATAATGGTTATCATATTGTGGTTTCAATCTGCATCTCTTTAATGACTAAGATTCAGAGTTTTATTATTTAAAAATATTTTTTATTGATTTCAGAGAGGAAGGAATAGGGAGAGAAAGATTGAAACATCAATGATGAGAATCATTGATCGGCTGCCTCCCGAGCCCACAACCCAGGCATGTACCCCTGACTGGAATTGAATCCGGGACCCTTCAGTCCCGAGGCCGGCACTCTATCCACTGAGCCAAACCAGCCAGGGCAGAGTTTTATTTTTATTTTTTAATTGATTTCAGAGAGGAAGGGAGAGGGAGAGATAGAAATATCAATGATGGGAGAGAATCATTAATTGGCTGCCTCCTGCATGCCCCCTACTGGAAATCAAGCCTGAAACCGTGGGCATGTGCCCTGACCAGGATTTGAACCGTGACCTCCTGGTTCATAGGTCGATGTTCAACTACTGAGCCGCTGTGGATGGGCAGATTCAGAGTTTTTAATGTCGCTCTGGGCTGGACTAGAGTTGGGTGCTTTGTAGAGTGGACTGAATTTGTTTTTTTAATGCCAAATAAAGGTGCCATTCATTCGTTATCTCAGAGCGATCAGAAAAGCCATGGGGCCTGCCCAGGATTTCATCCAGGGCAGGGAAAACACACCCCTGGAGCAAGGACAGACCTGCTCTGTCCAGTCCGCTCACCCAGGGACATGCTGACACCCTGCCCCCTCCTTCCCGCCTCCACACCTGTCCTACTCTGCCTTTGCCACCCCTTTGCTGCCTCGATGGTGCGTCCCTCCCTTTTCCGCTGTGGAATTCCTATTGAAGCTGAATTCCACCTCCTTTTGAAGCATCTGGGATTTTCAGAAGCTTCCAGACATAGCATGCAAGATGATGTTCAGAAAAGTGCAACCTCTTTTGGGGTGAGTTGAATTTCCTTTTTTTTTTTTTGCTTTGCTCCTTACTAGTTGTGTGATTTTGGGCAAGTAACTTAAATGTTTTGAGCCTCAGTTTCCCCAAATGGGTAATATGGATAATACTTACCTCAGAGGTGGGATTCTGTTGTTAGCGACATTGTCGTCACATTATTATTAATTACTTCTACTACTACTACTTTGCCTCCATCAAAGGCTCACTGGTTGAATCACGGCTGATTCTTTTCTTGATTCTCTCTCTAGATAATTGCTCATTAAGAATAGGCCCTGTGGCCCTAACCGGCTTGGCTCAGTGGATAGACGCTAGAGCGTTGGCCTGCGGACTGAAAGGTCCCAGGTTCGATTCCGGCCAAGGGCATGCACCTTGGTTGCAGGCACATCCCCAGTTGGGGGTGTGCAGGAGGCAGCTGATCGATGTTTCTAACTATCCCTCTCCCTTCTTTTCTGTGAAAAATAAAATATATATTAAAAAAAAGAATAGGCCCTGTGACTTAAGCCCCTGTGCTCCCATTCTTGACAGTGTTGCTAAATACCAGTCCCTCAAGACATTTGTTAAAATGGACGGACTTAAAAGGATTTTCAGGGAAGGCAGGTGGCCAGAAAGGAGGTGTGGGACCCAGAGGGACTCCAGCCCTCATCAGACCCCCGCGCTGCTTTCCTGGAGCGGCCACTGAGTCCACCTTCCTTGCGCAGAATGGATGGCTGAGCCGGGGCTGTCTGGACACGTGGGTTTCACAGGCCAGAAAAGGGGGAACCACGAGAGCAGATACTAAATAATAGTAATAATAATAGTAATAAAAAAAATAATAAGAAGAATAAGAAGAATAAGAATGGGGAGGACAGGATTGACAAGGAAGAAACTCAAGGGAGAGAGCTGGCTGAGAAAGTGTGGGCCCAGTGATGGCGTGGGGGCCTGGGAGGATCGCGGGCCCTGGGGCTGGAGCGGGGTCGAGGCTCCGACGCAGAGGGAAGGGCGCGGCGGCATCGGGTCCAGCTGAGTCGGAGAGGCAGACCCCGCCGTGGACAGTGCCTCCCCGGCGGCAGGTGCCGGGGGGCGGGGCCACTAGGGGGCGGGGCCCGACGAGGGCGGAGTCGCGAGGAGGCGGGGCCGACGCCGGGCCGGCGGGCGGGGTGCCGTGCTGAGCTCTGCTCCTGCGAGAGCAGCGGGGGCCGCGGAGCTGGAGCTGGAGCTGGATCCCGAGCCGGGGCCGGGGCGGGAGTCGGGGTCGGGGCCGGGCCGGAGCGGGCTCCAACGATATGGGGTCGGCCGACTCCAAGCTGAATTTCCGAAAGGCGGTGATCCAGCTCACCACCAAGACGCAGGTGCGCCCGGGACCCCGGCCTCCCCACCCACCTGCCGGGCTGGGGGCTGGGCAGGGCCGGGGGGCTGCGCGAACTTGGCTTGTCCTGAGATGGGGGACCCCGCTGGGCCGGCGGGTGATACTGAGGCCAGAGCCAAATCGCTTGGCCTGGACCCGATGCTCCATCCCCTCGTCCCAGTCCCCCACCCCCAGCCTTCTCTCCCGGGAGCATCTCTCCCCGCAGCCGCTGCTGCCACCTTAGGCTGACGTGTGCCTACTTCCCGAGCCGGCATCGCCGCTGTCCACCCCCTGCCCATCCCCCATCCACTCCGTCCCCCCAGTCTTACATCTTCAGCCTCTCCCCGCCTCCTCCCACCCATCCACCTCCCTGCTCCCCTCCCTGCCCCTCGGTGCCCGCGGGTCCCGGACACACAGAGCCGGCTGACTCAATGCAAACAAAGCCGGGCCGGCGTCCGCCCTGGTCGGGGTAACAGCTGGCGCGCGGCGCCAGCAGCCTTGCTGGGCCCAGGTCGATGCCCACGGCAGGAGAGGCCCAGCAGCCTGGCAAGAGGACCTGTTCCCAGGCCCCTGGAATCCAGTGTCCCAGCCGGGACCACTCCCGAAGGGGGCTCCTCCTCTGAGGCCCAGCTGTGGGGGTGGCTGTGTTTGGGGTTCCCTCTGTTCCCTGGGTCAGGGCTGAGAAACCTGTACATTGCCCTTGACCTGCTGGTGTGGGGCCTGGGGGTGTCTTGCAGCCTAGTCCATGCTCCTCCGAGTCCACAAGTGGCACAGAGGCCACCTCCTCGCCCCCTCTGCGCACCCCCCCCCCCCAACAGGTCCTGGCCCAGCAAGGTGGCTTCCTTGCCCACCCCTTGAACCAGGCCCTTCTGGCCACAGAGATGCCGGCCCTGACTCCCCAGACCCCCCACTTGCAAGGGAGTCAGGACCTGCTGCTATCTGGGGCTTTCCTCTCACCCCCAATCCCACCCCACGCACCCCACTGCTCCTCGGCGCTCTGCTCTCCCTTGCTCTTGGCAGTTAGGGTGGGAGGGAGGGAGCCATTTCCACAGCCAGCTGGCACAGCTCCAGAGGCCAGACCACTGGCCCACCCTCTCCTGCTCCCCTGAGAGAAAGGCCAGGTGCTGGCCACTGCCCAGCGCCTCTGGAGAGTCCAGCCGGCTGAGGGGGGTGATAGAAACCAGACCTTGCTCCTCGCAGCTTCCCCCAGGCGCCTGGTTCGTCTGGCCCTTGGCTCTCTAGGGATGGGGCGCCTAGGGCTGCGGTGGCGGGGCGGGGGGGGGGGGGGGGCAGCCCCTCAAGGTGGGGCCACAGAGAGAAGAGGAAGGGAGGCTCCAGTGTTTACCTACCTGCCGAGGGAAACACCTTGGTGGAGAAGTGAACTATGGGCTGTTGGCTCAGCTGCTAGGGTCCAGTGCTGGGCCAGCAGGACTAGCTCAGCCAGGGCCCCAGGGATCTGGGCGGACTACATTCCTACCTGCTCCAGCCCCCCCACCCCCCCTCAGTACAGTGATGGAGCTGACTGAGGCATTGCTGTCCCATTTCCCAGCTGAGGAGAGTGCATTGGGACAGGACTGCAGCCAGTGCCCAGCCTGGGTCTCCCGCTGGGGAGCACTGGGGCCCTGCAGGTGGGAGGAGCCTGGGCCGCCTGGAGGGAGAGACCCTCGGGGACTGACACCTCAGGTCCCCTGTAGTGACCTGGCTTGGGCAGCTGGGGAGTGAGGACCAGATCCCAGGTAGTCAGTCATTCCAGTCCTTGCCCCTCCGTGGAGATTCAGGCCGGTTGGGCACGGGGTACTCTCCGGCCCTGGGCCCCCAGAAGCTGTGCTGTGGACACAGTTTTGCTGTGGGCAGTGACAAGCCGGCCCAGCGCCTTTCCCACCCTCAGCCTTCCTGTGCTGCATCCTGTTTCCTTCCTGCCTGGGCTGGGCCCGACCCTGGTTCTGAGGGCCAGGACTCTGGCTGGGCTCCCTGCGTCTTTCCCAGGTGGGTGGGGCTCTGGAGGGGGACATTCTTGAACCCGGACCCTCTCCTCGCTCCCACATGTTCTGAGTTCTCTGCTGTTGGTCAGATGGGATCTGGTCGGTCCATGTTTACACGTGTGCACATGTACTGCGTGTGCATGCTGTGGTGACACAGTCCTCCAGCACAGGTCACCCTTTGCAGGCTGGTCCTCCCCCCCGCTTCCCCCAGAAAGGTTTCCAAAGATGCAGCTGGGCCCTCAACAGTGGGAGTTCTGGCCTGAGCAGGTCCTGGCAGAGCTGGGGTGAGAACAGCTGGTTTCCCACCGGGTAGCTCCGTCTCTGTGCCCCTGGTGGCGGGCACCTTCCCAGCTGCTTCTTTTCCAAAGAAACTGGCTTGGATTTTAGAGCGTTCTTGGGTTGGGTGGAGCCCAGCTGGGGTAACCGAGGCAGGAACTAAGCCATGTCCCTGCCCTTAGGAGCCGAGGGGGCCCCAGTGACCCTGGCCGGTACCTATAGCACCAGGCTAGCCTGGTACGGTCAGGCAATGGTTGCCAAATTGAAGTGTCCAAGCCACGGTGGGATCAGTTGGGGATGGGGGGTGGGGGTGAAAGTCACCACTCTTGAAGTTCAAGGCCAGCTCCCAACTGGGATGCTCCTCTGTTTCGGGGCTGGGCTACCCTGGGGACACTTGCGTGATGAACTAGGTCAGAGGCCAAGTCTACTTGGTGTTGAGATGAGTTTCTGCCCCTTTAAAGGGGGTAGTGGTTACCTGGGAGGTGGGGAAGGTGTCGAGGTGAGAGCTTCCCATAGGTGCTCCCAGATTGGGGAGGGAGGGCTCTTCATATTTCTGGGATGTCCTTTCCCACCCCCACCCTGGCCACTGTGGTACCCCAGGGACCCCAGTGAGTGTCAGAGGGCTGTCCTGGCTGAGGGCGCCAGGTGCCAGCTGGGTCCCTCCTTTGGCCTCTGTTTCCCACTCCCCATCCTCCTTCCCCCACTAACTCGCTCTACCAGTTCTGGGACTGAGCAGGCCTGGGTGCCAGGCCTGTCCAGAGGGCCGAGGCCACACGCTGCCCTATAGCTCAGTGAGGGGTGTTGCTTGGGGAGTGGCCTGGGTACACCTGGATCTCGGTGAGGCTTGTGACCCCAGCCCTAACTTTGGACAACCCCACTGGCCCTCGGCCCTGCCTAGTGACTGGGCTGGAGGGATCTCAAGGAGTAATTATAGCCTTTAGCTGAACAAATGTTGCCTGAGCATCTGCCATATGCCTCAGCTGCAAGGTCAGGGAGGAGGGGCTGTGGACTAAAGGGGCCTCAAGACTGGTGGAGCCAGGACTATGGTGAGTGGGTCGGGAGTGGGGTTCCAAGGTGGGAGCAAGCCCATCTGTCCAGAGCTCTGGGAGACTTCTTGCAAGATGTGGCTTCAGAAAACACTATT
Organism: Myotis myotis; assembly: GCF_014108235.1. NCBI lineage: Eukaryota > Metazoa > Chordata > Mammalia > Chiroptera > Vespertilionidae > Myotis > Myotis myotis. The sequence goes on from NW_023416321.1 coordinate 3,278,235, forward strand.
ATTGTTGTTGTTGTTATTATTTAAACAAATTTCAGGGCTCTTTATTATTATTTTCTTTTTAATCCTCACCCGAGGATACTTTTCCATTGATTTTTAGAGAGAGTGGAAGAGAGAGGGAAAGACAGAGAAATATCGAGGTGAGAGAAACACATCCAATCAGTTGCCTCCTGCATGTGCCCCAACCAGGGCCCGGGCCGGGAGGCGCCTGCAACCGAGGTACAATGCCCTTGACCAGAATCCAACCCAGGACCCTTCAGGCTGCAGGCTGACACTCTATCCACTGAGCCAAACCAGCTAGGGCCAGAATTGTTATTATTTTCTTTATTGATTAAGGTATTACATATGTGTCCTTATCCCCTCATTGCCCCCACCACCCCCGCTCATGCCCTCACCCCCCTGGTGTCTGTGTCCATTGGTTAGGCTTATATGCCTGCATACAAGTCCTTTGGTTGATCTCTCCCTCTTACCCCCGCTCTCCCCTACCTTCCCCTCTGAGGTTTGACAGTCTGATCCATGCTTCTCTGTCTCTGGATCTGTTTTTGTTCATCAGTTTATGTTGTTCATTATATTCCACAAATGAGTGAGGTCATGTGATACTTATCTTTCTTGACTGGCTTATTTCACTTAGCATAATGCTCTCCACCAAGTCCATCCACGCTGTTGCAAATGGTAAGAGTTCCTTCCTTTTTACCGCAGCGTGGTATTCCATTGTGTAGATGCACCAGTTTTTTAAATCCGCTCATCTGCTGATGGGCACTTAGGTTGTTTCCAAATCTCAGCTATGGTGAATTGTGCTGCTGTGAACATAGGGGTGCATATATCCCTTCTGATTGGTGTTTTTAGTTTCTTGGGATATATTCCTAGCAGTGGGATCACTGGGTCAAATGGGAGTTCCATTTTTAGTTTTAGAATTCTTTTTTTAACAAGGTATTTCTTTTTCTCAATAGAAGGGTAATGCATAGTACTATGTGTGGATCCAGGGTGCTAGCCGGGCCCTTGGCCAGCTTTGCAGAGAAGGGAGAGCCTTGGGCGACAGGGCGAGGGGGATGGTCTCTCGCAGAAAGCGCTCTTCAGAAAGTAGAGAGCCTGGTAGCCTGGCCCTCCGCAGAGGAACATTCAAAAGGAAGAAAATAGTAATAGTCCTGCACTTACAGAAGAGCATAACGAAAAAACAAAACCACCCAGAGAGATCCTTGCTGTTAACACTTTTGTGTAGGCTGTTGTTACTATACAATTTAACACAAAACTGTGATCGTTTTTTAATCCTTTTTTCACCTACCCTGGCCCTGTGAGTATTCATTAATATTCGTTTAAAACGTGATTCTGATGGCTGCATAATATCCCTTTGTATGAATGTGCCTTCACTTTTGAAAGCACTCCCCCATTGTTGGTTATTTAAATTGAGCCCAACTTTTTACTGTTGTCAACAATAACACTTCAGTTGGCATCCTCATACACGCATAACTATTTCCTTGGGAAATATTTCTGGAATATTACCATTCACATGGATTGCCTGTATCATTCAAAAGGCATACACGTGTTTAAGGCACATTGCCTCAATAGGGCTGGTGGGACTTTGGAATGTGTCGGGAGGGGTGGGCATGCCGGGAAGAGGGGGCAGTCTGAGCAAAGGCTAGGAGAAAAGATGGCATGGCTGTGTTGGAGGGACAGCAAATACAGGTGTGTGTGCATGCGTATGCGTGTGTGTGCACACGTGTGTACGCAGGTGTGCAGCGAGTAGGTGTGTTTAGGCAAGGTCTGGGCTGACTGGCTGGCTGAGGTCTGGACTCAGTCTGAAGGCAGTGGGGTTTGAGAAGGTCTCCAGAGAGGTGGATGGTCACACAGTCCCTCAGAGCCGGGTGAGGCTTCGGCTGCTGGACTCAATGCCCAGCTGACCCCTGACCATCTGTGCCAAGTGCCCCAGCCTGCCTGTGAGGGCTGGGACTCATGGTGGCCACGTGGGAGGCTCCTGGGCACCAGCAGGGGTGGAGTAGGGGGGCCATGGCTTACCTCTTGGGGGTTACCTTGGCGACATGTTGGGCAAACTATGGGCTCTTCGGCAAAGGATTGTGCAACTCTGGACACTGGGTTCCCCCACAGCCCGTGGAAGCCACCGATGACGCCTTTTGGGACCAGTTCTGGGCGGACACGGCCACCTCGGTGCAGGATGTCTTTGCGCTGGTGCCGGCGGCGGAGATCCGGGCAGTGCGGGAGGAGTCCCCCTCCAACCTGGCCACTCTGTGCTACAAGGTGAGGGCCCCTGGCTGGGCCATTCACCACCCGCTTGGGGACACTGAGGCTGGCCCAGCCCTGTGGTCCGAGAGGCCTGGCGGGCTCTGGGTGCTGGGGAAGTGACCATGGGGAAGTGACCGGGCCAGAGCATGCTGAGCTCTTTCCACGGGTCAGCTCAGTTAGCTCGCCCGGTGCGGCTGCCACTGTTGGTGTCGCCATTTTACAGATAAGGACACTGAGGCTCAGGTCAGGGGTCGCTTAACAAGATCTCAGCCAATGAGTGGTGGGCTGGCCGACCCTATCTGGAGGGTGGCCCTGTGGGGTCGGGCCTCCCGCTCTGAGCCTGGGGTGCCCATCCGAGCCACGTGCAGGGCCCTGCTCCCACCCTCCCAGCGGGCCCCTCTGCCCCCCCACAGGCTGTGGAGAAGCTGGTGCAGGGAGCCGAGAGTGGCTGCCATTCGGAGAAGGAGAAGCAGATTGTCCTGAACTGCAGTCGGCTCCTCACGCGTGTGCTGCCTTACATCTTTGAGGACCCGGACTGGAGGGGCTTCTTCTGGTCCACGGTGCCCGGGGCGGGGCGAGGAGAGGTCTGTGCCGGGCAGGGCCTGGTCGGGCGGGCGGGGCTGGGTGGGCAATGGAGCTGTGACAGGGCGGGAACCTGGCCCAGGGCAAGAACCAGGGCCGCCCACCCTCCTCCAGGCCTCCCCGGGCTTGGGGGAGTGCGGGGCAGGGAGAGTGGGGCTCGATTCCTTCTCCCTGAGCCCCCAGTTCCTCTCCCACGGGTCTCTGCCCATACAGCTGGGCACAGCTGGGCGCAGGGCAGCTGGGCCTCTCCCTCTGGCTCCCATCTTCCCTCTGCCTGGGTTTATCTCCAGGCATCTTCAGGGCTGAGGAGACACAGAGTCTAGGGGACATGCATGGCCTGGCCCCTCCTGTCAGCGGGAGGGTCCCTCGCTCTGGTTCTGTCCCAGTGACCGCCTGGGCCCAGACCCCGTCCTCCTCCCTTCCCCCAAGTCCTGGGGCCGCCTCTCCTTGGCCAGCTCCCACTGAGGTGGCCCTGGGCGCTGTGTCCTGAGCAGGGAGAAGACGATGACGAGAATGCCCGGCCCCTGGCTGAGTCCCTACTCCTGGCCATTGCTGACTTGCTCTTCTGCCCAGATTTTACTGTCCAGAGCCACCGGAGGAGCACTGTGGTGAGAGCTGATCCCCGCCACTCCCCACCCCCTGGGCTGGGAGGGCTCTGGCCTCTGGGTTGGGGCTGAGTGAAGTTCTAGGGCAGGGTGTTTCGGGGACAGGGCTGCATGGTCCCAGGGAGGGGGTGGTGGCTGGCACAGCTGGAGTGGAGCCACCTGGTGCCTGGCCATGCCCCTTGCATCCGGGAGCTGGGCACAGGCTCCCATTGTCTTTGCCTGGGCGGTGGGCGGGGTGTGGGGCTTGGGCACAGGAGGTCTGGCCCTTTCACTCTCCGTCAGCCCATGGACTTGACCTTGAGTGCTTTCTGCCCCCCATCTCCACCCACCACCAGACACACCCAATTCCATTCCCCTCCCTCTCTCTCTGCGTCTCAAACTGGACTGAGCAAGTGAAAGAGCCAGACTGGAGGGAGTGAGCTTCCAAGAGGCTGATAACATTTCTTCCCTGTGCGTTAGCGCCCGGGCGTTTGAGAATCTGTCTTTGGGGTGATAAGAGGGACGGGGGTGCTTAGGTTGGCCACCCCCAGCCCGATCGCTCCCCGACCCTGTCCCCAGGACTTGGCGGAGGACATGCACTCCCTGGACAGCTGTGAATACATCTGGGAGGCGGGCGTGGGCTTTGCTCACTCGCCCCAGCCCAACTATGTCCACGACATGAACCGGTGAGCTTTCTTGGGCCCAGAGCACGTGGCGTGCTGGACCCCAGGCCTGGCCCCTGCACGGCCCTAGGGAGGGAACCAGCCGTGGCCTCTCAAAGGGACGCTGCCCACGCATGACCCAGCCGCAGCCTCACGGGGAGAAAATGGGCCATTTCTCTTCATGGACTTGAGCTAGGCTGGGCTGGGCAGGGTGGGCACGGCCTCCCGGAGGAGAACCGGGATCCTCAGGAACTGAACCCCCTCCCCAAGGACGGAGCTGCTGAAGCTGCTGCTGACGTGCTTCTCTGAGGCCATGTACCTGCCTCCAGCTCCGGACAGTGGCAGCACCAACCCGTGGGTGCAGTTCTTCTGTTCCACAGAGAACAGGTGAGGGCCTCCTGCCTTCCTTTCCTTCCTTCCTCCTGTTCCAGGCAGCAGAGCTGAGGAGCGGAGGCCTGGCTCCAGCCCTAGGAGTCTTATTTGAGGGAGGTGCTGCCCCCTGGTGGTGATAACCTGTAACAGCCACACCTGTGCCAGCCAGTGCTGTCCAATGTCCCGTTGGGGTCCCTGGGTGACAGGTGCCTGGATCCTCCATCTAGTTACTATGCGAGCCACACATGCAATTTATTTTTTAATTTTTAAAATATATGTTATTGATTTTTTACAGAGAGGAAGGGAGAGGGATAGAGAGTTAGAAACATCGATGAGAGAGAAACATTGACCAGCTGCTTCCTGCACACCCCCTACTGGGGATGTGCCTGCAACCAAGGCACATGCCCTTGACTGGAATCGAACCCGGGATCCTTCAGTCCGCAGGCCGACACTCTATCCACTGAGCCAAACCGGTTAGGGCCACACATGCAATTTAAACATTTCTACCAGCAACATTAAAAAGTAAAAACGAAACAGGTGAAGTTAATTTTAATAATATGTTTGATTTAACCCAACCTAGCCAAGACATTAGCATGTCACATGTCATCAATATCTGCAGTGATTGAGGTGTGTGACATGCCCTTCTCATGCTGAATTTTCAGGATCAGGTGTGTAGTTCACACTTACAGCACCTCCCAATTCAGACCAGCCACGTTTTAAGCTCCTAGGAGCTACATGTGGCTTGTATTGGGCAGTGCTATTTATTTATTTATTTATTTATTTATTTATTTATGGGGGGGGTGTCAGTACAATTTAGACAATGGGTGAGGAGGGGGCATCATGAATATACCCTGAAGGATGGGGAAGCCTGGCCCGAGGGGGGCGCTTGCTCACGGGCCATGGGGGCTCATCTGAGTACAGAGGTGTCACATGGCGGACCGAGCATTTGGAGCAGATACAGGCCATTCGGCTGTGCAGCTCCCGCTGTGCCCAGGGCTGTGCTGGCAGCACCCAAGTTCGTGTCCCCAAGGGTCCTGGTTCATCCCCTCACTCCCAGACTCTGGTGCCCACATGGCACGCCTCCTCCTTCAGATTTCCCTGGCCTCCTGCCCAACCTCCCCTCCCCCTCTCCCTTCCCCTCCCCCCAGAAGGGAGCCCAGGGGACTCCTCCACCAGCTACAGCGCAGGGGCAGGCCGGCCAGTCTTCTTCCCCCCCGCCTTATCAGGCAGACGGCCACCCGCTTACCCTCTCTGGGTCTCCGTTTCCTCCTCTGTGAGATGAGGAGCTTGAACCCTGACATCTCACAGCTCTCTGAATGGCGTCACCTGGGGCCTGGGAACTGGGCGACTGAGCGTGTGCCCGGCTTCCTGAGCGGAGGCTCACCTCCCGTGGGCCAGCAGCCCCTCTCGGAGCCCCGAGGGAGGGTCCTGCCCCTCAAAACCCCAGGGGCCACATCATCACCCACTGGCCCCGGCTGGAGGCTTTCCGGCACCGAGACGGACCCTCATGGAAGCGATGGGTTTGGTGGTTCCCATGTGTCAGTGCAGGCTCCTCGATGGGGCACCGGGGGTGGGGGGGGAGGCTGCATACGTGGGGCAGGGGTGAGCGGCACGTCTCGGGGCCTTCAATTTTGCTGTGAAGCTCTAAAAAATAGTATATATAAAAAAAGACCAGGCTTCACCCTGGCGCGAGGAGCCGGAGGGATGTGGACATGGTTTCCTACCAAGAGCCCCGCCTGACTGGCCGTCCCATCTGGGGAACAAATTCCTCCCGCCGCGGCCCAGCCAGTGCGGTCCGGGTCCGGGTCCGGGTCCGGGTCCCAAGGCAGGAAGACCAGGAGGGCTCCTTCTACAGGAAGGGACGGGCTCCCGGCTCTGCGTCCCGGCCCTGCCCAGAGCGGGCTCTGAAACCCGGGTTGAAGGAGGGGATGACTGTGGGGATGGAGGAGGGCTGGGCCTGGGGGGGTCGCTGCAGGCCCCTCGCTCCTCTCCCTGCAGACACGCCCTGCCCCTCTTCACCTCCCTGCTCAACACCGTGTGTGCCTATGACCCTGTGGGCTACGGGATCCCCTACAACCACCTGCTCTTCTCCGACTACCGGGAACCCCTGGTGGAGGAGGCCGCCCAGGTGCTGATCGTCACCTTGGACCACGACAGCGCCTCCAGCGCCAGCCCCACCGTGGACGGCACCACCACGGGCACGGCCATGGACGACGTCGACGTAAGAACAGGAGAGGGAGGGCGGGGCCTCTGGCCAGGTGGCACCCCCCCTCGCTGAGCTGGGCGAGGGATACCCAGGGGGCACCTTGTGGTGAGCCTGGGGGTCGAGGGGGCCCAGCTGCCGAGGCCTGGGGTCAGCGCAGAGGGTGGGGGCACCTGTTCACCCCAGCTCCACCCTCAGCAGCCTCCAGGTCCCGAGAACCTGTTTGTGAACTACCTGTCCCGCATCCATCGCGAGGAGGTGAGTCTAGCGCTGCTCTTGCTCGGGGCGGATTCGATGCCCACCCCACAGGGTCATGGCCTTGCAGGGGGTAGGGGGCGCAGTGAGATGGGGCTGGGGGAGTCCTGACCCCTACCTAAAGGAACCATAGTCCCCATGGTCTCTGGCCACTGCAGTGAAATAGTGACCGTAGGACTGTGAGGGTTTCAATCTGCAGAAAGGGCCAATGGCCTCAACCGGGTGAGGGTAACTGGGAAGGCTTCCAGGAGGAGGTGGCTGTGATGGCAAGTTTCTCAAAGGTCGAGGGAGGGGAATGCAGTGACCTAAAGGCCAGGCAGACCCAAGGTCCTGTGTCTGATGTGATCCCAAAGCCCTGCCCTCAGCAGCTGTAACATGGGGCCCGGAGCTATTCCCTGGCCTTGTGAGGATTGAGTGAGCACAGCACAGCCCAGCGGGGAGCAGGTGCTCAGCGAATGACCCCTCTTGGCGGAAGGGAGGGGCCCCTCCAGGCCAGCCTTGGACTTGGCTTCCTGAGGGGCTCACCCAGGACAGCCATGGACGACGCTGGAATCTGGGCCCCTTGGGCTTTCGGGTGGGGCCAGGCTCTGGGGGAGGGAGAGGCCTTTGTAGGGAGCCGGACTAGACGGCCCCTGCTCTCCCTCCCAGGACTTCCAGTTCATCCTCAAGGGCATAGCCCGGCTGCTGTCCAACCCCCTGCTCCAGACCTACCTGCCCAACTCCACCAAGAAGATCCAGTTCCACCAGGAGCTGCTGGTCCTCTTCTGGAAGCTCTGCGACTTCAACAAGGTGGGCCGGCTGCAGGGCCAGCCTGCGGGCAGCGGCCTGCCCTTCTGAGGAGCAGCTACTTGGGCCAGGCCAGGGATGGGCACAGGGTCTGGGAGACTCCCAGGAGGGGAAGGGTGGGCGGAGCTGGCCCTCCCTCTGACCCTGCCTGCCTGTCCCCTCCTCCCTCCCCCAGAAATTCCTCTTCTTTGTGCTGAAGAGCAGCGATGTGCTGGACATCCTGGTCCCCATCCTCTACTTCCTCAACGATGCCCGAGCAGATCAGTGTAAGGAGGGGTGTGCATTGGATGAAAGGGGCACAGGATGGGGGGGGTCCTTGAAGAGGGGTGGTCCGGCCAGTCCATCCATCTCCCAGGAGCTCAGACCCCCCAGGATGGTCCCTGCCCCTTGCCTCCCTTCCTCCCCTCCCACCCTGTTGGTGACCCCTCCCACGCCACCTGTCACAGCTCGGGTGGGCCTGATGCACATTGGTGTCTTCATCTTGCTGCTTCTGAGCGGGGAGCGGAACTTCGGGGTGCGGCTGAATAAGCCCTACTCAGTGCGCGTGCCCATGGACATTCCGGTCTTCACGGGGACCCATGCTGACCTGCTCATTGTGGTAAGCGGGCCCCTGGGTGCATGGGGGCGGTGTCCTCTGGGCTGAGTTTGGAGGCAGAGGGCACCCCATGACCGCCCTTCTGCTCCCCCGCACAGGTATTCCATAAGATCATCACCAGTGGGCACCAGCGGCTGCAGCCCCTCTTCGATTGCCTGCTCACCATCGTGGTGAACGGTAGGGGGCCCCGGAACCGCCTTCCCGCTGCTCACCACCAGGTGGCGCCGGGCCACAGGCTGACTTGCCCGCCACTCCCATGGATAGAAATGCAAGGGCCTTTCTATCATCTGATCCCCCCTCACAGGCTATGCCACAAATATGTGTTTAATTCTATGGAGATTATCACTTTGATGTGCTAGCAAGACCTAACGGTCCTGAGTTTGTTTTCCTGTCCAATCATTTTACAGCTGGGGAACTTCGGCAAGTTTACGTACCTCTCTGAGCCTCAGTGTCCCCATCTGTAAAATGGGGATGGCCTCATCCGTGTCCCGCCTCCCGCGCAGGGGTGTGGGGAGGAGTGGGCGGGAGGGCGCGTGTGAGTGGTTTTGTAAACAGAACAGCTGTCCACACGGTGGAGGGACGGGGCGGAGCTAAACTGCTCCCTGGGGCTCTGCAGAAGTCACGGCCAGGGTGGCCTGGGCCTCTGGGGGTGTCCTCTTCCTGGCTTTTCGGGGGCTTTGCGGGGGGCGGCGGGGAGGGCTTGGGAGCAGGAGCACCTTGTCCTGCTCAGGTCCAGGATGTGCCCGGGCGGCTGGGGGGCCCAGGGGTAAGCCGAGCCCTTCCTGCAGTGTCCCCCTACCTCAAGAGCCTGTCCATGGTGGCGGCCAACAAGCTGCTGCACCTGCTGGAGGCCTTCTCCACCACCTGGTTCCTCTTCTCGGCCGCGCAGAACCACCACCTGGTCTTCTTCCTGCTGGAGGTCTTCAACAACATCATCCAGTACCAGTTCGACGGTGAGGCCCCACCCCCGCCCCCTGGCCTCGGGGGCAGGAGGTGGGTGGGCCGTGGGCGAGGATACCTCCCTGTCTAAGAGTTAACAGTCCTCTGCCCCCCGCCCCAGTCCCCGGTTTGTCCAACGTGCATTTATTGAGCACCTGCTGTGTACCCAGCCCTGTGCTGGGTGCGGGGGACGCGGTGGAGAACCAAGCAGATTGCTCCCTGCCCCATGGCGTTCACAGCTGGGATGGAGGGGGAGGGCGACTCTAAACAGATGGCCACACGGACAGATCATCTTACTCTGGGGAGAGGGACGTTCTGACTGGCACGACCTGGATGGGTGTCACAGGTGCCGGGCTGCCTGGTGTAAATTAGGGCCTTCGCATAACCTCTCTGAGCCTCAGTTTCCTCTTGTGAGATGGTGCTCCTTCCCCACAGGCAACTCCAACCTGGTCTACGCCATCATCCGGAAGCGCAGCGTCTTCCACCAGCTGGCCAACCTGCCCACCGACCCGCCCGCCATCCACAAGGCCCTGCAGCGGCGCCGGAAAGCGCCCGAGCCCTTGTCCCGCACCAGCTCCCAGGAGGGCGCCTCCATGGAGGGCTCCCGCCCGGCCGCCCCCGCCGAGCCGGGCACCCTCAAGACCAGCCTGGTGGCCACCCCAGGTCTGGCGCTGGCGGGTGGCGGAGGGTGTGGACACCGGCATGGGTGGGGGCTGGACAGGGTCTTTGGGGTGTGTCACCCCATCTCTGGCAAAGGGCATGGGAAACTGAATCGGTGGGGATGGCAGCTGAGGCGGCAGGGTGGGGGTGGGGGGCAGAGATGCTGGAGTCCAGAGGGGCACTGGCCTCACGTCTGGGTGTGGGCTCTGGGAGGGGTGCGGCCAGGGGTGGGGGCATTGGGGGATCAGGCACAGCGGCTCTAAAGTCGGGGGGAGAGGAAGCCTGGAGGGGAGGGGGTGGGGCCCGGTGGGGATGCTGCGGGAGGGCGCTGGGCAGGGGTCCTCACGCCCACCTGGCCCCCCAGGCATTGACAAGCTGACGGAGAAGTCCCAGGTGTCCGAGGATGGCACCTTGCGGTCCCTGGAGCCTGCGCCCCCCCAGAGCTCCGCGGACGGCAGTCCAGCTGAGGAGGTGGGCATGGGGCTCTGGCTTCGGAGGTGGGGCCCGGCCTGGGCAGCCTGGGTCACCCGCAGCAGCGGGGGCAGGCACCCCGCTGAGTCCCTGTGGGGGGCTTTCCCAGACCTTCCCTTTTTTATTGGTCATGGGCTTAGCCCTTGGCCTTCAGACTCTTCATCCATCAGCCTTATCTGAGGCCGGGCTGGCCTTTACCCTAAACCTGTCACCAGCTGGGCTGGGTTGGGCAGGGCCTGGGGCCCAGGGCCCAGGGCAAAGGGTGTGGGGCTGGGCTGGCCCTCAGGTGGGGGTGAGTCCCCCATGTTTCCGGGCCAGTGGGGAGATCCCACTGACCTCCCGGGTTCCAGACTGTGGGATGGGCTGGAAGAGGGGCCGCTACTCTGCCCTCTGCCCTCACCCTGTACGCATGCCTCCCACCCTCACTCCCACCCCTTTCCTGGGACCAGGAGCCCAGCCAGACGTGGCGGGAGCAGCGGCGACTGTCCAGCGCGTCAGCCAGTGGGCAGTGGAGCCCCACGTCGGAGTGGGTGAGGGTTTGGGCAGGTGGCACCCATGTGGGGACTGGGTCAGGGGCCCTGGGACTAGCCACAGCTCAGTAAAGCCTCGGTGGGAAGGTGTCCAAGGCCCAGGACTGGCCCGGGAGCCAGGCTGGGGACCAGCCTCCTGGCCGGGTGGCCTTGCCTCCCTCTGCCTCGGGGGGAGCTTCCGTTGCCCACAGACTGATTTTCCTACTGGATCACGCTTCCAGCTCCCCCCTGGAGTGCCCATCCCTGTGCGTCCTGAGGCCACACTCATGGCGCTGATGGGGGTATAAACACTCCTGTGAGCTGCCGTTGTGAGGTCCAAGGGGACAGGGTCTGGCATATAGTAGGTGCTCACACTGACCATGAAGAATGGTCACTGTTCAGGGGCGCGGCCCGTCCAGGCCTTGCTGTGTGACCTGGGACACACCTGGCCTTGGGGAGCCTGCAGTTCTGGGTCAGGGTCAGGGTCAGGCTCCCCAGCCCCAGGAGCCCTGTCCCTCCCCCAGGTCCTCTCCTGGAAGGCGAAGCTGCCGCTGCAGACCATCATGCGGCTGCTGCAGGTGCTGGTGCCCCAGGTGGAGAAGATCTGCATTGACAAGTGAGGCTCTGGGGGGTGAGGGTGGGGCTGCGGGGACAGGTGGGCTCTGAGGAGGGGCCAGTGCAGGCTCGGGTGGGGGTATGACGGGGGCACGGGTCTTGCGGGTCCAGGGTGAGCCCCCTGCTCCCCTTGACCTGCATGGTGGGCTTTCCACGTGAGCGTGTTGGAGACACCCCATCCCTGACAGGGGCCTGACGGACGAGTCGGAGATCCTGCGGTTCCTGCAGCACGGCACCCTGGTGGGGCTGCTGCCCGTGCCCCACCCCATCCTCATCCGGAAGTACCAGGCCAACGCGGGCACGGCCATGTGGTTCCGCACCTACATGTGGGGCGTCATCTACCTGAGGTGGGCGCCGGGAGGGTGGGACAGCCGCCGGCTGGGTGGGTCTGGCGTCCACCTGAGCGTCTGCCCCGTGGGGCTCATCGGGGTCTCAGCACCGGGTCCCCCATCGTAGTGGGGTTAATGGTTAATGTCAAGACAGTTAACGGGGGTGGCCCTGTCTGGTTGAGGGTGGGCACCCCGGGCCCAGGGTGGGGCATTGGGACGGGCATTGGGGCGGGAGGGGTCTGGGCGGTATCACTGCGAGGCCTCCCAGGGCCCAGTGACAGCCCACTCCCTCTGCAGGAATGTGGACCCGCCTGTCTGGTATGACACCGACGTGAAGCTGTTTGAGATCCAGCGGGTGTGAGGATGGAAATCTACAAGGAACAGGGGCTGGGAGAGGGTGGGGGGCCCCGGTCCGCCCATCCTCCTCCCCACACCTCGACCCACTGACCGTTCTGAGCTTTAACTTACTATGATCAGGGTGGGGGGCTGGCAGAGTGACGGAGCCCTGGGTGGCAGCTCCCGGAGGCCCCTATGGCTGGGATGCTGGGGATCGGCCTGACCTTCCCTGAACTCCCCCCGCCCACTCCTGGAGCATCCTGTCTCCCTGGCCAGAGCCCCACCGCCCTCTGCTCCCCTCAAGGCCTGTCTCTAAGCTGACTCGGTGCCCGCCCAGCTCCCTGCCACTCACTGAGGCCTCCTGTGCCCTCTGCGTTGCCTAAAAGGGAGCCGTGGGCTGTTTCTTGGGGCCCCTGGGCAGTGAGGGGGCCTTAGCTCCTACCGGAAGCCACCTGTGCAGCCTGGCTCACTGCCAGGGCCTGAGGGCGGAGGGTGTGTGGCCTGGGGGCTTGTGGAGGCTGGGGGCTGGCTGGCTGGCTGCAGAAGCCAGGCTGGGGGACCCCATGCATTTTAGGGGCTTGGCATGGGGTGTCGAGGGTATCCTGCTATATTCTGCCTGGTCGGTGGATATAGCCTGGCCCCATCTTATATCCAGTAACGGGGGCAAAGGGAACGAGGAGGGGGCAGCTGTTCAGTCCTCCTCACCCCCATCCACTGCCTGGAGGACCTGTGGGGGGGCAGGACGCCACCCCTCCAGCCTCCCCTCCGGCCTCCAGGCTCTGGCCTCTGGCCCCCTCACCCCTCCTGTGTCAGTACAATCTCTGCTGTGTACAATCGGCCACTTCACACAATAAACCGCTGTCCACGCCCTGGCTCTCTGTGCTCAGAGGGGAGCTGAGGATTCTGCCTCCCAGAGTCAATCCCCAGGGGGCCTAAGTGCCTGCTGGGAACCAGTGTTGGTCATTTTCTTGGGGGTCAGGGGGCTGGAGAATTGGACCCCTGGGCTGTGGCCGCACAGAGAAAGAGCCCACAGGAGAGGGGAAGGGCCTACCTCCAAGCTTCGGGCATGACCCCCATGGGCTCTGCTGGCCCCAGGCAGCCACTGAAAGGGGGTGGGGGTGTCCTGGGGCCTTGGCCCTGTGCTTGCCAGGGCTCAGCTTCACGGGGAGGGGCCTGGGGCCACCCTCTCTGGGCCTCACCCGCCTCGCCCTGGGCCTGGTCGGTTGGTGTTTGCACTGGGCTCAGGGAGATGGATGGGCTGTCACCTCCGCCCTTTCTTCCTGATGGCTCAGAGGACCAGCAGGCCTGGGGACGCGCAGCCACGGCCACGGCCCTGTAGGGAGCCAGCTCCGGAAGTCACCTGGGGCTCAGTGTCAGAGAGAGTGTGCTTAGCGTGGGTGGGGGGTGGGGGCATTGAGAGCCCTGGCCCCTCTCTCTCCACCTCCTCCCATGGATCAGACAAGACCTGGTTTCGACCTCTGCTGGCCCCGAAACAAGACTGTCCAGCCCCACAGCCCTGTCCAGGACAGTCCCTTCCCACCATACCCGGGTGGCAGCCTGTCCCTGGGAACAAATGCCACGCAGCCCGAACGTAATCAATCAAGCAAGCAGAGTTTATGGCAGCGGGAGAGGGCTGTTGAGCCCTGCCTGGCAGCTAATTAGTGAGCTCATTAGGTGGAAGGGCAGCTGCCTGCCGAGCTGTCTGCTCCCAGGGTGCCCTGGCAGCGCTTGGACCTCACGCCCTTCCTCCAGCAGGACGCAGACCCCAGAGCCTGGCTGGGTAGGGGCGCCCCTCCCCAAGCTCCCCAGACTCAGTCATTTAGGGCTGGCCCTCCCGGAGTAGCTGTGGGCTTCCTGGGGGCGGGAGTGGGGGTGGGGTGGGGAGGAGTGAGCAGGGGCAGGTATGCACCCTGTCCTCAGTGCGGGCATCAGAAGCATCCAGGCTTTGCCCTTGGTCTTGGGCTGTGAACAGTAACCCACACTCTGCCCCCCCCCCCCCCCGTACTCCCCTGAGCGAGGCTCTGGGGAAAAGGAGGCTTTGGGGGAGCCCCGGCTGCACCAAGTGCCCCTGGGAATGGGGCCTCTGCTCAGACTCCGGGCTACATTCTCCCAGCCTTGGCCTTTTGGGGTTCTGCCAGGGGTGGGTTCCTTGGGCAGCCTCAGGCCCCCAGGTAGACCTCCACCAGCCCCCCCACAGAGTGCATGCGGTAGAAGACGCCCAGCGGCAGGCCGAAGTTGACGATGGTGAACCACGTGCGGTAGCCATAGAAATCCTTCTCCAGTCCGTTCTCGAACTCGGGGTGTATGCCGAAGGCAGGCATCATCCACAGCTGGGAGGGGAGGGGAGGGGAGAGGAGGGGAGGGGGCACTGGGCTCAGGGGAGGCAGGCCCGGCGCCACAGCTCCTGCAGCACCTCCTCACCCTTGGCCTTCAGAGCAGCCCTGTCCCTCCTGACCCCTCACACCTCAGCCGAACTCCGATGGGTCACGAGACCCCCAGTGCCACCCCCCGTGGTACAACCTGCTCTGCCCAGCTGGTACCCCTGTGCCTTGATTTCAACCACCTTCTTCTCCTGCTTCATCCTTCAGCTGGTCTCTGCCCCTCGACCCTGGCTCTGCCTCTGACCCATTTCTCCAGGCCCAGGTCAGACTTCCAGGAAGCCTCCTTGGCCACTCGGGCCCACACGTCCTGCCTGGAGGCCCGACTGCTCTGTAGGGCCAAGTCAGGCCTGTTGTCTGCCTGGACCAGGGGTGTCAGCACTGCTGGCCGGAGGTGTGTTTCCGGCGCTGTCCTTACCAACAGGAGCTCAAACAGCCCTGAGTTGCCCATCACTGCCACTTAGGCGGCAGGACCTCGGCAGGGCAAACGACCCAAGCCTCAGGTTCCTCGTCTGTGAACCAGGGCAGCAGTGGTGCCTGCTGCATGGTGACTGTGACGAACCACGAGATGCTGAGCTATTGCCTGGGGACGGGGACATGGGACGGAGCAACCATCCTCAACACCTACCAGGAGCTCTCTAGAGAACCGGGCACTTTCTGATCTCTTCCTTGGACTGAATTCAGCGGACAGTTCATTATTTGGCAATTCCCTAATTGTTTTCCTGGTGTCTCCCCAGCTGGACAGGGAGCTGTATGAAGTGCACTTGGCTGTGCCCGTGGCACGCTCATTTGTGCCAGGGACCCTGCAGGGAGCTGGGGGCCACTCTCTGCTCTCACGTGTCATAGAGCCGGTTGGAAAGCGGCATGTGTCCTTGACAATCAAAGGGACAAGCCAATCACCCTTGGGACAGTCAGTGTGCAATGGGTGCGCCTTGAACCAGCCCTTCCTGAATGAGGATCTCTGGGCCAGCTCCGCCCCTAGGCCTCCCGGGTACCACTCACTGTGATATTGCAGAGGATGAGGAAGAGCGAGATCTCCTTGAGCGCCCGCCGCTTCCAGTTGAGGTGGCTGTAGGAGTGGATGTAGGCCCGCGAGGCCCGCCGCAGGTCCTGGCCCAGCTCCAGCAGGGAGCCCCTGCGGTGGGGCTCGGCCTCCGGCTTCTCCGCCAGGCCCCCGGGAGCCGCCTCCCAGAGCGGGCGCCGGTGCAGGCCCTCGATGATGAAGAGGTTCTGGGCGATGTGCTGCAGGATGAGCAGGACCGAGTAGGCCAGGATGAGGCGGTTGAGCAGCTCGTGGGGGCGCGTGGCCACGATGGCCACGATGGAGAAGTAGGAGATGCCCATCTGGCCCAGGGCGGCCCCCATGAGCAGCACCACGTCCACGCTGCGGGTGGGGTTCTTGAGCGTGTCCAGCTCTCGCTCCTCCAGCCCGTGGATGGCCGTGCCCGCCAGGCAGGCCAGGCTCATGCTGGGGAGCACCGCTGCGTAGAAGGCGTAGTAGAGGGTGAAGTACTGGCGGGCGATGGAGGGGCCGCTTGCTTCAATCTGGAAGATCACGAAGACGCACACGCCGGCCACCAGGGCCAGCAGGCCCAGCAGCGGCCCAAAGATGGCCCCGTGCAGGTGGAAGGACGGGGCGCCCGGGTGGGCGCTCGCGTGGGGGGCCAGGCGGCGGCCCACGTTCTTCCACATGACGAAGAGCACGGCGCAGCAGATGAGGCAGTACTCGGTGCTGAAGGGGTAGAGCATCAGGTAGCCTTTCCGGAAGACCTCGCACACCGTGACGTTGAGGCACAGGCAGGTGTTGGTGTCGTTGCCTGGGGGAGGGGGCAGGCGGGCCTGGCTCTGAGGAAACCAGCTGCACAGATCAGTCCCTTTCATCCCCTGGAGTAAGCCACCCATTTCACAGGTGTGGAAACTGAGGCCCAGAGAGCACACTCAGAAATCACAAGTTACAGGAAGGCCATTCCTTTACCGAAGGATTCCAGGCTTCATGTGTCAAGCTTCTGTGAAGCATGTGATGCCTGGGTGATGGCTATATCTTGTTCTACCCATCTCTATGTTTGAATTTTTAATAATAATCTATGGTGGTACTTGCAAAAACTTCTCTCTGCACAGCCCCTCTGAGAAACGTCTGCGGGGGGAAAGCGTGAGCACTGCGCAGGCGTCCGTGACTTAGGCGGCAGGTGTGTAAATGCACGTGTGTGCTGGGAAGGCCTGGCTGTACACAGGTCAGGATGGCGATGCCCTCGGGGGGAGGGAGGTATACACACAGGTGTGGCTGAACCCCCAGATAGAGATGTGCCCACGCAGGCTTATGGGACACAGCCTCTAAGGGGCAGACCGTACAGGTGGGGATTGGGCACATGGAGCAGTGTGGGGGGTTCTTTCTCCCCAGAAATTTGCCGGCCCTTCTGATACGTCCAGGAATCATGGCTTTTTAGTTTGTTGCAAGTAAAATGCAAACACCAGGGGTGGGGTGCTTACCTGACCTTATCAGTGCGTAGCTCAGCCAGGATTAGTGGCCAGCTTGCTGACAGCTAGCTGGGAGCCTGGAGTAGGGGTGCGGGGTGCCAGCACCCGATGGGGCAGGCACAGAGGGGGCAGGACGGGTACCACTGGCAAACGTCTGCGTTCTGTTTAGTCATGGTCCAGCCTCTGGAGTTTGCTTGAAACTCTACAGACTCACTGAGCCTCGCCAGACGGAGGGAGTGGGGGTGCGAGTGTGCGCGAGCACACATGAACCATTCAGTGGTGGGGGTGGGGCATGGTCTCTTCGTACCTGAGAACTTTTTCATGAGGGCATTGAGCTCCGCCTCGATCTCACGGTGCAAGGAGTCATTGGTGACGGCCAAGACCCACATCAGCAGGTTTGTGGCCAGGGTCAGCATCAGGCCACACCTGGGGGAGATGCCACACTCTGCCCACACAGCCTGGCCGGCTCCTGGGGTGCCTAGCCCTCACCGCCGCTGCATCTGGGGTGGCCCCTCTCCCCCAAAGCCAGATCCCGTTTGCTCTGGGCCTTTAGCAGACGCAGTCCTAGCGGGCACCTGGGGCCACTCCCAGACCAACCGGCAGCCCAGGGCCACCCTGTCCGGGAAGCTGGGGGGAGCATGCACTAGCTGGGGACGGGGAGCCCCAGGAGTTGCTGGAGGGAGAGAAGGCACCCCCTCTTACCTAGTGAAGTTGGTCTGGACCTGAATACAGTCTTTACAGTGTTTCCAGAGGACCCAGGTCTGAAAGAGACAGGGCCTTGAGCCCAGCGGCAGGGGCGGTGGGGGTGGGGCCAGGGGTGTGCCCCAGCTGCTTGTGTGTATTTTCAGTGGGAGACACAGTGAGGAAACCTGGGTTGGGATCCTGGCTCCAGTGTCTCCTTGCTGTGTGGCTTTGGGCCAGTGGCCAGATGTCTCTGAGCCTCCGTCTCCTCAGCTCTGGGAGGGAACTAAAACGCCTACCTCTCAGGGGAATGCCTGCTTATTGGGGAAATAAAGAGATCGTGCAAAGGAAACACAGTGCCTGGCGCAGCACAGGGAGTCAGGGGGGAGCGCGTATTCATCATTAAGGGCGGGCCGTGGTTTAGGCCGTGGTTTAGGTACGTGCAAGTAGCACAGCGGATGGATCTGCCGGTGTCTGCGCTCAGGGACACGGTGTGTTAGTGCAGTCTATATAGGTGTGCGTGGAGGGGGCACACGCAGGCAGGCGTTAACGGGGGGCCGTGGCGTGTGTACATACTCTAGGCCACGTGGGGATTTGCCCGGGAGGCTGTTTCCAGGCATCGGTTGGGATGTGCGCGCGGCCTGGGCAGGGAGAGTGCCCGGCGCCTGGGGGCGGGCGGGCCGTTACCTGGAGGCCCGTGAAGATGATGTCCAAGGCAGGGAAGAGGAGCTCCAGCTGCGACTTGCAGTGGATGTGGCTCACGTCGTAGCCCACGCGGAAGACGTTGAGGCAGATGGTGCAGTTGCCAAAGAGCAGCAGGGAGCCTGGCTGGACCAGCGGCCATTGGCACCTCCCTGGAACGGACCCGCCCCCCCCCCTCCATCTACCCAGCGCCCCCATACTCACCCCGCACCCACACGGGTCCCGCGTGAGGGTCCCGGTAGAGCACAGCGTGCGGCCGGCGGGTGGTGCCGGCCACGTAGCAGAGGAGCCAGAGCAGGGACAGCGCCTTCAGCACGGCCAGCAGGATCCACACGTCGCCCAGCGTGACGGCCACGTTGTTGAAAATCATGCTGCAGATGAAGGCGCCGCCCAGGAACACCACGTTGAGGGCCAGCAGCCCCGAGAAGAGCTGCCCGGCCTTCTGGGCCTGCCGGTCCCGCCGCAGCAACAGCGAGAAATGCCGCACCAGCCAGGACTGCTGGCCCGGCGAGGCGGGGACCACTGTCTCCTCGGCCTCCATGTCCACTAGGTTCTCTTTGGCCAGGGCCGCTTCGGTCTCCTGTGCTCCTGTGGAGGCCACTGGTGCAGCCTCAGCAGGCGCTGGGGAAGGAGAAAGGGTCCTGGTTGGCTGCCGGGCTGTCCTGGGTTCAGTTCCATCCCTGCCCCTAACTACTGTGTGATGTAAGCCAAATTAAGCAACCTCTCTGGTCAGAACGTTGGAAATAACAGCAGCTGCCTTCCAGGACCCTGGAGGTCCAAACAGACCAGGGGCTATGGAACCCTCTGTGCTCCACATTAACACAGACGATTTCCACGGGCTTGAGGACCCCCTCCCCCGCCCCCGTCCCCCCTGCCTGACTCAGCATCTGATCCTGAGATGGAGTAACACTGTCTGTCTAGGAAGCCAGGGGGACCTGCACGGTGCCTGGCCCCCAGGCAGTCTCCAGGGCTGTGACGTTTTTGCCATCAAAAGGCAGCTCAAGCTCCGCTGACTTCTTGGGAGGAAGTTCACTCCAGAGTGACAGAGCGAGTAGGTGTCCTCTCTTGCTCGGACTCTGATTCGTAGGTAATGGTTTCCTAGAGTGTTGTGTTGAGAGGGCTCTTGAGGCCAAGTGTGGGCTTGGTGGGAAAGAATGTTGTGGTTGGAAACAGTACTCTATTATGGATACACTAGACTAGAGGCCTCGTGCACAAAATTCATGCACAGGTAGGGTCCCTACTGGCTGCCGGTCAGGGCCTCCCTTTGTTCCCCGCCGCCCCCTGGTGGTCAGCGCACATCATAGTGAGTGATTGAACTCCCGGTTGGTCAAATTCCGGAGGGGACACTTTGCATATTAGGCTTTTATATATATAGATATGAGTGTATATGAAATGATGGCCTCTCCAACCCCACTCTCCCCTCACCAGTTCTCCTCTCAGGCCCCAAGCCTATCCATTCCAGCCCATGAATTGCTCTTAGATCTTTCTTGACCTCAACCACTGCCCTAGCCCAGGCCCCTACCCTTGCTCCTGGACTGGTCTCCCTGTCCACCAGGCCTCTTCCCTACTGTGAGCCTGCCAAGGCCACGTGTTGCCTTCACATACAGTCCACGCTACCTAGCGTGCCCTCTCACAACAAAACGAGGCAGAGTGTGTGTCGTGTGAGCTTGTAGCGCAGAGAGCTTGCGGCAGGGTAGCTGCTGCCGCTTCCTGGTCTGGCCCCAACTTCCATCTCCAGCACTGCCCTCGGACTCCCTGGCCCATGGGCTGTGCCATCCTGCTATTGTTCCCAGAATGCCCTACCTTTGCTCACCTCCCTGTCTGCCCACCCCCACCCTTTGCTCATAATGCCCGCTTCTCGCTTTGTAGCTGACTGCAGCCTGTCCTTCAGGACTCAGAAGAGCCCCACCTCCTGTAAGCGGCCTCCCCTGAACCCCCTTTCCGCCAAAACTGGCTTAGGTGCCCGCTCTTGGTGCCCCCGCCGAGCCCCAGGCTTGTTTCTGGAGCCTCACCTCTCGCACGCTCTGTCATTGGCTGTGCTTTGCTCTGTCTGTCCCTTTGAACTTGGAGCTTCAGAAGCTTCAGACTCTCCCACTCTGACCACCAGAACACCCTCATCTCATTTGGCTCTAAGTGGCCCCATTCTCCCATGTACAACCTGCTTGATAGTTATACCTCTGCTCTTCTCTTCCGGGGCAAAGAGAATAATCAAAGGTGGGTAGTGGTTGAGGTCAAGAAGGATCTAAGAGCAATTTTAAAGGTTCTATAGGATTTTCTCCCCCTTACCTAGTCCTCTGGTCACCCTCGCTCCACGTCTGCCCTCTCCCTGTCCAGCCCCCTCGTCACACTGCCCACACCTGCCCCCCACGTTCCTCCAGGCCCAGCCAGAGGGAGCCGCATTTCTCATGGGGTCTCCTGCCCCCCCCCCATCGCTCCCGGAGCCCACGGTGCCTCCCCTGCTTCCCTCCACGTGGCTCTCACCCATCCTCTCCACCCACCTTCGGGGCCTCTCCTGGGAAGCCTTCTCTCTCTGCCCAAGAGTGGGTGGCATTGCTGTGGGTGTGGCTGGCTCCCCTCAAGACCAGGAGCTCCTCCAGGCAGAGACCAGCTCCTGCTTAAGCCAGACACCCCCCCCCCCCCAAACTTGGCACCGCATGGCGTTCAACCAGTGTTTGCTGACGACTCCTGCATTTTTCAGGGAACTTTCAGCACTAGAGTCATGGACAGAGAGAGACCCCTCCCATGAAACTTTTTCCATCTTGGCCCAGACAAAGACATTTTTTCCGACGATCTTTATCTTTCCTCCTAAGTCTCCTCCGCCCAGGTTGAGCAAGCCTGACGCTCCTGGGGACACACCTCCCTGCTCTTTTCTCCCAGCCCTCCCTGCTCCACCTCACCTTTCTGAGTCTCCCCCATCTTCCCAAGGCCAGAGGACTAAGAGCCCAGATTCTGACACCTCCTACCGGTGTGATCTTGGAAAAGCTACTTAGACTCTCTGTGCCTTGGTTTCCCCATCTGTAAAGCAGATATACAACTATGGACTATACCTGGTGTTTAGTGGATGTTCAGTAACGATTTCTTGAATGAATAAATGAAGGGATTAATGCATAATACCTAGGTCACAGGGGTTTATAAAAATTAAATGATTTAATTTATGCAAATGAATGCAGATCCCTGTCTGGCACACAGCAAGCTCTCAGTGTTAGCGATTTGAGCATTTTCTTCCAGTTCTTTCGAAATCCTGGGGCGACTGGAAGGGTCGGGATTACTGGTGAGTTTCAGTGGCCTGCAAGCGCAGAGGGGACCCAGGAGGACAAGGTTCGGGGGTCCACTCCTTCCAGGGTCCTCAACTACGTCCTCGCCCTCCGCCCGCCGGGTTCAACCCTCCGACAGCCGCTAGAGGGAGCCCTCAAAGTGGCGGATTCTGTCCGCCCAGGGAGAGGGCGACCGGTCCGCGCAAAGGGGTCGTGGGAAGAGGGCAAGGGCGCCCGGAACCGACAAGGAGGAACCCGCCACCCTCTGGCACGCCCTTCGGCGAGACGCCAGCCCCAGGGAGGGCCCGCGTAACTGGTTTGTGGGGCACGGTCGGCAGGTGATGAAAGCCGCGGCCGTCGGGGCGCGGCGTCCCGCCTGGAGCGCAGCGACGGCTCCGGAGGAGGCGGCTGAGCGCGGGCCGGGAGCTGCGGGATTTCTTTCCGAGCCTTTCGGGGGCTGCGGGGCTGGGGCAGCCGCTACGCCTGTTCCTCAGACCGGGCGCCCAGGCAGCCCCAACCCCCACCCCCTTTTCTCTGGCCGTCCTTCGGGTTTTCCCTTCTTCCTGCGCCCCCTTTCGGCTGTGCGCACCCGTCCGCGGAGAGGAGGTGGGGCGCGGAGCCGGGGTTGGGGTTGGGGACCGAGAGGGGTCGGTGCTCGAGTGGTTGGCCTCCCCCGAGTCACCCCGCCCTCCCGCCTCAGTCCCTGCAGCCCCAGGTGTCTGAACCCCAGGGGGCGGGGGAGGAGGAGGTTTGAGTGCCCAGGTGGGCTTGCCCGGAACGCCGCGCACGACATCCGAGGGCGCTCGCCGCCCCACGGGCGCCGCCGGGGGAGGGGAGCCTTACCTGAGGTCTGGGCGGGCATCGCTGCCCGCTGACCACCGACCGCGGCCGCAGCACCCACAGTCCTTCCAGGTGAGGCCCGGACTGACGCCCCCGACGCCCTCCCCAGCGGGACTGCGCAGCCGCCGCTCGGGCTCCCGGGCCCATCGATTTTTCTGTTGACTTTGGGGATGTCATTAATCCTTCGTTAATTACCCCGCCAGGGGCTCCAGCCCCGACACAGCAGCCAATGGCGAGGCGGCTGGACGGGCGGGCGGGCGGGGCCGGAGGCGGGGCCGGCGAGGGCTCAGGGTCAGGGGACCCGCCGGCAACCGCCTCCGGGGTGGGGTGGGGTGGGGTGGGGTGCATGTCCTTTGGTCGCAGGATTCGTCTTTGCTGGGGTTCAGGTCACACTGTCCTCTGGCTTCCAAGCAGGGGGTGGAACCCCTGGGTCTGGGGTCGCCTTTTCCGGTCAGCCCCAGGCGGCTGCAGCCTCGCAGCAACCTTGTCACCCCCCTGTCTCAGAGCCCTCTCTCCCAAGTCAGCGGGGAAGGTGGAGCGAAGAGACCCCATTCGGACTGGGCAGGAGGCGGGTACGGTGAGAAGTTGCCCCTCCAGGCCTCTTCACATCTCGGGTGGCTCCTGAGTCGCGCCCACCTCCTTCTGCTGCCAGGCGTTTTCCTCTGGGTCCCCCGCATCCAGTCCTGCTGCCCCCACGCTCAGCCCACCCCCCTCTCGACCCAGCCCCGCCCCAGTCCCACTGTAGCCTGTGGCCCCACCGGACTCAGTTGGCCACCAGTCCTTCCCCCTCTTCCAGCTCCTGGGTCTCAGTCCCTCTCCCTGCTGAGCCCATCTCTCTACCTTTTGTAGAGGAGTCTCAGGGACCCCCAGGGAGTGGGGTGCTGAGGAAGAGGAGGCCCAGGGGGTGAAGGTCTGTATCCCCAACTCCTGTTAAACCAGAACAGCCCTATCCATGCCTATGTTAGAGGTTTGGGTTCCTGAAATAGTTTACTTGTGGGGGAATGCTCTGCTGTTTGAAAATTATTATTCTTAGTACACAGGCTCTGGCCCTCTTTGGCTGTGTGACTTGGGCAAGTCCCCTGACCTCTCTGGGCCTTAGATTCGTTCTTTGGAAAATGGTGGTGGACGAGGTCCGTATTCCTCACCTTTCCTGTGTTGCGGGACACGTGCAAAATGTGTTCCCTTGAGGACACAGGGAAGAAGGGGCAGCTGGGGACTCTGTCCCGCCACCAGGTCATGGTCTGTACTTGGTTTGTAACTCAGACTTGGTTCAACCACTGAAAAGCTGAAGACCTGAAAATCTCCAGCTCAGACCCCCAAGATCCTCTCCTGTGATCATGTCATATGGGGTGGCTGACACAAGAAGTGGGGGACAGGGCGCGAACTGCAGGTTTATTGGTTCCCAGCTCCGGGCAGCAGCACTGGCCAGGTCACAGGGCTGGGATTAGGGGCGGAGCCAAAGCCAGGGACACTTCCTGATCTTACCTGCTTCTAGAAACGCTTTAGGGAGAGGTGTCCCTGCCCCGTAGCCCCATGCACCAGGGTCATGCCAGGTGGCTGAGCATGTCCCGATTGCAATTTAAAAACATCCTGAAAAAATAGCTTTTGTGAAAATTCCACTCTGGGGCCAGCGGGGGTACGAGGGGTCATGTGCCAGCTTGGGGCTCACTCCTGGGGGTCTCTGGGTGGGCGTGTCTGCGGCGGCCTCAGGCCAGCACGTAGACCTCCAGCAGGCTGGAGACCGCGTGCATGCGGTAGAAGATGCCGAAAGGCAGGCAGATGTTGACGATGGCGGCCCAGAGGGAGTAGCCGTAGAAGTCCACCTCCACCTTGTTGCTGAAGTGAGGGCGGGCCCCGAAGGCGGGCATGATCCACAGCTGTGGGGGAGACGGTGTGTCAGGACCCGGCCCGACTGGCCACAGCCGTGGGGTTCGCCGGGGGCCCCAGCCCTGCAGTTGGGTGGACAGCAAGGGCTGGGTGTTGCTGAGTGGGGACCTCCCGCATCTTGGAAGGGACTGGTGCTCTCTAAGGAGTTCAGGAAATGTGCCGGACTCGGCTTGCCCACCCCATAGGACTCGCCCTGTGATCACAGCTCCCCCATAGGAGGCCCCACTTGCGGGATGGAGAGAGGAGAAGAGGTTTCATTAGATGATGTGAGAATTTGATACACATTTAGAAATGGCTAAATCAGGAGCTGGAGAGATGTGTGGCAAATCCGCCAGGGCCAAGGCAGGAGGGGCGGGATCCAGCCAGAAGGTTCTGGTGTGGGCTCACCCCACCCTCCCCACCCCCATTCCCAATTAGCTGTGCCATTGGGCACATCGCAGCCCTTTTCTCAACCTGTTTCTGTCCTATAAAATGCTGCTCTCAGAGGTGATCCAGGCTCAGATACCTGGAGGAAAACAGCCTTTCCCAAGGTGACGCCCAGCCAGTGGGCGGGGCCAGCAGAAGGTGAGGGCGGGGCCAGGGCTGGGGCCGACTCAGGATAGATTCCACTGGTAGGTGGGAGAGTGCCGCCCTCTTTTTCTATAGACTACCTGCAGGAGGGCAATATGTACAGTGGGGACTTCACTAAGAACGCACCCCCGTTAGGATGGATGGTTGGTGTTTTTCATGGGGTGGAGTCTCTCTGGAGATGTTTTACGTTGACAAACCCACATCAAGGCTGTTTCTATATTACGAGTATTGTTTTCTATTGAAGGTGATAGAGCTGGAAGGACCATATTCATAGCGAGTGAAATTTCTCTAGGTGTGGGAAGTACTCACATGGCGCGTGTTTCTGTGTCAGAGGTTTCCCCTGGGATTAGGTCTGTGCGGTGGGGTGGTAGCTACATTAGGGGTGCCCCTCTAGTGGGGTGCACCCTTGTGAGGAGAGTTTCCATGCACGGCGCATGTTTGTGTTGGGTGAAGTCTGCTGGGGTCCAGTGGAGTCTCTCTTAGTCAGGGCTTTGCTGAATCACTGGGGAGGGGGTGCTGTTGTGGGCGCCCCCCTTCCGGGCCAGCCCGCCGCTGCTAATCGACCGCTCGCACTTACACTGCCCTCCGCTGCTTCCTGCCGCTGCCCCAGTTATTCTAAGCAGCAGGCTGGTCATGAGCTCCCAGGAGCAGTCACACCTCCCACCTGAGGGTGAGGGCCCCCACTCCCCACATCAGTTCTCACAGCTCCCTCTCCCCTCGGCCCAACCCCCTCTCCCCTCCCTCCCCAGCATTCCCTGGGACCCCTTCCGGCTCCTGTGGTGGCTGCCTGGCTGCCGGAATGCTAGGACTCCGTCCTCTGGGTGCTGAGATGCTGTTTGCCCGGCTGCACCTGACCCTTTCGGAACCTACTCCTTCCCTAGACAGACATAGATTCTCGAGTAGGCTGGGGCCAAGACAGAGAGGCCAAGTGACTAACCCTGAAAGAACCTCCTTCCTGCCCACCCCCAGACCCCCTGCACCCCACCCCCAGGTACTCACGACGATGTTGCAGAGCAGAAGAAACAGAGAAATGTCCTTCAGGCATCGGCGTCTCCAGTGGGCCCGGGGGGCCAGGAAGGTGGCCGTGGCTTCCTGAGGGCCCACCAGGCCGGGGCTCACCGACCTGGGGGTGGGTGGGCAGGTTGGCAAAGCGTGGAGGGCGTCCGGGTTGGCGAAGGTAAGGCAGGGTTCCTTGGGAGGGGCGTCGTGGGGCTCAGCCCCTGGCGGGCCCCGGTGGAGGCTCTCAATGATAAACACGTTCTGGAAGGTGTGCTGGGCGATCATGAGCAGTGCGTGGGCGAGGTTGAGTGCCCCTAGCGTGTCCCTGGGCACGCCCACCACCACGGCGACGATAGAGTAATAGGAGATGGCATACTGGCCCAGGGCGGCGCCCATCAGCAGGGCCACGTCCAGGGTGCGTGTGGGGTTCTTATGGTGGTCCATGGCCCGGTGGTCAAAACGGTAGATGACCGAGCCGCTCAGGCTGACCAAGGTCATGAGCCCCAGGCAGGCGATGTTGAAGCTGTAGTAGATGACCAGGGCCTGCTGGGTGTGGTCCCCGTCCCTACCCACCTGGACCTCATAGATGATGAAGACGGCCAGCCCCACCAGGAAGAGCATCAGGCCCAGGACGGGGCCCACAAAGAATGTCTCCCGGAAGAGGCTGCCCCGGGATGGGGTGTGGCCGTGGCCGTGGCCGTGGGTGGAGGAGGCCAGCAGCCTGCCCACGTTCTTCCACATGACGTAGAGCATGGTGGAAGCGAAGAGGCTGTACTCGATGTTGAAGGGGTACAGGTAGAAGTAGCCTCGCTCGAAGATCTGGCAGACGGTCGTGGCGCAGGCGCAGTCGCCTCCGGCCTGGCTGCCCACGCGCTCTGCTGTGGGGAGACGGGCACAGAGCTGTACCGCCCACCCCTCTTCCTGGAGGGGCCCCATCTGAAGAGCCTCACCCCTAGACTGTGACCTCTCGCTCTGCCACATTCACTACCGTAGCCCAAACGCCCACTCTGGGCTTTGCATGTTCATTCATCCCACACATGTTTATTGAACACCTACTGTGTGCCTGAGACTGCGGGACACATCGGCAAACAATAGCCAGCGCTCAATTTAAAAAAACAGAACACTGACCTGCAAAGCTGCCCACTTCACCCCATTCCTTCAGGAAAACACTGTCCATCTGTCCCCCCAGGAATGACCCCTGGCTCCCTGACGTCGGCGAGGTTCTGGTCCTGTAGAAGGTGGTCCTCTTGGAAACCCCTAAAGTTCCAGCTTCCTCTGAGCTCTCCCCAGCATCTGACGCAGCCCGGAAAGCCAGCTGCTGGGCCTAGGTCTGGGCCCTGGCCCCCGGTCACCTGGGCTGGACCACACTGAAAGGGACCTTGTCCTGCACCCAGCCCCTGCTGTGTAGGGTGCCTTGGGCCTCGGCAAACATCTCTTTCGGTCCCTGGCACTGTGCAAGCTGGTTTTGCAGATGGAGAAGCTGAGGCGCATGGAGGCAAAGTGACTTGTGATGGCAGAGCTGACGCACATGACCTGACTCTGAGCCTGGTCTGGGCTGGTACCTCGCCGGCGTGCCTCTCTGTGCCCCCGCAGCCCCAGCACATTCCATTGGCTGCCTCCCCAGGTTGGTTTTTGCCACCCTCAGGAACCCCTGTGTGTAAAAGGTGGCCCTTTGTCAGTCTTGCTGGGCTGGGGGTCTCGCAGGGGGGAGGGGCGAGGCTGGGCCCAAGCTTTCCCTTCCTGGACTCTCCCACACTGGGGGTGTGCCTGTGTCTTCAGGCGAAGTCCAGGTGGACTTAGTCATCTAGTCTGGTCCTGACTAGTGGGGGGCCCTAGAGCAGTCTAGAGAAGTAGGAAGGACCAGGGGGACTGTACCCCATTTTTCCTCGGGATGGCATTTTGGTTAAAAGCCAAGATGGATCTGAACACTAGTTGCCGGATGCCAAGCTCTGTGACCTTGGGCAAGCTGTACAGCCTCGCTGTGCCTTAGTTTCTTTGCCTGGAAAATGGGAATATTGATGCTACCCATCTCACAGGGAGCTGTGAGGGTTAAGTACCACGAGGTTTCACACACTTGGCACCTGGCATGCAGAGCTCAGTGGACGGCCACCATTGCCATCGTCACTGTATTTCTAGCTTCTCCTTGCCGGGCTCTCCATCTGATCCCTGCTTCTGCCATCAAGACACTGCTCCCTTCCTCTCCCTCCAGTCCCATCGCCCTTGCCCTTTCTTCTGGGAGCCCGAGCCCCTTCTTTAGTGGAATGGGGACCCGGACAGTGGGACCAAGGCTGTGTGCTCCAGGGTCAGAAGGGTCCTCCCGTGTCACCTACGCCCACAGGTCAGCGTCAGAGCCAGAGCCTGGAGCAGGAGGTAGCTCTCCTGGGAGGGCGCAGAGATCCACTCTGCAAGCCAACAAAGCCCCCAGCCCGAGGCCCAGGGTCACAGGGCCAGGGGGCATCGGGCGTGGCACTCACGGTTGGCAGCCAGGCGGGCGTGGCTGGCGTTGCTGTGGGAGTGGGCCTGGTGCACGGATTCATCCACCACGGCCGCCATCCAGTTGGCCAGGTTGGTGGTGAGTGTGAACATGAGGCCGCACCTGTTTGGGGAGGGAGAGCAAAGAGGCCAGTGAGCCTTTGGCTCATCTTGGGAGCTCCAGTGGGAGGTGGCGGTGAGACACAAGGAAGCAGTCAGGCCCCTGTGTGACCAGGAAGCGGAGTTTGGAAGAAATGGCCTGGCGGGGATTCAGGGATGCTGGGGGGCCGGGGGGGGGCGGGGGGGGTACCCAGGGGCTCAGGCCACCCTGCTCCCTCTCCTGGGAAAAAGAACATTTAGTGCACTGCACAGCCCATCCCACCAAAGCCATGCAGGTGCGCATCCGTGCGTACACACACACACACACACACACACACCACTGCACGGGGTGATGGGAATGGAAATCAGGCTGCCTAAGGGACAGAAAGAGGCCCCAGGCCCAGGCTGGCAGCCTTCATCTCTCACGCAAGGTGAGCACTGGCATGCCGCAGGGCCGTGAGCGCTGGGCAGGCACTCACCGGGTCAGATCCAGGTGGACGTGAACACAGTCCTTAGCAGAGACCCAGAGGAAGTAAGTCTGTGTGGAGAGAGAGTGGCGAGGTCAATTACTCTGCAGAGCAAATACAGCTGAACTCAAGTGCCCACGTCCACGCCCAGCAAGCTCTCTCTACCTCTAAAGCCCTCACACTAAGTTATCAAGTTTATTTTAACTCCACGAAATGAGGCCAGGAAGAATTCACATTAAACAGTGCTCTGTTCTTTAATAATTTGTAAAAGGTCACCTAGAAGACTTTCTGGTCCTCATGTCTGTTTTTTGCAGGGTCGAGGCCTGGCAGAGTTTGAGTGTCTGGTTGTTTATTCCTGGGAGCAAGGCCAGCCTCAGGCAGGGTCTTGTCCAAGGTAGGAAGACCCTCTGGTGACTTCTCACTCGCTTTGGCAACACCCCCTGCCCCATCTTCATCCTGGGTTGCCCTGCAAGGCCTCGCCCTCCTCTGGCTGCCAGCCAGTCCTTCTGTGTGGGGTCTCTGTGTTTTCCTTTCTCCTGAGTATTCTTCAAACCCACAACATGTAAAAGACTAAAACGACATGGATTCCAGTCAGAAATGTGTTGAATTGTGGACAACGGGCCCCGGGGATGATGGTTCAGGGGAGGAACCATACACGTGGTCATTCTGGTCTTACAGGGCTGGGCCGATCTGGTCCCAGGGAGGGCCAGTCCTGCCTCAGCTTGGTAGGAAGATCGTTCAAACTGTTATATGTGCAATGAAGAAAGTATATATAGTTGAACATCTAGGGAAAACCCCAGGTACAGCCTATCCTATTTCCTGAACAAATACACAATACTGTATAGGGGCCAGGGCTGAGGGCAAACTGGCCATGGCGGGACCCTGGGCTGAGACTGATGCCCTCCACGGGCACCCAGGGAGGGCAGGCCAGGCTCTAGGAGACAGGATGGCTGCCATGACTCACACCTCTCAGGTGCGAACTGGTGGCACTGCTCAGGCTGAAGTGAAACCACAGGGCCCCCCCAAGTGGGCCCTCACATTTGGATGTGACTTCATTATCCGGTGCTACCAAGTGCCTCATGACCTCTACAGTCCTATCCCCACATTACCTGACTGTTGAGGGTAGAATAAGGGTGGAGCTCAGCCCTCCTGACCCCATTCTGGGTGCTGGTTCCTGTCCACCACACTCAAGGACCCTCCTCCTACCCATCCACCCACCCACCTGGATGACGACAAACACAGCCTGGGTGAGAGGGTGCAGAATCTTGATGGCCGACTGGCACTCGTAGAAACTGGAGTAGTAGCCCGTCTTGAAGACATCCATGACCAGGGTGCAGATCCCAAACAGCACCAGCCCACCTGGGAATGGGGGGGTGGGGGATCAGACAGGGGGGAGAGGAGGCTTATGGGTCTGAGGAGAGGTAACTAGATGAATGGCTGGCTGGATGGTTGGGTGGATGGATGGGCGGATGGGGTCTGACAGCAGTTGGCTGGCTGGATGGCTAGGTGGATGGATGGGCTGAAAGATGAGTGGGTGGATGGAAGGATGGCCCACTGAGCTCCCATCTCTTTGGAGCTAAATAGACAGGGAGAAGGGCCCTCCACGGGCTCTTTTGGCTGCAGCTGTCAGCTGTGTTCTGCTCTCCATCAGAGGGTCTCCCAGGACCACCCTTTTCTGAGCTTTAGACAGGGCAAAGAGGTTCCCCTTCACCTCCCCTCCAGCACCCTCTCCCTTCCTCTTCTCCCTCACCTGCAGCCCACCCTCCCTCAGCCACAACTAGTCTTGCCAGGGGAACGTCTAACCCCTCTCCCTCCACGCACTCACTCCCCAAATCCTCGGAGAGCCCCAGCTTCCAGCTTCCTGCCTGGCCCACCCCACCTCCGCCTTCGCTGTCCCCGGCACCTCGGAGCCAGATGGGGCCCGCGTGCGCGTCCCGGTAGGGCACGGCGTCGGCGCAGCGCGCGGTGCGGAGCAGGTAGAAGCCGATCCAGAGCGCGGCCAGCAGCATCATGGTGGTGAGCAGCGCGAACACGTCGGTGTCGTACACGGCCACCTTGTTGAAGGCGCCGCCGCTGACGAGCGTGCAGGCGAGGAGCAGCACGTTCACGGCCAGCAGCACCGACAGCAGGCGGCCGCCCTTCTTCCACACCTCGCGGGGGCCCGTCCGCGGCGCCCGCGGGCTTTCCCTGGGGCCGGCGGCCAGCTCCTCGGGCATGGCCGGGGCGACTGCAGGAGGTTGGCGGGGTCACTGCGGGGAGGAGCGAACAGGACCCCAGGTTCGTTCCCCCAGCGGCTCCCTGGATTTGGGGGCCGGGGAATTCCTGACTTAGAGGGGGCTGCCGGCGGGGGTGGGGGGTGGGGAGGTGGGAGGGGGGGTAGAGGAAGCGCCGGGAATGGGGAAGAGCGGAGACTGCGGCTCTCGAGCGGCGGCAGCGCCGTTGGACCCCGTCCCAGGTCCCCACTTCCCCAGTCCGTGCGCCCCTGGCAGGGCACCCACCTGGCTGCGCCGGGAGCCCGCGCTGAGCTGGGGGTCAGAGGGCGGCGAGCGGCGCCTCTCTCCCACGCCGGGCTGGACGCGCGCTTTATAGCGGGGAAGGCAGCGTGATTTACAGCGGACGGAGCTCAGCTCCATAAACCTCTCAGTCCCACGCACATGATCCATCTTCCCTCCGAGCTGAATGTAGGGAAGAGCGCGGGAGCCAGATAAGGAGATTTATGTTTACCCGTTAAGAGGCGCCCCACCCCACCCCCACCCCGGCCGCCCCGTCACCTCTGAGGGCCAGGCTCGGCACCCAGAGGGCACCCCGGCCCTCCACGCCCTGGCGCCCCGGAACCCTGAGAACTGTTCAGTGGATGCCCCAAGGACCTGGGGGCCCCGCAACGCCCTCGGCGCGCCCTGTACCTTTGTGCGCCTCTGTTGCTGCCCCAACTCTGGCCCCTCGTGCCCCTTTCCCCGGCTCCCTCTCAGCGATCCAAGTCCCCTCTCCCTCCTGCCCCTGCCCCCCTGCCCCTGCCCCCCTGCCCCTGCCACCCTGTCCCTGCTCCGCTGGCTGCGCCCTCGTCGAGCTTGGTTGTAAGTCCTCCCGCGGCGCGCGGAGTCCGCGCGGGTCTCCAGCGCCCCCTGCTGGAGAGTCTGCTGACCCCGCGGGAGCGGACGGCGGACGGGACCGCGGGCTCTACCCGCTGCGGGTCCCGCGGTTGGCACTAACAGCCCTCTCCCGCCCGCTGCCCCAGGGGGCGGGACTGCCGCGGACACCCTGCCCGGCCCTCGGCCGGGTCCCGGGATGCGCGGAGACACCGGGGGCCGCGCGCCCGGGCCCTAGTGAGGCCAGACCCGGGACTGCCCCTGGACAGGTCCTCCCTGCGCAGGGAGCGGGGGTGGACATTTTGGGGAGAGGGGAGGGCCTCGCCCGGTCACCCCAGGGCTCTCGGGCCCAGGGTGTTTAGGACCCAGGGGCAGCCCGGGGCGGCTCCCTGGGCCGCGGGAGATCCTCCCCCTCGGCCGGTGCTCGGCTCAGATGTCGGAGCAGCGGCGGCTCTGCGCTCCGCACCCACCGTCTGCGGCAGCGGGGCTGGCGGCCCCGGCCCCTGCCCGGCCCCCTCCCCCTACCCCATGCCTCGGTCCTAACCCCGAAAACCTCCCCCGCGGGGGGCCTTTTCCCGAGCCGCTGGCCCGCCCCGTCCAAGTCGGGAGCCATGAACGACCAGTACCACCGGGCGGCCCGGGACGGCTACCTGGAGCTCCTCAAGGAGGCCACCCGGAAGGAGCTGAACGCCCCCGACGAGGATGGCATGACCCCCACGCTCTGGGCTGCTTACCACGGCAACCTGGAGTCGCTGCGCCTCATCGTGAGCCGGGGGTGAGTGCCCAGCCCAGCCCCGCCGGGGAGGGGGCAGAGCGTCCACTCCCAGCCCCCAGCCCCTCTCGGCCCCAGGCCCCTCTCCTCTGAGCCACCCCCTTCCCTAGGGACGGACCCTGGGGTGGGACCTTGGGGCCTGGCAGTTGTGGGAGGAAGGGGGACTCTGGCCGAGGCCTGTGACACTTGTGACCTGGATATGGGGCTAGGAGAGGAGGGCTAGGATTTGGGGGTTCGTGCTTGTGGGAGGGGCTGCAGGGGGAGGTGGAGGTGGGAGAGGTCTCCTGCGTGGGCGGCACCTTGCAGCAAGTGTGAGAGGCACAGTGAGAGGGGAGAGAAGGTGCCGAGGCCTCAGAGGGGACAGAGGGGGGCTAGAAAAGAAGGGGGGCCCGCTGCCCACCCAGCCTGGATCTGAGGGCTCGCCCAGCAGTGTCCCCCTGCTCCCCAGGCTGGGCTCACACTCTTTCTCTTGGCTCCCTGCCGGGATTTGTGGGCATTGCCCACAGCACCAAATGTCACTGGATTCAGCCAGCCCGCAACTCCCGCTGCACCCCTCCCCCACGGAAGGCTCCCGTCCCTCCCTTTGGAATTCTCTAGGCCTAGGGAGGGGGAGCTTAGAGCCCAGGCGTCAGGGCCAGGGAAGGGTTTGGGGGTAGCCTTGAGGAATGCAGGGTTCAGGGACTGAAGGGGGCTCCTGGGGCTGAAGGGCTTTGTGGACAACTCCCCGCCCCCAGCGGATTTAGAAAGAGAAGTCAGGGTGAGGCGGACAGACACCAGGGCAGCCTGGACAGAGAGAAGGAGGAGGAGGAGATGCCCTAGGAGGGTCCTGGGCACCTGGTGGAGGCCAGGGGCCGGCCTGTGGCCTGAATAGGTGGTGGGTGGGGGAACCCCCTGCCTTCCCTGGGTAGCTGTTCCTGGGTCTCAGCGGGGGGGAGGGGGGCAGCCCTTACAACCAGGCAGCTGAACCACGTTCCAAAAGGCTGACTGGCCCCTCTCCACCCCAAGAGGACACACATGATCCTGCCCTCCTGCCCCTCCCTCAGGGGAACTCACCCCCGCCAACTCCCACAAAGGGCAAGGGTGGGGTCTAGGTGTGGATACCAGATGCCGAGCAGCCCCTCCCCACATGGTCCTGCGGGACTTGGCAACTTGGAAGGGAAGTGAGGAGGGGGTTGCTCAGGGAGCGGTAGTGACAAAGGGGTGATTCTTTCTCCAGCCCTGAGGGGTGGCCTTGTGGCCTCATTAGCCTGAGGCAGAGGCACTGGGCTGGGTCCTGCGGGAGGGGAGAGGTTGGAGGAGCCAGCGGGAGGCTGCCCTGCGTGTGTGTGTGTGTGGGGGGGGGGGGCCTGCTGGTGTAGAGGGTGCTGCAGGAGCTGGGTGGGTCCCCTGGGCAGGCCCGCCTCGCAGGGCTCCTAGAGATGGGGCAGCGGGGCGGAGAGGGCGCTGGGCCCCGGTTGCAGACTTCTCTCCTCCTCCCTCGAGTCCTGGCTGCCCCCACGCTCCCCTTCTGGCCCAGGCCAAGACCCGACACCTGCTCTCACACTCGGGCTTGCCAGGCCTGGCCCTGCTCCCTGCAGACATGGCTGTGCCCACGCCACGCAGGCACACGCCCTCACGCACCCGCACTCACCCAGGGCTCGGGCCCAGCACACACCACCCCTCACCCTCCTACGATCACCCCCGCACACGCAGCCAAGCTCACCACCACGCCTGCCTAGAGACCCAGACTCGCCCTGGCCCACCACCTCTCTGGGCCAGCTCCCCACTGGGCTCCATGAATAATTCACCCCTTTCTCTCTGGGCATCAATTATTCATCCCCTGAGATTCCCAGCCCTCAGTTCTCTTGGGGAAAGCCCCGCCCTGGCCCCGCCTTCTCTGTCGCCCCACCCCCTGCGTACCCGGGGCCGGGTCTACATCCGACTAGCGGCCCAGGGCTGCACATCTCGTGGAATCAGGAGAGATCTCAGGCTGGGTTGGTGTGACCGTGGGGGAGGCTGGGAGCTCCCCTCACCCGCAGCCACTGCCGACGGCCCGCCTGAGCTGCGGTGGCTCATCCCCCCTCCCCACGTGTTCTCCCTGCAGGGGCGACCCGGACAAGTGTGACATCTGGGGCAACACGCCCCTGCACCTGGCCGCTTCC
Source organism: Myotis myotis (assembly GCF_014108235.1). NCBI lineage: Eukaryota > Metazoa > Chordata > Mammalia > Chiroptera > Vespertilionidae > Myotis > Myotis myotis. The sequence continues at coordinate 3,313,191 of NW_023416321.1, forward strand.
AATGGCCACCTGCACTGCCTCTCCTTCCTGGTGTCCTTCGGGGCCAACATCTGGTGCCTGGACAACGACTACCACACCCCGCTGGACATGGCCGCCATGAAGGGCCACATGGAGTGCGTGCGCTACCTGGACTCCATCGCGGCCAAGCAGAGCAGCCTCAACCCCAAGCTGGTGGGCAAGCTGAAGGACAAGGCCTTCCGCGAGGCGGAGCGGCGCATCCGCGAGTGCGCCAAGATGCAGCGCAAGCACCACGAGCGCATGGAGCGGCGCTACCGGCGCGAGCTGGCCGAGCGCTCCGACACGCTCAGCTTCTCCAGCCTCACGTCCAGCACCCTGAGCCGCCGGCTGCAGCACCTGGCGCTGGGCAGCCACCTGCCCTACTCGCAGGCCACCCTGCATGGCACCAACAGGGGCAAGACCAAGATCCAGCGGAAGCTGGAGCGGCGCAAGCACGGCGGCGAGGGCACCTTCAAGGTCTCCGAGGACGGCCGCAAGAGCGTGCGCTCGCTCTCGGGCCTGCAGCTGGGCAGCGACGTGATGTTCGTGCGCCAGGGCAACTACGCCAACCCCAAGGAGTGGGGGCGCTCCCCGCTCCGGGACATGTTCCTCTCGGACGAGGACAGCGTCTCCCGTGCCACGCTGGCGGCCGAGCCTGCCCACTCGGAGGTCAGCACCGACTCCGGCCACGACTCCTTGTTTACCCGCCCGGGCCTGGGCACCATGGTGTTCCGCAGGAACTACCTGAGCAGCGGGCTGCAGGGGCTGGGCCGGGAGGACGCGGCGCTGGACGGCGCGGGCACGCCGCGGGGCCGGCTGCAGAGCTCCCCCAGCCTGGACGACGACAGCCTGGGCAGTGCCAACAGCCTGCAGGAGCGCAGCTGCGGGGAGGAGCTGCCCTGGGACGAGCTGGACTTGGGCCTCGATGAGGACCTGGAGCCCGAGACGAGCCCGCTGGAGACCTTCCTGGCCTCCCTGCACATGGAGGACTTCGCCTCCCTCCTGCGGCAGGAGAAGATCGACCTGGAAGCCCTGATGCTGTGCTCAGACCTCGACCTCCGCAGCATCAGCGTCCCCCTGGGGTCCCGCAAGAAGATCCTGGGGGCCGTGCGGAGGCGGAGGCAGGCGCTGGAGCGCCCGCCGGCCCTGGAGGACACCGAGCTGTGAGTGCCTGCCCCCCCACCCCCCGCAATGGGCGGGGAGACAGGGGTTGGAGGGGGAGGGGATCTGCTTTCCCCGGAAGTGAGGGGTAGTCCCGATCCATCACATGAGGCCCCACTTATTTTCTTTAACCACCCCCCCTTCAGAAAAAGAGGCTGCCAGTGGGTGAAGACTTTCACCCAGGCTTTCTTATCACAGCGAATGTAAAGTGCACCTCGTTTGTAGGCTTATCAGAATTTGGGGGAGTGGGTGTTTTAGCCTGGACGAGACCTGGTGGTCAGTCATCGCAGCAGGATGTTTGGAGCCCTTCCAAGTCCCGGCTCCTTCCACTTGTTCTTTCATTTAATCCTCCCAGCTCCCCAGTGCGGGGCTAGATCACCCCCACTTTCCAGTGAGAAAGTGGGGGCTCGGAGGGTTTGGGTAGCTCACCCAGAGGGCCTGCTGCTGCTCGGGGCAGAGCTGGGCTGGCTCCCTGTCTATGTGACTCTAAAGCCTGGGGACTAGGTGACTCCCAGGAAGAGCAGCATTGTCACCTGCGTTCGGGAAGCCACGGGGAGCTCAAAGCTGCTGTCACACTGGCCGAGCTGTGACCCCTCCCTCATGGCAAACCACAAGCCCTTTTCATGTCTCTGGCCTTTACCCTACATGTGTGGGCAGCGGTGGATGTGGGGAGGCAGTGTGGTTTAGAGTTTGGGGTGTGGGGTGGGCACCCCTAGGCAAGTGTCCCCATTCCTGACCATCAGCCTGCCCAACGGTAAGTTGTCCAGATGGCTAGAGGCTCTTCTCTGAGGTCTGTTTCTGTCTCTTTCTCTACAGATAACAGGGGCCTTCTCCCCCAGACCAAAGTGAATTGCAAGTTGCCACAACCCACGGTGGGGCCACGAAGTCTCCACATTTGCCAGCCCTGCAGCCCCGGGCCCCTCCCCAGGGGTAGGGACTCGGAAGCAGAGGGTATGGCCTGGAGGCGCCCAGAAGGGTCCTGGAGCCCTTGAGCCACCCCCATTGGAGTGGCCCTAAAGGACGTGTGGATTTGCAGGAGGCCCGGGGACTAGACTAGTGCCCATGAGAGCGGGTGGGAGTGGGTGTGTGAGGGGTGGGTGCAGCCTGTCCCAGGGGCCCTGTCCCTCCCAACCCTCCTCCGGGGATCCCGTTGCTCAGGCTGGACACTTGCTCATGTCCTGCATTTCTGGGAAGAGAAGAGTTTGGGCTGCCTTGCCTCACACTCCAGAGAGGAGGTCCTGGCTCGACTCTTCAGCCAAATGCCCTGACCTCAGTCCCCACCCCTGCCCCTAGCACAGCCAGCCCCCTCTCTTTCTCCCACCGGCCATGCTGGGGAGTTGGAGTGCCAGGCTGGAGTGCGTGTGTGTGTGTGTGTGTGTGTGTGTGTGTGTGTGTGTATGGGGCGGGGGTGACTGGTGTCCTTCCCAGCTCACCCTGGGGTGGAGCCCAGCCTGACTCTGCCCTCCCTACCCTGTCCTCCTCCACCTCCCCTCTCCTTGGCTGTGTAGCCTGGCCCCCCAGGGACCCCAGAGGGTCAGGGCCACAGATGCAAGGTGCTAGAGTAACCGGCTGCAGTATTATGGCCCCGGGCCCGAGGCAGGTGGAGCCGGGACGGCAGGGTGCCCAGCCTAGTGCGGGCAGGCCGTCATGCGGACACTGGAGCAGCCTGAGGAGGTGGATAAGCTCAGCTGCTGGTCCCCAGGGCTCTGTGTGCTTGTGTTGGGGGTTGGTTGGTGCATTTCCCTCAAGGCCTGGGAGCGGCTGGGCGGCGGCCTGTTCTGTGTGAATAGTGGCTAAACGAGAGCTCGTAGGACAAAGGCCAACCCCAGAGGGTCCTCAGACAGGTGTCCTCGGAGCTCTTGGAGGTCACAGATGTGGGAGTTGCTCAGGGGCCCACCCACATGTGTGAGCCCATGCCTACCCCCATGCAATGGACCCTATCCCCGACCTTCAGCTTGGAAGCAGCTTCTGCTGGGAGCACTGCCACAGCCCCCCCCCCCGCACCCCTTCCTTGGCTGGGGCAGGGAAGTGGAACCCCCAAAGAATGCCACAGGCCTCCCTTTGGGTGTCTTGGGTGTGGGCCCTGTCCGGCCATGCCCAGAGCTGGGGTGTGATGGAGGTGGTCGGGTCCCACCCGGAGGGCTGTGCTGCCTGCCACTGCCACCCTGAGCCCACCCCAGTCCTCCTCCCTGTTCTCGGCCTGAGCCTGGGGCCACCCCAAGTGCCGACTAGATTTCCTCGGAGCCCCAGGTGCTGCCCTTTCCCCTGTTCCCGGCTGTGCCCTGCCTCAGCCCCTCCTGTTCTCCTGTGCTGGGGGAGGGGGCGGCGAGCTCTGTGACTCCCACCCTGTGCATAGCGCCCCTCCTGCAGGTTCATTATAACCTTTGCAGAGTACGTTCTGCAGCATCGTCATGCCTGTGTCCTGCTCTTTAATCACGTGGGGATGGGAGAGGGTTGGATGAAGTGGGCAAGGGGGTGGGGTGGGGGAGGGAGAGGGCGTTTTGTGCCTTTGAGGACTTGGTCCTATTCCTCAGAGGGACTCTTGGCATGGGCGGTTGGGCACTCCTCCCTGGGCCTCTCTGCAGGGTCTCCCCTCACCCCCGGGCCTTCCCCTGCTCTCTGGGCCCAGAATTTGGAGCTGATGGAGAGGGAGGGCTCAGAACTGGGATGAGCCCGCTGGAGACCCCCAGCAGCTGAGTGGGGAGGTGGCCCAGGCACCAGCCTGTTCCTGGGGCCTGCCCCTGCTTTCTCTCCTCTCACCGGGGTCTGCCTGGGCTCTCCAGGCACGGGCAGAAGCCGCATACCAGCACACTGCCATCCACCACCGGGGCCCCGCCAGCCCTGAATCAAGGCCCCCCGCCCGCCTCTGGGAGGCCTCTCAGGAAGCTCTTGGGGCAGCCCTGTTTAGAACCCTCCTTTCTTCCAGCTTCCCCTCAAGCTGCAGGACAATGGGCTCTGTTTTCTCAGTCAAGTTTGGGAAAGGGCTCTGGAGTTTTGTTCCATTCCCTAAGGATGCTGGTCCACGTGCTTCTGCCAAGGGGAGTTCAAGACAACCCCCTCCCTCCAGCATCCATCAGCAAGGTCCACAGGACCTCAGGGCTGGAAGGTTGCCTAGCAACCATGTAGGGGTTCTAGGCCACCTCCCTCCACTTTACAGATGAAAAAGCTGAGGCTTACCAAGAGGAAGGTCCAGACCCAGACACAGGCCTCCTTTCCTCACCCCATGCTCAACGGGTTCATCAGCCCAGCGACCCCTAGTGGCCAGCCTGGTCACTGCACCTACCTCTGGAAAGACCGGCCTGTCCGGGCGAAGCAGGTCCAGGGAAGGACATGGGGACGAAGACTCCCAATGACAAGGGAGAGGATCAGATGGTCAGCGCGGAGCCAGAGGCTAACCCGGAGCAGCGGGGGCGGCGTCTCCGGAGGTCAGTGCGGCTGAGGGTGGAAGCCTGGGGCGAAGAGCTGGTGGCTCCAGAAGCCTGGGGGACACACAGAGTGAAGGGGAGAATTTTACACCAGACTCAGCTTGCTCCACTCATTCCCCTAAAAGTTTAGATCGAGTTAGGGAGATTCTTTCTAAAAGGTTAGGATAACCAATGATTCTTAGCCGTCGGGGATTACAATCTGACGATGATATGGACACTTTCCCTGGAAGGTGCACATGGGGCGTGCACACACTCAAGTGCACTTTCATTCACAACTTCAGGCCGTTCACGGAGCCCCAAGAGGCCCAGGGACCCAGGTTAAGAGCCTTAGTCAGCCTGGGGTGGACGGTATCATAAGTGGGATTACTGGTGGAAGGAGATGAGGGTGGGGGAATGAATCAGAGGCAGGAAGGGCCTCTGGGTATGTGGCTCAAGTCCTTATTTTACAGACGAGGTTAACTGAGGCCAGAGGGCAAGGGACTGGCTGAAGGTCACAGAGCAGCCAAGTGGACAAAGTAGTACCAGGTTTCCCGATGCCTTCCATGGTGCCAGCTGCCTCCTGTGCCCATGTTAGCCAGTCCTGGACAACATGACACTCGGGTTTATGGGAGGCGGCAAGACTCAGGAGGCGGCCAGATCTGGGCAGCAAAACCATCTCCGCTCCTTTCTAGCTGTATGGCCTTGGATAGGTTACCCCACCTCTTGAGTCTGTTTTCTCAGCTGTAGAATAGGATTATAATTTATTATAATAACAGTGTTAATCCCATAGGTCATTAGGGGGTGAAATGCTAATGGGGGAAAAGCACTTAACACACAGCAGTTAATAGTGATCATGCTTATGGGTGGTCTGAAACAGCCCCATTGTTCCTGTGGTCCCGGCCCCACCCAGGTGAGCCCTAGGCAGTCCCAGGGAGCAGTCTCCTGAGACTGAGCCCCTCCCCCACTAAACACCCATCCTCATCTGACCAGCAGGGGGCGATGACAACCCAGCCTGACCTGGTGGACAGGAACCTGGAGATGAGGAGGGCTCATGGGCATCAGCCAGGCCTGGGCATTCCTGTGCCCATGGCAGAGAGAACTGACATGCTGGGTGGTCCCCAGACTCCCCTTTCAATGCTCCCCACACCGTCTACACAGCTTGGTCATACTTCAGAGCTGTGGGAGGAGTCCCCATGGCCCTGAACCTCAGCCCTACACACACACACACACACACACACACACACACACACACGGAAAACATGGGCAAGGAGGAGCGGGAAACAGGCAGAGCGGGCATGTGCAGGCCCTTTTCTTGCTGGAAATGGAAACCACGTTTTACTATCACTATCGATACCAAGGGGTATCAGATTTAAGTCATATCAATATTCAACAATAATTACAATTGCACAAGAACTGCCATTAGTGGTAACTGTATCTACCATGAGCACTTGCCCTTTGTGGTCCATTGGTATCCATTCTACAGAAATGATCTTTTCTGGCTGGTGTTGCTCAGTGGTTGAGCATCAACCTATGAAGCAGGAGGTCAAGAGTCCATTCTCAGCCTGGGTTGCTGGCTCAATCCCCAGGAAGGGGCGTGCAGGAGGCAGCCCATCAATGATGCTCCTCTCTTATTGATTTTTTTCTCTATCCCTCTCCCTTCCTCACTTTCTAAAAATAAATAAAAACATATTTAAAACAACAACAAAAAGAGAAATGATCTTAATACTCTCCCCAGAGAACTGTTAAGGTAACTGGTATCGCCTTCTTCCACACCCCCTCAGGAAACTGAGGGTCAGAGAGGCCAAGTGACTTGCCTAAGGTCACACAGCCTGGAGTGGGACCTGGGTGTGTCTGAGTCAAGAGCCTCGCTCTACACACGGCTCTCGGCCTCCATACTATGTGAGAACCCTGGCTCTCACTCCCAGCCCTGGCGCCAACCCCACCAGGCCCAACACACACCCTTCAGGCTCACCCATATTCAGCATCACTGACACACACTGGACTGTGGTGCCAACCGGACTCAGAGGGAGCAGCCAGGTGCCCCTTGGGGAACCTCACCAGCCAGGAGTCTGGGTTCCTAACATCCCCAGCCTTGGGCTTTCAAGGACCTAACTTGCTATGTACTTTGGAAAGATAGCCTGGGCCTCCATTTCCTTTCCTGTAAGGTGGGGACAGACTGGCAGCCCTCGGAGCCTCAGCAGTGCCCCCACCAGCACAAGGCTGGCCCCCTCTCCCTCACCCCCTCACTCCCTGACCTGCCTCTGGGCCGTGTCACCAACCTGGCTTGGTCCTTGCGGGATGGCTGGCAGCCTGGGAGGGCGGATAGAGGCTGCAGGCAGCTGGGGCAGGCCAGGGGTCGGGTCCTGGGAGCGGAGGCTGAGGCACCCTGTCAATGTGGGCCCGTCCTGCTGGTGCCAGGGGAGCTTGGGGTGCCAGTCCCACTCTCAGATGACCGAGATCTGAGCCAGAGGCCAGGCTGCTTCTCCCCCAGCTCCCCGGGCCCCACCCCTGTGAATAATGCTGCTTGCCTCCTGGAGCCAGGCCTCACCGGCCTTTGATGACTGGGGGGTGGGGGTGGGGGGCATGATGGGTGGAAGACAAGAAAGGGTTAAAGACCCAGCCACCCAGGCTTAGAGCATAGAAATGGTTGCATTGCTGGAAGAGGTGCCCCCCAGCCTCCCAGGTCTCCAAACTCTTAGGATCCCCCTCCAGGCCCTGGGGCAGGGCAGGGCTCCTTCCCACCCCTCCCCCAACCACAACAATAATTAACCCCAGTGAACCCCAGCAAATAAAGGTCTGAATCACAAAGAGGAGGAGTCATCGCTGCCCCAGGGTGGGGAACCCCCCCCCCAGGTCTCAGGAAAGCCAAACCTAGCATCATCTGACACCCCAATCCCCACACCATTGCTGCCTCAGTAGGTCCATGGGCACCCAGTCCACCGGGGCCTGGGAGGAGGGCTCACCTGTCTTGGGTTTGGACCAGAGAGAAGATTAAAAATATGATAAATAAAAAATAAAAAACTGTACATGTCTCTTCCCTGAATATTCTAGTACAGCGGTTCTCAACCTGTGGGTCGCGACCCCTTTGGGGGTCAAACGACCCTTTCACAGGGGTCGCCTAAGACCATCGAAAAACACATATATAATTACATATTGTTTACAGTAGCGAAATTACAGTTATGAAGTAGCAACAAAAATAATTTTATGGTTGGGGGTCAGTCACCACAACATGAGGAACTGTATTAAAGGGTCGAGGCATTAGGAAGGTTGAGAGCCACTGTTCTAGTATGTCCCAGGGCAAGGGGCTCAATGGTGAGATAGGGAGGGGGAAGGGCACCTCCCCCTAGTCTGATTTTAAAACCTCTGATATAAACTAAAGGTCGTTGGGTTTGGGAGAGAAGTCCTGCGCTTGAATTCTGGCTCTTGCATTCAGTACCTGTAGGGTGCGTGCTGGGCAGATTAGTTCCTCTCTCTGGGCCTCCACCGATGAAAGTGTGGTGATGACAACCTCCGCAGTTGTGGGGAAATCCCACAACCTAATGCCGTGAAAATCGAATGTAACTTCAAGGAGCAGACGTGAGTGTGGTGAGAACTGGTCTCTTAGGTTGTAAACCCCTTAGAATACTGACTGATAAAGAAATCCTGCCCTTTTATAAAGAATTGGAAGGACAAACTCGTAAGAATTCATGAAGGAAAATGCCAAGGAATACAGAAGGAACCAACCTCCCTCCCTCCCTCCCCCTCCCTCTCCTGGTCTCATCACCCCTCCCAGAGGTCTCCTGCTGGAAGTGCTGGTGCCCTCACCATACCAGACCTCATTTCCCCCACCCCCCACCCCGAAAAATATATTTTTATTGTTTTCAGAGAGAAAGGGAGAGGGAGGGAGAGAGAAACATCAGTGATGAGAGAGAATCATTGACTGGCTGCCTCCTGCACGCCTCCCCCCGCCCCCCCCTCCCTGACTGGGGATCGAGCCTGCAACTGGGCAGGTGCCCTGACCAGGAATCCAACCGTGACCTCCTGGTTCATATGTTGATCCTAAACCGCTGAGCCACGCCTGCCAGCCAGGCCCAGCCCTCATTTTATTTTATTTTATTTTTATATATATTTTTTATTGATTTTTTTACAGAGAGGAAAGGAGAGAGATAGAGTCAGAAACATCGATGAGAGAGAAGCATCGATCAGCTGCCTCCTGCACATCTCCTACTGGGGATGCGCCCGCAACCCAGGTACATGCCCCCGACCAGAATCGAAGGGACCTTTCAGTCCGCAGGCCGACGCTCCATTCACTGAGCCAAACCGGCCTCGGCCAGACCTCATTTTAAAGGGACTTCAGGGTAAGACCAGGGAGAAAGTAAAACAAAAGAGAAAAGGAGAAAGCTGAGGAGAGTTTGCAGAGCACAGTGGCTCGAGCCTCCAGCCCCGCTGGGTGGGGACCTGGGCTGATGGGAAGGGGCTAGGACCCAAGTCTTGGGGGGAGGGCGGGCGGGAGGTGTTAGCTGTGGCCTTGTCCTTGTCCTGGGCACCCCTGAGTGAGTGAAGGATCCCCCCGGCAACGGTGAAGTCTGGATGTGTTTCCTCCCCAGCCCTCTCTGTCACCCCAAAATCCCTGGACTGGCGGCCAACTCTCCAGGGGTCACGTGTCTGCCAAGTGCTACTAAGAAGAACACTCGGGCTGCGGGAGTAAACACTGCAGCCGGAGCAGGTGGGGGGCCAGGAGTTGTCCGAGGTCAGGCGGCCAGGGGCCCTGGGGGTATCCGCGCGCCCCGCTGCGCTGGGCCCCTCTACTCTGGGGTGGGGGCGGGGGCTCTCGCTCCCGGTCTGCTCCCCACCCTCCGGCATCTGCCCGCTCCTCCCGGGGGAGTTCTGGTCCAAAGGCGCGCGGTGCCCAGCGGAACCATCACCCGGGGCGGGTGCCAGGCGCGTGACTCCGCCCCGGCCCGCCCCCGCCCGTGCCCTGCGCCTCGCGGGCGCCGCAGACGCCGGTGTCTTCCCAGCGGTCCGGCCCATGGAAACGGCGGCGCGGGGAGCGCCCCGAGGGGGCGGCGGGGAGCGGCTGCTGGGCGAGCTGGAGGCGCGCGTCCAGGACGTGGTGAGGGCGAGCTCGTGGTGGGAGCGCCACGGCCTGGACTGCTCCATCCTCGCGCTCAGCCTCCTCGCCCTGCCGCCTGGTGAGGGACACGGGACACGGGGCACGGGACACGGGGACACGGGACAGGGCGACAAGGGGCCCGGGTGGGGGGAGGGTGCGAGGAAGGGGATGAAGAGGGCGGCGGGGGGGGGGGAGTTGGGGAGACGCTGCGTGCTGGGGACCCCAAATCTGACCGTCTGTTTGGGGTGTCCTGCCCTGTGTCCTCAGAGGACCTGGGCGCGGGTGTGGAAGGAGAGAGAGGCCAGGCCTGAAGGGCAGAGGAGGGGCAGCTGAGAGGGGTGGGGAGGCTGGGAGGGGTGAGGTGGCGGGGGAGGGGAGGGAGTTCCGTGGGAACACGAGGGATGGGGTGAAGAGGGAGGGGGTTTCCTGGACTTCCCCTGGTCTGGACCCCCCCCCCCCCCATGCCCAGCCATTCATTGCTGCTCTGGCTGGGGCCCAGGATCAAGACTCCTGGAATCTCCTTGAGGAGTCAATGGGGCTCTGTTTTGTCCCCCAAATCCTGATGGGAGAGCCATTCCCTCAGGCCACAGGGGGACCCGCCTCACTGCTGCCTGTGGCGCCCCAGGGCCGGGCTCACTGTGGTCTGGGCTTCCCCGGGTTTGGGCCCAGGTCTCCAGAAGCTGAGAAAAACCTTGCTCCCCTCCTCCTCCCCCCAGGGTTCCTGTGCCTGCGTTCGGAGAATGTCCTGGTCTTTGTCCTGGGCATCACCATCCTGGGTGTGTGCCACTACACGCTCACTGTCAAGGGCAGCCACCTGGCCACGCACGGTGCCCTCACTGAGTCCAGACGCTGGAGCAAGATCTGGGCACATTTCTTCGTGGAGGTGAGCCTGGGAGAGGGTGAGGCCGCTGCTGGCCAGGCGGGCATCCTCCTTGTTCGGTGCCAGTGTGCAGGCGTGTACAGCTGTGTGCCCACGTGGGCAGGTGGCTGCAGCTGCTGGGATGTGGGTCCAGGTGTGCAGCCTGCACTACAGTGTGTGTCTGTGGTGCCCTGGAGGGTGGCGGTACCTGTGGGCGGAGAACTGTATGAGGGGATGTACGAGTATCCATGGTGGTGGACTCGGCCTGGGGACCCCTGCTTCTCCGGGGGCACCCGCTCAGCTCTCTGCAGCACTAGGCCAAGTGGTGACAGGCTTCCTCCTCCTACAGACACCTGTGCCTGGCAGGTCTTAGCTACAACCTTTGGGGCCTCCTGGTTTTGCAATCAGGGTTCAAATTGTGAGCCGGGGACAGAAGGGGACAGGGAGGAGGTGCTGGGTGTCAGTGTCCCAGCTCCAGAACACGGCCCCTCTGATGCCCGGTGACAACTAGCCATCCTAAGAAGGCCCCTCCCTGCTCCCCCAAGTCTGCTCCAGGAAAGACCCTCCTCTCTCCTGACCCTGCACCCCCTCTTCCTGCTCCTCCCCATCCTGCGTTGGCCTTCTCACCCTGGCCCTCGGGCAAGGCCAGGGAGGCAAAGGTTTCTGGCCAGCTGCCCGTCTCTGGACTGGTTTCAGGCCTCTCCGGTTGCCCTGCAGGACTTGTTCCCTCCTCGCCCCCTTCCAGGTGGGCCAGGCCTGACCAGCCAGGCAGGGGGCAGTGTAGGGCCCGGCCTTGGGAGCTGCCCTCCCTGCTGCATTCCCAGCCCCACTGGCCGCCTGACCTGGCGTGTTATCAAGTTCGGCATCTCAGTGTTCACTTCCTCATCTAATAAACAGGACTGACCGCATTACCTCCCTCGAAGCCAGTGTGGGGATTCACCGAGACCTTGACCTAGGGCCTGGGCCTGCTCTTTGATGCTTGTTAGTGTTAGCTGTGCTTTCTGTTCTCCGGAGGGAGCCTGCCGCAGCGGGGAGGGGAGGAGAGGGGAGCCTGCAGTAGTGGAGGGAGCACAGCAGCAGCAGCGAGGAGGGGTTAGCAGTTTTTGTTGTTTGTGTTTGTTTTGAACGGAAAGGTGGATGCAGTTATGCAAAGCAGACAGAACTGTGTGTGTGTGTGTGTGCGTGTGTGTGTGTGTGTGTGTGTGTGTGTGTGTGTGTGTTGGCGGCGTTGGCTGTGGCTCTGGCCCACCACCGGTTCTCTGCGTTGCACAAAGGACCAGCTCTTGCTGCCCAGGACCCTCCTGGACCCCTGACTGTCCACTTCTCCCACATCCTGCTGTCACCTCTTCTTGCTGGGTGCGTGAGCTCGCCCATCACTATAGAATAATCTAGTCCTCCACTCCGCAGCCTTTGGTGCCAGCTGCGTGTCGTTGGCTTTCCTGGGGCACCCAGTTTGCCAGGTTCGTCTCAGGGTCTGCTGGCTCCAGCTGGGGGTGGGCAAGGACCTCACCCTCTCTGACCCACTCTCCCCATGGGTGGGGGGGCACGCGGCTGGGAGGGGGCAGTGACACTCCAGGTTGTTGCTTCTCCGCTAAAGTGTCCCAAATCATATGCACCTCCCCACCCAGCGGGAGCCTCCCTCTGAAGACTCACTTCCGGTCTATAGGGGAAAGTTCCAGTCCTAGCCTCCCTCTGACCCTCTCTCCAGCCCACTGACAACCTGCCGGCCCCTCCCTGTCCCGGTGATGTCAGGGGACTGCCGCGAAGGGCCACAGGAAGGTGGGGGAAGGCGGGCGGCACCGGTTAAGTCCTGAAGCTCGGAAGGATTAACTCCTGAAATCAGAGGGACCTTAGACACTCCTCTCCTCCCTCCTAGATGCTCCCCAGAGTGGGAGGGAGCAGGCTGAGCCAGGTGCTAAGCTCCACTGTTTCTCAACTTCCTGGCGGGTGGGCGGGTCACAGCTGCTCCAGAGAGCACAGCCCAGCTCTGCCCCCAGCAGAGTCTCACCCACGGGGAGGCCCCACCTCCACCCAAGGCCTTTGTGGTGGCGGAAACAGAGCCAAGAACCCCAGCCTGGTCATAACTCTCGAATGTTCTCTTCCCACGAGTTCAGTGTGGCCATTATCCTCAGGGCTGACTCTCCGACCTTCTCTCTGCGTTTTTCCACCTGAGCCTCGAGGGGTGGTAGACTGCGTAGGATCAGCTGTGACTTAAACATTTTTTTCTTTTTTACTCCTCACCCGACGATACTTTCCCCATTGATTTCTAGAGAGAGAAAGAGAGAGAGGGAGGAAGGGGGGAGAGAGAAACATTGATGTGAGAGAGACACATGCATTGGTCACCTCCCACAAGCACCCATAACCAGGGCTGGGGAAACCTGTAACCAGGTACATGCCCTTGACCGGGAATTGAACCTGAGACCCTTCAGTCCTTAGCCTTATGCTCCAACCACTGAGCCAAACCGACCAGGGCTATGACTTATCTTTTTTAAAATATATTTTTATTGATTTCATAGAGGAAGGGAGTGGGAGAGAGAGAGAGAAACATCAAAGATGAGAGAGAATCATTGATTGGCTGCCTCCTGCACGCCCCACACTGGGGATGGAGCCTGCAACCCAGGCACGTGCACTGACTGGGTCTTGAACCATGACCTTCTGGTTCATAGGTGGATGCTCAACTACTGAGCCATGCCAGCTGGGCTATGACTATTTTCTTAATTCAAAAAACTAATTTAGAGGGCAAACTCAGATCTGCAGTCCAAAATATACTTTTGTAGAAAAACACAGACGCACAAAAGACCAACCCCAGAGATCCCCACCGCTCTGGGAGAAGCTGGCTGGGATGCCCAGCCCCTGGGAACCAGTGGGAGAAGCTGGAGAGGGATGGGAGCTGGCAGACTCCAGCCCGGAGTCCGTCCTGCCTGAGGGACGTGCGTGTGACGCACAGCCTGCTTCTCATCTTGCCCACGCCTGCTGCCCTCCGCTCCTATGTCCACCTCCAGAGTGGCCCCGCCATGGCCCTGGCCCTGAGCTGGAAACCTGGCCTTGTCCTTGATTCCGCCTCCTCCCCAGCCCTCACCTTTCCCCCAGATCCTGCCGCCCTGTCCGCCCTCACCTTCTCGCATCATCTCCCAGACAAGCAGCCTCTGTCCCGTCACCCTCCTCATCCTGTCCCTCCCCTTCCAGTCTCAGAGCGTGACCTATTTGACACCCAACTTCGGTTGTGTCATAAGTTGATAATGACGGTGTTTAATCCTGCAAAGTCTTGTCTGTTTAAGAAATAAAATAAAAGGAAATATTAGGGGACACATAAGGGATTGAGAGTCTCCCTTACCGCCTTGGGCAGCTCAACCACTGAGCCACACTGGCCGGGCTTTCTTTTTTCTTTTTTTAATTCCCACCCCCTAATCCCTTTCCCTCTGGCAACCATCAATTTATTCTTTGTATTTTTGAGTCTGTTTTGCTCTATTTATTCCTTTTTTTTTTAGACTCCACATATAAATGAAAGCATGCGGTATTTGTCTTGCCCTGACCACCTACTTCATTAGCAAAATGCCCTCTAGGCCGTCCATGTGGTTGCAAAGGGCGAGCTGTCATTCTCTGCTGTGGCCGAGTCATAGTCCATTGTACGTACCACCACTTCTCCTTCACCTGCTCATCTGCGTCCATAGCTTGGCTATTATAAATAACGCTGCAGTGAGCATAGGGGTGCGTATATTTTTTTCAAATTTCTTCGGATAAATACCGAGCAGCCGGACTGCTGGATCGTATGGCAGCTCTATTTTTAATGTTTGGAGGCACCTCCATTCTGCTCTCCACCGTGGCTGCACCGTCTGCATTCCCACCAACCGGGCATTAGGGTTCCATTTCCTCCACGTCCTCAGCAGCACTTGTTATTGATTGATTTATTGGTGATTCAGCTGGCGTTTCTTGATGAGAGAAGCAAGGCAGGAGGACTGACCCTGGGAGCAGAAGGGCATAGAAGGAGCAGTGACAAACAGTTACTTCTTCCACCTGGGACACAACCGTGAGCCTCAAAGCCCCCAGCTGCAGCCCCCTGTGCCCGCCGCCAGACTTCTGCCTCTGGCTCGAACCAACCAAGGGGCCCCAGTGGGTGCGTGCTCTTGAGCAGGCGGGTCCTCGGAGACCAGCAGGCCTGGGAGAGATGTCACTTTAAACCACGATACCCTCCCACCCTCTCGGGTTCTGTCCCCGTGCGAGGTTACAGAAACAGCACATCCCACCCCTGGGGTTACACCGTCTGAGAGCAACGCAGCTGGGCCTGTTTCCATGGGCTCTGCAGCAAGGCCGCCAGGAACGGCATCTACCCCCGTGCCCTCTGCCTTCCGCGGACGATGCCGCAGCGACTTGTCACATCTCCCGCGTCTGTTGTAAAACTGCACTTGTGCCATCATTACCTGTGCTCCTTAGGGTCCTTCATCTCTTATTTATTTTTAAAAAATATATTTTATTTTAAAAATATTGTTTATTGCTTTCAGAGAGGAAGGGAAAGAGAAACATCAATGATGAGAGAGAATCACTGATTGGCTGCTTCCTGCACGCCCCCTGCTGGGGATTGAGCTCACAACACGGAATGAAACCGGGACCTCCTGGTTCGTAGGTGGATGCTCAACCACTGAGCCATGCCGGCCCGGCCTCAGTGCCCTTTAGATGGAGCTTCTGGCTCCCTTTCGGCTCCATTTCGTTCTAAAGGAGGACGTCTCAGCACAGTGTGGGGACAGTGTCCTTCGCTGTCTTTCGTCTTCTCCTGCCTGGGCCCTGCTCTGTGGGTGAGTCGCACGTCTCCGGGGTCGTGTGGCTTATCTTGGATGAAAGCTGGGTTCAGATTCCACCTCTGCTGCCTTACGTAGCGGAGTGAGCTGGCTGGTCAAGTGGCCTCTCCTATCTGTTTCCGCTTCTGTTGACGGTAATCACAGCCCTGACCCTGGGCTTGAAGATTAGCGAGTCACGTAGAGTGCAGAACGCCGCGTGCTCACCGAAGGCCTCCTGCTGCCTGAGGGGCTCGCAGGGATTGGATCCGGGGAACCCTTCACACTCCCCCGCACACAGGCAGGCGGCGTCTTCAATACAGTGAGCAACAGCTTGCGGCCGGATAAGAGGCGGGAGGAGGCTGCCGTCTGCGTGGTCGTCTGCAGGCATCTGCATAAGAAGCACCTGAGCCCCTTTTGCATCCAGAATGGCTGTTCTTGGAGTCAGAGAGCAGCTGCTCAGGACCGGCTTTGGAGAATCCCACAGATGCTATAGAGGAGCCACCCCAGGGAGCAGTTCGCCCCGGCACCCTCACCCCGGGTGCCACCCGCGTGGACAGCTTAGGACATGGCCTCCCTTCACCCCTGACTACTCCCACACCGCCCCCTCCCTGCTGTAGGCTCAGGGAGCAAAGGAGAGCTCTGAAGGTACAGATGTTTCCAAGATAAACGCGCACCAAATGATGGCAGCCTGATGCCGAGAGCGGGCCTTGTCCAGTCCTCTCAGGCTGGCAGGTTGGCTGGATGGTCAGGGGCAGCGTGGCGATCCGGGGGCCGGCCTCGTGCCCCTAACACCAGGTGGACACAGTTACTCTGACTGTTGCCACTCTGTGGTCACAGACACCTGAGAGTTGATGGTCAAGGCTGATTAGCTGGGGCTGTGAGCGAGGCAAGAAGGCCCTGGGGCGGGGGTGGTGTTCTCGAGGCTCCCAAAGGCCCTGCTTTGCTGGGCTGTGCTGACCTGGACCCCGGGGCCCTTCCTGGCTCCCTCCTCTAGGTGTGCACGGCCTTCCCCGCCGAGGACGCCCGGTACGGGCACGTCAAAATGCACCACGGCTACACCAACGTGCTGGGCCTCGGGGACTCAAGCACCTGGAGGCTGCCTTGCCTCAACCGCTACGTCTACATGTTCCTCGCGCCTCTCCTGATCCCCATCATCACGCCCCTGGTGGCGGTCGGTGAGTGTGCCGGGCCTGGGTCCCGCGTGGCCGGCAGAGACCTGGTCTTCCCTTGGCTTCCTCCCCTCCTCGCTCTCGTGGAGGCTGCTGGTGGAGGAGGGGAGGAGCCCTGAGTTAAGACTGGACAGGAACTTTCTGAGGCAGCCAGGCTGGGTGGAAAGAGCTCAGACCCGGGGCCAAGGCTGGCTTAGCCGCGTGCGGGCTGGTGACCTCAGGCAGGTAACTGAACCTCTCTGAGCCTCGGGTCCTTCCGTGCTCATTATTACCTAATGAGGCCGTAGATGCAAACACGAGTTGAAAATGCCTCGCACTGTATTGCCTGTTAGAATTTTTTATTTTTATATTTTTAAAAGAAACTTTTTTTAAAATTTTCATTGATTTCAGAGAAGAAGGGAGGAGATAGAAACATCAATGATGAGAGAGAATCATTGATCAGTTGCCTCCCACACGCCCCAGTGAGCCCGCAACCTGGACATGTGCCCTGACCTCCTGGTTCATAGGTCGATGCTCAGTCACTGAGCCACGCCGGCCGGGCGCATGTTAGACTTTTTAATATCATGGGAGCAAATCCTCTGGTGGAAGGACAGGGGCTGGGGGGCGGCAGACCTGGATTCAAGCCCCAGGCCACCAGTCGCTGTCAGAGTGACCCTGGTCAAGCTGCCTAATGCTCCATTTCCTCATCCGTAACATGGGTGAGTCTACTTTTGGGGCTGAGTGCGGATGACCCAGGTCGCCTCGTTAGCACCACTGGGCCGGCAGGGAGCCAGCTGTGCTGGGAGCTTGCCCACCCGTCACTGTGTTTTTTGCCCCCTGGCAGAGCGGCTGAGGAAGGTGAGGCTCGGGGCAGCTCTGCGGGCGCTGGGCCTGATCTCCCTGGGCCTTTATTCTCACTACTGGCTGCTCCGGCACATGTCTGGCTTCCGGAGCCCCGCCTCGGCCCTGGCCTGCATGCTCTGCACCAGATCCCTGCTGGCCCACCCCTACCTCCACGTTAACGTCTTCCAGGTGAGGCCTCCGCCCTGGGCGCTGGGGACCACGGGGTACCCAGACCACGCCCCTCACAGGACAGATGGGGAGAGAGGCAGAGAGACTGAGCTCGGGGTTCAGCCTCTTCACGCCTCTTCCAGGACCCGCCTGAGTGGGAGTGAGGGGGGCAGAAGGGCCCACTGTTCCCCGCGTGCCCGGCGAGGACACCGGGGCGGGGTGGGGAGGTGCAGGAATGGCTCAGGCCGTGACCCGCGTGTCTGTCACAGCACATCGGGCTGCCCATGTTCTCCCGGGACAAGAAGCCCCGCCGGATTCACATGATGAGCCTGGGGGTGCTTAACCTGCCCCGGCTGCCCGTGCTGGACTGGGCGTTCGGCCACTCCATCATCAGCTGCCACGTGGAGCACCACCTGTTCCCCACGCTCTCCGACAACATGTGCCTAAAGGTAGTGGGGGTGGAGCCGGAGGGCTGGTAACCGGCAGCATTCGCCTGAACCCCGCGTCCCCCAACTGGCCTGGTCCGAGGTCCCCAGTGGGGGTTTCCGGTCAGAGACACGGGGGTTTCTCATTAGCAGTGCGACTCAACAAGTTCATGGGCATCTCTGAGCGTCAGCTTCCTCGTCTGACCTGGGCAGATGAGGCGCACGCAGTGCTTACATGCGCAGGTCTTGAGCATGAAGTGGAGAAATGGATCTGGGATGCTGGGCACGCAGTAGGTGCTGCTAAAAGGAGCCCTGGTTTGCACCCTCTGTGCAAGGAGGACTGTCCTGGGGGGTGCTGCGGGGTGTGGGGGGAGTCCGCCCCCCTTTCCCTTGCCTGCTGGGCGGGGAGAGGCAGGAACTCTGCAAGCCCCCAGCTCCCCCTGAGCCTGTGGAGCTAGGCAGACAGGAGCGGGCGCTGGGAGGAAGGAGGGCCCCGGGAAGGGCCTGCCCGCAGCCCACAGTCCGGCTCATCGCGCCTCCAACCGCCCACCTTCTGGCAGGTGAAGCCCGTGGTGTCCCAGTTCCTGCGGGAGAAGCAGCTGCCTTACAACGAAGACACCTACCTCGCTCGCTTCCGGCTGTTTCTCAGTCACTACGAGGAGCTCCTGGTGCACGCGCCTCCCATCACTGAGCTGGCGGGGCTGCAGTGAGGGCGCTGACACGTCCCCCTGCTCCCCTGCCCCAGCCCATCCCAGACCTGCTTGTCACTCCCCGGCTGGGCTGCTGGTGGCATTGGGAGGGCAGAGAGCCAGGGAGCTGGTGTTTCTCTGGGCTTTGCGGGGTGTATGGAGGAGAGGGGTGTCTGGAGGAGAGGACTAAAGGTGGCTGGGCATTCTGGGGATTCTGGGCAACCTCATCTCAGGACTACACAGCTGGGCTCCTCCCCGGCTTGGCCTGAGCCTTGGTAGGGCTAAGGGAGGGTGACCAGGTGAGGAGGGGCCTGTGCAGGGGGCAGACAAGGAGGGGGCATCGAGAGAGCAGGTCGGCCCTCAACTAGGGTCTCCCTGGCACTGGGAGAGTCATATACGCAGCTGGCCACCGCTTCTTCCTGTGCCCCGGGAGCCTTGGGCCTCTAAGGAGCCCTCTCGCAGGGACCACGGGGAGGTGACTTTGGCAGGATCTTCCCAGCTTCCGGGCCAGAGGAGCCTGTGCAAGACACTGGCTCAGCAGCTCCCAGGAGCCGCAGCCTCAGGGAGAGCAGAGTTTGTGCTTTATAAATAAAGAGGACATTCCCGGTTCAGGAAGTAAGGGGAGCAAGAGTATAAATAGCTTTGAGTGTGATCTTGGCTAGCTCCCGAAGTCTGCCTTGTTCCATGACATTTAGAAGGAGAGGACCTGGAAGAATTATCAGAGAGAGAGAGAGAGAGAGAGAGAGAGAGAG